>NC_136705.1:3774806-4437574 GCF_947650265.1 Symphodus melops
CTGATCCCTGAGGGGAGTGGTGTAAGACATTCAGACTTACCTCCCTCACACACACACAGTCACACACACACACGCACGCACACACAGTGACACACACCGACTCAGGGTAAGTGGACCCGCAGCCTAATGCGGTTTAATCACTCCCAGCACATCCATCAGCAGCTCCAGTAGGGGGAGTGGAGTATTTTATCACCACTTTTAAGGGTTATTAGTACAAATACACTGTCACCCTGCATTACCACTGCAGCGCTTTAGGGTGCCATGCCCTCACCACATTCATTACAATCTCTATCAATATCTATCAGAACTAAACGCTCGCTCGCTCCCTCGCTCCCTCTCTCCCCCTCCACCTTCTTCCTCCTCCAGCGTCCTCTCCACACACATTCGCTGCCATTAAAAGATGAAGACTGACTCCCCTTCCTCACCCTCTCCTCCTCCTCCTCCTCCACTTTGTGCCTCCGTCTCCCATTCACCTCCTTTGACACGCAGCTCTAAAACTTTCACTCCATTTATCGTCCGGCACTGTTCCGGCCCGAGCTGTCGGGCTGACTTGATGGAGTCTGGCGGCTGGCAAGGACAACGCCAGACGGTGACTTTAAGAGTCCAGTGGTCAACGTCCCCAAAAAACATTTTTTTTTAAGAATCATGGATCTGATGAGTTTTTTTTTTTTTTTTTTTTGGCTGAGCACATTATTCACTTTGCACCATTAAGAGCTGCTCAAAGGTGAGAGCATTAGGGGAGACTTTCTTCCCTTTTTTTGGACGTGTAAAGTAACTTGAGGAGAGGGACAATTTGCAGTTTCTGGACCAGCGAGGTTATCAATCAAGCTGCATCTGACACTTAAGGAGTCCATTACTGTCTGGTGAGACTGACATTCTGATAAATATGAAGGGATTTTCTTGATCAGGACTTTGAGGGAATTGTGATGAGATGGGTGTACCTGTATGCCTTCTTTTGTGCCTCAAAGATCATATTCATAACGATTCAGCTGTAGGTGACAGATCCTGCACGTGAAGTGTGGCCCTTTTTCACTTCTGATTAAACAAATACAGCAGCTTGGAAAGTTGGGCCTTCTTTGAGGAACCAGAAAGTCTTCTAGAGTGTTTTCTTGTGAACTTGTGCTGTTGCAGTCATATTTTGGAGAATGAAGAGTGAAGTAAGGCGGGCAGCTGGGGACGATGGACGGGTCAAACAAACTTTCAAGTGTCTACTCTTCGATACGAGTGACAATGACCTCTCATATGAAGTTGTTGTCTCTTTTTTTGGAAGGTAACATAAGTTGAATTTGTAGGTTGACTCAACTCACTTTTGGGGCGAAGGCAGGCCTTTAGCCTTCTGACCAACAGCTGCAGCCCGCTCCCCCGTCAGTCAGATCAGCAACGCTCCTAATGATGTAAGAGTCTTACACTTACTGTAATCAAAATGGATGATGCAGTACAGTGTGTCAATCACGATTTGAGTGGACCTCACTCCCAGAATTGTAATGTAACATCCGCCATCTTGCTTGGAAGCTATACTAACAGACTCTATGGAGAAAGCTGAAAAGAAACAGGAATGGCGAAAAAAGGATGTTTCAACTTCCAACTGAGATGGATGAAGTGGATTTGTGCTCAAATCGGATGTTTGTGGCTCTTTCTACGAGGCAGCTTCTTCTCTAAAGCTTTATTAACATGTTTGAAGCGAGAGCCTAGTGTTCATTGAACATGGTTCCTGAATACAGTTACATCTATATTGTATAGTTATAGATACAGTTATAATGTATTAAAAGGTGTTGGGTTCTTAGTATATCAAATGTACAGTCCTCACACCTCCTTAAATCCTGCACTGTTGCAGACTCTACGCAAACATCGCTTTTAAAAAAGCCAGATGAACAAAAAGGTTGCACTCTACTGCTGAGAAAATCTTGACTTGATTTTTTATTTTTTTTTTAGGTTCAATGCTACCATGTGAGTTGTTGTTGTCGTTACAGTCCCCGTTGGCCATTGAAGAGTGTCCATTAGCTAACATTCCAGTCCAGTAAATTTGGCTGGATGACTCTCTGACATAACTAACCATGAAAGAAACAGTTTCTCACCTGCCATTAAAAAGCATCCATAAGCTAACTTTTCACTCTTGTTCCAAGGTTCAATCACTGATGGTTGTTATTCTACCTTAAGAGCAGCTCATGCGTCACTGAAAACATATGTGCAAGGTTATCCAAAGATCCAATCCGCCTTTCTTTATCTTTAAGGCTAAACATTGCGAGATTTGATTCTCCCCACCTACAACATATTAAATACAGAGCTCTATGTCCTGACACTGCTACTTGGCAGCTGTTGGCCACAGGTTCCATGGCTGAGGAAGGTTATTTGGAGGTAAACCCACACAGCTTTGCTTGCTAAGTGGCACAATTATCGTGCTTACACAGTGTTTACGTCTATGGTACACACCTGGCACAATTGCGTTGGTGTGCATTACCGAATAACCAACCTCTAAAAAAAAAAAAATGCATACAATACACCAACCCCCGCCCAGGAAAATAAGGAGGAAGAATTTAAGTTTAAGGTTGATTTATAGCAGCTAGCTCCAAATTAAAAAGAGATTACAGAGAAATCCCTGCTGCTGAAACAGCTTCAAAGCTCGCAGGTAATGAGATTTTCAAAAAGAATCTGGAGTGCACGCATGCAAACTGTTTGCACATGTGTGCCTCTGCATTTACATTCAAGCACGTACACAAAGACACATACAGATCATTTAATGACAACCTCTACCATCACAAGAACTCCATATGTTGCATCTATCCCCCCCCCCCACACACACACACAGTACACATTAGAAAATCACTTTAGTCTTGTTCTAAACTTCTCGTTTCAACCCCCCCCCCCCCCCCCCCCCCCCCCCCCCCCCCCCCCCCCATCTGATCATGTGGCTGTTTATTCTCCTTTAATTATTCTCTTCTCTTTTTTTTTTTTATCCAGGCTCATGAAATAAAAATCTATACTGGGATTCCCAGAGCTCTCGTTATCCAGTTGCACATATTTTATAGTGAAATAAAACAGCAGCGTAATGAACGTTGGAATTTGACCCCATGCAGTTCGGGCCATTCAAAGGTCGGGGAAATTAATTTTGCCCACAGTTTCAGAGGAGAAAGAGAGCAGGAAACGATGGAGAGTAGAGAGGTCATGAATACTACGAGACATCATGTGTAACCTGAACCTTTTAAGCTGCCTTTTTTCCAGCAGTTGATGAGTTAGTCCATTTTTCAAACATCTATGTGTTCCTCTTTTGTTTCCATGCATACTTTGTGAATGTGAACTTCTCCCCTTGCAGATATAGAAATGTACGTTTTTGGTGTGCTCAAAATTCAATTTACCTCTCAAAGCGCGGTTGAGAATTGTTTGCGTGTGCGTGCGTTTGCGTGTGTGTGTGTGTGGAGCACCTCGAGCACTGCTGTCATCCTTTTGAGAACAAAAGCACTCAGCGTTACAAGCCGGTCCAAGCCGAGTTCTGCCCTGTTATTTATGGAAACGAGGAGTGTATGGATTAAACAGATGATGCCAAGACGAACAACAAAAAAATGAAGCCATGATTCATTTCCCAAACCATGGAAAAGGGCCAAAGGACAAACAAATCAATGGCAGTTTGGATGATATCTGGCCTAAGCATTGACAGGCCCCGCAGTGTTTGGCATGAATGTAAATGTGAAAAGTGCAGTTTTCTTTATATGCAGTGAAGCAGGCCAAAGCTACAATATATGCTATTTTGTCCTGATTAACGTAGCTCAATACGTGCATTTGAAACAGTCATAGCTGTACTGAAGCTTCCACCAGCAAGCCGAGTGCTAAATACATATATTTTTCCTGCTTTCCTCAGTTGAATGGATTAAGCTGGAAAAAAAAAAGTGATGCTGATGATTTTAAGAGACAACGGCGAGATCCATCAAATTAGAAAGCAGCCAAAACAATCAAATAATGCACTGGATAAATGATGTCATACTGTAAAATCTATGGCTTATTGTCTGGGCAGAGGGCCAATTCACATCGCTACACTGGTTATGCAAAGCGTCAGGAATGCTTCGAACGTGAGCTAGTCATCAATATACAGCAGCGGCAGCCCGCTACTGTTATTCAATGTAAATTTGATATGTGTTTGTGTGCTCACGGCAGCCCCGTTAAAAGCCACATGTGAGGGACGATGAGGAGGAAAGCGAGTGGAGAAGAGAGGGGAGGGAGGGAGAGCGGGAGAAGAAACGAGCCCTGGCTGGCTGCCACTCATCTGGGCACCTTCTCTAAGCAGGGCAGAAAATCAAACACGCCAGGAAAGAATTAAAGGAGAAAGAGAGGGAGAGAGGGAGAGAGAAAGAAAAATGATTTTTCTTATAAATAGCAGGGCTTGCCAGAAGGCAGAGGAAATGAGAGCAAGTGAGCGCTGTGGAAAAGAAGGGCTTGAGCTTGACACGGGGCTTAAAATTGAGAGGGGGCGGGAAGAAGGGACCTACTGCGCGAAAATGTCTCCAACCAAAGCAAGGATTAGTGTTCCAACCTCCTCCACCGCCAAGATCCGCCAGTACAACTAATCACCTTCACAGCTTCTCTTCTCCCTCACTCTGCTCCTCTCTTCTCTCTGTCCCTTTTTTTTCACTCTTTTCATTCCCCCCCTCTTCTTCTCTTTTTTACCTCCACTCTCTTTAAAGTATCATTTCGCCCCTCTCATTGTCATTATGGCTAAAATTAAAGCAGAGTATGTTCTGCCAAGAACGATTAGCCGCCGCAGCCTAACTGGGCGCAGTAAGGTGCTCTCGGTTTTTTAGTCAATCAAGGAGGGGGGGGTGGGGGAGGGGGGGGGGCTACAGGCACAGGAACACTCTGCAAACTTCAAAAGGCATCTACATATATGATGACAAGGGATGTCTCAGATAAACCTCCTCCACCCAACATCCTCTCCCTTGCTTTCCGTCTGTCAAATCCCCTCTGTCACTCCATCCTTCACTCTTTGACCACCCCCTATCCCCTCGCTCCTTCTCCACCTGTCATCCCCTCCTTTTCCTGTGTTTCTTCTTCCTCTCTGTCGCCGCCATCCATTTCCTCTCCCCAGACAGGGATCCTCACAAAGATGGCGACGACGACAAGAACGACGGCGCATAAACATAAACAAGTCAAATTGATCACACAGAAGATGAGCCAGTCGGTGGATTTTTTTGGAGGGGTTTGTGTGTGTGTGTGTGTGTGTGTGTGTGTGTGTGTGTGTGTGTGTGTGTGTGTGTGTGTGTGTGTGTGTGTGGGGAGAGACAGGAGCGATTAAGCTCCTTTTTCCCCCTCTTCTTTCTCTCTTTCTCCCATCTCTCTTTTTCCTCTTGTAGAAGGTGAGGAGGAGGGGGGGTGAGCGGTTGCAGAACCATCCCGGAGAAAGAGCCACTTCATAAGCAGATGCCTGGCATACGATTGCAGCCGGGGGAGTGTGTGAATTCATTCTCCTCCGCTATAAATACACAACGCTTCTCTGTATAGGTGCAAGCGCAAAATGTAATTAGGCAGTGAGGCAGAAAAGCAAGCTGCCTTTCTCTCTGTTTGCATATTTTGTCCACAAATAATGTACTACAAAGGCGAAGAGAGGAGAAATCGCTCTTGAATATTCATTTACAAAATAACGGTTTGCTGATAAGGACAAGGTATGTGATAATCAATTAGCTAAATGTTCTACAAAAACCTGGCAAGACGGAATCAAGGCAGCAATAATAAATATGCACGCGCGCAGTCGATGTTGGCGAAGCGAAATGACGACTTCAGCAGAAGTCGCTGAATATCCATGCGGCATTAGCCTAGATAAAATATCACAATGAGGGAAAAACAGAGCGGGATGTGTATTTCTAATGAGTTTGTTTGTTTCAAGTGTTTTCACAAA
The DNA here is from genome assembly GCF_947650265.1 of Symphodus melops. Lineage (NCBI taxonomy): Eukaryota > Metazoa > Chordata > Actinopteri > Labriformes > Labridae > Symphodus > Symphodus melops. The sequence continues at coordinate 3,780,688 of NC_136705.1, forward strand.
AAGAAGGAGTTAGTTTTACATACAGTGAGCATTAACGCACCTGCTGGTGCCTGTGTGGTGTGCGTGGGATTAGGAATATTACGGGAGAGGAGGCCAATAGTGTGGATGGAGTAGTGAGCTGCACAAAAAAAACAACAACACAACAACAATGCATGTATTTTGAAGCAGAGTGAAGTGAGACTGTCTGGCTTTTCTGTGAAACATCAAATCGCTCAGAATCCCAATGATGTTTACAAGCTTCAAGTCTAAACACCGAGTCCTGAGCGTCCTCTCTGTAAGGCTACAGCTGATCATTTCACATATTATCAACTCATTTGATGCACTTTGATATATTTTGACATTTTGAAGATGTTTACAAAAATCTAAAATGTTCCAACAGCCAACAGTAACGTGCTCAAAGTGCTTGAATGTAATCAAGGGTTAAATGATCGATACGTCTTGCTGACTCTGTTCAGTCTTTTACATAACAGTTGTTTGGATGTGCATGTTTAGACATGCTGTGAATGATCAGAGTTTTACAGTACCAGTAATCGTCCCTGGTCATTGCAGGATTCGATGTTTTGTGTGTCTCTCATTTCTGTGTGTAAACTTTGTGGATGTAAAGCACTCGGCATGTTTAAAGGTCTTTAGAAATAAAGTCGACTTCATGAATTACTTTAAAACTCAGAGATGATATCATTAATTTTAGTCGAAAACAAAGAAGAGCAGCACCGCTTCCAAGGCAAAATGTTATTAAAAAAAATGAAGTTCAGCATTTTTACTTTAAAATTCACTTAAACTACAAAAACTTTATCGGTAAAAAAAAAAAAAAAAAGATTGAAATGTTTTTTCAATAATGACAAACAAGATGACAGAAACACATCGATAAAACCGCACATGAGCTAATGACAAATAAATCTCAACACACACACACACACACACACACACAAAGAAGAATGGTAGCCCCATACGGAAGAGAATTAGGGCTTTTATTTTGTAAGTCTACAGAGGTCGGATTTGAACCTGGACCGCCCGCTTCGAGGACTACAACCACTGATCCATCTGTGCCCCTAATGTGTGTATTCTGAGGACAAAAAAGCACTGGGCTCAGTCCACTTCTGTACGCCCTTCTGCACATTTTGGAGGTAATAATTAAAGCCTTTTTTTTTTTTTTTAACAAAGACCGAGACTACTTTTTTATCATTGTTTTAAAAATCGATACATCATAAATAATCAGCTCCAGCCGTTTTCATGTCCTTTCATCTGATTGGTCTGTGATCAAACCGCCTCATTAACTGTCTGTTGATCGACTAATCGATTATTCAGACAGTTGAGTCTGATCTTTTTCTATGCACACATACGAGGCACTTCCATCTGAATTCCTCAACCCTAATTGTTCTGCATGTCCAGTGTAATTGAATTGTTCTCCAGGCAGAGCTGCAGCATTATGCATTATAGTTATTACCACTACAATGTTGTGTATGCATGTAAAACCAATTACAACACATAATTAGGCCTTGTGTCTATTAATAACTACTAAGAAATACTCAAGTGTTGGATATAAGCAGTTGGTTTGAATAGGAAGTATAAATGTCAACGCCAAGGCTCTCCTGCTTCTCCTGTAGGCCTGGCGCTCCTCTTAGGAGCATGGCATGTCGCCCTCTACTGGCCAGAAGAAGAATTACAGCTGACCCTGCCTCCTGCAGCCGACCTGGCAGGGAACAAAGAGGCAGCGCTGTGCCAAAGAGGCCTATCACTCTCTCCTCCAGAGGGGAGGAAGAAAGCCGAAGGTTTCCAGAGAGGGGGGTGGGCAAGGTTGGAGGGGCAGGCACACTGGAGCAATGCAGCTGTGCTGTGCGGTCGACTCCCAGCCGAACGGGGGCAAACTGTTTCAGCGTGTGTGTGGGAAGGAGGTGGGGTATGCTGGGGACGGTGGTGGTGGTTGGCAACGAGGGGGTGAGCTGCGGAGACATCTGTCATCCTATCGTCAGTGCTGTCACATCATAGGACAAATGGGCTGCAGGGTTTTTTGCACCCCAAAAACAAGAGGTGGCAAAAGGTATCCGTTAACATGTGAACCATTTCTGCCCTCGGTGCTCCTTTGAATAAGCCTCGGCCACAGTGCTGAGCCTCATCAAAGGGCAGAGGATGGAAAACGGTTACAAAGTGAAAGCAAATGCCTATCTGTCAAATCAAAATGAAATCTCAAAATCGACTCAGCGCCATGAAGCTGTTCTGCATGTGAGCGTCCTTGGCTGAGGCCCAGAGCCACGTTTTCAGGGGTCCGGAAGTCCCTGCTTGTGAGCGAGGACGAAGAGTGAGTGAAGGGAGAGTGGCATATTTAATTTCCCCCTCCTTCTACCTCGTCGCACTGCCAACACCCCCCTTTTTGTTTTTTGAAGCGGGACTGCCGCAGCAACCGAGGCAAGGTCTTCCATAATGACACCTTGACTGTGAAGAACTTCATCCACTCCGCTGCGCTATCTGGCGCCCGCGTGACAAGACGGCTGGCTTTGTTGCCAGGAGAGTGGAAGAGAGCTTTGAACTGCAGACTGACAGCGCAGGGGAAGCCGTTCCAGGCGTAAATGTAAATTACTATTACTTACACGTTTAACCCAGCACCTACAGCCCCCCCCCCCCCACACACACCATACTTTCCCAGTTCACTGGCTTGCACTTGCCTGTGGAAGGAGGCAGTGGTGGTAGTGGTGGTGGTAGAGGTATTGGTAGTGGTGTTGGTGTTTGGGGGGGTGGAGGGGGGGGGGGAACAATTCTGACATCATGTTGCCCTCTTTTGGTTGGTGACAGGAACTGCACCTCTAACCTCAAGGCAACAACTCAGCCTGTCCTCTCTCCTTTTTGAACAAAAAAAAAGGCTGAATGGTCAATAAACGAAATATGTCCATGATTGTATTTATTTCAGGTTGATAATGAATACAAATCCACATAAATCAGGGGTGGATCAAATCTGAAGATAGAAATGAATTGCATGAAATTCAAGGTAACTACAACAAACTGCGTGAAGTGTTTTCCTCTCAACTTTACATTCATAAAAGAAACCACGTCTAAAGCTTTTTGTTCTCCACAGCCTCCCTGTGAATCACGCACACAAAAAAAACAAACAGCTACAAGCTTGAACAACAGTCTTTTTATCCGGTGGATTCACTGCGTACTGACTGTTTGGCACATTTCTTTTTATTTCACCTTCACTAACACTGAAGTCAAAGGCACTCATTACGACGTGTATAAAAGTGGAGAAGGCACACTGATGACGTAAACAGGCCTCGAGCACGGATGTCCTCTTGACCATGGAACTGACTTTCTGGAAGTGTCGCGTGTAGATTTGCGTTTAAATGTGTACAAATCAATGATCAACAAACGAGTTCAATCGTTTGTGAAAGAAGTCAGACATCGGTTTCCTCTCCACACCCTCATATGTGATTGAATCTTGTTTTATTGTAGCCAAGAATTACATCCAAAGTGAATAATAACGTAATGTATCATCATTGGATCAGCTTCTTTGAATATTGTGATTTGTTAAGTGTTTTTTTTTTCCTTCAAGCGGTTGCTTTTCCTCACTTGTAAATGAAAAAAAAAAAACACTTTAAATTTACACTTTCGAGACTGAATTGTGAACTTGTGAATTTCTCACAAGCTTTTCCATAATCCACTGTAGCTTTCGTCTAATGTGGGTTAAAGTGCACAGTAAGCTCTTGAAACCGGCTCGTCCATCTGTTAATTGCTCATTTTGAATGCAAACTACAAGAGTCGCATGTCAACAAAAAATAGGAAATAATTCATCTGAATATTTTTCTCAAGAGAGTTTTTTTTTTTTTTTTTTCATATGACATAAGAAAGCCACACTTTAATTCAATCACATGTGATTGTATGTTTGTTTCCTGATGTGATGAACAATTTCTATGAGTGGAAACTGAACGTAATGAGTAAAATCATATTCCACTTTTCTTTTTTTTTTTTTAATCTTTTTTAAAGGTTTTTCTGTTTTTGGCCACTGAACTGTTGACGTGTAACTTCTCAGGAAATCTCTTGTAATAAATTATTTGAGATATTAGGCAGGTGGATTCATAAAGAACACACCATGGTAATCTGAATCATTATTTTTAGAAGTGATTGGTATTTTTTAGCTTTTTGTGCTTTAACATCTGTCACACTTTTTATTTATAAAAAAATAAGAAATAATTCTTCCACTGTGACTCGAGAAGGATAAAGAAAGATGGCTGATTAACCGGAGGGACACACTGCTGAATATTTCAAAACTTCAAATACAATCAGCGCCTAGACTAACTAGCGTTCGAGGGTTACACGTGTGAGGCACGTAATGAGCAGACAGGTGAAAAGAGATACGATATCAGAGCTTAATGATTGGCCACAGATTGGATTTTAAGTATAAAATGACACTGTGAGCGTGGAGCGTGGATAGAGGCTTGTGTTCTGCTGTTGATCTCATTTTGTCACTCCACTCGCCGAGCTGAGCTCACTGGCAGCGCCTGTCGTCAGGCAAAGCTCCAAGCCTTTTCCCTGAGATGCATCTCCACTGAATCAATAGGGCCCTCGCAGCATATCATTAGACATAAGTATTATAATTACTTGTGTTATTAATTTTGCCTTAATACCAGGGATAACATGATATGTAATTCAACCCTGTTGAGGGAAGAGAAAATAAGATAATCACAAATGCATCTCTTATGAAAATCAATGTTGAAATGGATATTCCAATAATGCCAAACCACTGCCCCTCTGTTTTTTTCCTCATGCATATCAACCAATCATTTTCCGCATTCATCTGGAAAAAATATAGAAATATGTCCGACATATTTCACATGGGCGCCCCTGTCCGAGGCAAAACAATATGGATTTGTGTTGCCTCGCAAACAATTTTAATAAAAAGCTATTGATTGGGGATCGAGCGTCTAGCCTGTGGGCGCGGAGCACCAGACCCCAGTGGGTCCAGATCATTAATGTCCTCAACTGCTGGCTTCACTGGCGCAAATTTGTTCAATAAGGGTCTGGCACGCATGCTTCAGGGTTTGATTTGGATACAGCGCGTCAAACTGTTTGTGGCTGCTCCGCAGGCCGCAGACCGAAAAAATCACAAACAGTCTCAACATGAGGGTGGAGTGTGTTATAATAAATCCTGTTTGATAATGAGCGCTGATGCATATGAGTTTCTGTCTTTGAACGCACATTACTCCTACTCCGCCTGAACGCTCACCCCAAACAGGTCTCTTTAGAGGAACAGGAGTAGTTAAAAGAGATAGAGCCACAACCAAATCCATGTCTGCTTCATCTCTCTCTCTCTCTCCCTCTCTCTCACACACACACACACACACTCACACACACACACACACACACACACATGCAGTGCAGCTCGTCATCATTTGACATCCTCCTGAGCAAAACACACTCCTCTTCTTTATGTCACCAAAATTTGTGCAGCCACAATATCTACATTCAGGCAGACACACACTCACGTATACTTTCTTGAGCAGGTATCAAAGCTCCGTTGCAGCGAGACAGTTTTAATTACCAGGTACTTTCCTTCCTGCTTATGATTTCAATTTCTCCCTGCAAAGCTGGTAATGATATTCAAAACGCCTGCTGGCAACTCCGACTCCTTATTCTCCCCTGTCTTTCCTTCCCACTAAGATGTGAACACCCCAGTTTATAGGCTTATTTGTCCTCCAGTCACTTTGTAAAATCTTTATTCGGCCGAAGATATCTTTTTCAATGCGAGCCTCGCTGGAAGGAATGGCAATAAAGGTTTTGGGGAGGGTGGGAAGAGAGATCAATGCAGAATGTATTAGCCGGCACTACCGAGACCGACTCCAATAATAAAAGCATTGATCCTTTAAAGTGAAGCTTATTCTGTGTTCGGCGTGGAAGGGAGGATGGTCCATTCCAATACTGCGCACAGGCCAGATGGAGAATCACAGCAGGCGGTCTCACCCTCCTCCCCCTTAATATTCACATTATATTTCAAACCCATATTAGATTCAGTCGCACAATTACAGAGGGATTCTTGTCGAAAAGCATGCATTATGGAGGAGCATGTCCAATAATACAGCATATGGAATAACATATTCAATTGGCACTACTAAAGCTTTGCCAAGTACAAAAGAGGGGGAGAAGACGAGAACAGAAGGACACGTGAGGAGGAGAATAAAGTTAAATGAGGTGGGAGACTTTTAGGCGCATTACAGGATCTTCACTTATAATTTATTTTTTTTATTATAGCACAATTCAGATTACAGTTATGTGCGACACAAACTTCTTCAATTTTTTTCCCTATTTTCTAATTTTCTATGAAATGTCTTGTGTTCCAAACATGAGCCGCTAATATTTCCATGAGTCACCGGACACAGCAGATCCCAGCAGTGTCTGCGTACACAACCGTCGGTAGTGAAGCGGCGGCAGTAATCAAGCGTGAGGGCTGGATATATAACAAGCACACTTCACAGTATGCCTAACAAGCACACTTCACACACTAATCAGCTCGAGTGGACTTTGCTTTGCATCCACATCCTCGCGTTTAGTTTCTGCCTCACAGACATGAGCCCCTGGCTTCGATGATGAAATGATCCGGAATGCATCAATCCATAGATTATTGGTGATTTTCCAGATGTAACAGGTATGGTCTTTGTGTAGATAGGAGGGATAGTTTCTGTGTTCTTAATGACAAAGTGCCCAAAGTAAGTTTAGAAGGTACACATAGCGTGCTGCACACTCAGTCTTAGAAGGCCCAGAAATGTTGGTTAAAAACACAGAAACAGCTGCAAAGACCGACACCTTACGCACAACAATGAACAGAGAAAAGCATGACAATGATTTTTGAGACTATAATCAGATTCAGCAATAAAGATGCACCTACCACTTATTTATTATAAATAAAAAGAAAATACCACCAGTCACAAATCCAGTTTTTTCTTTACAGCCAAATAACCGCCTTGAACCCAAATGTATTCAGTTCAACAAATTTGACTAAAGCTGCTAATTTTCCTCTCCGTTGATTAATCAACAAAGGGCTTCAGCTTTATTCAGCAGTTTGTAAAACCTTCATTTCACCTGAGAGGCTGGAATGAACGTAAGTTTATTCCATCATCTAAAAGTTTAGAGTTGCTGCAGTTGATTTTCTGCCCTCTGCCAATATTTACATCCACCTTTAAAAGATGTGTCGTACGCTTGCTGTGTTTGATGGGAGTTTGGAAATCACCTGATCACTTTGCCTCTGTCTGCAGCGACATAGAAGAAGGCGTACATAAAGTCCCAAAAAATGTAAAGTACTTTACAGCCTAATTTGAATAAGAGATGAATCAGTTTGAATATTAAGATAAGTACGAATACACACACACACACACAGACACAGACACACAGTGACTCTATACCTATTGCTCCTCCACTCTTTGAAGGACAAGGCGAGCTGGGGGTAGAGGGACAGAAACCCGCCCCCCTGTAATCCCATCAACTCATGTCAGACAGCAGTCTGGATACAAGCCTATCTGTGAGGCCTGTAATCCACGGCTAAGACACACCACCAACACTTATCTGGAAACACACACTCACACACACTCAGAAGTACACAAAGTCATCCAGAAACATACCGGGAGAGGAAAGTGATATCTGGATGCTGCTTGTAGAAAAACACAATATTGTAGTGTATATAATGAACATAAACAGGAAAACCTTGTTACATCAACATATGAAGAGATTGTAATATATATATATATATATATATATATATATATATATATATATATATATATATATATATATGAAAAAAGAGAGAGTATAAATAGATGAGAAAAAAATTGAATGTCTAATTTGAATTTTATAGGAAAGATTGAAAAGTGAAGGGAAAGGTTATGTAATTTCAAAGGAGTTAATCTGAAGCAAGCTAATGAAGAAAAAGAAAGAAAGAAAATCTTTCCTAATGTTCAATCCCCCAGACTTTGATGGATCTTCAAATTCATTTTCTGTCAGAGAGAATGAAAGTGCAATATTCTGCCTGTGTACATTTTCTGTGTGACATATGTGCACATTGTAGATGTTTCGTCATTCAATGACATGCTTTTCTCTTCAGGACAGAACAATCTACCTTTCTGAAATTCATGTCTTGAGATAAAAAATGACTGACAATAAAGAGCCCCGCACCCTCCCATTGTGGTGAGAAATCAAACAATGTAGTATTCAGATTAAACATGAAAATGCATCAAAAAAAGATAGAGATAAAGTACATGTTGAAAGTAGTTCTCTAAAAGGGCAAAACACAAAATAATCTACAGCTGGGCATGCACAAATTCAAAGTCAATGCATTCAATCAATCATTGGTCCAGGGAACAATATGTCCCATTATTATTCAGATACATGCAAAACGCCACAACGAAGAAGAGAAAAAAAAGGACGAGAGAAAGAGAGAGAGATAAAAAGGCACGTCGGACACAGCACCCCTGCTCATGTCTTGCTTCAAAGAGAAAGAGAGAGAGAGAGAAAGCGAGCAAGAGAGAGAGAGAGCGAGACGCAGGGTGCAGGACCCACACGGTGTAGTTCCAGCCAATTGCATTCCAGAGAAGTGACCATGGCCAGTGATAAACAAAGCACCATAGATCATTCCTCTCCCAGACGGAGCCCGGCGCTGGAGGCAGCGGAAGGGAGAGCGGTCAGACAGACAGAGAGAGAGAGAGAGAGAGAGAGAAAGAGAGAGAGGGAGAGAGAGAGACGGAGAGAGAAGACGACTGAGAGCTCACCGCCTATATGCGTCTGCCCCCTCTGCTATCCTCTGATGCTACAATTTGACGCCCTTTTTTGCAACTGGAATGCCATTAAAGCCGGCCGCGCCGCACGTCTGCAGATTTGCTTTCCATGACAAGAAACGAGCGAGCGAGCCAAAGAGAAAGACACAGAGAGAGAGAAAGAGGGAGGGAAGAGAGCTGCTGCTTCCCTCTCCCGCAGCCACTGTGTTGATGCATCACATTCAAAAAAATAAATAAATAATAAAAAAAAAAAACCTTAAATTGTTCCCATTTCCCTTCGAGAACAAAAAGAGGCATTCAACACTTACCCACTCCCAGACACAAGCCTCAGATTCAGTGTTCATTTGAGCTCAGTGTGCGTCACAACGGAAACCTCAGATATTCCTCCAAAACAGATGTGCAAAAAGAGGAGCAGTGAGGTTCTCCCTCTTTTGTTTGTGAGCCTGCCTGGCTAGGTTTCTCTATTTGCATCAGCCGGCTTTTTTACAGCTTTGAAGCAGGTGGATGACAAAAACATCAATCTCTCCAGGCACATTGTGTGGCATGCACGCTTTGACACACTCCCCTCACCAGCTCTTGTACAGTATAATCACACATTCCTATTCTCTCCTCACAGCTCCACGAGTGAATATGGGCTCAAAAGGAAACTGAAGGACAAGTGTGCATTGTTGGAGTGTGCTTTTGTTATAATCATGTTTTGATTGGATTAAAATGGGAATTCGCTGTATCTCCAGAGTTCCATTATCTGTATGTTGAGGCAATTTTTGCCAAACTGGTTTTGAGGGAGGTTTTGGCAGATGCATGAAAGCAACTTGACAATAATCATGAGACAGAATCTTAACATGTCCATTATGTTGTATCCCAGTCCAATGGAGGTCAGGTCAAACCCAGTTCAAATCCAGTTATGAGCAAAGTGCAAAACAGTTTGTTATGCCTATTGTCTCAGAGTTGTACTTTTGCAGATTTTCCGTTAAAAAAAAACAAACATCTGTTAAGTCTGTCTTTATCGCCCAATAAGTGAGTGTGACGGGGATAGAGGCTCCAAATCTTTCAAGCCTGCAGCATTCATATTTCTTTGTTTTCTTTGTATTCTCATTAACTTGGTGTCAAGCAGTAAAAACTCTTACCAGTAATTGTTGGTCTGCCAGAGAGTGTGCTAATGCTTGATGACTGCAGATGAAGAATCTGTGAAAACAAGTGAAAAATAGAAAAAAAAATAAAATGTCAGATTGATGAAGACAAACTGAAGACTACCAGTACCAGAAGTGTTTGGATCGAAGGAAGCAAAAACGTCCTGTAGTTATCGCTTACTGCTATGGGTGCCATCAAAAAAATTAACTAGTTCACGACCAGCACAAGCTTTAAGCAACTACAATGAGTTGACAGCGACCAAGAACAGAGCAATAAGAGCGATGAATATGAGGCTTGAATTTAAAAGGAAAACAACTCTAAATGAAGATTAATTCAGCTCAATGAAAGCGCTGTGTATAACAGACATCTAAAACATGAGCCAAAAATGGCTGAAAGTGTAATCATACAGAATTTCATAGCAGTGTTTACAGCAAAAATAAAAAATAAAGAAAATAAAGATTATGTATGCTTTCCATTTGATCACAACAAATTACATCAAGGTGAAATTCTCTTCTGAGGGGGAACCATGTCTACTGTGATGATGCAGGCCTACCAGTTAGAGTAACATAAAGAAACGGTTTGATAATCAACACACAAACCTACTGTACATCCTTGGTCCTTACCAACCTCACTAATCCAGTGGAGGAAGAGGAAATATTACTGGATGATTTCCATTACAAATGATTGTTTTGGGACACTGGCTCCACTCTGCCCTTTCTCTGACCTGACGACTTTTACCTTGATTCTGCTCTACATAGACTTCGACTTAGACTAAACATCTTCCTGTAACTCTAAATGTTAGGTATAGGCTAGTTGTTTAACATCCTCCTATCTGTTTGCTCAACTAAGTGAAAAAATATCAAGTAAGGATGGCAGTACGTTTCAATATCCAGCGTTAAACTTTACACATTAAAGACATCTTATTTGAATCTAAAAAATCTATAAAGAAAAAAAAGAACAGAAATACATAATATAGAGACGTCTTAGAAAATATAGCATGAATATGTGGAATTAGCCTTAATGCTCATCTTTTTTTTCACATAATTGAAATGTTATTGGCAAAGGGAATACATTGTTCAGACTGCTTATCTTACCAGGCTTTATAGCAAGATAAGCCTTGGCTGTGAACAGACCCATTTAATAATGTTGTAATTATTCGTCGCTCGGTCAGCTTTCATTCGGTGTTTCAACTTATCGTTTTAAAGAGCAACGTGCAAAGCAAAGCTTACCTGAGCAGGTGAGCGGTAGAAAAAAGAATTAAGCAGGAGAAGTGACGCATCTTTGCGATTTGATGCGACGTTCAAATGTATCATGTAATAATCACAATCGTCTGTAAGTCTCTAAACATAGACTGGGTATTAAATCACTCACTGCATCTACGTGCTCTCTGTATCAAAAAATTACAACTAAATGGGACTTTTAGTTAGTATAACTAACGCGAGGAACGTACACCCAAATGATACGGCTATAAAATACATATTGTGTTTATGGGAATTCTGATATTTACCAAGGTCTTTGAACGCAGCAGGGTGACGTCGCTTGTTTTGCTTTTGATGGCGGGAGGTAAATACTGTACGCTGACTCTTCTTTGAAAAGTTATTCCTGACTCAAACGAAGAGATTACATATTTTATCCAACAACATTTATAGACACATCTCTTTCCGAAGTATTGAAACGTCACCGTTAGTTGTTCCTGTCCGGCTTGCTGACGTTAGTGACGAAGTCAGCCGTCGGAAAGTTTGACTGATAAACGTCAACATGGACAATTGGTTGGCTAAAGACAACCCGATGCTTTTACCCCTGAACAAGGAGAAAACAGTCTACGATGGATTCATCACAGTGCAGGTACGACGAAGAGTAAAACAACGGGGGTCCGAACTTCATTACAAAAATGCAACAATCATTGCACATCGCTTTTTGATACCTTGAGATGCTGTGAAGATTAGTCTTAATACGGTTTACTAATGTTTATATGCAGCATTTAAATTCGGCACCTCAAAATGCTCTTATTTGTGTCATTAATTATTTGACTGGTTCGTAACATTATACGCTGTTGTGAAAGTCAGCTGCAAACTCTTTGAGCAGTAAAAGCAGTCCAATGAATAAGTAGCCTCATGTTTGGTTTTGTATTTCCTTCCTTCCTTCTGTTGTGTTTACTGCTGAGTTGAAGACTCGATAATATTGCTACATATGATAGATATGCAACTTTATGTTAAACCTTACATGCACATTTAGCAACTCACACAGAAGTGGTTGTTCATTAATAAAGGAAGTTTGACAGGTCACGTGTTCAAATAGTTGGCCAGCTGTAGAAGTGGTGAGAAAGATCATTTCACTTAACCAGGGATGTAAAAATTAATCGCGAGGCAGTTAATAATCAATGTAAAGGTGTCCAGGTTCGAAATCGGTACTCTGACATCATGAATCGCAGTAAATATCGTGAGTGTCAGCAGGCGTTATCAAGGCAGTCAGAGCATTTTGACTTCCCCGAGACACAAAGTGAAAGAGGTGAGTAGATAACAGATCACAATAAGTCAGAAGTCAATATTACATAAATAACACAGCCAACATGATGCAGCATTTAATCAACACCTCACTGAGAAGCTCCAATCACCTCCAGATTCTCTCAAGATAAATCGTGCGAGAACGGAATCGTGAACTCAGTATCGTGAATCATATCGTGAGTTGAGTGAATGGTTACATCCCTGCTTGTGACTGTTAAATGATAAGTGTACTAAACATGCTGCTCAGTGTCTGTCGTAACAGGCTTGATTTTCTTCTAACAGGAACAAGACTTTCGATTGAGAATTTTACTACCACCTGATCGTCAGATGAAACGGGCCAGGTATAAACTTACTTATACCTTCTTTTTTTTTTAATGTGATACCCAGTCCAGGCTGTTGATGCTTACACTTTATTTACAAATGGATACTCCACGTTTTGGAGCTGTATTTTCTGTTGTGGTTGCTGTATCTGATCCTGACTTTGTTCTCATAGGCTGCACTGCTGTTGGCAATTGAAACACCTGTTGCGTGGATATGAGCACATAGTGAAGCAGGTAAACTGTATGTATGCAGTGCAAAACCATGTGTTGTATTTGGCGGACCAGTGTGTATTTTTTTTTCTTTTTTCTTTTTTGTTGCATCTGCCCGCTCAGACTGCGATTAGGCTGATTCGTCCGTCATTTTGGCTCCCTTTGTGTTCCCCTGCATCATGTCAGGCATCCTTCTCGTACTTGTGTGCCACCACTCAGGTCGGCCCTCACTCTCAAGCAGGGAAAAATGTTTTCCACTGTTTAATTAACATCGCCTGGAAAATGTCCCTATTTGTTATGTGGCCCCTCAGGGTTATTTGGATGAGATTGATATTTCACCCCGGGCTGCAAAGTTCATTATTTTCACAGCCTTTAAGCTATCATTAATTATTAAAGCTGGTGGCAGCCCCCATTAATCACAAACAGTGTGTTTGATTTGAATGGCTGGCTAGAGGAAAAATAGACACTGTCACTTCATTATCCTCCCATTCAAGGATGTCTTTTCTCTCTTGTTTGACTTCTCACAGAGGCTGCAGCAGTCAGCCGAGCTTGTCAGTTTCATTCTGGAGCTGAAGACCGTCTTGGTAAGGAGGAGAAAGACACAGTGGTTAGCACGGTCACTGTGACATTGTTGCTTCATGAATAGGAACCTTCAGGCTCTATCAATAGCCTTGACTGTGAGGCACACATGTACATGTATATTTTGTAAGATTAATGAAAAGTGTAACAGCCTTTGTGCTTGCCACCAAACAAAGCGCGTGACTTACTGGCCCTGATTTATTTCTGCTGCATTAATGATGTTGTGCAGAGCTGTGCTATGATGGGAACAGTATTTAAGGTTTGGAATAAAAACGCATTCGCTCTGTTTTTGTTTGTTTTTTTGTTTGTGTTTTTTTAGGAAGTGTGTCTGAAGAACCGTCCTGAGTGCCGCTCCATCCCGCCTCCTCAGTATTACTCTCAGCTCATCTCTGAGATGGAGACCCTCGGGTGGGACAAGTAAGTGACCGCTAGGAGCACCAACATTGCAGCTCGGTTTAAAAAAATGAATACAAGTGAAATGCTGGAATGCCGCATTTTTGCACATTTCATGTTTATCAAAGTAAGTTCACTTGAAATGCTTGTTCTCTCCTCTGACTGCTTCGACTGTTGTAACAACATGCCACCCAAGCCCACTCTGCTTCAAGGATGAACAGAAAATAACTTGGTGATTTTGGCACCCCGAAAGTATCATATGTCAACTTCACTTGGATGTCCTAAAGTCCAGGGAAAGCACTTATCTGGCACTTGTTTCTGTGTCATTATTGTGCATCCACTTTGTCAAGTGTGTATGAAAGATATTTCTTAAGATTGGGCGCAAGCATGTACCTCTGCTCTAGGATAAACTTGTCAGGTTTGGTTTGTCAAAAGTCATTGATATAACTTGATTTCTGTACTTATCTCACAATAGCAATTCTAGAAACTCATGGATGGATTGTATTTATCTGGTTTGGTTTATTTTTAAAAAGGTTGGCAGAGAGAACAACTCCATCTGCAAAGGATAAGTCCTGATAGTCTATTGAAATTATCTGCAGCAGTCGCAAAAGAAACACAAGTGATGTTTTTCATAGTTCTACACTGATAACAGTTTTTTACCTTTATATCAAGGCTGCGTGTAGTTCGACAAAGTCATGGTACCAACAACAGAGCAGAGAAGAACAGAAAACGGAAAGAAGCAGTTTTCTTACGCGCACATGAGATCATTACGGTCGCAAGATAATAAACATCATCCCCATCTCCCACTCGCTCACGGTGAATTGTCCTGAATATATCCTGTTGCATTCTCCTCACATTGACTCACTTAGCGGAGTGAGAAAAAAAACAACAACAACAAAAACAGCAGTTTGTTTTTACGTATGCAGCCTGAACATTTCAGGAGGTTTTTGGGAGTTGTGTGTGCAAGAGTGAACGCACAGTTCTTTGGTATCACTGTGAGTTCCTCTTCTAAATGATTGCTGCACAATGTAAGCGTAGGTCTAATTGTCCTTTGTGTTCACTTTACCTCTAATCCACAGTAACAGTGGTATTTTGTTCGAAACAGTGACAGATATAAACTGCGTCTTGTCGGTGGAGGCATACATCCGCGAGGGAGTCATTTTAGTTTCAGAAGTGCCATCATCATTCTTAAAAATTAGCTTGAGATAAAACTACAATCATTGCTACCACAATAAACTACAAGTACCACACTACTGAAGGAACTGCCACTTCATGAAATAGTTGTTTGAAATGGCTTACAGCGCGAATCAAGTGATAATTAAATAAGTATTTTCTCTCATTATACAACATGGGGATGTTCCCATTCCCACTCGGTGTTTTCTCGTGCATGCATGTGTAGTTTACTGTAAATCCCAGAGATTGTGGGCCAAAATGATTACTGTAAGTTATTAATGTAGACCTTTTTTGTGCATTCTCTCAAGAGGTAAGATTAACATACGGAGGTGTGTAAATGTCTACAAAGCTTTTCAGAGCGCTCTTTGTATTCCTCCCAGCAGCGTTAACCGATTGGAGAGCCTGCAACAACACAGCTTCACATTTACAAATGGCTCTTAATGACTTCCTTATTTTTAGTTATTGAGTTATAGTTAAATCCAGGTCACATTTAATAACTCTCAGCCCACGCGTGATGACAGGCCCGGCTAATATCGCCGTCTCCACTCATCAGGAGAAGAAGGAGGAGGAGGAGGAGGGGGGCAGCAGCGGTGGTGGTTTGTAGGAGATATCTATTCTCCCCCAGCTCGGATTAAGCCTTGACTACTACACTCATTTTCCACTTTCCTATTAATGACCGCGGCTACAATTATGATATTAACAAAATGCAAATGACTCTAATTGAAGACTCTCAGGTTTTAATAGGAGAAGAGGGGGTGAAGGTATGCTTTATGCTGGAAATGGGACCAACTTCATTTTCAGTGTCGTGTTACGGTTAGAAGGCATTATACACAGTGGGCCTCAATCTCCAAAGCACTCGAGATTCGCTTAGCGTCTTAATTGGTATGGGCCGTGCTAATAGCCACCAGGGGTTTTCAGCTGTAATTCCGTCTGCTGATTGGGCCAGGTAAGTGAGTCTTTCTCACTCTCCATCTCCCTCCGCATGTCTCCATTTGAGAGTGTGGTCATCTTAATTGGCTGAAGATGGCATACCACATGTTAATTAATGGAAAATGAGGTCAAGTAGGTCAGCCGCCATCACTCGGTGGCCTCAGAACGTGGCCCTGGAAGCTCCGGGGCTCATTACGGGCACAGCTGGCACTTCATGTTCACAGGCTCTCAGTGTAAGTACAGAGTGTCATCACTTCTTCTCACAGTGTTATCACTCTGTCACAGTGTGTTGCTGCTCTTCTGAGGACAGTTATCGTGGCTCTCTGACTGACAGCCGTGCTCTGCTGGGTCAGCCTGGCCCCAGGGCTGACGGGTTCAATGTCCTCGAACCATTTTGTTTATCCAAGACTTAATGTAACCCATCAGTTTGTAGACTTTCACATTGAAGCGTACGTTTGCCTTTTGTCATCTCTGTTTTTTTTTCTCTTTTTGAAGCTTGACGTGACCATATTCAGACAAAAGGGAGGCTGGTTGGAGATGGGGGTTGGTAACCTCTATGTTTCTCAAAATTATACATGTGTACAGTCCAGTCCCAAGGCTTGAACATTATCAGGTCAGATCTAGTTTACAGTATTTACCACAGAATCACGTTCTATTCGCCGTGGTAGGACTGGAGATATCCCTGTACTAGTCTACAAATGAAATCAGATCTTGTGGAATCTAGTTTATTGTATTTGTTGATGGCGGTGAGAGTCGGCTGCAGGTAAGAGCACAAGCCTGTTAAAGCCGCACATTTTAGCCCGCCGACTACATGAAGGGAAGTACGTTTTGATCATATTATGGGGTAATATGTTGTTTTTTTATGTGATGTAAATCTGTTGAAATTTCATGTTTTTTAATTGTAGCCTGTGTCAAAGCCCCAGACAGACTGAAGTAAATGGATTTATTTCATGAAGGATTTGTTTGAAATTTTAATTAATTAATTTTTTAAATTACATTAAAAGTTTAACAGAGGTCTTTTTGTAATATATGACCATCTTTGCCCGACCTGTCACTCAAAGTCAGACTCACCTCTAACATCTTTAGGACCTCACAAGTAATATTTATATTAAAGAGACACACGGTGGTCACAATTGAGGAAATAACCGAGTGGACATAAGGCTGTTGTTTAAAACAGGTCGTGTGTGTGTGTGTGTGTGTGTGTGTGTGTGTGTGTGTGTGTGTGTCTGCGTGTGCTGTGCTGCATGCGTTTTTGTTCCATCACTTTGTTACGTTATTAGGCCAGCTAATGAATGACTCCTTTAATGATTTGATGTAAATACAAATACAAACAGTATTGGGATTTCTGCAGTTAAGTGGAGTAATTAATGAGAGTGGCCTGGTTAGTCCGACTGCATGCTTGGCTTATTAATATTCCGGTGTTTTTGTGTCTTCTAAGATAAGTGTGCATGTGATCTGTACATACATAACTTCCACCGCCCTCCACTTCCTGTACCATTGCATGGATGTTCATTTCAAATGTCCTGCACACACAAGCGCTACATATGTGTTGCTCTCACTGTTCATTAATCATTTTGTCGACACAAAAAAAAGACATACACAAATACACACAAAGCACAAATGTGCGTGGTGTGCTCTGTCTGGAAACGGCTCACTTGGCTGTTGAGTTGCAAATGGGATGCTCTCATCAGTCTTCCCAGTAGGACGTCTGACTGTCACGCTGTTTCCATCATGGCCAAGTAGCAGCGGCAGCTAGTCTCTGCTCCTCTCCGTGTAAGAGCTCAGAGGAGAGGAGATGTGTGTGTAAGCGATATACCGATAATAACTTTTTCACTTCTGATACTTTTTACTCAAATGTTAAACTTCAATAAATAGACAAGTACTGATCTGACTTGTCCGCCCTTTATATATAATCAAACACTCATTTTAACTCACTTTAGAACGGTTTCAATAAATACAACCAAATGTTATATAATGTTGTCTGCTCTAATACAGTTCAACTTCTTAAGCATCCTATCAGAAATGAAATTGTTCTTATTGTAACAAGACATCATGTCTAGTCAGATTGCAGGGGTCAGATTCAGTTTATCACAGTCTGAGAATCCATTGGTAACCATTGTCTAATTGTCCGATGAGGAAATAAGCCTCTGGAGATGGAAGTCATCCGTGAGACGTTAACATTGAAGACGTGTACTTCGGTTTCTTGGTCCATTACATCCTATGGAGTAGTGTCTGTTCATGTGTTTCTTGTGAGTCTCAGCTCAGAGGTAAACACTAGTTACACAGAGGCTTCACTCTGGCTCACTCCAGCTGTGTGTTGAGATCTGTTTATAAAGACTGGTGAAGTTTTGTCAGAAAACTGCTGATGGGAGCTGGTATGTCATTAGCACAGAATGTGTTCTGGCTGCTTTGGCTTTCCCTATGGACTGATATCCCTGCATACACCAAAGTCTGCTGATCCTGTATGTGAATGGTCAATGCAGTTCAGACTACAAACAGATTACAGAAACACTTCCCATGCTGATAATCCAGACCCACAGGTACAGATTGTACATCTTTGTCAAATCAGACGGTTGGTTTCGCAGAATCTGGTGGCGGAGTGGGAAAAAAAAAGTTCAACCAACATAGCAACTGATAATGAACTCGTAGTGTTCTGCTCCTGCAGCGACTTCACCACTGGAGAAGTACAAGAGCTTCAGTGTCTGTCTATGTTTACCTAAGTGAAAAAAAACAACCCAAAGTGGGATGTTGGTGGAACTGTGATGGTGCACTGGATTACTGTGGAGGTAACACTTAGTGGCCATAAGGGGCCACTGTCAAGTCACTGATGTGGTCACAGAGTAACTTCTTATTGTCACAGGCCATTGGGCAATAGTTACTGAATGAAATCAATGTGGTCCTGATTGGTGACATTAATACATTTAAGTGGCTGTGCATGTGTGTTTGTTCAATAGGGTGATCGTAAATCTTAATGTAAAGGTGATTTCAAAGACAGAGTAAAGGGGTCGAGGTGAAATTGCAGAAATGAAAATGTGCAACACTGGGAACCAGAGTGAAGTTGGTGTTATCGTGATGGGCGTGTGTGTGAGTTGTAAATGTGAGTTTACATATGAACTCCAGAAGCCCTTCACTGATGCCTGAGTTCATGTGTGTGAGCGAGCCGGCGCCTTTGTGAATCGGGCACATCGGACTCCATCATTCCATCACTTCCCTAAATGTGTGTGCGTGTCATTCCTGAGCACCCGGCTCACATCACTCCTTTCTCACTCAACTCCATAAATCCTTGGC
This sequence comes from Symphodus melops, assembly GCF_947650265.1. NCBI lineage: Eukaryota > Metazoa > Chordata > Actinopteri > Labriformes > Labridae > Symphodus > Symphodus melops. The sequence continues at coordinate 3,799,963 of NC_136705.1, forward strand.
AGATATACGGCCCGTGTCAGCCTCGGCACAGAGCGACCGTCGTAAAGCACTGTAAATCTGGGAGAGGACCGTCCACAGCCTTTGTCTCCGATCAGCCTTTTGTCTCCAGGTCTTCAGCAGACCAGAGAAGGACTCGAGAGGGGGAGGAAGGAGCGGCTCCTTCATAGTGTGCAGGAGCAGCAGTAAATCTGACGGCAGTCTTAAGAGTGTGTGCTCGGGCCGGATCAGTGTTTTGTCCTCGGCCTCGTAGGTTATAATTAGCCGAGGGAGGAGGCGGTGTGATTTACAGGTTGACTCAAGCCTGAAACTGTGAACCAATGCTAAAGTCACCAGGGGACGGATGATTTTAAGGAGGCTCTGACTGACTGACTGCTGAAGTCCCTGTCGAGTTAGCATCACATTTATTTACTCAAATCATGGCGGGTTTGTTCAGAGTCAAATAACTGTCAACCTGTGCACATGTACTGATAGTCTAGACTGCTGCAGCCTTAACAACATATTGTCCTCTGCTAAATGGTTCTGCAGGCAGTGTGGATGGATTTCTGCATTCATCTAAAGACTTTTGATATGCTGTTATATTTAATACAACATATTGCGAAACAATACAATCACTGTTATTTTAAGGATCAATAGTATCGAAAAGAACTGAAGATTTAAAAAGAAATCTCAGATAAATCTTTAACCCAACTCTGCCACGAGTTAAAGAGATAATAAACAAAATAAAAAAATATGTATCATTTAATATATTGTAAAAATAAAATAATTTTGTAAATCTCATTTACACAAACTCATTGTGAATCAAAATGTTGACAACCTATTTTTGCAGCTTCAACAGGAGTTGTCTGCTTGCACTTATGGGAGGCTACAAACAGTCAATTATCCAAATTACAATGTGACTGGGACTTGTGTTTTGTTGCCATGGTATCATAGAAATGATAAATGGTAAATGGGCTTGAGCCTGGACAGTGTTTCTCTAGGCTTCTGATACTCAGAGCACTTTTACCCAGCAGGTCACACTCACACATTCACACACTGATGGTAGAGGCTGCTATGCAGAGTGACAGTAAGTATTAAGTAAACCATTCAAACACATCCAAGTACCGCTGGCTAAGCAGCAGAGGCAACGTGGAGTGAAGTGTCTTACCCAAGGACACATCGGACATTTGGCTGCAGGAGCTGGGGATTGAACCCACAACTTTCCAGTTGAGAAACGACGGACTCTTCCCAATGAGCCACAGTCGTCACCGAAAACGATATAAGATCGTTTGACTGTTCCTCGACTTGTTTTTAAAAATCTGATAGTGTGAAAACCCTTTTCTGTGGCTGTCAGGATGTTGAATGTTGCAGGACGGAAAGCTGTGTTTAAGTCTGCTTAAGAGACGCATCAAAACAGAGACGTGTTTGTTTAAAACCAGACACATGATATTAGCATGTGCAGGTAAAAAGCCCTTTACCGGGGTCGCCGGTGGCGCAGCGGCAGTGCGCGCGATCCCACGTATTGAGGCTCAGTCCTCGCGCGCGGGCAGCCCGGGTTCGCGTCCGGCCTGTGGCCCATTTCCCGCATGTCTCTCCCCACTCTCTCCCCCTTTTCCTCCCTCTATAATAAAGGCATAAAAACGCCAAAAATAAATCTTAAAAAAAAAAAAAAAAAAGCCCTTTACCCTTTCTTCAACACTTCCTCATGTCATTCCCCTCCCTCCTTTCAAACAGCTTGACATACGATATTCGTGTTACTCATTCAGAGCGATGATTTATTGCCGTATCTTTATTTTGTCCTTCCCTAACATACATTTAGAGTATTTTCTTTCAGAAAGAATGATGTCCATGATGTTTCTGTGCTGACTCAGCATGAAAAGAAATGCTCTCGGCCTATGTCACATTGGATCTATTACATTCCTCTATTAGAGCATTACTGAAAATGAAGAATAATTCCATTTGAAATTGAAAGAAGAAAGCATGTAACAAGTGTTGTATGTATTAAAGGTGGAGCCGTCGCCTGATGCAGTGTCACCGCGTTGTTAGCCGGGGTTATAAATCCAAACAGTTGAAGTCTCAGTATTGCTCTCTGCGCATGTGATTAATGACGGATGATGGCTGCTGTCAGTTTACACTGTTAAGTGTTCCCTGCTCTGTGTACAGATGTTGATTTATTGTGTTTTATATATTGTGTGTGTGTGTGTGTGTCCATCTTCAGGCTGCTCTCCATAGACACAGAGTTTAGGACGGTGAAACTGAAGGCAGAGGACTCCTCTGGCAGGCAGCACGTCCTCACTGTTCAACTCAAGTCTAAGGTACGACACACACTCTCCTGAACACACACACACACACACACATACATACAGTTTGCAGAAAGGACTTTTCACACTGAAAATTATCCACCATCAACTGGAAAACTCCCCAATTTGACCTCCAGCCAATCCAAATCCAGAACAGGCCAACTCCACTGAACGCATATGGGTTGTTCAATTTGCTGATAGCAAATCAGTGATTTACATCTGCACCCCCAAATCTAGGTCAAGCTGGAGAGGGTGTGGAGAGACATGATAACCCACTGTGACTGAGATGTAGCACAGATAAAACATCTCCACATAGACCTCAGCATGATGGGAAACCTTCCTGTATGCATAAAGAAAACCAATACACCCACACTCATCTGCATAGAGGCTGTTTGAGCTCGCTGCTGTGTAAAAACGTAGAGAGGTAAACGTGGGGTTTTTTTTTTTCCCTTTGGAGTAGCAGGATGTTTGAAAGATTCCATGTCACAGATCTCTAAATTGTCCGACACGAGGTGACCGAGTGTGTTCCATCATCCCATCCCACTCGTGTGAGTGTGCGAGAACATCATTCTCCGAATGTGATAATTTTGTGTGAATTCAATTATTGTGGCATTAGAGTCGCTGCTAAGTCCCTCTAATAGTCTCAAGGATCCCCATGAGTCCCCCCAGCCCCATTATAAAGAAAAAAAACATGAGGCTCGAGAAGGACTGTTAATAAAGAATAACAGTCCAATCAGACATTATTGCTTCTTGTTAACCTTAAAGGGTAATTCCAGTTCATTATGACTCGGATCTCATTTTCAGCCTTGGCCATCATTTCTGTCAGTTAAGACAAAATTGTCCTCGCCATATTGTTCTCCTTTCTCAGCGGCTTAGAATGATCGGCTGCCCAATCATGTCCGGCAATTAAAAACACTTACACAAATGTACACTTTCCAAAGTAAGAAGGTTTCTTTCAGGGTGCCTTTCAGGTCACTCAAGGTCACCTTAAAAAAATGCAAAAATAAAAACTACCAGGGGTCTAAGTGAGAGCGGCAGAAGTGAAAAGCAGAAAAGGGAATTTTAAAATGATGAAAAGGTAAGTGTTGTTAAAGGCTGTCAAAGTAGAGAGAGAGAGAGTCAGGGTCACAGGTGGCCTGTAGAAGATCCAGAGAGGAGGGGAGCCGGAGACATCATGGCGGTCAAGCAGGCAGGAGGAACAATGAGGAGCACGGAGGAGGACGATCAGAGAGTCTGGAGTTCAGACAGGTACAGAAGTCAACAAAATATTTGCGATATCTGGCAGCCAGTGAAGATTGTTGGAGGACAGGAGGGGGGATTTGGGATTCTGCGGATGATTCGGTAGAAGCTTCATGTTGAAAATGTTCTGTACAGCATGCTGCAAAACGTGCCATCAAAGCACATCTGGTTCTTCTGATGGATTTTGAATTTGCCCTTTCTGCGTTTTGGTCTCCACACGATGAAGACATCGAGACCTTAAAAAAAGAATCACCCCAAATTACTGAGATGCTGATTCAGATTACTGCTATCAGAAGACTTTCGGTTTGCTAAAATATGGTAGGTAATTTACCCCGGACATTTTTTTGTCACATGTTCGATTCAGACAGGATTAAAATGATGTCCTCTGCCATTCTGACCAATCATCAGAGGACCTCAGGTTATAGTAATTGAGTGCGAATAGGGCCCAAGTAAAGGCACATCTCTCATGTTTGTAGTTCCTGGCAGGAGTACAAGTATCTCCCAGTGCGCTTGTGTAGTGGGAGAGTAGCAGGGTGAGGTGGTGCTTACCTACTGTAGGCCCAGATGACATCCACCAGAGACGAGGGAGGGTGCTGGACCCCACTCTGAGCCCACCTGCCCACCTGGCCCTCGTCACCCCTCTGGCACTGGGTAAAAATAGCTTGAAGTCCTCCGTGCGTTCCAGCTGCTTCTGCCAGATTCAGCGCCAGGTCATCCCTCACCAGGCACAGCCGGGGAGGAGGCAGCACTGGCACGGACTCATGGATGGGTCTTGGACGGCAGGGGAGTGAGAGAGGAAGAGCTCGGGGAAAGGACAGAAAGTCGCTTGTTGGTGAAGGTGAACAGAGAGAGAGGAAGAGATGAAAGCCTCTCATGAAGGAGCTTAAGGAGGTTTGACTAAATGAAAGCACTAATGTTTATTATATCATGAAAGACGGACTCAACCCAAATCATGAAGAAGTAACCAGTTGCTTAACGGTGGAGTAATCCTTTGTTAGAATGGCTCTGTGGAATTCAGTGTTATCATTCACTGAACTAACTGGTGCCTGGTTTCATCTGAGACTGTTAATTAGTTATTCCATTTTCTCATCCACACACAGCATCCTGCAGAGGCTCCTGAATGCTCTGCTGACCTGCCCGTCCCTCTGGCCTTAACGTGGACACCACAGGTACAGTTGGTATACGTGCACACACGCTCTCCTCCATGTACGGATAAAATGGCTTATAATAATGACACTTAAGGCCGCAAACTTCCAGCTGTAACATCAAGGTGCCAGCTCATTATGCTAACTGTCACTTAACTATCCGTCATTTGCAGATGCAAATAAAAAAAGAAAAGTGTTGTTGTTTTTGGTATACTCGTAGGGTCACTGATGTGAACAGGGTGTAAGCTGATGTTATGAGTCCCTCTGAGACTCCTTGATTTAAGGGGTGATTAGAGTTGGGGGGGTTTTTCAACAGTATGTCGACAGCAAGCAGAACACGACAGTCTGTCACTAAAATGTAGTTTGATTTAAAGGTTTTATTTGTACAGTACAATGTTGATATTAAGCTAACTGAGGGAAAACCCTCTCTTAGGGTTAGTGATATTTACCTACTGTACAAATTATACTTATTATTGAAGTACCTCATACACCTCCATTTGAAAAAGAAAGAACCAATAAACTATCCTTTTTAAAATCACGTATTATACAAAATCTACTTCTCAGTGGTTTTCTATCTGTAACATGTCTCCCTAGTCTATCGACAAACCTCCTATATTATGAGAAAAGTCTACTCTCTCCATCTTCTGCCTGCTCCACTTCTCAGAAAATGTGTCCTCAATGACATCACAAAGGGCAGTAACCCCTCCCCCAGGTGGCTGACACTTCCTGCATTTTTGAATATGCTTTTTCACGAGAAACAATAGTGCATGGAGCGAGAAAAGTCCAAGTCATTCAAGTCCTTCCAGAGAGGGGGCGTGGCCAGGCACAGCTCATTTACATTTAAAGCTACAGACACCGAAACAGGCTGTTCTGAGCAGGGCTGAAATAGAGGGGATTACAGGCATGAAAGGAAACCCTAACCCTAACCCAAAGGATCAGAGTGGATTCACAACAAAAAACTTCACAGACATGCTTCAGGGAGCTCTGAGACTTATTATAAATGTGTTTAAAAGGAGGATAATATGTGACCTTTAAGGTATACATATTTAGTTTTTAGCTCCTCAAGTTTCATCCACTCTTTGGATGAAACTTCTCCTCTCTTTGTCTCCCTTTGCTTTCTGTTTTTTTTTCAGGAGGGTTTGCTCTCTATCTTTTTTTTTTTTTTTTTTTTTTTTTACTGCGGCTCTTCTCTCTGTCACTGCCCTCGAATCTGTGTGTCACTTCAACACGCACACACAAGCACATACTGAGATATCCAGTTTGATTTTGTGTTTCAGTCACACCAACAGATTTCTATCACAAAAACTACTGCTCCATGTCTCAGCATTGCACTGGACCGTTCTATTTCAAATACATAAGAGAGGATGAGTGAGTGTGTGTGTGTGTGTGTGTGTGTGTGTGTGTGTGTGTGAGAGAGTGTGTTTGTGCGTCTGTGTCTGTGTTTGTGCAAAAATCAGAAAGGAGACTGAAAAAGAATTTGAGCTGAGAGATGCTAATGTGTGTGTGTGTGTGTGTGTGTGTGTGTGTGTGTGTGTGTGTGTGTGTGTGTGTGTGCGCGCTGTTGAGCTGATACATGGCAGGCGTACAGTGAGGACCAGCTTAGAACAGCGCTACCGTATGGAGCCTGTCTGCCTGCTGGGCCGTTGATGGATCTCTCCCACACCGCAACATGAAGTGTGTGTATGTTTGTGTGTGTATCATATGTGTATGTGCTTGCATCTGTGCCAAGTGTGTTTCTTTGTCGGGTTTTTTGAAGGGTGTGTGTGTTGTGCGTTTGCGTGTGTGGTGGGGGGAAGGGCCTGTCTGTCGGCAGTCCTGACATGTTCATTTGAATGAGTAATTATTGCCTGCTCTGTTGCAGGGCCAAGACATGCCACTCTGCGCGTTTGTGTGGAACCAGAATGGCAAGAGAAATAAACCTGTGTGTAAACGTGTGTGTAGTTTACATCCTCATCCTGCTTGCTGTCCAGATAAAGGTGATTTTTAACAGAAAACAGCGTACATTTTGAAACCAAGGAGTTTTCAGCGTTCATAAAAAAATTAATGTGTTTGACCATTTGATCCAATGTTGTGCAGTCGCTGATTTTTTTTTTTTCTGTTTGAATCAGATTTGCCGACCTCGTACAAACATCTCGAAGGATTAGTCTTCATATTAGTTATCAAACGTCTTCTCATGTTTTGGAAGCTCGTTCGTCAGTTTCAACAGCAGCAGCTGCCGACTGGACAATGAACAACGTTTTACTGGTATAATATGTCAGATTTAAAGTGGGAGGATTCAATAAGTAATTTATAATGTAGCTACAAACACTAAAACGTTGATCCTGAGTGACCTGAGTTAGCTGATACACCATCCTCTCCATGACTGGGAGCCTACTAATCATGTTTCTGGATCTCTGGAATATTTGGGAATTTTTCTGTGATATGTTAAAAAAAATCTTTTGAATTAAATCATAAATTGACCTTACTATAAGATCAGACATTATAAAAACATGCTATGTTGTAGTGCTAGCCTCTCTGTCAACGATGCAGCAGCCAGTATGTCCTCTCTCTAACTAGTCCAGAGAAGGTAGGCGACTTTGAAGCACTCCACGGTCGTTTTTTTAACCGCTCCTCAGTTAGCCAGGTAAACAACTAACCAGCAGGTGTTGCAGCTCCTGCAGCCACATTCTCCATGTGTCCTTGAGCAAAATGTCTAACGCCAAGTTGCTCCCACTGCTTCAGCGCCGGTGTATGAATGTTAATACTGATGAAGACGTTCCAGAGCAGCCTCTGCCATCAGTGAATAAATGGGTGTTTTTGGACAACACGATTGGTGGAGACTAGAACAACTAACGCGGTTCTCGTCTCCACCAATCATTCGTCTGAAGATGATAGCAGAACGTTTCTCAAAGATACTTCACAATGCTCCTTGACTTTGCCTTGACTCCTCTTCGTTAGAGGTTCAAATCAGGTATTAGAGAGGCACGATTCAGGTCATTGATTAACAGCTCTGGTACCTCTGTCTACATTTTCAGCCTCCTTTGATTGGATCAGACAACAGCAGTTTGTCCTGTTTATCTCCCTGCTGGACCTCGTCCACTGCTGTTGTGTTTTCATTGTGTCTTTAGACCCTCCTCCGGCTCACACACACACAGCCTAAGAGGCCTCTTTATCTTAAGGGCCTAAATCAGCGAGTCTCCTCTGTGGGGCCTTATTTGACCTTCTGCATTTAACACAGATGTCTGTTTTTTGTTTTTGTTTTTTTGACACCAGTAAAGTTTACTAGTGCCCATGTCAAGAGGCGTGAATTCTTCCAGCCCAGCAGCTTTTGAACAGTCAGATTGAGGTCAGGCAGAAAAAGCATAAATAGATCAAATCTGTGCTCAGATTCAGCCGTCTTTCATACATATGTCATGTGCCGTTCTCACTCACCGACTGCTCAAACATACAGCACCAATTCAATTACCAGCTCTTCTTCTTTCTTTCTCTCTCTCTCTCTCTCGCTCTCTCTCTCTCTCTCTCTGTCTCTCTCTCTCTCTCTGAGCTGGGCCTTGCGTAGTTATCCTGAGCTGTAACCGTAATCATGCCACTGGCATTAATTGGGCTGTAATTGCTGAGGCTCTCAGCACCTGGACGATGCTTAATTGTGTGCACTGTGCTGGCACAATGACCCATAATTTTTGGTTCATTTTTTCCCTTAATTCTTTCCCTCTCATTCCATCTGCATTGCTCCCCGACACCTCTATCAGCCTCCCTTTCTCTTCTCTGTGTGTGTGTGTGTGTGGGGGTGGGGGGGGGGGGGGGGGGGGGGGGGGTGTAAACGAGCACGCGTGTGGGCCTCAAGTTGTTCCAGTCTTTTTTCTTTTTTTTTCTTTTTTGAACACACTGGTCAGTCTCTGTCTGCACTTTGAGTCACTCCAGTTGCCTCAAATTGAATGTAGCAGTCGTGTTCCTTTGCATCCTGGTGGATGAAAAGAACTGATGATAGCTTGTGGGCTACTCAAACATGGATGTCATGATATCAGCCAGTTCAGGGGCTGACTGTAGCCAAAGCCTTGTCTCAGAGTGTATTTTCATAAATCCAGTAGACAGGAGGACGCAGGACCATTCGGAATCAGTTCCAACCAACATCTTCTGCTCTCTCTTCTGCCATTTTCACATTTTCACTCCGTCTTTGCTCCAGTCACAGGATATAAACGTTACCACCGCTTACTGGCTCCAGGTGAATTCTCCTGCTTATATCCTGCAGCACGCTCACATTTCACTTTCTGCTGGGAAAAAATACGAGGAGACTGGCAGGAGAAACTCATGCTCACACATGCACTTCCTCCTGGAAGTATCAGGAGCCTAACCCTTTTATCTCCATCTCTGTCTCTGATCCTGCCATGAACATGCAACATAACTGCAACTGAGCTTTATTTTGAAAGTCAACTAGTCATGTATTATTATTGACACTGTTAATCGAACAAACAGGGGGATCATTTGATACCAGTTATCTCTCCCTGCAGTCGGCCAGCAGACAAGCCGGCACTGCCCGGTCTCCTCGTTGTGTTCGTGCTTCGTCACGGCTCTTCTTCTTGTAATGTTCCGATGCACACAGTCACGTTTGATGTGTGGAAAAAATTGCTGCAGCTACGCTAAAGCTGACGGGGATCCTCATAAACCTAACTCAACTCAAGTGCACAAATACGTCATCGCTCAATTTCTAGCTTTTACTCTTTCAGACTCAAACATTTCATTATAGCCACATTTAGGTTTTGATGTAACGAGTGTTAAAGTAAGAAGGAAAATGTTGTTTTGATTTGAAGAGTTGTTAAGGCAGTAGATGTCATGGCATAGTAGCAGAGAAAGAAAAGATGGGAAAGAGAGAAAAACTCCCAACTTGTGTGTTTTCGGTCAAGAAAGAAATTCATGCGTTTCCTTAAAAATCACCCGTTGGCTCCTCTGAAGAGCTCTAACTTGTCTTGTATGATCGGTGACTGGTGTGCTCTCTCTGTCCTGGTTTTGTAGAGTACTCTGGGGCAGCTCCACACTCACTTCCTGCTGGTTTTGGAGTCTCTGACAGAATTCTGGGACGTGGTGGATGAGATTGACAGTAAAACCTGGATCCTGGAGCCGGAGAAACCCAGCCGCTCTGACACCATGAGGCGCATCGCCATCGGTAGGGAGGACTCGGCACTGTCAAAGACAAGTTCTTAAAGTTTAGTTTTTTTTCTTAAAGAACCCCAATTGTTGCTGTACATCTGTTATCTGTGTGTGCAGGAAATAACGTATCCATCAAAGTGGAAGTGGATCCCAGACACCCCAAGATGCTGCCAGAATGCTGCCTGCTGGGGGCTGAGCATGGTGGGTAGCACGGCTGACACTTGTCAGAGTTTCAGGCAGAGCACAAGAACTGTATCTGCACGAGCAACGGACACACTGTTGTAGCATGTGAAATCTTCTCGTTACGATACAGTCATCAGGTGCACACAAGGTGAGCGAGTGAAATATTTCCCAGGATTCTCAAAGGAATTAAAGGCAACACACTGAGACTCGAGTTAATCCCCTTCCTCATGAAGGGGATGTTACTGCAAGCTCGGTAGCTCACGGTTCCGTGAGTAGAGTGAAAGTTGGTGTAAAATCCGGTGTATATGACGCACTTCCAGGGTCGGTTTTTTTCATCGAAAAATTTGGTTGCGTCGTATTTACTGGTGCAACCAATATACCAGTAAAAAATGATGTCGTAACCGAGAGTGCACGACCACCATCACACGTCGCTCATCCCCTGAAATCTTTGAAAATTCCTCCTCCATTCATTGTTGCTCAGAGGCTGCCGACGCAGACGAGGCTGGCATCGCCACTTTTTGAACACCTTTCCTCCCTCATCAGCTTCAACTCATGCATTTAAAGAAAAGGGTGAGATATTGTTCAGTAGATGAACGTTGTGGAGTGCTGGATTGTTTGATAGACTCCTCAGCTGAAGTGACCAGCGGAGGTGGGCGGCACGACTCACAGGTGTGCAGGCGAGTACTTCAGAGCGTTCACCGTTTTTTTCTGAGATCTCAACGTCCATAGTCCAGCTCGTACGTTTTGAAGATGGTACAGATAAAAAGTTACAGCGCTGCACAGAAATTTCACTTTGGAGATTTTGCTCAGTGCAGAGAAATCATCATGAAGGTAGAGAGTTTAAACCTGTCTTCTCTCTGAGAGACCCCCAGAACAGGCTGCACCTTACAGTACATTCCAGAGTTCACAGTTACAGTTACATTTGCCGCATTAGGCTTGATTAGTGTTCAGTCTACATATTTAAATTCTTGAAAGAAATAAAATAGAAATCAGCCAAAATCAGAATAGGCAGGTCAGACCTCTGAACTCCCAAAACACAATTCTACAATGAATCTCTAAAAATGATCTGCAACCTGTAAATATAAATTTCAAAAAGGGCATATTACTCGAATAAATGCAAAACTGGAATGAAGACTGCATCTCCAAATTTAAAATGACTTTTTTAGCAATCAGAAAAGTGGGATCTGCTTCTTAATGAAACCTAGTTCTCGTAATGTCCAGCATCATGAGATACAGCAGGTGCTCCTTACATTAGAAAAGAGTAATTATTTAATTATTCATTCGATTGTTCCATCATTCTTGGGGTCTCTATATTAAGCCCGTATCACTATCAATCAGACGTCTGTTGTCCCAGAGTCATCTGCCAGCCGACCATCAACCCAGGCAATAAGGTCCAAATTGTGCCTGTGCCCAGCAGTATTCAGATCAGATCAGTGATGAGCCATCAGGAGTAATGCTGCTTTTCCACTCACTCCCATGTCTCGACATCAATCAGGCTGTCTCGTGTCGACTATCGTCTGCCGTCATGTCAGAGGACTTGCTTCCAGAATGGCACGTTCTCATTCCCACCAACGCCAACACCAGAGCCAGCTGGCAAGCTTCGGCTTTCTATTTAAGTCCCCGTCAATTGTCGGCCATTGTTTCTGTAAACCCAAGGTCATGCAACTCCTAGCCTGTTGCCTAGCAATGGAACTCAAAAGATATTAAACACATACACACCTCAGCCACCAAGACGGGAGGCAGGCGGCGACCCTCAAATACGAGGGGTCGCACAGAAATATTGCTTTTTGCATGTAGGAATAACAAATAGTGAAAGTGATGAGTGCTGCACCGAGACAAAGCTCCCCTGTGGAACAGAGGAAGCAATGATGGTTCATATCTGACAGCGGTGACGCCGCCGTCTGTGCTGAACCGCGCTGTTGTCAAATAAGACAAGACATTTTGAGGGTATGCAGAGTGTGTTGTTCGAGGAGAGTCGGATTTTCTGAGGCGTACGACAATAACAGTGAATCTGCAGGTACGTGTAACTTGTAACAAAAAAAAAACAGATTCAAATCAGATTTTAGGTTTTATTAGTCCCATCAGTTTTTTTATTTTTAATTTAATAGTTTCTTCTTAAAGACTAAATGAAGACAAAAGAAAAACCAAACACACATAGACAAACAAAACAATCACACACAAAAAAAAACAAGCTTGTTACATAAGTTCTCGATACAGTGGCTGATCAATTACTGATACAGTTCTGGTCCAGGGATATAATATCATTAAAGGCAACTCTGTATAAGTTCATTTGCCTCCATGCACACACATCTACAGTCGCGACGCCTCCTCATGTCTTTTTCTTTTGTTGTAGTGGTGACTCCACTGAGGAATAAGCTCAACGCCAACATGCACATGTGGTAAGTTATTCTCCATCAAGCTTCGCCTGGATAGTTAAACAGTATGACAAATAATCACATCGTTTTCCAGGGATAAAAGCTCCTAAAAGCAGTTTTTGTGAATCTTTTATTACAATGTGAGGTGGTTCTTTTCGAGGATTGCGATCCCATGGAAAGGCTTAAAGCAGCAGTCTCCCTTTGATGCAGAGAGGCCGCAGTGTTTCTGTAAGACCGGCCTAGCGTTAGCTCCTCTACTCCAAAGTAAACAGCACTGTGATGTCGCTGTCCCAGCGTGTGATTTTGGAAAGATGACTGAAAAGAAAAATGGTTTCATAAGCCTGACTGATGTTTAGACGACAATTAAAACGGATTTTAAAAGCTATCAGTCTTGTTTAGTTTGAAAGCTTTCAGACATTTTTTTTATTCCCAATGTCAAACATTTTCAGCTGCTATATGTGAGCTGCTTTTTTTTTTTTTTGCATACACATTTCCCAAGACAACTAACTTAGTATGCATGTCAAAATGAGATATAAAGAATATAATCAAGGTGCAGATGGCCTAGTGGTTCGGTTGTGCCACATGTACAGAGGCTGTGGTCCTTGTTTCAGGTCTGACCTGTGGCTCTGGTCCTTTTTTTTTACTTTCACATGAAATTCATGTGAAAATAGAGAACCTTCTGAGATTTTAAATCGATTCATAACTTACAAAAAGCTTTTTGTTTGTCTGTTTTTTTTCTCAGTCGCTCCCTGCTGAGTGCCAAAGCTAGCTACTTTAACTCAAAGCAGAGAGAGACATTCAGCCAGTCTCTCAGATGACTGGAGGAGGAGATCCTGAAATAAGGACTGATTCAAAGATGGACTTTAAATCTTGAATCCAGAATAATTTAGAATTTAAAAATAGATTCTGAATCGAATCTAACCTAATAAAGACACCCAAAGAGTCCCCTCCCGTTTGATGCAGTCAGAAATGTCCTTGAATTGTATTTTCTTTTAATGAATGGTGCTCAAACGGGAGAGAATAGGATAATCTCCATCAGCAGTAAGCAGTATGTTGGATGTAGTTCAAATCAAAGACAGCGTTTCTATACCAGCACTACTAAACTCCTGAGCTGTGTAACAGAGAGAGAGACGATATCACACATGCTCAACATCAGTTCATCGATGCTTTTGGTCTTTTCTTCGGGGATTTGTTGACTTTTAGCAAATCTTCAGTCCTTGTCTCCCCCCCCCTACATGCATCAGCCACTGATGAGTCAAATTATGCACACCAGTTCCTGATTATCACTCAAGAAGAAAAAAAATGACACTTTTTTTTTTTTTTTAATAAAGTACAGGTTTTACATTTCACCGCAGGTTTTAACATTTGCCTCCCTGCATGACACGTCTGAGGAAAATCTCCCACCTCCTCCTCCTCCTCCTCCTCCGCCACTGTTCAGTTTCAAGCAGAAAAGATAAATGCAAAGGCTGTTTTTTTTTTTTTCTTCTTCATACTAATGGTGAAAGTCTCCTAATCATCCCCCAGTGTCTTTGCAGGCTCATTTGCATGTGGTTAATTAGTGTGTGAAATAACTGTCTGTGGTCTGCTGGCAGGAACCCGGACTCCAGCGTCTTGCACAACCTCCGGGATGTTTTGGAGATCGAATTCCCGTCACCTGCCACCCACGAAAAATCTGTATGTCACACAGTTGCCCCCCTTTCCATTTCAAACATGTCCATTCCCATCACAGTTACCTCGAGGAGCTGTGTGTGTGTGTTTACATCTCTGTCTGTGTTTGAGCTTCAAGTTATAAGGGGGCGGACATACGCTGCTGCCGATTTTTCTGTCTATTTCCATATTCTCTTTCTCTCTCTCTCTTTTCGGTTTTTTATTTCTTCCATGAGGTGGGCACAAATTCTCCCTTTAATTGGGTTGTTTACAGAAAAGATCATTAGAATAACAAAGATGGCAGAATTCTCTGCTCTATCAAATCGCTTTAATCTCTCAAAACCATTTATCTCTTCTTTTTCTCGTTCTCCCCCCCCCCCCCCCCTCTCTGCGGATGGGTTAAAAGGGCGTTGTGTTTATCCACTGTCGCTGTGGTGATTAATGCCTCGGCTTCATTAACATTCAGAGGAAGTGCAAAAAAGTTGAGTTGACCAGATGTTGATTTTTTCTTTTTTTCTTTTTTTACCTGCCACCTTCACTCTTAATGGATAGCCCCACAAAAACAGGAGCTTCTCATTACACTGAAATGCAAACGAGAGCAGAGAGAGAAAGAAGTGTGTGATCAGCGTGTGATGGTGGGACTTCAGAAAGAGAGAGAGGGAGAGAGCTGGGGGGGGGGGGTACTGAGACAGTACTTTGTGGTTACAGTGAGAGTGCCAAAAGGGTCAAATTGAATTCTGGTTTTCTTCTGGACACATTCTAGAGTCCTTATTTCCTGATCAGATATGGATCAATAGCAGCCTTTCGGAAAGTTGGAGGATTTCCCTTTGAGTTTGTGTTACCCTGATGCATGTAAGAAAGCATCCTGAGTGTGTGTGTGTGTGTGTGTGTGTGTGTGTGTGTGTGTGTGTGTGTGCGCAGAGCTTCAGCGTCGAGTGTGGAATCTGCTACGCTTACCGTCTGGAAGCTGCGATTCCTGATCAAGTGTGTAATGACCCTCGCTGTGGCCAGCCCTTCCACCAGGTCTGTCTTTATGAGGTACGTACACAGGGCTGGACTTTTTTTTTTTTTTTACATACTTTTTTATCCCTGAGGGAGAATTCTGGTTTTACTCATCGGTTGTTGAGAGCCATGCTTCTCACACACGTACTGTAGGATGATAGAGACCTAAAGATCGTGTCAGAGAGGTCCACACTTCTTGAATTTTTTGACACAATAAATACGTGCAGATGATGAAGAAGTGCAGAGTAACGAGAAGTCATCTTTATTCCCACTAAAAAACACACTTGATGATGAAGGCTTGATGTTGAAAGATATTCATGAAAACTGGCGGCGCTATGGTTTTTGCGTTCGTTCAGTTTTGGTTTTATAGATCACAAACTTTTACGTGAAAAAGGCGTACGCCACTTTCAAGGCCCGTTTTGTGCGTACGAAAACTGTGATAAATGAGGACTGTACGGGACACCAGCTTCCATTGCCTGCATAGGAAGGGTTTTATGTATCGACTCTTTATCCAGTCAAACTTTGCATTACACTGAGATCTCTTTTTAAAAAGCCTTGAACGAGTGGCAGGAGAATATGCTTAAGTTCCACATAAAAGCCCTCTAAATGCTGCAAAGTACCCGCTAATCTTGCACGTTCCTTTAAAGTGTGCGGTAATAAGTGAGCATTGAAACAAGCATTATTATCACTTGACACTGACACATCAAATCCAAGGTAGTGATTTTTATAAAGCAGTCTCTTATTCTCTCTCTCTCTCTCTCTCTCTCTCTCTCTCTCTCTTTCCTTCAGTGGCTGCGAGCGCTGCCCTCCAGCAGGCAGAGCTTCAACATTGTTTTTGGAGAGTGTCCTTACTGCAGCAAGGTATGTGTTCGCCTGACTGTGACTGACAGCCGCCTTCACACAAAGGCCTTCAGCAGAGAGTCAAAAGATGTTCAGATATCTTAATTAGCGCAGCTCCAATCATTGCGTAGCCTTCTCCGTGCTCAAAGCTCCGCCGAGTGCGTTCGCCACAATATGCAGCATTCAGTCACTTTCATTCAAGCTCCTCCAGCTGCTTGTGAAGTAAAAGAACAGTATGTTAGGGGGAGATCTGTGAATACAGCGTGCCATTGAGCCACATTCAAACACACTTTTACTTATGCACACAATCTTTGGAGTGCGTTTCCGAGTCCTTCTTTGGCAGTCCAGTTGGAATGAAGTGCCCTCTTCATTTTTCCACAAAGCGATCCTTCATAGCACATTTAGCTACACTGAGAAGTTAAAGGGAACTTCTGGAATTTCTTTAACCTCGGCTCCATTGTTGTTCATGTTTTTGGGTCTACATTACGAGTAGGTAAATGGAAAAACATTGCTTCTACTCATCAGGTAAGGGATAAATGGGAAGAATCCTTTCGGGGATATAACATTTCTAAGCTTGTTCATTAAAAGAGCTTGGGTCTAGAAAAGGTTGGGATTGTTCGTCTCTCTTATCCAAGTTTGTAAATGATCCATATTTAAAGAGCTCAATGCAACGGTAAGATGTTTTGTGTCGTCTCTTCGAAGCAACAAAACTTACTTAATAAAAACTGTGATTTGAGTCAGTCACTGACGTGCTCCAGAGCAGGATGTGTTTGGGATAAGAGATCAGTTCGTTATAAGAAACACACACTGACCAATCAGATGCTTGATTGATTGATGAGAGGGAAAGTTTGTCTTCACAGATGAAAATGTTAATGAAAGTTTATTTCATGAAGTTCATCCTGATACAGAGACTGAACAGGCACAAAAGCCTTGTTGACAAGAAAGGATTTCTACTTATTGCTGCTAATTATGTTATTAATTGTTTTCCTCAGCTCCTCGTTACATCCACAACAGTCAAAAGCCACAAAAATAAATCAAACACTGACTACAATTACAGTACACGCTGTCAGGGGGAGTGGGAGCGAGCCGGGGACGCTTCAAGTTATCGATAATGGACAGTCTGAAATTGCATGCTATTGAAAGGTAAGGGGGAAGTACAAGAAACAGAAGGCATGGAAACAAAGAAAAGCTCCCTGTATGAAACGCTTCCAAAGAGAAAACTAAACCAAGTCGAGCAGCTGACGAGACCATTAAATCTCTCAGGGAGACCAAAGGACCAATCCTAAACTTTAATAGTTGTCTGAGCTGAAAGCCAGCCTGCCCTAAGAGAGACTCGAGAAGGTAAGTAAGGCTGAGACCGTTTTTGTCTGTGGACACAAAAGATTGAGAAACATCAAGAGAAACCCCAGAGAGAAGCTCTCACTGTCTCTGATGGTGAGACAATGAGTCAGTGCAGAACGCTGCAGCCCAACAGTTTATATCAGCTCCCCACAGCTGGTCTGAATCAAGCCCAATCAGACCCACACACCTGACTGTGCCCTGGGTTGATTCTGTGAATGCCCTCACACACAGTAGAGATCTACTCATTCACACGGAGGCTGATTTAAAAAAAAAAAAACATGCTCCAAAAAAGCATCTTTGTCCACATGAAAACGCAAAAATACTTTTTCTGCTTTCATGAGCAGGGAAAGTCAACAACCGTGTCGTTGACCTCGTCACATTTGTCTGCAATCATCGTTTCATATTCAGAGGTGTCCGACCAGCCAAAGTCAAAGCGGGTCTCGTGCAGAGCGTGTTTGTGTCATCTGAGTGTTGTAAGAAGCAGTAGTGACCTCTGTAGTCCGTCAGCGTCAGGGGAGAGTAACTGTGCGTGATATAAAATCCCATAGGAGAATTCTCGTAGGAACCACCGGCGTAGTTACTTCCGGGTTGTTCTACAAAAATACGTCATCACTATTCCAGTCTATTGCATTCTCCTCGTGTTAAAAAAAACAAACAGTGTCGCTTCGTCGCACGCTGAGGTCACGGAGAGGAGAACCCGGCGCGGTGTGACGTTACAAACCCAACAACGTGGACAACAAGGCCATGCTCATATGTATTGCTCTATTGACAATGGTATCATATCACTTCATTTCTGCCTGTATCCATCCAAGTCCCAGGATCAAACTGATCAGAACTTCTTATTTCACAGTAAAATGATGGTTCTCTCTCTATTTCAGCCCATCA
The DNA here is from genome assembly GCF_947650265.1 of Symphodus melops. Classification (NCBI taxonomy): domain Eukaryota; kingdom Metazoa; phylum Chordata; class Actinopteri; order Labriformes; family Labridae; genus Symphodus; species Symphodus melops. The sequence goes on from NC_136705.1 coordinate 3,818,020, forward strand.
CTGTAAAAATGGCGGCCCACAAGTCCTGAGACGCCGTTCGGCCCTTCCTTCTCAAAAGGGATTTAACGCACTTTGACAAACTCCAAGAACCACAGCCAGGAAGAGGAAGACGCTCACAAAGACAAACGAGGGCCACAGTCCCCTCCGCTGAGCAGGATCTGCTTCCTGTTTTGGACCTCTGCGAGCAGATTTTCCCCGTCCACCGTGGTCGTCTCTGCGCTCGCTGTCCCACCACTGTTGATGGCTGTCGCCGTGTCTGTGGTCCGGCAGCCTTTCATTGAATCGCTCACGAGAGTCCGTGTACGATGGATCCGTCTTTTTACACTCTGACTGTCTGTGTTCTCTCCTTTGTGGGCGGAGTGGGCGCTCTGTGGTCACTGCGAGGTCTTCTCCTTCCCAGCAGCTCCGTTTGGACTGAGCTTTCTGTTAAAGAGGGTCATTATGTGTTTGCTTCTTTATGAACACAGACAACAAAATCTCTGAACTTAAGTCAATAAAGTGTGAAAGATTAAATGAATACAAGAGTCATTCTTTGCAACCTACAAGTCACAAGAAAAAAAGTCTTCTGATTTAAGCATCTTTGAAGGAAGACGATTGGTTTTTAACACACATCTAAAAGGATTTCCTGTTTCGGGTTTTTTTGGAGCCTTGCAGCTTTCTCGGCCTCACACCTGTTTTGGCTGATGTCTCGGGCCTATCGGGGGTCCTCGCAAATAACACGCAGCAATGGGTCTGGGTCTGGCTGTCTTGTCATCTTCATCATCCCCCTCCTCCTCATTGTCATCTTCTTTATAATTCACCGGAGGTCCCCTCGTTGGCCTCTGTGATCTGCTGACAGTAGGTTGAGCTCCATTGACGTTCTGTGAACAGAAACAGAACGTCGTCATTGACTTTTTTTTTTTCAATGTTTGATTGGATGATTGGGTTTCTTTGAATCCAGAAAGTGTCAGAGTGTATCTGTGTTAATGGCCTAGGCCAGGGGTTCCCAAAGTGGTGAATGGTTTAAATTTGCATATCTCACCCACTAATTTAAAAATATATACAGAAACAAGACAGTGTTTGTGTTATTGTATGGTGTTTGGTGAGGTCTAATAGTGTGCATGGTTTTGTCTAATGTCTAATGTTTAAAGGGACAATGGGGGTCCCCAGTTTCTCGCATCATATTGGAGGTCGTGGGCTGAAAGGTTTGGGAACCTCTGACTTCTTCGGCTGTTTTTTGGGGGAATCTTCTAGAGAGAGAGAAACGGTTCAAACTGTCGTCATTGTTCAGATACCTGTTGGGACTGATGTGTAGTGATGGGAGGTCCTCTTGTGTGGTGAGCTGGTACCGGTTTAGGCTTGGTCTCCTCTTCTGGTTCCTTATCCGGCTCTGCGGCTGCAGCCTTCACTCTGGAGGCCTCTTTGGCTCGTCCCGCTTTCTGTTGAGACAGAGGCGGGATGAAAGTATTCACAGAGTGTCCTTACTGAGAACCTGAGCGTCCCCTCCTTTAAAAAATACAACTTCTCTTTAACAAATCTTTTCCACACCACATAACTGTAATTACACTTAAAACAGTTTCAAATGTATCCAACACTAGAGGCAACGATTCAGCGAAGGTGCAAACTGAATGGCCTTTATCTCGGCTGACATTTACTCCCCTCGCTAAACCGCCAGTAAATGGCCACTTCTGCTTAACTAGGGATCAAACTGGCCAGCACTTTAGCATGGAAATGAAATGACACAAGAAGAGGAGCGGAAATCAGGAGCATAATTGGAGATGCCCTGCACTGTTTAAAGTGTGCGTCATCAACTTCTTCAAATTGGGCCATTGAGAGGGCGCTCGCTGGGCCAGAGGGGTCAAGAAGTGATTGTGGCTAAATTGAGGAGAACAGTTCTCCTCCAGCTTAAGACCTGCACCCCCCCTCTTCCTCCCCTGGTTAACATGCTGAAGGGGGGGGGGGAGTTTGGGGTTAGAGGAGGATTAACCCTCCCCTTCACTGCCGTCACGTTCCTCCTCTCGGGGGTGAAGAGACTCAACAGAGGAAACTGTAATCATTGTGACCGACGCTCAAGTTGTTGAATGTTCACTGAATTAAAAAAAAAAGTCATGTTCATGTTTTTTTCTTCTCTCCAACAGACCGACTGTATCTCATTTTATATTTATGATTTCTTGTTAAGGCTCTGAAACCTCAGATGGAGCAGGTCTTCTCATCACTTCATTAAGGTGCTTTTGCCATATTGCAATGTGGCCGTTTTCGTCATTATTAAGCCAATTAGGTGCATCCAGTAAAGTATCTGATGTGAGTTTAACTTTATTCCCCCCCCCCCCCTGTCTGTTCACATGGAGGGGTCAGGCTTTATCACCTGTCCTGCAGTCTGTCAGCTGAGGGAGCTTGACATATTTTGGCTTCACTCCCAGGCGACTGTTTCTCCGTCCTTCTCAATATACAGGCTGTGGTTCAGACCAACTTGATTAAAGCTGTACCTCAAGGAGTCACGACACAGTTCCTGAAGTGAAGGTGAAATCTATGATCTATTAGAATCAAACACGTCTGTTTCGGTTTTGAACATATCTGAGAGGAGGAACATTCGCTTATTGTGTTGAGCCACAAAAAAAAAAAAAAAAAAAAAAAAACATGTCAAATTCAGGCAAGGTGTAAAAGCCAAACTTGACTTTGTTTTTGGTTCAAACTCAGCTGAGCACTTGACGGCCTCTTTCACAGACGCACAGCTGGAACGTGTCTCGTTCTCACCTTCTCCCTGGGGGGACCGTCTTGCCTCTTGTTGGAGGGCTTTTCAGCCGAGTCTTTGGGCGCAGACAGCTCGAGCTTTCCTTTGACCACATTTCCCAACAGTTTCTTGACATGCTGGTAGTCCGGCTTTTCCTGGTAGTCCAAGGTTTTGACATAAAGAAGGAATGCAGCCACCTCATCTGAAGACAGAAGCAGAGAGGACTTCGAAATAAAAAAGTTTTAAATCTTACATATGTGGAACAAAACTGATCGAACTGTTAATCAAACAATGTGATACACAATCTGTTACTGTTATCAGTCACTGCACTGATTTGACTAACTGAGACTTAGTAATGTGTTTTATTATTTCTGGCACACCTGAGTCATGCAGCAGCAGCACAGGCAAGATGAACCTGAAGGTCTCACTGTCCAGATAATACACCACTTGGCAATGTATCTCCCACCCGGGGTAGATTAGGCATGGCTCAGTTATGGATATGCATTTGGTGAGTGTGTGTGTGTGTGTGTGTGCGTAGGTGTCACACTCATACTGCCACGTATCACACACTGGCCAGGCGACGCGTATGACACATACTGCACTAGAACTTGTATCTCTCTCACACACACACCGTTGATGCATTCCCTGGCTCTTATCTGAGGCGGGCAGCTGGGCCTCGTCAGCTGAGGAGCAGCCAGTCCACACTATACATCACACACTCAGCCTCCACACAGGAGTGACCTCTCCGTAAAGAGGAGAGATAACACACGACAAAGTTTGAAAGGCGTGTCAATGGGACAGCTGTTTAACAGGTACAAAGTTATTCAGGAGCTTCAGGTAAACGAGGGAGAGGAGAAGTGTCACGTCGCAGATTGTCTCGCTTCTGTGATTCGGGAGAAAAAAAAAGATTTACCGGTAGGCTGTTTTCAAAAACGCCTACTATACAAGTAGAGCATGCTTATTGGACCAATGTGAGATCCACCGAATGCCAAACAGGTCCCACTGATTCATAAAATGTCACAGTATGCATCAGACCAGTCCTTCTCCTGTATCGTTGTTTTCCACAAATCGCCAGGTCAGAGGTCGAGCATGATGGACAGCAACCGCTATCACAACAGAGAGAATAATCACCATCAGACCAAACCACACAAAGACACCAGCGGTGATCTTTTTTATGTTCTCAGTCTGGTGAAAATCTAAAGAATCACTTGTCACCTTCTATCAGGCGGGAATGTTACACTGTCGTGGAGTCTGAGTTTGTCGTGGACTGGCAGACTTCCTGTATGCGACTGATGCATGTAGAGTTTGCAGTACATACTGCACACTGCTTTGGATTGTATTACATAGCAGGTTGTTTTCAAAAACAGCCTCAGTCTTCATGCCATTGTGCTTTGTTTTCAAAGGCACTATGGCAATAATCTAAAAACAAATTCCTACGTTTTTAAACAATAATTTCAAATGATAAAACACTGTAATTGTATGAGCTAATTAGAATAAATGCCAAGTTCAATTTGTGTTTGAAGCAAGTAATAAAACTATCACACATGATTTAAATGACCTCTGACCTTGTTCAGAGTCAGCCTGGTATCTACAGTGAATGAGTTTTGACTCTGGCCTTTCCTCTGGCTCTCCACAGAGGCAGAGGCCCTGTGGTCCCTGTGCTTACCTGTGCTGGCTCCGCTCACTGACAGCTGCTGGACGGAGCCTGGCAGATTGTCCATCAGCCTGAGAGAGGAGGAAAGAGATAAAGCAGGGATCAGGAGAGGACAGAAGGGTCCTGAACGAAGGAGTTTAGGGGTGGCCTGTTGCTCCAGCTATGGAGAAGAGTGTATATAAAACATCTCACTGCAGTATGAAAATGTGATTGTAATGACTCAACACATTTTGGGGAAAGAGAAGTAGATATTTATTATTAGGCAAACTGTAACTGTCCTCTGATTGGTTGATTGTCTCACTGCAGCTGTGCACCAATCATGCTTCAGCAGCAGAAGCCTAAATATACTACTTTGCCTTCAGATCTGGAGACATTGATGTTTCTTTTTTTTTTTGAATGGGGTTGCTGGCTATGGAATAATCTGCAGAAAGACAAGCTTGGTAATGGAAACAGTGACAGACATGCAAAGTCCCCCACAGAGGAGCTGGCTAAACATGTTGGTTCTTACCTGGCTTTGGCCTCTTGGACCTGCACTGGGCTCTTGAGATCACTGTCCCATGGAAGAGATCCACATAACCAGTGAAGAAGACAGAAACCCAAGATCTGGAGGTCACCACGTCTCGATGGAGCTAGATAACGACAGAAGGATAACTTGTGAAATTCATGAATTTAACTTTTACAAGCCGTTTCGAACTTTCTCACTTTTGTTCAGCTACAATTCAGCTTTTATTATTTCCTTGGGGGAGAAAAAATCTACAAAAAATTAAAATGGTTACAAAATCAGTAGAAACGTTTATCACAAAGACACTCTTAAAACTGTTTTTTAATAACAGATCCAGACGAGTCATGGTTGAACACAAGTAGCAGTTTGCAGGGTCAAGGTATTTTAACTCGGAAAGACCAGCAAAGACAGTAAAGAAATACCGCTCACAATGTGTCACCTGACATTTCAGACTCCAAAAAAGGAAACGACTCCATCTTTTGATTTGATCTCTGTTGTATGATTTCAGCCATGAATAAATCACAGTGAGGTGGCCCACTGCAGAAAACGGGGAGGATGATAAAGTGGAGATTGAACTATGTGAAAATGGGTCTTCGTCAGTCGTGCAACAGTCTGAAGCGGGGTTTTTTTTGTTTTTTTTTGTATATTTGAAAGTCAGCGATCAGTCGTGTTGTAGTCAAGACTTCACTAACTGAGACCAAGAAATACCCGAGACCGGAGAGCTCCGAGACGGAGACAAGACCAAGACCCCTCATACCCATGGAGAGTAACGGGGTGTTTCATTCACTTAGACCAGAACAGGGAAAACATCTCCAGATAACATGCTTACTCTGTAAACTGTAACACAGGCAGGATCCTTACCGTTAAGCGATTTAAACATTCGATACAGTCGATAAGGCCACAAACACCTGCCCCAAATGTCTCTGTTTAACGTTGGTTTTCAGCTGATTTAAACTGTACATCTGTTCCATATTGCTTCAATGCTGACCCTTAAGCTCTTTTTGCCCTCCGGCTATCCACTGTCATTACATGACTGGAAGCTTTAAATATACAGCCAACCAACTCCAGCATTTGACCACGCCTCCTCCGCTGTGATGCCGATGTTCACGGAAGGAAGTAGTTCCAGTTAAAGTCCATTGACTGTATCTAAGATGAGTAACCATAGAAACAGGGACAAAGACAAATCCTACATGCCTCCACGTCATCCTTTAGTTCCTGATCGTTTGGACACCTCGATGGACATTATGCCTTACTAAATGCATAAAGTGATGTTTCTGCTGACGGGTATTCAAATCAGTTCTTTTCCAACACCCAGCCCTCAGTGCTGTTTTATGAATAAACGTACTGTAAACAGATGTAGGTCTTTGGATTCACATTACAAAAAGGAGGGAATGCACAGTAGTTATCAAACAGAATAAATTGCATGTTGGACAGAATTTGGATTTCTCATGTGCTAAGTTTTCTTTAAGTCTGGAGCGTGTTTGTGTCTTATTGTGAGTGTGTTTGATTGCAGGGGTCTACATTAACTTGTGAGGTCTATCAATACTTGTCGACCAACTCCATCCAGAGGGGTCGAGCCCGGGGAGTTTCAGCAGCTCAATAGTGTAACGGCCGCCACACGTCTCCGGAGAAATTACCTATCGACTGGCTCCATCGGAGGGGAGAAATCTCCTCCCTGAGCCACAGCATGCATTGATCCTCTCCATCCAACAGGCTGGTCTAAAGAGGAAGCATGGTCACTGCCACGCTGGACCAGATTACATGGAATGGATGGACTCTTATCTGATTTCAGGTTTACAACATTTCTGTTCATGAAATATCAGTGTCCAAACCTGAGTTAAGATATCGAGACACAGGGATGTGTCAGTGAGGAGATTTTTTTTTTTTTTTTTTAAGAGAAGAATAAATGTTTGAGTTGTCCCTGAACAAGTACGCTTCAGGGAAAACTCGGAAAACTTAAAACTTAAAAAAAAAAAAAGAGAGACGGCGAAGAGGGCTTTCACTCCTGAAAAACTTCTGATCTCAGCAGGAGGAGCAAACAGACATTTATTGACTGCCTTTATCCAGACTTTCCCCTCACAGCCCCTTCATATTTTTCACACATTAAGTCAGAGTGAGCTGATGTGAGAATACAACAGGAACACTATTTCCTGAAATTATCAAGATATTTTCACGAGTGCATATTTGAAATGGCTTAAATGAACAATGTGGATGATTAGAATAGTAAAGGTGCTTAAAGAGAAAGTCCTCATTGTACAGAAGGTTTAAGAGCGGAGACACAGTTGTCCACAGTTGTCCTTAACAGGGTCTCTAGCTACGAAGGTTCCCCGTCGATTTATCCCTATATTCAAATTCATACAAGTTGGCAACTCTAATGTAAAGAAAACAATCCAAAACTGTTGAAATGTGGCACAATTAACACGGCTAAACATGAGATCACAGAAACTGAAGCTACACAATGTCCAATTGGTTTGCCGACTGTGACTGACGTTAGCAAAGCTAGCACCACCCCTCCTTGGAGGTTAACATCCCGATGGTTATGTAATGCTTGTGTTGAGTTGTTGATTGCCAGTGTAGCCTGACACAGCCTACATACAACTATATCTTCATTAGATCAAAATAATACAAAACCTCTCTGTGCTCCGAGAGGCCATCTGTCCACACGTTTACATCTGCGTAGAAGGAGAGAATTGTGGCAGTATAACTTTGGCCATTAACCAGACTTACATCCTCAACTGGTATGCTGTTAGCTTACACACATCTGATCAACACTGCTTGTCTGAGTTAGCTAGTAGCTAGCACTAACTACGTAGTAATGCCTGATGATGTTTCATTCCACACATCTCTTGTCCTTCCATGTTGGTATTTCACAACTTTACAAGGTATGAAATCCTGTTGAGGACCTTTTTCAAAAATGATACTGTCTTTGAAATGTGGTACTGTAAAATGATTCATCCTATCTTAATGTTAAGCAGGTATGTCACTTTTGAGCTGAGCAGGTACTCACAAATCTGCAGAAAAAGCACGACGTCAACTCTATGTTTGCTCCAAGTCTGTTAGACGATGATGAATGAAAGGTCCTGTTGCCCTTGTGGGATGAAAGTATGCGTTCACTCAGCATTACAGTGGGGCTTCCTATTGTTGTAAATAATTACACAACTCTTCATCGCTACTGAGAGGCTGTTAGAGGACAATAAAGATGAAAAATACATGTGATACTGACACTGGGAAAAGTGTTGCAACTCCCAGAGCAACATAATAGATTAACAATTAAAAAGATCAACAACTACATTTAGCACTGCTGCCCTCTGTGCGTGCTTTGGGCACCTTATCTGAGCTCATAATAGTGTTGTGTGTGTCTGCTCTTCTGTGTTTAATGTGTTTTGCCCTCACATGAGGAGAGACAAAGGACAGTGGAGCAGGGAGATGTGCACGTGCATACGCACTTAAACAGCTCTCAAAGGGAAGTTCCTTGAAAAACAAACATGCACATATAATCTCACACACACACACAGCTTACATGTTCTCTACATGTTTTAGACAGGGAGGTGAGGCAGCAGCGCTGTTGTTAATTATCTCCTATTGTTATTCAGAATCCCTAAGCATGCTGCAGTGTCACACTCTTAACCCTTGTGCTTCACAGCCTTGTCGTTCGGAGCCGGTCTTCAGTCCGCTGGACGCCCACCGAATAGTGGTAATTACACCGTTTAGCTCGGAGTTCAAAGGCCTGCCAAGTCTGCAGCTGCACTCACCAAACCTCACCATGGCAACCTGTCAACATCTTTATAGGGATTGGTGCCATCAGGTCAGGAAAGGGCAGATGAGGGTGTCGTCCTCTGTCATAATCTCCGTGCAAAGCGGAGATTGGCCTCGTCTGTTTTTAAGCAGGTGTTTGTGTCCTTGTGAAATGAAGCTCAAAATAGAATAAAAAGCATCATGATTTGGGTTTTCAGGTGACAAGATATTTGTTTTTTCCTAAACCTGGAGGTGTGTTCATTTATTTAAAAGACTGATGTAATGGAGGAATGGACTTATGTTTAAACAATGCTGATCTCTTTCAGGTTTCCACATGTTCATGCTTCTTATTAGGCGTTACAGTAGGCTGCCAGCACTGCAAAAGTAACCTGAGGTTTTACTTTTCTTTGTACATAATGACTTCACTAGTTTCTTTTTAAAAGGCATACACTCGTAAATTTACTCGTTTTACATTTTAAACCAGTGATTAGTGTGCATGCCCCACATACGGAGGCTGCTGTCCTCTGGGCGGACGGACCAGGTTCGAGACTGAACTGAAGCTCCTTTTCCGCATGACGTTCCCTGATTCCTCTCTCCTTGATTTCTGAATCCATCCACTGTCCTATCCCTACAATAAAAGGGACAGAAAGCCCACTTTAAAAAAAAAAAAAAAGTAACGTTAGCCACTGCCGCTTATGAGAGCCCTTTTCTTCATTCAAGGTGGTAAAAGGTGAATTCTCTCTCTTTCCCTTCTCCTTCCTCAATCATATTAAAATTGACTTTCATCACAGAGTTATTGCTGACGGGGACATTTTTTCGGGCACCTCTTTTACTCATCGATCCTGTTGATAGAAACACTACCAAGGCGATTAGGCAGTCTGAGCCATGCTAACTCACAATATCGAACCGGAGGAGGAGTGGAGTTGGCCTGTGTGGAAGCTCACAGAGGTTATCTGTGGCTTGGTGCCTCGCTCTAACCAAACATCAAAGCTCTTAATTAATGGGGGATGAATACACGATGCAGGTTATGACTTCAGCTAATTAGGGAATTGTTAAACAGAGACGGTACTGGAGGAACTCAGGAGGGGCTGCGGATGGAGAATCGATGGTCAATGAAGAGAGGGAGCATGTAGGCAATTTGCCAGTTAATGTGTTCCCAATATCAACCGGGGGAGGCAGAGGGTGGCGGGGCAGGGAGACTATTTTACATGTATTGACAAAGCAAGACTGTGAACTAAATGGGACACAGTCCATTGCAGTGTTGAAATAAATACTGTCGACATGTATACATTTTTGCCATTGTGAATATTTTTCATTCATGACTCAACACTAAAACCCACACTAGTAGTAAAATAAGCAGTTTGAGACAAATCGGGGAATATCTTTGAGGACATGTCCTCTGTGACTGGGTAAGAAAACACAGTTGGGAAAGATGTGCCATTCAGTTGAGCTTCTGATTAACATGTAAGTCAGTTTCATTTTGAGACTGGGAGTACGTTTTGTGTTGGACAGAACTGTGCATGAAATGTTTGAAAGCAGCTAACTGACTCTCGTACGGTTGGTGAACGCTCAAGTGTGGATAAAGAACTCTATCACCCAAAGACGGTCCACCTGTAGTAGCATTGATACATTACTAATGCTGCCTTCATGCGCTCCTCGGAAATATCAGATTTACCTTATTAACAGCCCTCAGGTCGTAATTATGAGTGGGAGCTGCTGAGTCGTGACTTTTGTTTGTATAAAGTTTAGAAAGAGTGTCAACAACGGATTAGAAAAATGATATATTTTGTTAATAGAAGCTATCATTTTTTAAATATTCTATTTGCTGTAACAAGCAGGTAGACCTTAACTATAAACCATGCTAGGTGACTATATACATATTGATAATGACATTTACCTGAAGCTTAGTATATGTTGTTCTTCCTGTGAGAGAACTTGAACGCTTGTATATCATCTGTACGACTGCACAACTGGGAAGTACTATGTTTCCAAGGAGAACATGAAGGCAGCAATAATGTGTTCATGAACCACACTTCTACATGCATCCTAGAGCTTACCAAGACCTTTGTGGGCGTCAAGGCTGGTGTACTCGATGGTTCCGTTGTGGCCCTTCTTGGGGTTTTCTTTGTATTCTTTGTGGTCTCCATAAGGACAGTATCTGTAAGACAGTCCATAGTCTGCCAGGTAGACCTAAAAGACACAACAGGATTGGGGGTTTTTTTCAAAGCCATCCAACCAGTAGAGTGAATACTTTTGTCATCTTAAAGAAATGACCCAGATCAAAATAGATACCAGATAATTTAATAAAAGACAGAGTCTCACTGTTTCACTGTATTCTGTAATGTGAAAGTGTATACTGTACAGCAGATCTCATCCCCGTGCACGTGCAGGATTATTTGCAGTGATCAGCTGTGGACTAACCTGTTCAGGGTCTCTGTAGCCCAGCATGAGGTTGGCAGCTTTAATGTCTGCATGGACGTACTCGTGCTCATGAATATATTCCAGAACAGACACCTGGTCCAAACAGAAACAGAGGCACTTTTAAAGAAGAGAATGGAGAGTTATGTGAATGAATGCACAACGTCCAGATATGCTCTGTTGCCCTTGTGGTTTAAAGAGGTCATTATCAGTTTACGTGGCCTTTGACCCCAGGTTTTTTTTATCTGGATTGCACAATCTCGAGCTCTCTCCAGCGGCTTTGAACAACAATCAACGAACACAATTTAAAAAACAGGGTTGTCCTTTTACTCCATGAGGAGGCGCTCACCAGTCCTTGGCCAAGCTGCAGTACAGTGGCCTTCTTCAGACGACCTCCGTTTTTCTCACAGACTTTCTGAAGGTCAGTGCCCAGGCGGTCCATAGCCATGAAACGGTACCTGCAGAGGAGAGAGCAAAAACGTGTTTTCATTTTTTCTAATACACCTTCCACTTCCTAAATCCTGATTATGAAACAGATATCTGTTGCCACAGAATACTGCAAAAGTTCTATTCAAACAGCCTTGAAGTACAGTACAGTATGTTATGGTGGAGCATAATCAAAGCAGTGTAAAGTTACAGTGATTTTAACTTTATGCATTGATATGCCTGTCTTCCAAAGTCTCCCTAATTTTCCAATATGACCCAAATGATTATCAAGATGGATGAAGCAACAGCAGCCTTTTGAGTGAGGCCAAAATATTTAGACCTCCCCCCATGGTCTGACTGCAGCATAGGTCATAAACCCCTCCTCCTCCATGTTAACAGATAAGGGAAAAAAGGTCAAACTATAAAGTTAAAATACACAGCAACATTTTTTGTCAGACCTGGATTCTGTCATTCTAGTTATTGCCAATCATTCTGATTATTAGTTTACTGAATGCTAAGAAGAGCAGATGTAACGTGACAATCAACAGCTCTGTTGACAAATGTGGCTCCTCGCAGAGTTCTTCACCACAGTACAAGAGCAGAGGAGGAAAGGAGAGAGAAAACATCAATTCTCTGGTTTCAGCAGCCAGCTCCCTGCTGCACATGTCCTTTCTATGAATGAATTAACTTTTTTTCCACCTGAGCGTTTAAAAAATGCATTACCTGAGGTTATTATATTCAGCGAGCCCTGACCCCCAGTATGTCGGGATGCCAAGGAAGTCCATCTTCCTGCTTGTCTTCCATTGCTGCACTGTTATGACAAAAAAAAGAATAGTTAAGTTCAAGTTGTGTTTGCACATCTTTATTTTCAAACCATTAAATTAGGTGTCTGAATAGAGTGAATGACAGGAGTCAAACCAGCAGCTACAGAGCTCAGAGTCACAATGGATGTATTGAAGAAGCAGAAACTGGTGGTCCTAATACTTTTTTTTTTTTTTTTTTTTTTTTTTTGAAATGGAATGGTTGACAACTATGCAAACTTTTGATGAGTCTGATGGTACCATGACCTTGAACTAACCCCAAGTGTTACACCTGCTCAATGCTCAGAGTTTTCTGAACAAAAGCCCTCAAATTCTGAGGAAAAGAAGCTGAAGTTTTGTCCAATTCTACATTGTCCTTGAAAATGTATTAAAGCATATGTGGAAATATTTATCTTGTAATTTTGAGGATGAAAACAACTGCAAACACACACAGACATACACCCACACACACAAAGACAAAGCAGTAGGTCTGGCTCAAGGCTCTATGGCGGCTGGCCTGACTGGCGCTCAACCAGGCTGGCAGGTGGTCAGGGGCTCAGCGGAGGCCCGGCCATCATTACGTGTGAGTGGCTCCCTCTCATAACGAAGGCGTTGGAGAGCTCAGACAAGCACGGAGAGGGGGGCTAACTGCCACCGAGGTGCATGTTTGCTTTGGCTTATTATTAATTACGGTGCGGCAGGCAGCTAAGCCTCTGTGTCTGCGGCCACTTCATCAGTCAAACACACTCGTGCTCCGGCGAGCTGCCGTGGCGCTGGACGGGCGCTGCTACTCACTGCTCTCTGGTTTGGCTGCCCTCTGGTAGAACTTGAGCTCCGAAAACAAGGGGCCGTTCTCCTGGTACTCCTGCACAGAGAAGCATGCATACATTATTAGAAGCTCTCATCGCTGACCAAAGAAGCACAAGGCTTGACAAAAAGAAACATGTCAGTATTAAAGTCTCAGATTAGACATCCGACATTATTCTATTTGTGCAACTAAGACTGGTGGCACATTATGTTCTTTCATCGAGCTATTTTACACCCTTTTTACCACAAGCGGATTCAAACTTTGGCTCTATGTTTATATATTTTGAAGTCTAAATAACATAGAATTTAAGAATTAGATTTTGTTAAAATACAGTGACAAAAAGTGGGAGCGAGAAAACTCCCCTCTCTTTAACAACAGCTACAGTTTTCTATTATAACAATTTGTCTCTCCGATTAGAAATACAGTCCCAGGCTTGAAATAATGGTGATGAGCTAACAGCGTTAGCCAGGAGTCAGTCAGAGTATTGGGAGTGCAGCCTGATGTGCTTCACTGAGACGCGGCTGCTTCAGGATGTCCCCGACAAACGTGTCCCTGAACGGCTTCCAGACTGTCCGGGCCAAACAGGATGCCACCGATAGAGTTAAGAAGAGAGGTGGTGGGCTCGCCATCCTCGCCAACAACCGATGGTGTCATCCCCGTCACATAATGAAGAGCAACGGCAACAACTGAATTTTCCCCCTGGGATTCATAAAGTATTTCTGATTCTGAGTGTTGTTCTAGTCAAGAAAACTGTACACAAATATCTCACGTGATGTTTGATGAAGCAAGAACTAAAAAAGTACTTTTCTCAAAGCATTCTGGGAAGTTTATTAACCGCACTAAAAATTAGATACTCCTATGCCTCTATTCTGAAGATTAAATGTAAATGTGAAACAGAGGGTTCAAAAGATTACATCACAAAACATCAACCTTGGGATTCGAAGGCCTATTAACATAGATAGGGTGTCTGTGACTGTGCAGAACAGATGTACTCACCACTTTTATGACAAAGTCTGTGTCTGCAGCAACAGGTCTGTCTACGTCCTGGGAGGCTTTGACACAACAAGGAAACATTCAGAAAAATGCTACAAACGTGATGAATCATGTTTTGGCTTAACTAGATTTGAAGGCTTCAGGAATGATAGCTGTTTGTTGACGTCTTCAGACATTAAACAGGAAATGTTGTAAAGAACTTCAAACTATTCTTGGTAATCAGATCGAATCAAAATGCTTTCGCAATCAAGATAAAACCAGATCGATCAGTGTGTCAGGACTCTGAGATATCGTGTTTTTTAGGCAGTGAGGAAGGGATTTGATTCTGTTCAGCATGTATTTACTTATTTTATGGGACAGATGGTTAAAGTGTGTGCAAACACTTTGAATTACCGAGATAGATCAGTCCAAAGCCACCTCGACCGATGATTTCCCCAAGTCTCCATCTCTTCTTCTCGGAGTCCGTCAGTGTGAAGCCCTCAGGGAGCGGTTTGGGTAACGCTGTCTTTTTTGGAGCCATTAAAAAAACTGCATAAAAAAAACAAGGAACTATGTGGAAAAGAAATATTTGTTATTAAAAAGCAGATGTATGAATTTATTGTCAGTAAATTATTTAAGCAAACCTGCTTCATATGGTAAAGATGCTCAATAATAATGCTATTATACTGACAGCTTTAAAAATCAGTCAGCTTGAAGTCATGAGACAAAATCACTCAGAAAACAAAGAACGTACTGTAAATTAACTGTGAACTTCTTTTATAATCATATACTTCATGTTATTTATTTGACAAGTCAGGATAAAGAACTCACTGCCAGGTCGACTAACTTGATTTAATCATATTATATTAGGTTTAATTGACCAAGCTAGACCAAAACCCGTACAACAAGAGAAAGTTAAAGACTTAAATAACTCTGCTGTAACAATCATAACATAGTAGTATAGCAGCTACAGCTTCTTTAGCAGTCAAGAGGCTAATATTATTTATTATGAAACCATTCTTAAGCTCATACATACACAGACTTCAGGGGAGAACTCCAACAGCAGCACGTCGTTAATTGAGCTTTCCGTGGAGAAACATACCTACGAACAGTTCTTATTAATACATTAAAGCGAGCGAACTTTAGCAGTCTCTCCAAAGTTCACAGTTTCCCTGTCACCCGGTGCAAATCGAAAACAAAGCCGAATCACTTCCTGAAAGTTGTCGCTCCAGCAACGCCGCACAGCCAATGGTGTGAGGGGGAAAAGTTTCTCAACAGGCTGCTGGCCAATAGGAGGAGCAGAGGAGGCGGGATTCTCGTTGTCATTCTCCCAGCATATGTCTCAGGCATTTAAAAAATTAACTCAACCAAATACTTCATCTGAAACCACATATTTTCAATTATTTCATTAGGCCATACTTCAAATTACAAAATTAGAGTTTTAAACTGACCAACTTGTCAAAAACCTGCATCACACAATAAAAGGATAAAGTCAGGAGGTGTTATATCTTCTATGAGAGCTGTTTACTACACAAAGGAACACGTGATTCCTGTGTTGACGACTGCAGCATGCTAAAAGTACACAGAAAATAATAATAATAATAATAATTGTTTAAATCAGATCAAATTCTGTGCCTTGCTGTAAAGGGTAAGATTGTTAAAACCTCTTCAACATATTTTTTTTTTCATTCTTTGCCATGATCCCTAAATCCATTCAACAGTTCACATATGCAGCAATCTTCACCACTGAACTCTTCTTATTCAGCTTTCATTTTATTTAGTAATAAATACTTTATTGGCTCTGGCCTTCACTAGCAGTATGATGCAAGTTAAGCCCTTTAAAAAAAGTGATTCATTTCATTTTATTCATTAATTTAATCATTCTGAAGTATTCAGCATATGTTTTCATCAAAAGGCCTAATTATTGCTTTAGAGTCCCTGCAGTTGAATAGCTGTGGGTTCTCCTCCTTGAAAGAGACAATCTGACCCTGCCAAAAGCAAAATATAGTTTCTTACTGATCCAAGTGCATTGAATACTCGAATGTGCTCAACTGTACTCAAACATATTCAATAAGGGCAGCCGATGTTAGCAGCAACATGCAGTAAAATGGAAGCAGAGGTAGTGCTGGATCCTGACATGGGGTTGGGCCTTCAAAGCAGCCTCTTGTATACTGCTTATTCAACTTACTTACTCAAATCAATACCAGTTTGTTTCAGGAATTCTGGCGTCCCTGTTGTAACCCAGCTTGATCTCCGTTTTGCTGTACAACATGGTCAATACCCCGCCTGCCTAATGAACACAAGCTGAAGGAACGAGTGTAACGCCAGAGCCGGTGGTGGACAGGAACTCACGCACTTCTCCCCACTCATCGTTCCCAATCAAGCTTGTTTTATTCGGATGAAAGAGGAGAGAAAATGCCTTCTCTTGTTGTTCCTGTCGGCGTGCACCTGCAGTGAGCCTATCGATCTACAGACACCCTCAGGGCCTAATTTAAGACTCAAGGATTCTGCTATGAAAGGGAGAAAATAAAACATCACTGGTTGAACATCAGGTAGTCACAGGGAAAACTGGGGGAATGATTCTGCTTTAGATTGAAGATGAGCTTTAAGTCAAGTGTGCTCTTTGTATGAAGATCAAATGAACAACACTTCCAATGAATGGGGCCTAATTATTGCAGTATAGAGCCTATAGCATCTAAGTACCTGCTATTTACTAAACTTATGACTAATTGGCTCAGGAATATGTTGCATAGTCCTCTTCAAACACATGTTTGCAAATGTGTACATGTTTTTTTGGTGTGGTGTTTCAGCATATTCCCACTCCCAACTTTTGTAATATATCACCAGTTGAGAGTGCTATGCCCCATACTGTGCAAGTCCTAGTGTTGTAAAGTTTGCAATCATGAATTATAAATGTTCTGTCAGAATTTCAAAATTACATTTTGATGAGAAACATGTCACAGAAAAAAAACTGGCACACTCGTGTGGGAGAGGTTAAGGTGGAAAGGTAAGACAAAAGAGTGAAAGAACACTGATATGATTCAGCCGAATGGTCTTCGTCAGGACTTTAATACATGTCGCACTGGTGCGTTTTTTCCTGCTATTTGTCGCTCCTCCACCACACCTTTACCTGACACTCAGTGAACACGCCAGCTTCCTTTCATAGTCTGAGAAACATCTCACATTTTGGTTTTGGATGAGCCAAAATAATGAACACTTCTCAAACTGTCAAATGTTTAGGATCAGCTGAGGTTCCAAAATATCTTTGGGTGGTTTTGTTCCTGTTTGGTTGGTCTATTATTGGCACCTGGCCTTAAGCCAATGTGGACTCTGGCACTCTTACAAAATCAACAATAAGCTACAAAACAGTGCCCAGAAATGTTTTTCAGAAGTCTTTGGCCAATCTCTCAGAGGCTGTTTACACCTTGCATTTACACCCATCCTGGAGGATCTGATAACAAGTGGAAGTCTTGATGCTAGGTGTAAACATACCCAACTGCTTCCTGAGGATGGATTGAGATCCAGGGTAGAGGAGTGCTAAATGGTTTCCATCTCCTTGATGAGCAGACTGAGTGATGTTATTTTACCTTTCAAAATAGCCCCACACCATCAATGGGAAAAAAAAAACATATTATGTATCGCTAATATTGGAAAGATGCTTCCGCATTAGGTGATGTTCAGCCACTTACCAATATCGATTTGCTGACGCTTATAAGGGGATCTGTCATTGCTCACGGACACAACCAAACACCGTTAGGGCCCTACAGATAGAAAGGCAAGGAGAGAAATAGAGAGAAAGAGGTGGGAGGAAGGGGTGCAGAATCCCAACGCAAGAGGAGAGGTTTGAGTTTGAATTGACTTTAACAGGTGCAGTTGAGGTGGGGTCCTGCTCCAGAGACTTTAGTTTACAGCGTCACTGAAGCGCTGAAAGGAATTATTCTGTAATGATATTCATTTAAAGTATACAGCAAATCCAGCAGAAATATATAATTATGTTGGCGTAACTGCAGAAATCCTTTTGAGGCAGAAGTTGAAAGTTGTTGCTGGTCTCTTCAGGTGCCGTATAAAGAAATGATCCTTCGGGCTTTTTCCTGAGTGTTAGATATGTGTTTATCTGTGAGAAGGTTTTTGTTATTTTGTACTTTGCTGACATCAAGTCTGTCTGTTTGGATCAGCAACACATTTTCAAAATGTCAAACTATTCGTTTCCCAGAACAGAGACTTCACTCTAATGGCACCATTCGAGGTTAAATGACTGAATAAACCCCCCGTCCTTTTACAGTAGGACAACCACACACTCAATCCATCCAAAAGTCACAAAATGTTAACTTCCTTGATACTATGACCTCTCACTGTGATCCAGGTTTTAACCCCAGACCTCTTGCATCTCTTGTCCATTTTGTCTCTGTTTTCCTCCCATTCACTTGCCCTCGACCTCTCTTGCTCTCTCTCCTCTCTCTCACACCCACCCTACAACTCTGCCACCTCTCACCCGGGGTAATTGCTCTGTGAGCACAGCGCTGCCTGTGTCGTTTCCTCCCGCCGCCTCTCATAGTCTGGGCGAGGTGACACCAATCTCGGCGAGGGCGTGACACCATTTTGTGCAACCGGCCCTTGTGATGGAGATGGCATAATTGTCCTAATTAGGGGGGTGCAGATCGGGGCGGCCGTGGCTCTGACCCACCCCGGCCCGAGTCCATATGGTAGGAGGTTGATAATGAGCCAGTTAATGTTCTGTGTCCATCAGTGAGAGATACTCAGTATGGACGTTGTGCCAAAGAGATGGAGGAGGTTTTACTCTCCTTGCCCTCACTTCTATTTTCTCCCTCTTGCTCACCCATACACACGTACATTTTAGCACCAATGAAAAAAAAAAAAATTCACTCAATACCTGACGTTTTTAACTGCTTAATTACCCACAGTAGTCAAAGCTGTCAGCACATTAGTGGGCGTTACATTTTGTCAGTAACAGTCTGCCCCTGATCATAAACGACATTTTCAAACTGTTTCATTTTATGAATCATTTGTTCCTGGCCCTGTCTCTGAGCTCCCATCATGCAGCTGTGTCACTATTTCATGTTGTGACTTTGTTCCGTTTATGAATATGAGATGTATTGCCAGTTCAAATGAAAGTAATACAAATCTAATGGCCAGTAATGAGATGCTGTTTCGCCATTATTGGACGTGGGCTGGGTCTTTGCCAGTGTGTGTGTGTGTGTGTGTAGGTGTGTGTGTGTGTTTGCATGTGAGTGTGAGAATTCTCAACGCTGCGTATGATTTGATGCTAATAAAACCCTACTTTATGCTCCAGGGAGCAAGCACTGACCAGGATTCAGATTAGGCCTTAATGGTTTCCAGGCCTGGGGCTAAATTGAAATGTAAAACCCCAAACCAAACATCATTTACTCCTTACGTTTCTTGATGTGGCCCAGCAAGCAAAAATTAGAGTGATGTCGTTGTTTAACTGTAATTTGCTTTATTTCATGCAAACATTGAATTGAGGAGGCCTTACTTTATGAATGAAGATGCATGTCTGGAATTGCATTGAGATGCTACGACTGTACATTTCTGTTAACCTGTGTCAGCTCAGCAGCTTCCTTGTTCAACAGTTTAAACACTTTCTACAAAAGATGTCAAAGGTAGATTCATGAACCCATTCTTAAAATTCAGAATTGTTTGAATCTGCGTTCTTAAATTGGTTATTGCCATGTCCCCCTAATTAGTAAGTTTGTGCATATTCCTAACAACCACAGGTACAGTAAAGAACATGATAAAGATTTTTCATTTAAATATGTATGTGTAGGATGGGTTGTTTTTGATGTGAATGCTCATAATTTTACATTGTGCAGTTTGCCCTTTTTGGCCTGCTCTCGATTCAGCAGGCTGTTAAAAAAACAGGCGGTTAGCTTGTACTGGCTAGCTAAATTATCAGCTACTTTATTAAAACAAAGGTAATGTTCTTTGGTACAGTAGCTTGCAGTGTAGGCTCGTTACAGTACAAGCAAGTGGATGAACACAGGTGGAGGGATCGAGTTTGATTGTTATGGTTACAAGCTGCTGTGAACATTGCTACTAACTCATATGGAAGGATGTGAATTCCCTATTCCATCTTTGGGTAGTCATAGTAACAGTGACATGTCTAGATCAATTAAAATGTTGATTTGGAGTCAATTCAGCTTAGAGGCCTCTCATTAACAACCAGTACAAATCAATTCTGCAATAAAATCATGATGTATCATGTTCATCATATTAAAGTTGGACAACCCAGACTGGACAAGATATCAGACCAATGTTGTAGGCAGATCAGCTATTGATCAGATCAATACACTGCTCAGTGGATCACCATTGATCACCTCATCAGAGAGGTCCAAAGCATCCACACCCTCATCAAGTGGACTTTAAAGCTCTATAGTCTCATCAACTGCCTTCCCTCAGACATAGTGTTTCTGGCCAAAATAAACTATGTACATGATGCTACATAAGAAAAAGTGAACTGCAGTTTGATCGTATTGGAAAGGGTATAGCCTCATAGTTGGCCATATAATTTTGTCTCAGTAGCTAAAAAAAAACATTTTTTGAAATAATATCTCTGAAAGTCAAAAGGTTCCCTCAGATGAAATCTTGTATCTGAACACATAAGGTGTAAGACTATTCTCTCTCTCTCTGGCTCAATGTGTCTGTTCAAGGACTCTCTGACTGAAGCCATAGTCTCCGTCGGCTAGAGACCCCACATTATCTCTTTGGACAATAAACAAAACAAAGCCACTGAAAGCTCTTCAGGCTATCAGTACTCATCAATCTGGAGATCACAAAAACACACAGAAAGAAATATTAAATAATGATTGGACTAAATGAATTGTCTTATTGTTTGGAAGGTGCACATAATTCTTCAGCTCTTGACTCTTTTTTTTTTGCTTTATAGATTGACTTGGATGGCCTTGGCAAAAGAAATGCCAAGTCTAGTGTTATCCAGTAAAAAAGAATACTTTGGAAAACATTTTTATGAGATTTTTTCTGGTCTCACCTTGGGCAGTATTGAGTGGCTAAGGTCTATGGCTGTGTCTTTGTCTGACAGTTCATGAACCTAAGACAAAGCAATCACACATCACATCGCTTTCTTCTTTGAAGCTTTATAGTTCAATTGTATATGAAGTAAAAGTAATCAGTCTGAAGAAAAAGACAGTGTTCAACGACTTCCCTGCACTTTTACAGAGTCAGTCAACCTGTCTTTCTTTTCCAATTATACCAAAATATAGGGAAAAACTGTTGTCATAGCATCTGACTCTGCTGCTTCATCTGTCATTTTCACTTGTTCTTTTTATGTCATATCCTTTGTATGCATTCCTGAAGTTTTCTAGAAAAAAATCAGTGGTGCATGTGTGGAAAAAGTATTCTAGATGTTTTGGGGGGAGGGGTCAGCAAAATTCCACCCTATTTCAGTACGTGTTTCATACGAAGTATAAGTCTATTTTTTAATGGCTAATTATTCCATTATATAGGATTACACTGAGGAATCATTAGTATGATGTTGTTTGTCGTCTGCTGACTTTTTTTTGAAGCAGACAGAACTAATAGACAGACTTGGTATATGTTTACAGATCAGTTTCTAAAGAATATTAAAAATAAAACTTCATGTCTTTCAAAGGCTTTTCAAGCAGCTTATTGAAATAATCCTTTATTGGTCCTGAGGGATTGTATGAGCCATAAATCAAGCTGTAAACAACAGCCCAGCAGCACTAATTTTGTCTTGAGGTACATTTAACCATGTGTCATTGCTACTGCTCTAATTGCTCCTTAGGGGGTCTGAGAAGACATGATTCAGACATTATTCAGCATAGAGGTTAGGTTTACGTAAAGGATTACGCTTAAAGAGGTGTACACTATCAGTAATTTATGGATGACGCAGAGGCAGCAAACCGAATGGTTTTCTTCCACAGGCCATTCCTGACTGAGCATGCATTTTCGTTCTTGTACCATATTGTTCATTTTCCATGCGTTTTGCACTGAAATAATAAAGTTTTTAACAATCTATATGTCCACTTCCCTGGTAATCCCTGAGGTTTGAGAAATCATAACCATTCAATGACAGTGTAATGCAACATCGACTTTGTTCACTACTCCAGGAGGAAACCAACATAATTTTACTTTGTTCAGCTAATTGATTTATTTTGCCCAGTTGTTAAAAATCTGATGGTCGGGGGCGCTGGTAGCCTAATGGTTAGTGCGCAGCCCCATGCACAGAGGTAAAGTCCTTGAAAGCACTGTCTGTCTGAGAAATGTCTTGCCCAAGGACACATCAAACATGTTGCTGCAGGAGCTGGTGATCAAACCCACAACCTTCTGATTGAGAGACGGCCGACTCCACCAAGTGAGCCACAGTTGCCCTTTAGAGTTAAAACTATGTGTTGTCAGTCTTGGCTAGGCGTCCCTTGTAAAGACAGCTATGATGTCATGAAAAGACCATGCTAAATGAAGGTTAATTAAAGCATGAGGAAAACAACTGAATAGGAGAGGGTTTAGAGGCAGAACATTAAGTAAATTCCATGTTTGCTGGAGGTCAGCCTCCTTGCTTTCTTTACTTTAATTTGAAACAGAGAAAAGAAAAGACCTGAAAGGCCTCCTTTTTTTACACAAAGAGCATTTTATACAAAATATGCAGGTATGCACTAAGAGACACATGTAAGGTATGAAAGCTCAATGAGCTGAAAATATGCAGCATAACTCTTCTGTCTGCAGATGTCTTCACATTCAAGGAAAGATTTGAGCACGGTACGTCAAATATGTGAAGTAGCAATGTATGAAAAGTCACCATTGAAATATGGGGATTTAAGTTATGGAAAAATGTGAGTACTCATATTGAACAAGCGAACATTCTTCAAAATTCATTATTGCTCTTTTTTTTTTACACGTTTCAACATTTTTTTTTTTTTTCTGTCAACACCTAAAGCTGCTTCACAGTATGAAGAGGGTGCTGGCCTGTAAGCCATTCACTAACAAGGCTCACCTATTTTTCCTTCACACAGCAACACCAAGCTTCCAAAACAACAAAGGAACATTGCTGGCAGAAAAGAATATATTGATTTATTCTTTATGCTAACTAGACTTTGCAGTTGCACAAACAAACAGCACTTTGCTTTTCTTTTGTTTCATCCCAAATCCCGCCCCTAAATCATTCTGACCCCAATAAACAATATACTTTTGAAAACACAAAAGCATCTCTGATGTTGATCCCAAAGTTTCTCTCCAATTTATGCAGGTATGTGTGTATGCGTGCAGACTTCAGGGGAAGCAGAGATCCGGCCCCACTGTTCTCTCACCTGGGGCTCCTAACTAGCTCAGAGAGTATACGGTCATACGGCTCGCAGGTACCGCAGGGCAATTACACAACGATCATTTGCTGGAGACTACCTTTCTCTTTGATGTTGTTCCTCAAACAACAATGCCTTCTTTCTCGGCATCCCCACTGGTACGCACAGAGTGTTAATTACAAAGGCGATTACCATCTGCATCCAAACCGCTGTCTCTCAAATACTGGGCCAGGGTTCTGATGTGGGTCATACACAGTTCTGAGGACACACTTTGAGTTCTTGAAGGTTGAAAGTTGAACATCTTATCAGATATTAACAAGTGTATTTTATGTAAGGTGATATTACAATATATGAGTAAAATATTAAAGCAGTTCGGAATAAAGCTGTTATAAGAGTGGGAAAATTATGTATGTCAAAAACTCTAAATCTTTTCCTCTTATTCTGCAAAATTGTTTGTCATGAACTGTCATTTGTGCAATACACCTGCCAGATGATCACAGACACACCTCCTTTCACGTCTAAAAACTTCCCATCACTCCTGAAGTTAACTGATTTCACTGCTCTTCAGCAATCATCAACCACTTAAACATTAAGGGTTAACACAACCAACTGACTGTTTGGCCACTTAGGGGTTGTTGATATATTGAAGTTGCTAGCAAGCTGCGGTTTGAAATCCATCCAACAGGCACAGAGAAAAAAGAGCATAAACAACCCCAAATTGTAAAAAACAGAATGTGATGATTTGCAACACATGAATACCCCACATTTAATTCTAAATCAAACGCTGACACTGAGAAACAATTTTGTTTCTGCAACATTATATGCCCAATATCAACTGGATGTCAACAACATGTTTCAGAAAGTTAATACGGGGGCACCAAAGACTGGAAAAGTTGTGAAATGGTTAATAAATTTGCTTTTTTTGCAGTAGAAAGACATTGTCATGCGTACACATGCAATACAATTTAGGCGTAATTAAGCTACTTTCAAGGGTGATTAAGGTTACCAATAGCAGTCAGGCTATAAGCACGAGGTCTCTGGACTAATTGAAAGAAAACAGTGAGAGAGCTATCAGATGTTTTGCATTATCCTTTGCTTGTCCATGTGGCATATATGATGGAGGCCTTCAAATGACTGGGTTCTGGATGTGCGGTGTCTAGATGTGTGACCTTTTAGTGGTCTCCAGGTGCGATTGTGACGGATGCACCTATTTGAACACACTTACAAACTTCGTTATACTAAGTGAACATACTGCAGTAAACAGGGGATGGAGCCATACTGTAGACATGCTAGAGACGCCATTCTCCCCGTCGAAAATTATTGTACTGTACTAGTACATTGACCTTTGAAACTTGTATTTTTAGGTAGATCAGTTACACATTGTTGCTTTAAAGCTGCTTTGTTTAAAAAGTTTGCATTAAGAACAGGCCAGAATTGATTATTCACTTTTGAATCAGCTTTTAGGACTTTCAAAGTAATACTAAAATAGTGGAACACCTTGGAGCTACACCATCCAAACACACCAACACTCTACTAAGATGTGTACTCATCACATAATCCTTCCATGGTGCTTAAACTAAAAGTGTTCTGTTCACATGCCAAGGTGGATTTTAACAGAGACATTAATTACTTCAGTCTTGGTTAAAAAACTGGGGGATCACATTATCACTAAGAGGCCAACAAGCCTTTCTTTATTAACATTAAACTGGTGGTGTCAGTTTAAGACACAAAAGGATGCAATGCTTCCAATAAAACGCTGGGTAAATGGAGTTCTGCTTGGTTTACCTTTCATTATAAAGCACGCACGCAGACACACACATCACTTTGTCACCTCCATGCCAAGAACAGTTATGCCCAAGTTTTCTTTTTAGGCTGAGCACATCGCCTGCACAGTGGGAATGCATTATTCAAATAGATCTTTGTTACTCCTCCAAGATGATTGTGGCACAATCAGCCATGAAATAAGTTTTGCTGTTTTAAAAGTGTTATTCTCCCTCCAGGTCTCTCAGGTGTAGCTTTGTATTCAGGTCGGCTTGCCTGCGCCAAAAATCAATCTCAATCAAAGGTGGCGCGGAGTTTATCATAAATTATCATGAAAAGGGTTCCCACTCAGTAGATGCTTAATTACAATCTCATTTGAATAAGTTTGCATATTAATGAGTTTGGAATGAAAATGGTTTGTGGGGTTTGTGATGGGGGGCCGCGGGGTAACCCACGGCGATAATGACGGCCCTCTAAAATGTATGCGATATTATTGCTGGTGGAAAGCTGCACACTTTTTCTCTCACTTTCTCAGACACACACATTTAATGTGTACATAGAAACTCATCTCTAAAGCTGGAGCACACACACATGCAGGGTATACACACATTAAGCTCACTCACACTCAGGGGCGTTATAATATGATTAATGGGGGAGTGTCTCTGACATTAATAAACTATAACCAAATTAAAGACTTCATTAGTCTCTAGTAGGGCTCAGCGTTTGGTCACACGGTGAATCAGCGCCGTGTGTTATCTGCCTTGCGCGACTTTTCCTTTTTCTTATCTTTCTTTCCAATCACAAAAGTTTACTTTGACGGAAAGAAACCTGTCACATCCTGACCGCTTGTCACTAAGGTTTCTGTTCTGGAGTAATGAGACGCGGATAGGTGACCATCAACGTCAGAAATGTTAGTTTATCTTATGCCCTAATGCACATTATCAAGGTCCTCAGTGCTTTTCTTGATTTAATCTTATTCTACTTTAATGAAAAAATTCCAATAAATTCCCAAATAATTTACATTTGGCTTTATGAAGCACTTTTGGAAGGTTGTTTTAATAATAAAGGTGCTTTATGATAATTTAAGAAGAGTTAGGATACAGGCTAAAAGCTCACTGAATGGTGAACTGGCTCTCTTTATTTTTCAGTTATTCCGTTTTGTTTTTTATTTCATATTTATATTTGTCAAATTTGTCTTAACTACAGGTTTGTGTGTTTTCAGCTGTAGACTGTCCTGGATACTTGTCGAATGTGCACGTGTCATCGAGTGATCTGTGTATTTACACATTTGTGTGTATATTCAAATGATTTGAAATGAAAGTTTATGCTTTTAAGTTTTGGACTATTTGATTTTGGGGGAACTTGCAGGATCTTAATCATGATTAAATAATAAAATCAAGCTTTGAAGACCGATTCAATGCTAAATACTTCAGCTCTTGTCCCTGTAAAATAAAATAAATTAACTTTAGCTTTTGAGTCTGCAACAGCACAGCTCCTTTCAATGTTTTTAATTTGGACTTCAGTGCAACTTTAAATGTCAGAGTTACGTATTGCTCCTTTAAGATTTTGAATTACCGGTAACCTTTTATTCAAAATTTACTCTTAAGCCTTTGGTGGCTTTTTGGTATAGGCCA
This sequence comes from Symphodus melops, assembly GCF_947650265.1. NCBI lineage: Eukaryota > Metazoa > Chordata > Actinopteri > Labriformes > Labridae > Symphodus > Symphodus melops. Next base: position 3,844,748 of record NC_136705.1, read on the forward strand.
TGTGCTCTCAGTCCCAAGGATGATGTTTGTTGTTTGTTTATCATGAAATTCAAAACCCTGCTCTTGGCTTTAAAAAAACAGCTCCTGCTTACCTAAACTCTTTTATTCAGGTCTACACTCCCTTATGCTTACAAAAGACGTCTGATCCAACCTTCACAACAAAGCCCTACATCTCGAACTCGACTCGTCTCCTCTGTCGCTGGTGCAACAAACTACCAAACCCCATTCCATCTGAAGAGTCCCTTTGCACCTTTAAGAAAAAGCTAAAGACCCAGCTCTTTATTGAACACCTATGCCCCTGATAATAATGATGATGAAGATATTAAGGATGATTTTGATGCTGATTAGTATTCCAAAGAGCTGCTGTTGATGTTGTTATTGATAATGATGCATTGCTCTGCCTCTCAGTGCCTTTGTGTCTGTTTGGACTCAAAGCTGTTGATTTGCACTTACTGACAATGTTTCCTCCTCTTTACATCATTGCTCGTGTTGTAACTACTCTCTGATGTTTGTCACTTTTTTAACAAACTGTTTGCCTGATGAAAGTCTAAACCAAAAAAGGTGCCAATAAATGGATGTTTCAAAGTGCAGGATATTAGTGGTTAGGGGTCGGGAGCTTATCCCAGGTGCCATTGGGAGAGAGGCGTGATACCCTCGACTGGTTGCCCCAAACTGGTTGCCAGTCAATCACGTATAGAATCAAACAAACTTAAACAGTCATTTAAAGAGCAATTTGAAGCCCCCAGTTATCAAATCCTGGAGGGAGCCAGTGCACATGCCAGCTCCACTCAGAAAGACCCCACTCAGACCTGGGCTTTAAGAACCAGGGACCTTCTTGCAGTGAAACAGCAACACTAGCTACTGCACCACGGTACAGACCCAGAATGTGAAATGGTTTTTTATTAGCTTAAGATGTATTTTGTTCAGCTACTTCATTATTATTGTGTTGCTTTCAGAAAATAAACCAAACAATCATGAAGTGCATTGCCAGGTCTGTCAGAGACAAGTAAGCCTCAACACAGGTTTATAACGTAAAGGTCAAACCCCTCGACCTGTCGTCTTCAGCCAAACCATCAAACTGTTTAACATGTATCTGAAGTTCAATCCAAACTCCCTCTCTTCTTCTTTATTTAAAATACCAAATAAGACAGAGTGAGAGATTCACTGTGACATCCTAATGTTGTTGGTTCAGCAGGAGGAGGATGCCACCTGCATGACACACTCCAGCCTCACCGAATTATATGAATCCTTTAAGATTACCCAGACTTAAAACATATATTATTGAGCACCCAAGTTGGCAGGACTCGGGGGGAAATGTGATGTATTTCATATGCGTTTCCTAATGTTCACTCCTGTCAGCATCGATATGCAGAAACTTCAAGAGTTTATCCCTGCTGCTAATCTGATGACCCATTTATCTGCTGCTCAGAGGGGGGAATAACTCAACAGAAAGGGGAAGAAAAGAGGAATCTCAGATCACCCATCATGAGAATAAAGTTTGGGGATTTGGTGTCAGAACTGATCAAAGCATGTGTGTCAATCAAACCGTCCTGATCACGTACATTTTAATCTGTATTAAAAAAAAATTAAAAAGCCCTCCATTTAGGCCGATTCATGTAAAAAAAAAAAAAAGAGCTTTAAAGGTATTATTATTAAGGTGTCAGTTTCACGTTAATGGTTGTTTATGAGCAAACATGATGTGTTAATGTTTAATTTGTTTTGTAAGTTTTTACAAACAAAGATATTTATTATCCGATGAGCTTAACTTTGTATTTAAAGATCAAAGTCAAACCTCAGTATTAATTACAGAAACATCTCAGTCAGGTTTTTTTTTTTACCTGCTTTTTGTAAAGTGTCTCAAGATAACACTTGTAATACAATGGTGCTATACAAATAATTGATTGATTGAGGGACTAAAATGTACAAATGCAGTTAGACAGGGTGAAGGACATCACATGTGCATTTCACAGTTCAGTCTGTTAATGTCACACTGAGTATAGCAAACTGACATGTATTATATCTCTCTTTTCCTACTTTGGGATGTGGTATGTTTTCTGTTACACTACTGTTATTACCTGTAGTCAAGAGATGGAGGACATTTTCTTCTTCCCTTTTTTTTGGGACAGAAATGTTTTGTTCCTTTATTGTAGAGACAGGAGAGTGGATAGAGTCTCAAAAGTCCATGTGGGCAGGGAGCGAGGTGGATATAAAGTGATACCTTAGATGTGTGTCACTGATTGACCTGATTTATTAGGTTCCCAGAGGACATCAACACAAATGCAAACTTTTTTTAGAATCTCTACTGAGGTTAAATGTGACGTGTAAAACATTTAATTCCCCTCATGGTGACGAAATCACAAAATAGAATAACTAGTCTTAATAAGTCCAAAAAGATGAAGGTTTAAAAGTGCTTTCAGCCTCCACTCCATATTTATTAGGCCCTTTATGGGATCATAATGAGCACACTGTAAACATTATGTAACACTCCATAATGCACAGCGCTCGTCAGAAAGCTTTCAGTAGGGTGTCACCTTTGTTCTCCATAGGAAGTGAGGTCGGTGGAGCTCAACTGTTGTGAACAACTGTGCTGCGAAGGAAACAATACAGCTGTCAGCGCGAGGTTGTTTGTGTAGCTCGACAGGAATTCAACGCAGCCTAGGAGACCTTGGGCTTTTAAGAAAGAGAGGAATGAAAGGAGAAGGAGGGAAAGTGTGGAGAGTCCACTTCAGCCATGGAGAGGCTTCATACCTGATGCAACAGCAGAGACTAGTGGTGAAAGAGAGGAAATACGGCGTCTTTTCTTCTCTTGTTTCCAGCTCCCCTCTCATTCACGTCATCTTTGTTTCCTCTCCTCTCCTTTTCAATCACTCTGCTCTTCTTTCTTCTCGTTTTCCTCCCAGAGTCACCGCCCAGACTTGACCTTTTTCTCTATTTGCGCAAATATTACCGCTACAATTATTACAGATTACACCGAGGGAAGAGAGTGCATTCACACACACACACCTACACACACACACACACAAAGCAGCTTTTTATTACAACTGCACAATAGCCCTTATTGACTTCTCATATCACCTAAAGGGCAACACCCATGAAATAGGGGAATTACATTTCTGTTGTTTTTGATATTGACTTTGCATGTTGGAATTGCCTCCCTCAGTTGCTAATTTTATCCACAATTTCATTAGAGTTGTTAGCGGAAATTGATCACAATACATCCAGTTCTTTTACTGATATTGTTTGGACAGTAGCTTTGAGCACTGACAGGGACTATTTTGTGAATGTTATCTGTAATAAAAGAAGGGGGGAAAGGCTTGTTTTTTGTTAGTCGTTATATTTCCTGACACACAGAAACACAAATCATCAGCGTGTTGATGAGCAGGAGCCAAAAAAGACGGGAGGTGGAGAGTGTTCAGCTGTGTGGAAGAGTCTGAGCTTAATCAGAGCTGAGGGCAAGCAGATTAATTACACCACAATTTATACACACAACACCAAAAAATACACGCTGCATGCTCACACAGACACACTTACACAAGCAGAAGTAGACACCGGTGGCCCTGGCTAATAAAGACGGCATGCTAATGAGCAAGTGTAGCCCCTGTTAAGAAAAAGAAAAAAATTAAAAAAAGACGAGGAGCAAATAATTCATAAAGTCATATTGATCTGAGAGTAGAGACGTTAAGCCTCCATTAAGGGCAACAAAAGAAAAGCATCAGGCCTCATCAACAGGAGAAGCTAAGGGGAGAAACGTGAGATCACAGACAGATTGTCATTAAGGACGTCATGCGACAATCCTCGCACATGCACACACTCGTCATGTTTGCACCCAATGCACGCTTTATGGGGACAAATACACACACACACAAAGAGAAGTGGATGCATGCAGCCCTTACACTGTAACACAGACGGAGAGGAGGGGGGAAGAGAGAGAGAGAGAGAGAGAGAGAAAAAAAGACAATAATGAAAGATTAAGAAGAGGAGAAGGAGAACAAGAAAGGAGGGCTGCTCTAATAAATCAGAAAAACACGCAGCTCCCGTTTGTTTGGTGATGGACTCAGGCTGAGCTTTTATGAGTGTGCTGCGCTCCTGCAGCTCGCCGCATGAATACTAAATCTTTACTGTTAAAGAGCTCAACATGGTCACCAGGACGGGACGGAGCTGGGGCGAGAATAGATACTAAAATAACTCACTCGTGGAACACGAAAGACAAAATAAGTCCATTCGACTGAAAGAGTTACCTGACCCAAACTTCTCTCCCTCAGGCCTGTCTTTGTTGGTATCTAGAATTATGTGGTAGAGTTGGTTGTCTCTTAACCGTAAGGTTGTGGGTTCGATCCCCAGCTCCTGCAGCCACAGGTCCAATGTGCCCTTGGGCCACCCACCAGACTCCAAGTTGCTCCCGCTGCTTTGTCTCTTTTGAGTACAAATGTGTGTGATTGAGATTAGATTAGCCGTCAGTGTTTGATGTTTCTGGGTAGGAGTGACCTGTGCTGTAAAATAGTTTGAGAAGTCTAAAGACTAGATAATACTACAAGCTTAAGTCAATTGACCATTTACTTTCCACATTTAGTTTGGGCGAACCGATAAGAGAACGCAGCAGGAAATAAATGACAGAGGGTGATTATATCCTCCAACCAGCGCACGACAATCTCCAAGCATGTAATACAACCGCTTCGTTATGCAGTCTGTTCGCTAGTTCTTCTTCTCTGCTCTTTATTTTATTGTAAAGAATTTCTTGAAGTACATGTACTGTAGCATGATAAAAAGCATCCTACTCTGTTGCTTCATCCTCCCCCTTCAAAGTTGTTCTTCTTACGTCAGGTCATGTCATGTCCCGCTCCTGTCTCGTGTCCTGTCTTCTGTTGTAGTAAATGCTTTATAGCTAAATTTGGGACAAGCATGTACAAAGTTGAAGTCAGTGTCTTAATGTACTGGATGTAGTAGCACTCTGTTATAGTTTAAAAAAGTAAAATTAAAAATTGAGGTTTTATAGATGTCATGCAGGCGTTTTTTCTCTAGCATTGCCTCAGCTAAAATAAGAATGAAGAACTAGAGACTAAAAATTCAATAGCAACATTTTTTTTTCTGCAGAAACAGTGAAAGTTCATGTGGCAGTTTCATAGGAAAGATATTTCTTTAATAGAAATTCTCCTGGCTGGATTCCACTGGGGTTAATTGTTCACATACTTGCTTGTCTACTTTGTGTCTACCTGAATGTCTTCAAAAGTATATCCACTTGGAGCAGATCAAGGCCAAATGATCCAGAAAATAAAGTATCTGCCTTCTGACTGTCTGATTTAACATATGTTAAAAGAAAATACCAGTGTGATATCTGTGGAAGTTCACACTTACAAAGTTGGGTTAAAGGTCGGAAAACCCAGATTGCAGTGCCATTGCTCTTTGAAACTTTCTGAAATTGTTGTTTTTATATTGTCCAGGGAAGCAATTTCAGTAGCCATGATGAACACACAGATGAACTTGCTACAAGCATTTCAAGCTTAAAGTGCATTGATAAAGTATACAATGGATCACATGACAGTTTGAACAGATTCGCTCACGATGATGAATTCACAGAGAATCATTACCTGACCCTGCAGGGCCCTTCATCTGTATGGACCTTTTAAGCGCCTTTCAGCTATTGTTTTGGTTTATTCTCGTAATCTCTCAAAACCAATGTTAACATCATTGCTGGTGTTCCAACAAGATGTGCTGCCTTCTCAAAAAACACAACGGTATAGTGTGAAACATTAGCAATGGCTGTCTTTATTCCTCGTCAAATAATGCCCCAAGAACTAACTTTAAACCATTTTACACTCCATATGCATTGTCAAAGTATTGTCAAAGTACAAAAAGCCAATGCAGAGGGTATGTACAGTATTTACACAAGACTTTCTCTCAATCTACACGCATGTTTGCAGAGAGAGAGAAGGAGAGAAAGGGAGAGAGTGTGGTGTGTGTGTGTGTGTGTGTGTGTGTGTGTGTGTGTGTGCGGCTTCTCTTTGGTGCATCAGAATGAGGGAGATTGCCCTGGCACGGGCCCAAACCTTGTTTTGGGTTTAGCCCATGCTGAGATAGGAGAGCAGAAGCAGAGAGTGATATACTTCATCCTGACTCTCATTAGACAACTCGGGGAACACGTCAAACTGCAATTTGTTTCCCTTGCATCCAATAAACAGCTCATTCACTGGTCAATCAGTCACCACAGCGGCTAGTCAGATTAAACCCAGCGGAGGTTGACAGACAGACGAGAAAAGCAGAGGGGTAAGAGGTTCAGAGGACGCACAGGGAGAGGACAGCTGAGGCAAAGAAACAAAGAAAATAATACTGTGGATGTGGAATATTCAGGCCTGTTTACTGGTTAAGTAATGAGAACACCACCTGCTCATCTATGCACTGGAGTGTTTCATACTAACACCTTGAAAGACATCATGGCCTGGTGTGTTTGCAAAGACAGGACACAACATCTGTAATGAGAAACCATTAAATTGAAAGCAAAACCATTTATAAAGATTTTTTGTTAAATCATATCCTATTGCATGGAAGATGATATTATGGATTACTTTTTTTTATTTTAAGTAAAAGCAGTGGGTAACAGTAAATTAGAGTAGAAACAAAAATTGATGAGAAAACCGAGGATATTTGATGTCTGTTCACGATAGTTTTGTTGACTTAAGGTTAGATTTTTTTTACTTTTGCTTTGATTGTAGCCCAAGTCATAACCAAAGATCAAATGTTATAACCCTGTGTTCCCCTCCCAAGGAATTTTACTTCACATTACAGTGACACAGACCTCAATATGTTTGATTTGTGCCCTTGGTTTCATCATATCTCGATGACAAACGAGGTGTGGCTATGGCTCAGTTGGTAAAGTAAATTATTGCTCAAGCGGATAATCGAGGGTTCGATCCCCAGGTCCTGCATCCACATGTCCCTGGACAAGACACTTAACCCCAAACTTTGTTGGCATGTGAAAGGGATTACTTCCTAGCAACCTCTGCCATCATGGTTTGAATGGCTAGCTGTATTTACTTGATGCTAGCTGATTGCTCAAGCCTGAAGCTGGAAAACAATTTTTTTTGACCCGACTCGGAAAGCTTCCATCCAAGATCACATCTTCAACTTCAACTCCCCACAACCCTTCACTGAAGTCGTACCACCTTGCCTCCATCCTTCTCTAAAGCTATGAGGGAAGGTAGTCTTATTATATAGTGAACTCCTTGATTCAAAAAAAATAAAAAAATAAAAAACGTATGCTTGCTCTCATGCCAGCTGCTAATAATGATTTCATTGCTTCTAAACCAAGCTGGTCATGGGTCAACAATAGATATCAGCACATCGTCAGCATAAGATATTATTAGCATTTCAATGATAATTCAATTATACTGAGCATATTTTCATGAGAAATAATAACAAATACATAATAGGGATAGGACTTTAATTAAATAAAACATTGTTTTACAGAACTTTACTTTCATTTGTGCTCATGCTCCTCTTGTCCAAACGTCCTCTTTGTCACAGTCAAAAAGAAGAGGAGGACGCACATGCGGAACTAAATTAACAAAAAGGAAAAAACAGAGACTTACTTCTTCAAAGGTACAAACAAAGTCCAACTTAAAATTCTGAAAGGAGAAACGAATCGAGCCAAAACAAAATCTCAAAAGAGTCAGGAGGAAACACTGGGAGGGAAGACAACAAAAATCAAGGAGTTACACAGAGAGATTGACATATGACGCACTGCCAAGGACAAGAAAGCACTCACACAGTAAATAGACTTGGACAGAGTTGTGACAAACAAGAAAGAGGTGAACTAGGTGAAGGCAATCAAAAAGGGAGGGAAAAACACAAAGGGAGGAAGTAACATGAGACATGATACACAAAGCGGCAAAACTACTAAATAAAATTGGAAACACTATAAACTTAATCCAGGAATAAGAACAGAAAAATACACGCAGGGATAAAGCAAAACAAGGGAAGAAAAAGACCAACGAAAACAGGAAAACATAAAGAACTTATGTTGGAAATAATACAATAAAGATACACACAAGGGACGCAAGCAACAGCAGAGACGAATTACCAAATAAAACATGAAAAAATAACTAAGCATATAAACAAGGCCAATACAAACTAAACACGCGTAAACCATGACACCCTTCAGCTTCCAAAATATTTTTTTCACAGCAATGACTGATGGTTATTCAGGGTGCCTGTAGACGAGTGTACAGATTCTGTAGTCGTTCAAGCACACGGCCCAAGTTTGAGTCCTGCTTGTGGCTACCTTTCCTTATGTCATTCCCCTCTCTCTCTCTCTCTCTCTCTCTCTCTCTCTGCCCATTTTCCTACTCTATCCACAGTTGCACACCACATTTCCCAATGCAATGTGGTGTGTCAATCAATGATTCAGTCAATCTTTTTTTGTATGTTGCTAAATTATAACAAATGTTATCTCAAGACACTTTACAAAATAGCAGGTAAAAGACCTTACTCATTTTTATCATATATGTACAAAGACCATTTTTGATAGTGCTGTGATGGATGGATTAATGTTGGGCTTCATCAGTCATGAGCACTGCACCAAGAAACATTCGATACAATGAGCGTACTATATAGGATATGATAATTCTCACTCATAAGCTAGACAACAGAACATAATGGTGAATCCCCCTGTGCACTAAAGTCACAAGTTTAGGATTTTAAACATAGCCAATGTCTACAGGTGTATTATGAATGGACTGTTTTCCGCATTGCAATTATTTAAGTAACAGCAACAGTCGTTTTAAACTTTTTCGCTCCATTGCTCAAAAAAGCTGAGGAAGCTCAACAGAGGGGTGAAACCCAACATCACACTATGTGTTTTAAGTGACAGTGATTGTGGAGTTCCAAAGACACCCACAAACAGGCACAAATACACACAGAGCAGATCCATTGCAAAGTCACCATCAGTTTGGTGCAAATCACAGTTTCAACGATTTCCCAGGCACAGTTCGGTGTCAGGTTGATGTGAGGTGATTATTATGTGTGAAGCAAAGGTATTTTCAGATTGATGGTGAGAATGTGGAATATTCAGGTGTGTGCGAGCAGCCAAACCAGTGCAGAGTGAAGGTCAAAGTTGTGGATGTGTTTGTGCGAGTGAACATTTTAGAAGTGCTTATGATGTGTGTTTGTTCAATAATGAAAGCTATAAGTGGACATGTACGCATCCTTTCTTTTTTTGTGTTCATGTGCATATTTGTGTTGCAAACTATGTTCTGTGTGTGTGTGCATGTGTGTGCGCATGCTTGTGTGTGTGTGTGTGTGTGTGTGTGTGTGTGTGTGAATGCGCAAGTGTGTGTTCGCGTGAGACGGCTGTTGTCCTTGTCAGAACACCTGCTGTCTCCTCCCATTCTCTCTCCCTCCTGCTTCCTTTCTTCCAACATTTCATCAATTCACACTAACTCACAAGTACAGACACACGGACATGCGTGCACACACACACTGTTACAAGTACACAATAAATTAAATTTTCCATTGAAGATACATTTTGCAATGTATCTTCTATGGACAAGAAGCCATGTGCAGTAATATAGTAACGGAGGATTCCTGCCAATATGATGCATTTTCATAATAAATCGAATTGATGACAGGATAATCAAATCGTGAAACTGGTGTGGAAGAACAACCCTCTAACACTGGACTTCCTTTCCTACATGTAGTCGGAAGGGTTCAGCACACCCCTGCAAAATATGTATAGTCGAACACACGGACACATATACACACACACAAACATACTTCTACCTTTCCCAACTGTTTCCTTTATTTTCTATTCTTGTGCCAACTTCTTTTATCCCCCTTTCCCTGTTATTCTACGTTCCGCCTTTCCATCACTCCCCCTCCATCTCTTGCAATTTGTCCTCCACTCCACAATCCATCCTTCCATCTCTCCCTCCCTCTCTCATTACCTTAATTAGATCCAGCAGATGAACATCGTCTAGTCTGTTGGGGAGGAGGCGAGGCCTCGGTGATGCAATAAGGCTCATTTGCATCGGCAAAGTTAATTGCAGGAGCGGAGCAGGTGTATGGCAATAATGATCATCACACATGACACTCACCTGTGACCGGCGGCGTATGTGACACACACACTGACACTCACACATACACCTCTAGCCACGTGCATATTGGGTTTTCAACGTGCACTCACATGGACAAGACTTTGCAATTTCCTTTTTGTCCCCAAGTTTTTTTTTGTTTTTTTTAATCTCCTAACTAATTCTCAAATTCCTTCTGGTAATTTCTTTTGGAAAATGGCCACAGCCATTCTTATTCCAATGACACCCTGTAGGAAAGAGAAATATCAGTAAAGCACATTCACACACAATAAAAAAGACTGCCGTGTTTGTGTGCAGTTAAATGTGGCAGCAGGGACATCAACAAGGAGCCGTCGGACAGAGATCAAAAACACGAAAAACTGCAGAAATCAACCGTATTTTAAACAGAGGGCAGAAGGGTTTTTATTCATCACATCCCAGAGATTAGCTGTCAGACTGATGCTGAAGCCAGTTAGCATGTATGAAGTTTATTATGTATTAATCACACCACCATATACAGCAATGGTTTCTGAGTTATCGAGCGGTTGAATCTACAATGCTTTACAGGAACATTGTCAAACACAGCAGCATTCAGCGTGCGTTAGTTAGTTAGTTAGCTAGCTAGTTAGCTAGTTGGTCAGCTAGTTAGTTAGGTAGTTAGCTAGTTAGTTAGTCAGAGCATAGAAGTCAATAGAATTCAGCGATAGGACATGTCAAGATCCAAACTGGCAAACACAATGGACATGGACGTAGTGGAAAAGCAGAGAAAATATCACCATAGCGAGCACAGTGGAAAGCTTTACCCTCAAAATGAGGGTAAACCTTGTGTTAGCTTTTACCCACAAACGCTGATTTGGCCTGATTTCTGTTGCACAGACAGGTGCCAAAACAGTGGTGGTTTGCTTGTGCAAGCTTCAGGTAGCTTGCAGTAGTACAAGCAGTGAACAATAGCCCAGGAGGAGGAGCTCTGTTTGAATGTTGTGTGAACAAACAAAATCTGACTAGAATATGATTTTCCTCCAGGTGTAGTCATTGGGTTTTAAGAGGATTCTCAACATCAGTGCCCTCTGTGATGAATAAGAAGAGTTTTTTGTCTGTCAAATGTTCAACTTCCACAACTGTGAGAAACTCTTAGAAAGCTGTTAACTTGTTTTAACTATCTCTTCCTCCATTATGTGTTACATGATCTATGAATTTAGTGATCTGAATCTTAATAACTTACTTAGCCGTTTTCTTTTAACGGTTGATGACTGGAATAATGATTGGACGAGATAAAAGCAGCTTGTAAAACATGCTGACATCATTGTTCAACCTGCAGACAGTTCCGAGCTATGCTGTTAAACATCAAGCATCGCTGACAGGAAGGGAGCTTGATGGGTCTGTCATCACATTCTGACCTGAATAATTTACAGACCTTGAAGTGAGGATCACATGTCTGCAATGCTGGGTTGAGGGCTTGGTATATGTGGCTCACACTTGTGTGTTGCCAGGTTGGGTGGACAGGGTGGTGGTGGTGGTGGCACCTACCCCAACAGTGTTAGATGATGGTTTTTGCAGTGCATATTTTGCAAGATAAGTGCAAGATTCAACACCGTCCTGAGCCATATTTAGATGCACTGAGGTGTGGCATCACTTAAGAAACAGAGATTCAACTTCAACAGGAACATGGAGCTGCGAGAACATTATGAGCTTGTACTTGTCGTTATTACACTGTTCTCTACATGATGTCCATGCAGAAGTAGAGTAGATACTCTATTTTAAAACTGATAAGTTCAAACGCAAAATTAACCTTACCATGGTTTCCTAACACTAATGTGTGTCTCTTGTCTGTCTACAAACCCTCTAATGATCAGAAAAGTGTGTCCTCTCTTGCGTTACTTTTGAGAAAATGTGTGCTAAAAACAGGGCACCCAGGTAGCGGTTACTCCGTCCATCTTAATAAATTGTCTACAGTCACCTACAACACCCTTTGTAATCAATTGTTCACTTGTTCTATGTGGTCAAGAGACTTATTGAGCTGGTTAATGAGCCTCCCACACACATTCTCGATTCCAACTTGTGATGAGGGAAACATTACAAACTGGCAACACGAGGGAGCACACGCTGGGATTAAATTCACAGACAATCAAAGCATGACGAGACACAGGTGAGGTTAATCAGGGAGGGGCTTAATGCTGCATTCGTGTGCTGGTCAGGTGGTCAGAATTTATCCACCAGGTGATGACGATTCTGACGTCAAATAAAAGAGGAAATAATGAAAATGTACAAACAAAGAACATGACCTATTTGACTTAGTCAGTCATGTCAGTTTTTGGTTTCATATTGTAGTTGAGTTAAATTATATAAGTAGCAAAATTAAAATACATATAAACCATATTTAACCTACTCTAAAAAAAAAAGGATAACCTCATTTCGAGGTTAATTATAAGATTTCTCTCTCATTGGAATTGAACCTTCGTGTGGTCATCACATCCTGTTTGTTTGAATCTATACCCTGAGATCCCATTTCCAATGTGCTATTTGTCCTTTATCCTCTATTACCAGTATTTAATCTGAAATGTATGCTAGAAGGTAAATTAAAATAATATTTTGAAGCATTGGGTTATTGGTGTCATATTTGACAATTAGGGATGTGGAATGGGCTGTTTATCTTTTCGGTAAAGTTATGTGACAGTTTACAGCAGATAATTGAAAAATATGTGTGAGGCTATAGTGAATAACCATGCAAGTAAGTACAATTAAAGAGCTGACTTTGGAGAACCAAAATCATACATCCAATTCATGCAAAGTGATATCTGAAGAAGGGGAAACACTTTGGCTAACCAACATGGCTGCAGGACTTTTTGAAATGCAATCCAGCCTTGACGGAAATCCCTTCCATTTATTTGTCCGTCTTTTACTACAGGAAACAAAAACTTCTCAGAAAAAAACCCTTTAAAAATCACAATATTATTCTTTAAGGACATAGAAGCTAAAAAATAAATAAAAACAGCACTGTGGAAATAGAGCAGCGGGCCTGTGTCGAGTTACATTTGAGAGGTTGTGGAACAGATATGAAGCAGAGCAGAGCTGCTTTAGCCTGTTAGTTTAAGTGTGAGAATTCAAGGATTGTCAAAGTTAAAATGTGATGATCACGCCAGATGGTGAGTTTTCCACGCCACTTCAAAGAGGCAGGGACGCCGCTTTGTAGGCATTCTGCCGACTGCTTCTCTTTTCATGTGCAGGTCAGAGAGGGTCAGCGATGCTCTGTCTGAGCCTCTTCATTAGACCCCCATTTCATTCATTATAGATTGCAGTTTTAATTGTCTCTGGGTACTGTACACATATTGCTTCTCTGGCGTTTTGCTTTACGTCAACACTTTGCTTGAGGAAACAAAATGGTGGAATTCATTTGACAAAGTCGTTGCGCGACCAAGGACTTGTCTCAGTAGTTGGGTGACATATGGTGAGGTAAACAAACTGAGAAAGTGCTCGCTTTTTCACGAGAACAAATGACAGCCTGCTGATTGTTACACTAACAGTCCGGTATGGCTGTGTGGGCACTTCTGTCACATTCTGATCCTTCAGCAGTGTCACACATTCAAATTATTTGTGAAGGGCCACTACTATGCGCACTTAGCACTTGTTAAGCATTGCTAGTCTGACAGTTTTGCATTTGGATCTGCCGTCTATAATGGACCACTGAATATGTGAGATACAGAGGCAATGTTTTTTGATATTTTGTTTTTTTGCAGTTTGGTTCACACACACACACACACACACACAGACACAGACTCAGACACACAAAAGACCAAAAAAATTGAGGATAGTGAATTAAAATGAAGTCTTCCTCTCGCCTTTTGCTGACCCATCAGTCAAACGGAGGAAGATAATTTGCCTGAGAAAGAACCACACAAACCACAAGTAAACAAGGTCCTTCTCCTTTCAATGCATTATTTATGGAAAATAGGGACAGGGAGGAGGTGGTGGTTTATAAGGGTCCAGCAGAGTTGTGTGTGCGTGTGTGTGCGCGTGCGTGTGTGTGCGCGTGCGTGCATGCGCAGTATTGTCTATCATGTCCTTTGTGTTTTATTCATGACTGCAGCAGTATGTAAACCCTGTCTGGTTTACATACTGTATCTATATGTATGGCACTCACTGAGTGCTGCTGGTCAGTGACATAGGAATACATTTCATATGTGATTGATGCAAACTGAAATATCAGACAGCTTCATATTTATCTGTGAGAAATGGACATTGAGCTGATTGGATTTGTTTTTGTTGAAAGGGAAATAGTGGGTTGGAAAATCAGATAGTTGTTTTTCTACTTAAAGCTGTGTATGCATCCAGCGACAAACTTCGGTGTTGTGCCTGTTGCTTCCGACAGGTCAACAGGCTGATCCTGTTACAGCTGTTTATGTTTTGAGTGAAGATTGTTTTCTCAGCTGCTCCATTATCTTTTTCCCCCTCATATGTTAAGCACTCAGGTGGCCGAAAAGCAGACGCAGGATGCTACCGGCCCATTCAGTTTGTATTACAGGGAGTCTATTAACAGGTGATGGAGGGAGAACTGTGTTTAAAATTGATAAAAATTGAAACAGCTTACCTTGACCTATCCACACATTTGAATGTTAACAAATGGTTATGGATGGATGTCATCTTGAATATCCAGACCAAATGTGAATTGTGTTTTATTTGAGCTGGGGATGAGTTTGGGATGTGACTGTGAAGTAATTTTTTGGTCACTTTTTTTCATGGAGATTACTCACCTACAGTCAGTCATTATTGAAGAAGCTTGGCTGCAAGATTTGCTTGATTTGAAGGTACTTATGCTAATAAGAGACAAGTATGAATATCGTATGATGATCAATTTTACAAATGAAACTAAGCATCTTAACATCTCAGCTTACTGTCTGTCTGTGGTTTTCCAGGGATCCCCTGTACTCCTTAGAAAAGATTCATCACATTGTCATTTTATCTATAACAATATGCTAAAACTTGAATAATAAACTTTTATTTTACTCAAATCTGATTTGCTTTTTTTTGCAATGACCTGATAAGCAATCGCCAAGCAGAGCCCCTCCAATTAAAGCCACTTTGGTTTGGGCCGATCTAATCCTCTCCGTAATGCCTGAGTCATTTGGTGGGAGCTGGAGGAGGACGTTATTTTTGGAGGTGTATTGGGTTGCTTCCTTGGGCTTCTGGGTAGAGTCACAGGGGCTATATGCTATGATTAGCTGTGTTGCAGACTGAGAGAGGAAACAGCAGTAGCAGGCATTAGCTGTGTTTGCACAGCTGTTAAAGTAATGCTACCTCCTTCCTCTTCTACTGAGGCATGGCCTGCAAGCTGCAAGGAAGATAACACACTGTCCTCCTGGGGCTCTCGTCACTTTCGTGCTCTCACTGTCATGAATTTGAATTTTCTCTTTTTCCCTCAGTCTTTGGCTCACTTTGGCGATGGGATTCTTCTGCAATCATTTACTTTTGCAAAAGGACTGCTTAAATCTCCAGACCGTTCTCCTTCCAAAATCAATGAATACAGACGATTTGTCAAGACCTCCAGCATCTCACACAGAGACAAAAGAGACCCGTTAGCATCTGATGGGTTAAATAAAGCAGGACTTTGGGTACCAACATAGGTTAAAAGAACTCACTGTTAAGTAGTAATTGTTCATGTGCTGACTCATAAGTTGTGCTTAATACTGTATTTGACATATATGCTATTCTGCTCAAATGTTGATAAGACATTTGACCCTTCTCGCTGCTTCAACTAAGCCAATGACCCATTTGGTTGGTGGGTTAACTAGCTGAGGATAGTTGGAGTATGTGGAGCTATCCCACAATGCAGAGAACGGCTTGTATGCATATAGTGTTATCCTACACACGAGGTTAAAAGAGGCTTGACGTAAAGGTTTGAAGACAGTGTGTGTGTGCTTTGATTTGTGCTTTTTTCTTTGTGTCGCTTAGTAATATTGCAAGTGTGAACGCAAATGTGTAAAATAGTGTGTTTTGCTAAACATCCACGTTGTTAGTTCACATAACATTGTTGTGTGTTGACCTAATTCACCATCCCTTTTCTCGAAATATGTTTTCTAGTCACTGCATTTTCCTTCCATGTCCGTATTTTAATCACAATAATACTTCAAAGTATTAGCACACCAGTATAAAGACCTTTTCTTTCAAACTCTTTTCACCAAAGTGAAGCTAAAACTTCTAATCCTGGAAGTTTAGCTAACTTATCTCATATAAATTAGCTTAGTATGAGAGGAAGACAACAAATTTACGACATCCACTAAGATATAGTTTTAGGGAAGTAAGAGGTGAGAAATGATTTTATTCTTTGAAAGCTGTAATAGGGTTACTGAAATTGAAAAAGTAAATTATGGAAAAATTATTACAGCAATATAATGCCCAATACAAAGTCAGCCCTGATCTCCTCGATCATCCCTGTTCTATTATACAAGAGACTATCCCTCACTTATTGGCTTTTAACTGGCATTCATCCTGATGTCTCTGACATGAAAGTAGGCTCTCTGCAACTGTCTGTTTTAGCTCATTTGGCTCAGTACCGACATCCCTAATGAGAGATTGGGACATCAACACTGGGTTCAGGATGTGCAATGACTCATAGAGAAAAAAATGGCCCATCATGAGAACCGTTATAGGTCTCATTCCACCTTTGAGCCAGAGAGTTTAGTTTTTTTCTCATTAAATGAATAACATGGCGGTATCACCCTGTTCAGAGGTATTATAAAATCGTATATTTCCCAAAGCTGCGGAAATAAAAGGACTCGCTGTCAAATTTTGGTCCACTCCACCTCAAAATGTAACCAAGAGGGTGATAAAGCCAGACAGGAAGGATTAGATGAGCAGGACAAAAAAGAGGAGGTGGAGTCAGGGGTGTGTGGCACCAACAGATTGGTGTGCTAATGCTAATTTCCTCGCATTCTTCTCCGTTGATGTGGGGGATAAACAGGAAGCGTTGTGGTAAATTCCTTCTGAAGAGTGTGATTGCTGACAGGCCTGACCTCTGCGCTCTCGCCATGTTTCCCCATAACTCACAATTAACGCTGACATTAGAGCATCCCGAGAGGCCCGTCCGGCTTTATTTCCCTCCACGCCAGAAACCGGGCAGCGGCAGCGAGGCCCCTGGATCTGAGCCCAGTTCTATGATTTAGCTGGAGAGAGAGTGATAGCAAGAGGAGAGGATGAAGGGAGGTGGTGGAGAAGATGAGAGGGTAGAGGGGTACCCTGAGCACACTTTGGGGGTTTAGGGCTGTTATGGATATGGCTGTGGTAATTACTCAGCGCTTGTTATTGCCCACGCTGCCACACCTGCGCCATGCAAAATGCCAGAACAGCGCCGGAAGGCGTCCGACACATCTGAAGAATTTCAAGATGGCATCAAGCTGGATTAGTCAGAGTAAAGCCTGAGATAAAACACAAAATATTCTGGAAAGAAAAGTCTTCATGAATTGCTTTGAAACATAAAACCTCAATGGTGGAAGGCTTCACATTGTCATGTGTTATTTTGGACAGGCGAGTTGTGGCCCGCTCCTTTTATTTGGGAAAATAAACGAGCACCTGTTCTTCGACGTGTCAAACTCAATCTCACGGCTCGTTAGCGGGGCCTCTGCCCAATAACCCAGTTTTAGCGCTGCTTTGGCTCCTAATTCCCATCTCTGGGCTGTCACACAGTGTCATCGCCACAGTCATTCATGTTTTTATTCATTTCACATTTCATCATTTATTTATCACCTAGCCAGATTGGCACGCTAACACAGGGACCTCGGACAGCAGGTATGGAGAGGCTGACAGAAGACAACATTATTTCTCTGTTTAAACTGCTGACCACTGACAGTGAAGGCAGCAGCCACTGAGGAGAGGTAAAGCTAGCTTTTTCTTAGGTTTCCCATTTTAATGTACAGTCTCCAGTAACTGAGAGACAGGACTATAAAATATGAATTGTTGTTTGGAAGTGTCATGATCCATGCATGCACCTTACTTCTTGTGGGTCTCATTTTATTCAGTGCTATGCTTTGATTTGAGTTTGATTGGTGCAGTTGCAGGATGTGAGTATGAAGAAGTCTACAGATTCACCAGCTGTTCTCCGAGACTGAAATGGTGTTTTTCAGGAAGATCAGGAGATTTACTTTCTAACTTGGAGAGTCATTTTTTAAATTTTTTTATTTAAAGCCGTTATGGTCAAATAGATATTTAAATATAAACATTTTGAATCATATTGAGAAATGCTTGTTGCAGGATTATGTATTCCTAGATTAAGAGTGGCGTAAGGGTGTCCTTTACTCCCTCTTCCTGTGTGTGGTGGTTTATGTTGAATGTGTAAGTGTTGGAAGGGAAGCAGATGCCCTTTACTTCCTCGTCCTCCTCCCCCCTTTCCTTCCACCTCCCACCCAGGTAACAGAGCTGTCACCCTGCTCTTAACCAGATCTGAAAGAATTAACACCCTCACCCCGTGTGCTTCTTCCAATGGGACCTGGGCCATGGGTGACAGCAGCATTGCCCTCCAACAGTAGTGCCCTGGCCAACACTGGCACATGAGGATCAGCGCGGCGGGTGTGTGCGGCGCGGGCTCGCATGCGTTGGCAGCCATGCCCAAAGTCACTCTGCAGGACCTGGCGTCGAGCCAGTCAGTTGAGCCAAGGCCAAAAATAAAAAGACAGCCAGAGAGGAGGGGAGGGAACAAGGGACGGATGAAGAGAGGGAAAAGTGGAGGAGCATTTTCGCTTTCATTTAGCCGTCCAACTGTTTTCTCACTCTTCCTCTAATTGACAGAATAAATGCACCTGCCATTGTGGGGCATCACAGAAATGAGTTCTGGCGCCTGTAGAGACACTAGAGGGAGAAAGTTGGCTGGAAGAGAACAAATCACAGGTCAACTGCTCCAGTGCTAATTTCTTTCAGTTACCTAACTGCACAACTACAACAGACCTTAACCCAAGACTGAGTATTAGTGAGTTAACGTATGGTACAATGTTTCTGATCTACTGTCTCTGATTCCTGGCCCTGATTCCAGAGAGGCCAACAATATGACACTTTTTGACTTTTAAATTCCATACATGTAATCATGTGATGCTTTAATAATGTTCTTTATTTTATTCATTTAAAGATTGTTTTTGTATGTGCTGTTCTGTATACTTCAGGACGAACTGCCCTGAAATCCTCCTGGCTTGCACATTTACATATGGCCGGACACAACATAAATAGACTGATGGGGAAACTGCAAAAGAAGCAACAGTGTCCAACACCTTGCATGTTTTTTTCCTTTATATCAAAGTAATTGAACGTTGGATTGTCCATTGCTCTGCACTGTTTTATTCTGGCCAGGGTCTCTGATCTCTTTTGTTTTCCTTTGATTATTCTTATATTTGGGGGCTAATAAAAGCTTGTGGGTGTGACTTATCTCTTTTTGACTGTGTTTTCCTCTTTCTGAACCTTGTTTCACTAGTTTGTTAAAGTGGTTGTAAAATACTTAGGGGCTTGTCCGGGATGCTGTTCTGGCTGTTGATTCTTCTCCCATTGAGGAACTTAGTTTGCTCACGTTTTGTATGGCATGGGAGCAGCTTATCTTGTTGCTCTGTTTAATGTTTGGCACGACTTGTTACCTGAATGACATGGCCTGAAAATATTCAGGCCAATATTTCCTAATAGTTTTTTGACAAAACGTTCACCTCCAAGACTGTTACTTGTTAATAGTGTGTAAGGAATAAATAACACAGACCATAAAAATGGACATGAATGAAAAGTTACTTTGACTATCTGTACAAGAAATGTGAGGAACCAGAATTGGCAGCCCTCCTAATTAACACATTGGAAAGGCGAGGGCTCATCATGACATTACAGCATTTCTTGCCTTCTACTCATTGATCAGCGCTGACGAACTCATGTTGGCGTTTTCTTACTCTGTGAAAAGGATGAACACTGAAACACTCTAATGTTGATAGAGAACTGTGGTGTTTTATTCTTGTTGCAAACGCCTTTAATTACACTCAGAACTCATCAATGAATATGCTCCTACTTGACTTAGCACAATGCTGTTTCATGGCTATCACTCACGTAAGCTTACCCCTCCTCTAATATTTGCATCTTAAATGGATTTTCACTAAGTGAAAAGGGAGAAAAAAACATGTGTGCCTGCGCATATGTACGTAAAGCTTTATTCTCTGCAGTGTTGTGTGT
This sequence comes from Symphodus melops, assembly GCF_947650265.1. Taxonomy (NCBI): domain Eukaryota; kingdom Metazoa; phylum Chordata; class Actinopteri; order Labriformes; family Labridae; genus Symphodus; species Symphodus melops. Next base: position 3,864,988 of record NC_136705.1, read on the forward strand.
GTGCGTGTTTATGATGTACTGGATCGAGGTAGGGAGGGGGGGAGGTGGACTGGACAGATTCCGACGCATAATTTAAATTTAATTGGACCGGGCCTGACTGGCTGGGGTCAAAATGAAGAGAAAATCAGTCACATTAATCAAGATAAAATTATCAGCTGATTAATCAGTGTTCTAATTATGGTGCCGGCGCTTCTCTTCTTTGTTCTGTTTTAATTACTCTGCTTCATTGTCTTTTCCATATGGCTAGCATGTCCCGCTCAAAATGCCCAGTGAGCACACGGACATACAGAATCTCTCTCTCCCTCTCTCACTTACACACACGCACACACACACACACACACACACACACACATCACCACTAACAGCTAAAATAATGAGTGCATGCTCAAATATGTGAATGGCTCTGTAAGGACTCATCTTAAAGCCAGAGTTCCCCCCTTCTTCTCCTCTCCTACACATTTATGTTTGTCAAGGACTTTGCTTTCAGCCAGCATTGTCTTGCACAGGGAAATAAAAAATGAAAATAATTTAGCTCAACCTTTTACCTCGCTTCAATTTCTGTTCCACATTTATATGGCCCACTGTTAAATCTTGGAAAACTGTTTTTCAAAGTTTGCAAATGAGATAAGACCATTTTACCCTGGAGAAACCCTTAAAAAAATCACACTTGATCTTTTTGTGCAGATGGGCACAAGCAAACAACACTGACTGCATTGTGTTAGGATAAGGCTATTGAATACCATAATACAAAAAAAGATGTCACTTAAAGTTGATTATTTCAACATTCAGACTTCCAGTTTTTAGGAAGACATCTGAAACAGATTTGTTCCCACATGGAATGACAGGAATGTTTTATTTTTAAAAAAACAACATGTTCTAAGCCTTCAATATGTTATTAAAATACTGAAATTATAATCTGTGTTTTTCTTCTTTCTGCACTTCAAACTGTTTGCTACATTTGAGTTAAAGCTGATGCGGGGAACAGAGAGGTTTGAAGTTTAATCGACCAGGAATAATGCAATTATACTGTTTATATGGGGTGTAAGATCTCCCAGTCTATCTTAAGCTGCTAGCCTTTGAATACATTTCTGTGCTATCTTATGCTAAGTGCTCACTGCTAACTATCAGTGAGTGTGGACTGGGATGTAATAAGTTGGTGAATAAAACATGCTCTGTTGCCACAGGGGCTCCACATTAGGCAGGGCAAAGTGGTGATTAGCCGACCCATCAGACTCTGCACTGTAATTCCCATCACTGCTTCCTCCATCTCTTCTGTTTTTAACTCTTTATCCCTCGATAGTTAAAAGTTGAATTAATGCATTCCTTTCATCACTATTTGTACTGTTGTTTAGCAGGTAATATGTCTAAATGTTCTTAATACTGCTGCTGGTAAACGTGTCTGTCAAAGCTGTCACTGTTGGGGAAGCTCAGCAAGGAGCTCAGTGATTGGAGGTAAAATATTGTGGGTTTTTTTTTTGTATGAATCCAAAAATGATGTTGTGATACAAATCAATACAAGAAACATGATCAGGAAACTGTGACTCGACTAGAGATACAGGGGACAAGTGTGTAATCTGTGCGTCTAAGGGGTGACGGGGTCGTATATTTATTTTCAGCAAAATGAGCTGTATCTACCCGGAGGTTTATCTCTATTGGTTGGCATAGTAACAGAAAATGGATGTTTTGTTTTCTGTCACTTCAGTGAAATGTCTTTATTTTACCTCTGTGTGTTTACCATATTCATCATGAATGGGGAAATAATTGTAAGAAATTGATTTCACATCTCCCACAGACCATAGTCATGAATCATGACCTTGATCAGTGTGAACACGGGTGGACAAAACCTGCTTCCAGTCATTATTCAAACAACTGCTGATAAGATAGAAAAAGTATGAGCACTAAAAAATATATAATCTATCTCATATTTACATATTCTGCATGTTCATAGATACATTGCCATGTATCAAATAAACATATTTCACATGTATTCTAGTTTGCTTAGTTACTAAAGCTCAAACTTGAACTCATTTTGCAACTAAAAGTCTTGATTTTCATCCTTTTTTTTACTCTAGAATTTTGACCAAAGCAGAAAGCCCTGATTTAAAAGAACTGTAGAGTGAAACAAGCAGTTTTTTGAAGAAGAAACAATGCAATGTTGACATACTATAGTTTGGGTGAGTCTTGTGTCACTATTGAACAAGATTTCATGGATGGACAGTGCCACTTTTCTGCACACTTTGCACAGCCATTGCAAGCTACTGTGACTATTTATTTTCAATCTTATGACCTTTAGGTCAGAGATCAGATGTTATCTTTGTTTTTAAAGGGGTATATCTGAGAGCCAAATGAGCTGTGTCCTTTTGATTCAGTTGTCTAAAACATCCTGTGCGATAACCACAAGGTATGTTTTAACAGCATATAACATAACATAGCAATAAACTGAAGGTACAAATCCCTCCACAAAAGATGGGAGCAACCTGAAAACTTCAAATGTATCTCCTTTTCTTTTTTCAAATCTCAATGCAGCTTGAAGTCCTTCCTTTGAATACATGCATTTATTTAGCCAGTTGAATTTGATGTCTGGACAACGATGACACATGCAAAGGGCTTAAACATTGCTGTTGTCTTTTATTGAGTTGTCAGTGTGTCGGAGTTGAATCAGACCACTCACACCACCACCAGCGACCGAAGCTCTCTGAATATGTAATTAGCTGCAGCAGTACAAGTGTCTCATGAATATTCATGATCTTTTTAATTAGGCGACTCTCTTCACAGCTAGCCGCCACAAAAAGTTACCTCCTCATCACACTGTGCGTGTGTGTGCGCGTGTGCGTGTGTGTGTGTGTGTGTGTGTGTGTGTAGGTGTGTGTGTGTGTGTGTCTGTGTGCATGCATGTATTCTCAGTGCTTAAGTCCTCATGCCTCCTGTGGGGGGAAGGGCTTGACAGAAATATATGAAAAGAAGAAGCTATTTATTCAGTTACAGCTAGCAGCTGGTTAGATTAGCTTAGCATAAAGATTGAAATAAACCAGCCTTAAAATAGGTACAAAAGCCACCAGAGCCACCAGTAATATTTACACTTTAAAACTTTATTTATGATATATAGAGGGGAAATGTTGACCCGAACAGTAGAAAGTTTGAGTGTGGGTTTTACTCTCATCCGAAGGTTTCTTCACTCTAACTCGTCAGCTCTTCTCTTGAAATTGGTCCAAATGTCACAAAATTTGGAGTCTGGTCCAAACAGCCACCAAACTTACTTCAAAGCAACCACACTCCTCTGGCTAAAATGACAATTTTGCATGGAGTTCTTGTTCTACGGCTGCCGCAATTAATTGTTGTTGGGTTATTATGTTGTTCTGGATTAATCTAAGCCTTAATATCACACAACAAGCAAAACAAACTGACCAGTCGAAGCCAGCAGTAGACCAGCATTATTAAAATGTTCTTTTTGTCAATTTGAATTTAAATTTGTTTTCAGCCAAGTAAGATATTTTAACTGTTGATAAATAAATGATTTACATAATGTCCTCACATACTTTGAGTCATCATCAGAGCAAAAAAAAAAAAGCATCATTTGTGCAAACTTTAAACATCAACTTTAAATTCGAACACAGTACCAACTAGTAATTTAGGCCTTGTTTATATGACATTAATTACAGCCTTTTGTTGTGTTTTGGCTGTTTGTTTACAAGACAACAGTGTTTTGGGTGCCTAAAAAAACCCAAGTTTTAAAAAGGGGTTCTGGAGTACAACATTTTTTTAAATGGCCCATTCTCTGTCAGCATGGAAACTGGCTATATGAAGTCCCTGACAGAGATATTTTGCCCATGTGCATCTGTTCCAAACAGTAGCCATGGACTTCCGGTCCCGAGGGACGACAACAACATTGGCGGACTCCCAAGTTTACTTTGTGAAAATATTGAAAGGCATTACTCCCAGTCAGGTCTTTCAAAGCATCTTTTTCTTACTCACTTTGAAGTTCAGGGTCACTTGGAGTCGCATCCCCAACTCATCGTCCATCCAAACAAACATTCCTGCTTTAGCCGTTTTTGTATGTTCACACATCACTGCTCTGTATGGGGAAGAGTATGTGTCCATACGCGTATTATTTCACTGCAAAATCTCTCTAACAAGTACTGGACTGTCATGTATACTACAGCCTTCTCACTCATTTTTGCAGATCAGCTTGCTCAATGGTTATTATCTAAATATTGTCCTCTGAATAGCCTATAGAACTTATGTTGTCATTGGGTATTTTTTGTGTAAATGTGGCCTGAGAGCAGCGGTTCCCAGTCTTACAGAAGGCCAAATAGGCCTTGTCCTGGCAGTCAGGCTCTTGAGTAGAGGGAGCTCCAGCAACCTTTAACCAGGTGATCTACTGCCTGACATCCCTGACGCCTAATCACTACCATCGGACCATGTCATCTGAACCACCACTTGATGCCCTGCCACCAATGGACTGTGTCATTCACACAACCATCATCATTCTCTTAAAGAAGCCTCCATTTTAAGTTATAATATCAGGTTTTTGAACTCTTCCTGTTGGCTTCAATATAATGAAAACCTTCCTTTGATCAACTGACCCCTCCAACTCAGCAGCTGCCAGTTATGAATGTAGAGCTCCCAAAAGGAACGTTGATCATACTGCACAAAACAGTTAATTTTGCAGCACACAAAAGGTCTAACTTTATAAATTATCTTTGATCAGATTGTCTTATTTCTTTAAGTGGTCAGCTAAGAAGAGCATCAGTGCTAAGTCCAGCAGGCTGAAGGTGGCTTCCTGGAGCCTCAAAGCTATCATCGCATTAAGCTCATGGTGACTGACATGTTTACGACTGTCCCATGTAAGAAGAGCTATTAGGGATTACCAACATTCAATCTCATAAGTGATCCATAGAGGAGGGAATGATATCAGCATAGTGTTTGGAAAAGTGACTTTTTATAGGCAGAGTTTGTGATGTATAAAACATGATGAGTGACACTTTTGTCCACAAAGTAGTGCAGCTTTATTAAGAATTTGTTGTCTCTACATCAAATGCAAGCAGCTCGATTTATTGAGCATTAAATTATTCTAATGTGTCTCCCAGCGTGACTTTTATATGAAAATCAGGTGCAGCGTTTCACCGGCATCAAGATACTACTTCAAGCTCCAGATAAGATTTGATCATTTTTAACATCTGCTACTTTCCAGACTGAAGATGTTTTATTGGAGGGCATTTATTCACAACATGATTAGGACTGGTGCTGCTCAGATGAAAAATTCTCATTATTTATTGATCATCATAATAGATAAATTATGATTTGATTGCTTTTTTTGAATGGGACATTCGACAGTCCTTGATGTGATTAGAAAAGCTACAAGCTCAATGTTAATTTGTCCTTCTTTCTTTTCATTGTCCAGAGAAAGACACACTCGGGCAAATAGACAAGTCTAAGGTTCATCATTCAAATATTGACTGTTGCACCAATTCACCTGCAAAATGTGTCTCTTTCATGCTTTTGCAATTAGTTCAGAAAGAACAGACAGACACTGATAGATGCCTCAGTCCACTGATGGCTGAAACGCCACATATTCATTGCAAATGCAGAACAAGAGCAATCTCTTCTGGGCATTTAATGCCAATACAACCAGCTGCATGGATTTGGAGAGCTGCAGGGGAAGGACCTGCAAAGGGAGTTAAAATGAGCTCGTGTAAATATTCATATGTAAACGTTATTTTTCGGTGATGACTGTGGAAGGAAACACTGACTGAGAAATGTATTTGTGGATGTCTTCTTGGTTGGAAGACATCAAATGCAAAGTTTGTTGAGGAGTGCTTTGACACAATCGTTCACGATAGATAATGTTGATGATGACAAGGAGTGCAAAGCTAGATCTGACAGAGGATAAAAAAAAAAAAAAATGAAATTCATGGAAAAAAGAGGATGTTCAGAGATTTGTAAATTGTGGAAATACAACAGAAGAAACAGTTCAAGAAAAGGCAAGTTTATTCATGCAGCACATGTCAGCAAAAAGGCAATTCAAATGATTGAAACAAGACATCGAACTTAAAAACAATACTAAATCAAACCATTAACAATCACAGAGACGAAAATATGTTTTTTTAAGATCCAAAGAAAATACAGAAATTTACATTAAAGAAAAATAATACATTAATTACAAAAAATATATAAATTATCTTAATTTGGAATATTGTGATGGTATCTGTTCTGTGTGCCTTTCAATGTTACATTGCTTTGACGTCTCTGATGACTGAGTCTTAGTAAAACTTCCTGCAATTGTAATTAGGCTGTGCTTAAAATGTTTTAATGGTCAATCTTGTATTGCTGTATTCCTATAGAGGTAGGCACACAATAGACTTAGAGACAGGGTGAGGAGTTCACTATTTAATGCAGATGAAAGGATAGGATTAGGCTGAATCCTTTGTCAAACATGAACACAAACATATAAATTAAATACATGAAAGTTGCTGCCTGAAAACTTCAGTTTCTCTGTCAAAAACATTAGACAAACACATTTAATTATATCTGAGTGAGAAGGACATGTAAATTGTTTAGGGATAAACCAATTATGTTATCGGACAGTTTCATAGACTTGCATACTCATCAGATATTGCATTTCGGTTTTATTGGACTTTTCAGTACTTGTACAGGTTTTGTCGCTGTACTTTTTGTACTGTTATAGTTGTTGCAAATGAAATATAGTTCCTCAATATTCCAGACTTACTGTTCTACAATGCAGCTACTTATCTTTTCAAGAGCTTCATCTAGCAGCTTCACCCAGAGTTTTAAAACGGTACTAAAATTAAAATCATCTGAGAACGTTTTGGTAATATAGCCGCAGACAAGTGAAATGAACATCATGCTGTAAAACACTTGAAACTACCATCTGAGACCAACAAGTCATCAGAAAAGTATTTATTAAGGTCATAAATAAAGAGCGAGGTATACGTTTTCTGGTATGCACGCTAGAGGAGTCGCCCTCTGCTGTTCAACAGGAAGACTGCATGTTTAGTGTATTTTCATTTTTGTATTTTGGGCTTCTCTTGTTCAAACAAAAACTTCCCACATACTGTCTATGATTTAGAGTGCAATAGTTTGTCCTCCCCCCCACCACTTAATAAAGGACAGTAGTTACACAAAACTAGAATCACGTAACATCATATGTTTTGTATTTTTATGTTCACATTTTGGGTGCCCAGTCTTGGATTGCATACTGTGTACAGACTTAAAACAACTCCCTCCTGTGTCAGATTTCTGCAGCCGCTGCATCCCTTCCTTTCTCCATCATTCTGCTGTCTAATCATCTGGCCTCATTAGGCCCCAACTCCTCCATTAGGGGCCCGTGGCTTGGCACAAAATGGCCGCCCTCAGGCCCTCCCGCTGCCTGGCGGAGAGCCGCGAAACTGTGCACATCTATCCATCACCTTATCGTTTATCACACTCGTCCGCTGGCAGGCCTATCCATCAGAGCCTAAAGTGTCAGGGACTGCTGGAAAACTCAGCAGCTCCTGTGGTAAATAAAGAAGAAACACAGCAGGATCACAGAGGAGCAGGGACTATGTCGGGGTGCAGAGGAGATGGTTGGAGGGAGAGAACATGAGGACAGGGAGAAAAGAGAAAAGAACAGAACAAGTTAAGAGGGGAAACTAACAGTGAGTAGTAGTTGAAGAAGGTAGGGTGGAAGTGAAGAGGGAAATGTGAGTATTGTGACGTTCATCAAGTCCCTATGCTAAAAAAAAAAATCCAACTTAAAAAAACTTCAACTTGATTCTTTCATGTGCAGGCTGTATTTGTGGAAGCAAAAACCTGGGCATGGGCTCTTACTGATCAGCAGGTGTAAAGTGCTGCTGACTGGGACAGAAGATATATGTATAGAAGAAACACAAACCCTCTGAAGAGGAGGCAAAGTTTGAAGGTCAAAGGGAATGCCTTTTTGGCAGATGTTGCTGAGGGGTTGGCCTATGGAAAATAGGGTCAGAGAGAAGGGTCTATTGTAGGCATCAGAATCTTTTCCATGTTTCTGTTTTTGTAGATGATGTGGTTCTGTTGACTTCTTCACGCTGGGACCTCTAGTAGGCATGTGGGCTGTTTGCAGCTGAGTGCAAAGTGGTTAAGAATGAGGGTCACTACCTGTACGTCTGAGGCCATGCTTCTCTGCCCATGGGAAAAATGGATTGCTTCCTCAAGGTGGGGAGTGAGACTCCACCTGTGAAGTGACGTGCCCATGCTCTCAGAGTAACGTTCAGGAGTAAGGGTAATATAGATAGAATAGAAAGTTTAACTGCTGTTGTGCCGTGTTTTCTTTTCTCTGACCCTAACAAACCCAATTCCTTTAGTGGTTTTTGATTGTCAGTATGCTGGTCATTTTCGTTATGCCTGTTAAAGTGTCCTCCATCCCAGTGGATTTGTTTGGACCTGCTTCCAGAGTAGCACAGATGGGCTTTGAGAGAGTCTTTGATCCTGACCCAAATCTACCAACCTTGAAGGTCAGTGGAATCATCAGTGTGTAGATCAGTATAGTGTGTTTGGCCTCCCCCTGTCATAGACACAAACACAGACTGTTTTGTCCTTTTTGGGCTTAAGTATTGTCTACATCAATGTGTCTCCTAGGGGTCAGAATCTGTGACTTCCCATTGACAGGACAGCAACACTGAACTTTACTAGCGATGGAAGCGGACTTCCTTCTGAAATGTCAAGGTGTGACCTCAGGTAAGGGGTCAACACTTCTCCTACAAAGCGGTGGACTTTGGCAAAATAAAGCTGCTTTTGACATTTTCTCAGCCAGAGAAAGGTTTGGTGTTTTAGCCTCCAGTGACTACTAAATGTTCCCAATCAATTAAAACTACATTATTTTAAATTTAAATTCTCATCCACCTAAAATGCTAAAGTCAGAACAACCTCTATTTACAGAATCTAATTTTAGCTACGTAATCAGAACTAATATAAAAAATAAATAATACAAAACCACTTCTGTTGCCGTTTGTAGTGTGAGTAGTATTGACAAGGCCAGCAGGCTATGTGTAAGTAGAAAAAGTCTGCATGGATAGCAAAAGCAGACAGAATAGTAATAGTGGTTCAGTCTTGCTCAAGGTTACCTCTGCAGTATTAAGGAAGTGAAGCCACTTCTCATAAGAAATGTTCAGGTCCATTCAGGCTGAAGTAAGCTGACGGGAATCCTTTGTATTACTGAGTCTACCATTTTAAGTCAAACGGAGACTTACCTAAAACAGATGAAGCACAACTACAATAAACCAACAACTGAGGTGTCAGGAGAGGCTTATTTCTCTTGCTAACTTGATTGCAAACAATGCAGCACATCTGCATAATCAGCTAATCGTTAGCCAATCGTTACTACTGATGTTGAACAAAATTTCCAAATCTGACATTTTTGTGTAGGAAAAATGCCTGAAAGAGTTTGATACCATACTAAATTCTTCTCCTATGCAAGGTTTTAGTCAGAGCCAAGAGGTCATTAGCTTAGCATAGTTTGGGTCAGCTTAGCTTTGCATAAAGACGAAAGAGAGGAAGTAAAACAGCTTGAACCTCTTTTTCAGTCACTCAAAAATACTTAGTTTAGTAAAGAACTGAAACAGGGATTTCACTTGGGTAGTGTAGGGTTAGGGTGTTTTACTTAGGTTTGCTTACAGATTCATGCACCATGAAAGTCATAGGATCCTCATATATCGCAAACTGAACTTGATGATTGGAACGGCGAGCTTACATTATGACCTTACCTTTCACATTTAACTAAAAATAAACAAATTATTTAATTTAGCTTTTTGTCCCATTTCCATTTGTTCCATTGCTTTCCTTTTGAGACAGAAAACAGCTGCTGAAGGTCACCCTCACAGCCCCCTCCCATCAGTTCCCTTTCTTTCCCCTGGTGAACTTTCCTTCTGAATAAAGGGGAAGACAGAGAGAGGCAAAAAGAGACAGGAGCGAAAGTCCTGAGTAAGCGTCGCCTGCTGAGACAAGTTTTTCTCCGCCATCAATCCTCGGTTGGTGTCTGGCTCCCTCGCCTCGTTAGCTAATTGAATAAATGAAAGATTGCTCTCTGCTCCTTGGGCATTGTGTGTCCCTTTGGCTTTGAGTCTTTCCTTCCTGATGTTCCTTTCTGTCTTTTCTGTCCTCCCCCGCCTGCTTTCGTGTTGAATTCGCATAAAAATAACATTATAGTAATGACACCAGAGGTAATGTGTGTCCATGCTGATCTATGTGTGTGTGTTAGGTCCTAAAGGGATGGATGTTTCAAATGACACCTCCAGATGTGCCGATGACAAGTGGGGAGAGGTAGAGAGAGAGACTTCGGAGGAGTGAAAGGAAAAAAAAAAGAATCAAAAGGAGAGAGAATGGAAGGACAGAAGGAAAGACAAGGAGGTAGGGAATTAGTGGAGGGATAGAGGAAATAGAAAGATAGCGAGAGAGATGGAGAAAAGGATAAACAAAAGTGAAAAGGGCAAAAAAACAGGAAAATGTAAAGATAAGACATGTTACAAAAAACATGTGATGTTCTAAAAAAATCACTTGGTCATGATTAAGAAGAGAAACATGCCAACTCTTGTCAATGATACCATCAGTTTCGAATATTAGCTTACACGCATAATGTGTAATTTTCAGTTTCGTCGATTTCCCAGGCACACTTCTGTCACAGGTTTGAGGTGAGGTGTAAGTTGAGGTCATATTTATGAATGTGTGTGTGAGTGAATATTTGTGAGTTTGTGCAGAATGCACCCTATGACTGGTATTTCTGTTTCTTCTTTATGCGTGTTTGTTGGTTCAAGTGCCATTTCTGTTGCTGTCTGTGTGTATGCGTGCGTGTGTGTGTGTGCCAAGGAAGTATGTGTTTTTTTGTGGGTACAGTATGTGCGTGCTGCTTTAATAATGCAGAGGAGGCCTGTGCTGCTGTCATTAAACCTTGACGTGCAGATGGTGGGAGCCTGTTAAAGCGCTCTCACCTCAGTCCTCTGCTGCATACTGTTTATGACCAGCCACCATAATGCACCATAATGCACTGCCGGCTATTAATTATGATCAACAGCCTCTCCTATAGAGTCCTCGCTCTCTAGCTGCTGTCGCTGTCTCAGTTCCTGTCTGCACTGTGATTAATCTTCAGATGAACTAATGTTCAACACTGTCTCCTGCAGAACTCCTGAAAATGAACTTTTCTCAAGAACTTTTGGACACCTGTGACCTTTGTTGATTAGAGTTCTGCCTGAATACGTATTATTGTAACACTTTTCAGTGAGGTACATCATATATTTTTGTAGTAAATTCCTGTTAACTGTAAGTTGACAGATTGTGAGTAACTTCTTATCAAGTTTTATAGAGTTACTGATGATTACTTGTAGCAAACAGCCGTTGAACATGAAGTTAATGAACGAATAGTTCTTGATAAGAATGATTCCTTATTTTGGTCCTTTACTTAAAACAGCCTTTTAGATTATTTCTGAATAATACTACCCTCCTAACTCCTCATTCATAGATAGATAGATTACATGCAAAAGTGCAATACTTATTTCCAGCATGGTCCTTGGTGTTGCACACACTCATCAACAGACAAAACAAAAAAAGAACAGAAAACATCACAACATATAACACAAACAAATGGGCTATCAGTAACACTATCCAATACTGATATGTGAAACTGCCACTCACACTTTATCCAAACATTCATACTTAACTTAATGTTATAATACCATCCAGGAACAAATCAATCAAACACTCCTGCACTTTCATCATATCTTCTTTAAATGTCTGTTTTATTGTATTGTCTTTGCTAATATTTTACAGTTTTTTGTTGGCATTCTTTCTGCGAGCACATATTTGTAAAAAACAAAAAAATAAGAATTTTTTTTTATTATTGGTCTAACCACTACTCAATAATAGAATTAACTTGATTCGTAGAGCATATTTAAAAACAATGGTTTGAGAAGTACTTTGACATGTACAGAAGTAACAAAGCATAAAAACCCAAATAACGAAAAACTGCGATAACAAAATAACCAACTGATGAGACACCCGACCAACAACAAAACCCAAAACAACAAACTGTAAATATTCAAGCAAGGTTATAACTCATAAAGCTCATAAAATTCATACAACTCATAAAGCTCATACTTGACCATTAACTTAACCTTCTTCTAACTTTGACCTTTGAGTTAGTAAAGTGAGTATTGAATTATTATTTCATGATATCCTGTTCATTAGGTAACTATTGTGTGTCCAAATAGATAAATAATCAATTATAATGAATTTAAACCAGCACTGAACATTACCTGTTCATTACTAACATATGTTGAATAGGTGGATATTGCAAGTATTGATTTGTTGATGGTAAAGTAGAGGTTAGTGCATTATTTTTAAAAAAGAACAAAACCCTCATGTCCAGCCTGCACAGGGTGACATACATGTTAAAGTGGATACTTGCTCCTGATGAGACTGCCATGGCGAATTTGCTGAATAAGGTATGAGTGCACGCTCAATAGAATGGTATTGCAATGCCCTCTGCAGGGGAAAATAGAGTACCTCTTGTTTTGCTGAATCAAACAAGCTGCTAAGATTTATTTTGTCATGCCTTTAATGAATTCTGACTCCTGAGGAGACAAGAAGAAGAGCCGTCCATTTAGAAACATTTAGTTCCAACACAAAAAATCTGAAATGTGATCTTTTTCAGGCTCTTCTTGAGATTAAGCTTGATCACCAAAAGACTTCAGGTGAAACAAGGGTCGCTAATTTGAATCATTTGCTTAATATTGTTTTTTTTTCTTTCATTGGACTGATACCTCCAAAGTGAGTCACTCCATTCCTGCTGTAAAATCACTGCCGTAATTTCAAGAAGACTCCAGCCTCTGTGCAGACATCTTAACCCGAGAACAGACTTATTAAGACAGATGAGACATCATTTGCTTCAAGGCTTTTACCTTGAGGGAAAGAAAATATATTTTCAAAATACCCCATCACTTGCGTTTCTGCCTCTAAGTGGTAAATGTAAGACCTTTGATTTGCCGAACGCATGCTGCTTCTGCTTTCAAATGATGTACTTGAAGGTAGAGAGCGCCTTAATGGCTTCCAGGAAACGCCACTTTTGTGCTGGAGTGCTGTGAAGTCTGCGTGTGAGTGTATGTCTTGTTAAAGGATAACCTTCTCTCCTCTTGTGCATTAGAGGGAAAGTGTGTGTAGCCGATAGCGGTATCGGTGTGTTGAGGGAGTGTGTGTGACCGTGCTCTGGTAGCGTGTCGGAGTGAATTAGCCTCCGTGTGGCGTCCGCCTGGCACACACCGCCGCCTGCCCTCTGCCCACCACCCCACATATGTGCCCAAGATTAGCATTAATAACCAGTGCTGCCAATCATGCTTTAATCACAATAACTCTGCATTTAGGGGGCGCAGGGAGGTCACAGGCATCTGGGCCTCAGGATGGCCAATCTGGAACAGCTAATAAGGTGAGTTTGAGTGTGTCTGTGTGTCCCTGATGGGCTCATTTTCAGTGTTGGTGGTGGCAGCTGCTCAGGTAAGCCACAGAGACTGACAGGAGGATTTAAAAAAAAAAAGGCAGGACAACACTGCAACTGCTGGGAAAAGACAGAAATCCATCTGGAGGCAGTGAATGTTTTATTCGAGTTCTTTAGCTGCTTCAGGTGGACAAGTAAAGGGAGGAGACGCTACATGACTTAAAGTAGATGAGTCACATGAGGCAAAGTTGTCCCAAAAATAAATAACAAAAATGGAACAAATGTATGCATTATTATGAATTACTTTATATTCTTTATGTTACTTTATTTTCTTCATGTACCATATATTAATTTATTGGTTCTTAACTTTTTTAAATTGTGATTTTCTGTTTTTGTTTACTTGACTGTATATGTGAATTACTCTTCTTAAATAAAGCTAAACAAAAAAAATGAGGACGGAAGAGGCCGAATGACATCACTTTCATACTGAACATTTGTGTGTTTAAGCTCCAAAAACATTGTCGTCTGTTAAACGAAAGGCACATCAGAGAAAGTATTTTATCGGCTTCATGCAGGAGCATTTCCATGTAAAGTCAGCCTAAATAAATAGACACAGGGGTAATCAGACACAGGTGAGGACAATCAGGACTGAGGAAAACACAGCAAGACAGAATGAACACAAGACCAGAAACACTGAGGACAACTACAAAGTAAATCACGAAACACTGAAAACACACTGAAAGTAAAACATGTTTCAAAAACGAACTAGAACACAAAGAATGAAAAGTTACAAATATGAAACTAGAAGACACACAAAGGAGACACACCATGATCTGAAATGACTAAATAAGACAGGGAACACTCAAGACAAAATGTCAAGACACAAGGAACCATAACTACTAAAACAAGAAATGAACATCTGAACTCATAAAAAATATACAAACTAAACAAGACCACATCCATGACAAGAATGTCTTTACATGATTGTGAAGTGTGATCAGTGTGACCAGTGGATATGAGAAAAAAAAAAAACACATCGGAGAACAACACAAAGAACATGACAGCTATTCACTGACTTTGTGGCTCATTTTGAGTCATTTTCGTCAAATACAGCCAGAATACATGAAGGCACACCTCCTCCAAGCATGTCAGGGCCAAAAAGAAGTGCACCGGGCTTGAGCACGGATCGGAGAGGTCACACTAGACAAACAAACCAGACTTTGCGGGTGAAGCATGCTGAAGCACGGTACGGATTGCCTATTGTGCTTGTGCCCTAATAAATGTCCTTGACGTATTCATGTTGTTTGCAAGGTTGTTATCATCCTTAACTTCAGATGGAAGAAGTTTGTTATTGTTTACCAAAACAAAAGAAAAGACTAAAATAAATGTATACATGTTTTTCTTAACTGAAACTACATGAAAAACAAAACTTTACAAAAAACAATCAATGAAATTGCATTGTGTTTATAGACACAGTGATAATACAATCAGAGAGAGAAAGTGTTTGCCTGTGACACAAAACCCATTCTTTACAATTTGTCTATGCACATCAGCTTCAGTTTGCTGATGTTAAAATATTTCCCCCTTACTTATGCTTTATCTGTATTTTAAAGACGTTCTGAGATCTTTTTTGAACCATTTGTTATACAGAGACCAAAAAAACTTAACTTAACTGAAACTAATCATTTACACAGCTGAAAATGAAAGTAACAAACCATCGTAAAAAAATAAAAATAAAACTAAACTGAAATTGAAAACAAAATTATAAAGAAAACAAAAAAAAAAAGCTAATGAAATATCTAAACTTTTATTGGCCTGGAGTGATGAAAACAGGATTGCTCCTAAGCTTCAACTCATATCTAATAATGACGTGAGACTTTCCCTTATCTAACTATTTCTCAGCTTTCATCACCATGTTAAACTGATAGGGTTGCTGGCTTCTCTAGCATCAGCCATTATGTCCTCCTTCTAAGTTTAGATAAAGGTTGGGAATGGTCTGTACTCATTTTGACCTGAGAAATAGATGGTTTGAAGGAACACTCACTGACTCACTCACTGTTCTGGACGCCCCTGTTTGCCAGGCAAACAGCAAACCAACAGGCGTAAAAGCAATGATAGCAAGCCAGCTAGCTGGATCAGATCTAACTGATTCCACCCAAGCTAAAATGCATACGACATGACTAACTTCATGCACATTAGGGAAGAGTGGGGCAGGGAGCGGGGGGAGACAGCTCTCTCCAATATTTTCAATTAAAGCTTATTTTTGTTGTCCCCAAGGCCGAGCAGAAAACTAGGATGGATCTTGCAACACTGGCCGCAACATTGTGGAATGACCTACTGCCAAATATAAGGATTTCCCCTTTAACTGTTACAGTGATTTAACTGAAGGATGGACCCAAGTGCCTTACAGCAAACACAGCAGCTGGCATGTAGTGGGTTTCTTTTTAAAAACAAGCAGTAATGTCAGGAGAGGTTGTGGCAAAAACACAATGTTGGTGAGCAAATGATGTGGCCAGTGAAATGCCAGGGTTTTTAAACACTGCAGGCTTGATCGTGGATGGGAAGCAGGTGTGCAGCAAGCATGAGCAGGTGGAGAGAATTGAGCAGGTAACGAGGAAGCAGGACTGGAAAGTGATGAGCCACGCCTACCACAGACAACAACTCCAACACAAAACCACTCTTAAATTGCATCTCAATCTGTTTCTTTATCTGTTGTTTTCCATTTCTGCTTTTTAATCTCTATGCAGCACTTTGGTTACATTTAACTTTAAAAAAAAAAAAATAGTTGACTGGATGAATGATTTGGTTAACAAGAAATTCTTGCAGTTACTTACCTAATCTTGTTACTTAGCAAAGATTATTATGCTAACAGACTAAAGTAAAATGTTACAAATAAATGTTAGAAAAACATATGAAAGGCTAAACTCTATGGTTTCATTGTGATTGTGAGCTTTTAAGCAAACAGACGTTAGCATTAAGCTAAAAGTACCACTATGCCAGAGAATAGTCTCACAGGGCTTTTAGAACACCATAGACCAATCTCGGGATGGGCGTGGCTCAGTGGTCAAGTGGGTCTTCTCGCAATCAGAAGTTTGATGGTTCAATATCCAGCTCCTGCAGTTCTACATATCTAATTGCCCATGGGCAAAACGCTGACACCTGAATAAACTTAATGGGGGTGGCAGTAGCTCAGTCTGAAGTGAACCGAAGTGAGTGATTAATGAAGTATAAACTTTTTCTTTCTATACTATTAAACACAAATTTGATTAACGCTGGGTAGAAGCTTCTGTTATTAATGTGTGTGAAAGGGTTAATATGTCTGTGAATGGGTGAATACATGACACAGCAAAAAACACATCACATTTTGACCATGTAATGTAAAAGCCCCTACAGCGCTCAGAAGAAAGGCATTCCTTAGTGCAGTCAATCTTTTACTCTTATGGCTCAGAAGAAGAAAACCCCACCCTGAATATGGTAATAAAATCATGAAAGGTTTTGGCAGCATTGTGGCTGTTATCTCAATTAGACAGTTCATGGCTATTTGAGAACCCGTTGGCTATGACAAGATGTAGCCTCCGAGAGCAATGACGAACTTTTAAGTGCTTTCAGTGTAAGTGTTTAGTGATAAAGGATTTGCAGGCAACACTTCCTGTTGAAGAATTACCCGTTTTTAAAGTCTGACTAGCAAGTGTGAAAAGTAAAGAGTTCAACTATGACTTTTTATATGTTATATTTGAAGATTTTATTAGTCTTAACCGTGTTTCAACGTTATATTCTTTAACTTTTTTGGTAAATGTGCCAGGAGAGCGACCCTTACTGAACTGCATACCATCCTCTGGCCCTTTATCAAAGTCTTTATAATGCTTTCTTGTCGTTTCCAAATGAAATGCACAATATGGCACAATAGTTAGAAGCTTCTTAGTTGTTGGGACCATGTGTTGGCCAGATCCAGGAAAAGGATGAAATGAACGAGTATGGCCTTTAAGCGTTTAATACAAACATGTTGGGCATCAAGAGCGTCACACAAACACCAGCTGGACACACATCAGTAGCTGTTGCCAAAATCTTGGAGGATGAGTGGGGAATGACATGCTGGAAAGGAGCCATAGGTCCGACTTGAACCCGTGCTTTAACCCGTTGGAGAAATAAATCCTTTGTACATAGAGTTCGATGTAACTAAAAGGATATCTGACGACCAACATTTATTACAAGAATCTTCTCAATGTGTAAAAGCTTCCTTAAATGTGGAGCATTTGTTCCTCCTTGTTTTTAGAAGCACTGAGGTGTGTCCATACTGCAGCGGCCACAGTCCACTGCGTCTTTAATACACAGACAAACCCTCTAATTGCAATCAAAATGACAAAACAGCATATGTCAGGTCCTCAGAGAGTGGCAGCAGCGTGTCCAGCAGGCTCCACAAATGATGAGTGATGCTTGACAAATGAACACTAGATTGGCTACATAAATTAGCTTCTTTGTGTTGTTACCCTGGAACAACTGGAGCCTGGCGTCACAACATCAATCACAGCTCTGATTGAAGGACAGTAGGGAAAAGGAGGGTGGTATGGATGGGGAAAAAGCACTGATTAAGATTATAATAATATATATTTAGAGAAAATGTGAGGAATGGAAAGTAGGAAAGCATAGAAACGATTACAGGGACAAACAATCTTATTACTTGAACACCTCTCTCGAACAGGCTGTTGTTCCTGCGTGTTTCAAACAAAGCCGCCTCCATTGATTGAGAAACTGGACCAACTGGGCTTTGGCACATCACTCTGGTTGCTGGACTTCCTCACTGAGAGGCCTCAAGCAGTAGGGGTCGACGACATTTCTGCCATTTACATGCACTAATGCATTTAATTGTAACAGATGTGTTACATGTACATACTTCTTTTACAAGGTACCCATCTTCATCAAACCACCTTACAAATATGTAAAGCTGCCCAGCGATACATGCACACTATGATTAATCCTAATTATTTATTCATAATATAATCACAAGTTTGTCACTAACAAAACAAACATTCAGCAACATTTTTTGGAACATTAACATGGATATCTTCTGTTCAATGTTTATTGTGGTCTCTCAATCAAGCTACAGTTTGAACACTATGATCCTGACAATGTTGAGCTCAAGTCCAGCAGGTGGCAGGGGTTTGATTCCCTGCTCCTGTCATACTTCATGTCCTTTGGCAAGACACTGAACCTTGAATTGGTCCTGTGGTTACGCCTGTCACATGTTAATGTATATGATGAGGATTAGTTATTACTGATTGGCTCTTTACAAAGCATCCTCTACCATCACAGTGGAAATAGTGTAAAACATGGTGAAAAGGAGTATAATACCTGACCTTAAATGAGTTTATAAGCCACATTTAGATTAGATACAATGTTAGTATCATTGCACAAGTTCAAGTACTGAAACACAAAATGCAGTTTCGGTTTTGGCTTTTAAAGCATGATCTTGGTAAAAGGTGCACAAGGAACTGTCTGTAAAAAGAGTTAAATAGTTGGAAGCCTAAGAGTAATATAAAGTTTACATGTAATTATAAAATGATATTTAAGTTACATTTAACAACTTTGCATTACTATAGATCTAATTAAACAGCTTTAATAAGTATAAAGCAGGAAACAAAAAACAGTACAATTATTTGTACATTTATTTTGACGTTTTTAAACAGGTCACAAATAGATCAAAATTTAAAAAATTATAAATTGTCAAATACTGACATTAATCACCTCCAAGATTACATAGTCTTGAAAGACAGATTAAATCCCAATTGATAAAACACAAACAGAATGTTACAACAGCATATATAGATATTTTTTTAAAACATAGAAGCATTCTTTTAACAACGCAGCTAAATTCATAAAAATTTGGCATCAAGGTAATCCAACTCTGGCTGAAGCCTGAATCAAACTGAAGAAATTCTTCCAGAAATCCAAACATACACTCCATGCATCGTGATCCATGTCAGTGGACAGCATGATGTCACACAATTAGATAAATTAAGCAGCAACACTAAGATGTACATGAACAATATCCTGATGGGTGCGAGCCTCTTCAAGCCTTTGTTTTTGGACACTGTGACGGATCCCGTAGCCAAAGTAGATGATCAGACCTTAGAAGAAATGTTTGAACATAACTAAACATAGATTTAAAGTTACACATTTCTCCTTCCTCTACCAATTATGGAAAACAATGAAGCTTGCTGAATTTAGACTGAGTACCCTTACCTACTGCCATCCAGACAGCATAGCTGATCCAAGTCTCTCCTCCCAGTTGAACCACCAGGTAGGTATTCATGAGAACACATAGAACTGGAATCACAGGCAGACCGGGAACCTACAAAAATACAAGAAGCTTGTTAAAATGATAGGCTGGGAATTATCGTCTTTACTTCACAGTTAAAATCACTTGATATTACTTAAAAGGCATTCCTCCATGAGCTAGATATAGCCGGTTGCAGGTAAGCATATCTTTGCGCACAAGAATGAATAGCAGGGAGGAATGACAATATTGTGACGGTTCAGCTTCAGTGTCCTAATGGAGATCTGCTAACATTGTGCCCTTGTTCTTCTGTAATAATAACATTGCATTGTCTCATGGTGTGAATTCATATTGCGTTACAGTGTTGGAGAAGGGTGCGAGGCACAGTGTGTAAACCATAGCGGGATATGTAAACCCACTCTAGCATGCACTCTCAAACGGTGATGAGGCTCTTCGCCGGATCCACACATGGCCACAGTCTTTCCTGCCTCCAGTGGTGGATCAGTGGCGTCACAATCTGTAAGCCAGTAGACTAAATAACAGGAATTTGACTTAATTTTCTATAACAAGCAAATCATTTTTAGATATTTTAATAAAGTTAGTCCTATATGTATTAAAGCATTTTGTATTGATTGTTATGAAGGGGGTTAATCATGGAACATACTGATGTGCCCATCATCAGCCCTTAAGTAAAACCCACTGATTTTAGCCCTCGTCAAGATATCTCATTAAAACTGTAAATCTTATATGGTAACCTCTCCAATACCACCAGAACCCAGTTTACCATGAAAGCTGCTTTAGATGTGTTCTGTGGCTGCCTCCAGATGAGTCCAACAACCAGGATCAGTGACAGCGTTAAAACGCTGACGAGCAGTATGCTCCACCACTCTCGCTTGCGGAGGGAATACATCGCCTCGGACAGCAATATGCTTAAAAACAGAACCAGGAACACTGCAGAGAAATCACAGAGAGATCAGAGAAAGTGTTTGCACAAAATTGCCACATTTGAAAACTATGATGTGCAGTTCAGTTTGCATTAAGTCTATTGAATGGTAAAGGGTAATTCACTTCAGCCACAGGTGGAATTTTTCACATGCTCTTTATAAAAGCGGAGAGAAGCAAACATGTCTAATCAAAGAAGGTGCTAACATGGATTGCATAACAGCCGTTACAGCTCATTTTATTAGGATTTATTGGAGTGATTGCAAAACAATTTCATACATAGAAAACAAATCTATAAAAGGGACTTCAGTTTAAGATATTTAAATGACCTTTTAGATAAAAAAAAAATCAACTGCAGCCGGGTCACAAGTGAGCATAGAAGACTGTCAGAACAAGCCACAGCATCATATAGGGAAAAAAATGTAACTTCATTAGTGAGGCAAAACTTACAAATGATAACAGTCATGATGTTGGCATTTTTAGAAGTGCGATGGGTTGGACTTGATGGAGGCTTGAACAGCCCCATCACACTGAATGGTTCTGCTCTGTGGACTAAACCAGGGTCTTCTTTGTATCTAAGGAGAACAAAAGGCAACACAGGTAGCAATCCCTGCATGACCAAGTTAACATTCATAAAGAGACATTTCCATCTACTTTAAGGGTACATACCTCAATATGAGAATACATGTTGCAACAAGAGAATAAGCAAAGATGGTGCCAATTGAACTCAAATCAACCAGCGTCTTCAAGTCAAATAACAGGACCATGAAAGCTGCAAAGACAGTCAAACGTTACTTGATAAGAACATGCTAGGTTGCTGAACAAAAGGACATGACGAATTAAGTGTCAAATCAAAACACTACAATACTGACTTGTAATGCTGAAAGCCTTTCATCTTAGTTGCACATCTCAAAAAGTGCTACCTTCTGGAGAAATGTGGTCAGTCTGAAGGTCAGATATTTCAAAAATATGTCTAAAACCCTACTTACTTTTTTTTTCTACACCGTATAAGAATATCTGAGTCATTGGGTAAATAGTGTGGCTACAACTATTTAGTAATCTAAGATTAGGTTTGTCATGACATGTAATTCAGTCTCATGTATGAAATTCAGTATGTAAATCTATTAAGTCCTTAGTCTCTTTCTCATAACATACAGGCCAAGTATCTGCCATTTTCATTGCAGACTAGTTCTGATGTATGCCACCACATACAGAATAATCCAATACAATCACGGTTGTCACATCTCTTGCTGATCCAAACTCCCATTTGTCACCCTGAGGGTTATTATAGCCACATCTATGACACCATTGCAAACAGGTGAAACATTAAACATTAAGCTTACCAGCCACAGCTCCTGAAGCCAGTGTGGCCAAAACAGGACTCTGCCTGGAGCTCATGTAACGAAGAGGTTTGAAGAGCAAGCCGTCTCTCGCCATGGCAAAGAGCACCCGTGGCATCGGAAACATCACCCCCAAAAGACTATGAGAGAATAAAAAAACAACCCGAAGAGTTAAGGGGAAAACAATATTCAATTCCACTGTCAATTTTATAAAATGTATGGCGAGCAAACAGCCTTTTACAGATATGTTGGTGCTGCTTACTCGTTTTGATCACGTCTCCTTTAGCTTTGCAGAACATTTTATGAAATGTAGATTAGAACAAAATTGCCTGCAATGCAAACTATTTAAAATATGCTCTGGATATATCTTTTGCATTTTCATGTTCAAGTTATTTTCTGTTTAAGTTACGTATTATTTCTAATGACCAAAAACTATTTTTTTTAGTTAGAAGAGAAATAATCAGTTTGGGATAAAGAGAACCTCAGACACAGACCCACCACCTCGTCACATTAAACAATAAGTCCTAAATGGGACAGAAAACCAGTACCTTGTTGAGAGTGCACAGAGGGATCCCACAGCCACAACATACTTTGCGGGCTCCCAGCCAATATATTCAAACGCAACAGGTAAAGGGCTGTGTGCGTCAAGCATGTGGTAAGGCATCATGAGTGTCAGAGAGGCTGACACGCCAAAGTAAGCGAGGAAGCAGATGAGCAGGGACGCCACAATCCCAATAGGTATCGCTTTCTGTGGGTTCTTCACCTCTTCGCCTGAAAGAGCATGTCTGTCAGCTTGAGTCTTTCTTGCTCTACTACTTGGGACAACATATACAATTTTCATGTAGATGTTTAAACTTCCACATTACAAAAAATGGCTTACAATCATGAAGTCGAGTAATTTAAAGTCATACGTAAATCATACCTACCCGTTGTGGCAATGCAGTCAAATCCAACAAAAGCATAAAAACAGGTTGCTGCTCCGGCCAATGTTCCATCAAAGCCAAATGAGAAGAAGCCACCAACGCCAAAGTCAAATTCAGCCGTTTCATTTTCCAACAATGCAAGGATCCTGTAAATAAATAAACAAAAATTTAATATTAATAAAATAGCTATGCTAGTTAGAAAAAAAATAACTGTTTCTGTGAAGACAGGCGCTTGTCCATGAAAATAGAGACTGAATTATACTGAACATTCAAAAGGTTTTTCTTAGAAATTTTTTTTTTCCACTGAGAGTCGTCGCACCTTATCTGATAATTATTTATCTTTATATCTTACATTATATAAAGACTTCCACGACTTCTTCGTTAAAGACTAAGATCACTTTTGATAACCAGAGATCCCTGAAAAATATTAGAGGTCGGTTGAACTGTATTTACTGTAGATAACTCATTCGATCTCAATTGATTAAAGAAAAGAACCTACACAGTATGTATAAAAACTCTAAAAATTGAGTTTTAATGATATATCTGAGTCAACAATGACACCCTTCAGCTTTTGAGTAAAGTTTGATCTTACTCCATCTGCCGACTTGCATTCTGGATGGTCTCCTGACTGATCTGCCAGTTGCTGACGTCTCCTTTTATAAAGCCAGCAATGATAATAAAAACGAGTACAGCTATATTCACTGCAGTAAAAATTGTGTTCACGACCGCTGACTCCTTCACACCATACGCAAGGATCCCTGAAATTAAAAGACAGACGTTTGACATTGTATCCTGAATCCACTACTTTTGTTAAACTTTATTATTTCACATATTACCAGCAAGCAGCATGATGAGTGCAGCAGCAAAGAAATCTGGGTACAGAGCCAAGCCAGGCGAGTCCATCGGTGTGTGTTCTTCCAGAGTTTGAGCAATAACATTTTCAATCAGGTCATCAAAAGCCCCAGTCCAGGCCTTAGCGACACTAGATGTTCCTGAGAAGTAATGACAAAAATTACAAATGAAAATGCATGCGACACTAAATTATTATACACAGAACTGCATTTGATGTTTCCAAAACTGCATGCTTAAACAAAGTCACCTCAACGTCTGACATTGAACTTCTCTCACTCGCCACCAAAGTTTTCTGATGAACATTACTCCATCTCCAAGATACACATCATGCACACGTGGCTCACATCAGCTCGTTCATGTACATTTTGGACTTGGAAGGATGCGTCTCTTTTTTTTGGAATATGGTTTGTTATTTCTAACAGCTTGATTTGCCAAGTTGGTTTTGTTTTTGTTTGCCCAGATGAAACAGACTTATTGAAAGGTATGTCGTTGAAGATATAATTCATATCAATTGTTGAGCCTGTTACCTTTAGAAAACTTGTTTCGATACTTAAAAAATGATACATTTTGATAGGACATTTGCCACAGCAACACATCCACAAGTATTGAATCAGAAAAGTGATTCTAAAGTTCCTAAAGTAATTAATTCAGTTACTTTTATAAAGCAGAAACTCAGTAAACTATAGTTTATTTTTGACAGTAACTGGAAACTTTGTTTCACACCATGTAGAGTCGGTCAGGATCTCTCTCTAACCATACACCTTCCATAGGAATAGAAACTGACAGCCTCTATACTTACAGCATTATTTAATTAATGTAAACATAGCTGGTTTTTAGACATTTTTTGCTATTGATGCTGCTCTTTATAGTTGCTGTTTTTTGGAGCTGCTGTAACAACCAAATTTCAGTTTATTCTTCTTGAGCATCATCATTTCCAGTGGGTAAAGATATGTTAAGCTCTACCTAGTGATTATTCAACCCTACATGGACAATTTTAATGTCACTGAAGTTACTCCTCAGAAACACGTGTATCATGAGTTTTACTTACCAATGACGTAGGACAGCAACAGGTTCCAGCCGGTAATAAATGCCCACACCTCTCCCACAGTCACATAGCTGTAAAGATAAGCTGAGCCTGTTTTAGGGACCCTGGCTCCAAACTCAGCGTAACACAAGCCGGCAAAAACCGAAGCCAGTGCCGCAACCAGAAAGGAGATGATGATGCTGGGGCCAGACACCTCCCTCGCCACTTCTCCTGACAGCACGTACACACCAGCTCCAAGCGTGCTGCCGACACCCAGACCCACCAGGTCCAAGGTGGTCAAGCACCGGCAGAAGTTTGACTCTTCACCCTCTGGCTCCAAAGGCTTCTTACGGGTTAGGGTCCGAATGAAGCGTAACACTTTGTCACAAGATGTTGTGCAACAAGAAGCACTGTGGAAAATCAGAACATGACATACGTCACAACAGGGGTACAATAAATGCAATTAAACAAATGGCTCATCGGGTTTTAAAGCTATAGATAGGACACACTGTTTGTATAAACGAGCCTGGTCTTTTTTTAAGATGAATGTCAAATGGTGGGTAAACTTGAATAAATGAGTTTACTGTGAACCGAACATCTCATCATGGTAACATGTAGAGCCGACATATTACCTGCAAGCCATTTCAAGCTTGTGTGTTTAAACTGCCATCAATATTTGGAAAAACAAAAAAACAGTGTTTTCTCACTGCTGCTGCTGCTTCTGGTGGTGGTAGTGAGGGAAGGACGCAGAGACCTCAGAAAGGGAAAAACAAGTTTTTCCCTTCAACTTGCAGTCTGCAACCAGCCCTGCTGCCTGCTGCAGCAGCTCACCTGAAATCAGTTAATCAATCAGTCCACTAAGAGGGAGGCTTCCTGACAGACTGACTTCTGCTTCCTGTACGTAACAGTGGTTACATTTACATGTGCACAATTTCTTCAATCTTAATAAAATCATTCCAATTGAGAATTCCGATTTTACCGTTCACATGGACACTAAATATAATGATCAGATTATGCCGTGCGTGTTAATGCATCGGCATTTAATCAGAATAAAACCAGTCTGACATGCACAGAAGATAAACAATCGTCACAAATGACCCGTAAAAACTTCCATCAACTCTGCTTCGTTTTACGCCCTGAAAACAGGAGTTATATTTCCTGATTGTTTAAAGATTATGTGAACTTTGTTATATATGCACCTTTCAGACATTTGAACCATTTTTAGCAGCATTGTTTTACTTTTTAACTTAATGCTATACTTCATGTTCTAAAGGCTTTGACTGTCTAAACGTGATCGTATTGGTTAGATTATTGAATTTAACGTTCATACTGGCATTAATAACAAACTGTAAGCATACATTAAATGTGAGTGAGATGCTGCAACTTGTCAACAAGAGTTTAAAATCAGCCTGTATTAGTTCTTCTCAGTTCTGAGTTCATTTTTAATAACACTGCATTATCATTTGTCTCCCCTGACATTAAATGTCATTATTGCTAGGCCGACGTAGCGGAATCAATTTTAATGCAACAAGCTGATATCATTTCAATGAACAGTTTGTAGTGAATCTGTTGGTATCAGAGATGTTACTGTAGCTCGCTGGTAAAGACGCTGATTATCCTTCCAAAGTGGACTCTTTTTTTTTACCACAATGTAATATTTATATAAAGAAATCGTATCTATGAAAGAGATGAATAAGATACATTAATAAAACACAAATAGGATCCAAACGAGACTGGTGGGAGAGGGTAGACTTTGTATATGTTTTTTTGTTTCTTTTTAATTCACAGTATGTTGACAGTTTTACAATTTTGAAGACACCACAAAAAGAACCAAGTGTTTAACAAGTGGGAATAGAAATAAAGTTGCCTAAATGTCCTTTATGGTGGTGGAGGACGAGGGACAAGCTGTCCCCCACACACTTTGTCATGCTTAGCATCATCGTTTCAGAAACCTCTATCCTGTAATAATCTCATTTTACCACATGATGGCAGCAGCAGTATCACGAATAAAAGCACATCCCTTCTCTCCTCTCTGGTCAGAGTCGATGACATAATCCCTCTGCCAATGAAAAGGAGGGAATTCTGTTTGAAATCAGGAAAGACGGAGAAGACGAGAAACGCAATCAGTCTCCCTAACCTTCAGAGGCAGAGGGTGGCAGCACTCTTTAATTACAATCTTTTCACTCTCTAAATTATAATAGTAATGACATTAATCACAATTTGTTTATTGAATTAAACATAACACTTGTTGGATTCCAAATCTAATGAAATAGTCTTCCAATTATTCAAAATTAAATGAATAAAAATGTGGATAATATATGAATGGCTCTTTCTCCCCTCCCCCTTTGTCTTGTGTTATGCAGCAGCATGTGTGAGGAATGCCCTTGCTTTGCACCCACTATTAATTATTCAGTCTCCAATAAATGTGCACAATGTTGACCATAAAAATCACCTTCGAAACAATACAATAACTCTCCACAGCACCCACCTCCCACACTTGTGTTTGTGTGGACTGATAGTGATAGTGTGGATGGCATGAAGCCAGCAGAGTGTGTGTATGTGTGTGTGTGTGGCCCGGGTCACTGTAAAGTTGTTCTTTACACTATCTATCCGCTCTAATGGAGTGGTAATTGTTTGCAGCACACTGAAGCAATTCCTTAACCTCGTCTTGGCAGCACGGGGAAAATCAATGCAGTTTGTCATTGCTCTCTCTATGTTGTGCAGTCACACCTACTGTATGTGTACCTGTGTATAGCTGTGTGCAGGGTAAGCATCAGAAGTTGAGGCTGGTCCTCCCTACCTATGAAGAATTTTACATTTGGCACAGGCTGCTTTGGTGGGGAGGTTTCCTTACTGAGGATGCTGATAAAGGAAGAAAGGCAGGACAGCGCTGAACATGGCGCCTCCACTGTACTCAGTCAGAGATAACAGAAATGTTCTCTGTCAAGGTGGAGTTTCTACAATAAATCTGCCAACCATTAAAGACCTTTACCCAAAGTTTAACCCTCAACTTTGAGTCACTTCTAACGTGACATACTTTAAAAAATATTCTCAGTCTCAGTCTTTTTTTTTTCTTCTAACATGGCACTGTACTGCTTTCAAACACTTAGTGTGCATAGAGTTATCTGAGATCAGACACAAGGGCCAAGTGATTAGATATGCCTTAATCACTAACATATCAACTGCAGCATCACCCGGCATGCCTCGAACACTCTGGGGAGCTTACAGATAGGAGGCCTCCTCCTTTCTAATTAAGACGGCTCTTTCACTTCCCTCATGTCGACTACATCACACTGTCAGAGGCCACTCGCTGCCTAATCCTGCAGCCTGAGTAATGGCTGAAAAGGTGACGGGTGTTAAAATGTCGAGGCATTCATTCGCAATGGTGTGGCAGTCAGCACAGCCTATTGAAAACTCATTTCTGAAACGTGACTTATGTGAGGAGGGCGAGGGTGACTTAGTGTGAGGGAGAGATATGTTTAGCTGTTATAGCATGGTCGAAACGGGTCTTCATTTGCATCGGAGCACAGAAGAAGTGCAACACAAAAAAGAGAGATGATCATTATCATTACTTAATATCATCTAAGTGTTGCCGCTCTTTCATTTTGATTGCATAATTAATTGCATTCACTAAAAACCATGACTGAAATTACCACCAAAAACTTAATTCCATCTTTATTAAACAAATCTGGTTATGGGAGTAATATGAATCTGGAATAAAACTGAACAGCACATGTTCTGCAAGTGCTGTGCTCCAACAAGTGTTCCTTTAGAAGAGCAGCTGTGGGTCAGTGGTACAGGTACCAGCTCATAAAGCCACATGTCCAATGTGTTCTTAGGCAAGACACTTAAGGGTCCCATATTCAGCTTTTTCTGGTTTTAGATGCTCTTTAGTGTGTTTGTGAAAATTCATAGACCGCAGAGATGTGGCTTCTCCTACCTCCTCCTGTTAGCAGTAACTATAGCTGCATGTCACGCTCTGTCCCTTGCCCCCCTTGTTGAAAATTCGTTTGTGACATCACAAACCCATGATGTCACTGAAGAGACACACCAAAGAGTTCGTATTAGAGATCAGAATGGGGTGCTGAAATGCATTCCCTAGCACTAATCTATGGTGGTGAAATAATGTTAAAATAAACGAAAATAATAAGGACTGAATCAGTAATTCATGAAAACTGGTTAAAACACAAAAAATTAAATGAGGAAAACACTTGTAAATGCCTTAAAATGTAGTGCAGTGTAAAAGGGAAAAATACAAAGATATAGTTTAATCATATCAATATTAACAGTTTACATAAATTGTAGTGTGCGTGTGTGTGTGTGTGTGTGTGTGTGTGTGTGTTTGAGTCAGCATTAAGCCGTCCCTCTGTGCTTTGTGCCAGATGACATTACGTCACTGTGGAGACTCACCCTGATGGCTGCCAAGTGTTACGTTGGTGACTGCTCTCCTCTCCCCGTCCACTTCCCTTTGAAGAAAAACAAGTGGATTCCAAGAACTGCAAATGTTCATGCTAAAATACATAACATCTAATCAAATAAATAAATAAATATAAAATAATAATAATAATATTAATCTGTTGCTTTTATTTTTTTTTAAAATGTCACAGCATTCGAACAAATGCTCTGATTGCTTTGGACATGAATCCATGGAAGGATCATGCCTTTTGACCAACACACACACACACACACACACACACACACACACACACACACACACACACACACACACACACACACACACACACACACACACACACACACACACACACACACACACACACACACACACACACACACACACACACACACACACACACAGAGGCTTTGGTGTGATTTGGACAGATGGACCAGTAAACATACGGCCAGTGAAAAACCCCAGACAGAATGTAATCACAGCTAAACCAGAATTATCAGAGGCCTGTTCAGAGATAATTTAAGATGGTGATCTGGTGCTATGCTGCAGTCATTTCTTATTGTGTAGCATTGTTGACTTTTGTGAAAAAAGGACATGTTCATTCTAAATATTGATTTCATGTCATTGAACATCTCTTTAGTTTGAGGATTTTGCATACTGTTTTTCCAGATCTTCACTCTGTAATGTACATATAGGCTGTATAAAACATGGATCATGGTGATGACCCTCAGCGAAATGATTGGAAGTGCTCACTCAACCTAAATGTCAGACACTTACACTGAAAAAGGGCTGAGGAGGGGCTAAAATGCATCCATCTGCCGCCCAAGCCACGCCCCCAATTGTGCAAATTTATCAAAAACCTCAGGGCCAAGATATGTAGTGAATTAAATGATAAAATTACCTAACTATATCCTGGAGACCTGATTTAAAATCCAAACTAAAGGTTCAATAGACACTCATTCTAAAAACAAAACAAGTATTTGTATAGATTTTGGATGACTGAATGAATAATTAAAATAATACACCTTTAAATCTCTTTGGACACATGGAGTACCTGTAATGTTATCCATCAGGGAAAACTTAAGTCCCAGAACTAAACAGTTTGTCAGGACCCACACTTTTACCCAAAGAGCTATGGCCTGCTCTCTTCGTGGTCCTACTTTGTAACTAGGTTATAGTGTAGCAATGGAAGTGAATGAGGATAAAAATATCTGAGTCAATCTGGGTCAGGCAAGTGGTTTTAGAGATAGATCCAAAAACTGCTTGTGATCCAGCACCGTTATGCACCTTCAGAAGTCCAAATCACTGTCTGCCTCACAAAGACACACTGGATGCCTCTGTTTGGCTCAACTGTTTGGGCTTGCCTTACTTTGATGAACATCAAAACATCAAGCAGTGAGTTCTGGGAAACTGACAAAGAATTTCAAAAAAGTTTATCTTTCATTTCTGTCTCTTCCCTTGATGTGTTTGAGCACCCATTTAAGTCTGAGTGTGTGTTTTGACCCAACCCGGGCCTTAAAGGTATAGTATGTAGAATTGCATGCTATTGTTTACATTAAAATATGTAGCTTAAATTAAAACGTGACTTAACCCATGACACACTCACACACGTCAAGGAAACACTGGACGTTACGTTAAAGATAGCTGCATAAGCTAGCACTAGGTGCCTAACTCTTGTTGTATGTGCTGCTGTAATAAAAATGTCATGTGAAGCCATTTGAAATGATGAATTGGATGGGTTTTCTCAACTGACTTAATCTTTGATTTAACATCTGCCAACAGACCCTGTTGTTGTTGTCCCTTTTTAAAACTGACACATCTGTATCATTTGTGAAGCAGCCATGGAGGGGAGAGAAAGATATTTCCTCATTTCTTGAAAGGCTCTTTAGTTGTAGCCTAAGAACAGTAAATGGAAGGTCCTGATTTGCCAAATGAGAGATGTTGTTCAAAAGGTCAGAGTGCATGAATGAGTTAAGAGATTACAGCTGAAAAGAGGCAACATTTTGTTAACGATCCGTGGACTTTTATGGATGTAATGTTTTTGGATTATATCTTTCTCTGGATTTGCATGATGAGGGCCATTGTTCATGCAGTTTTTGTTGACCTGAGGAGTACAGTAAACCTTCAGACAGTAATAAAAATGAAACAGAAATGCTTTATTTTACAGTGACCTTCAGCCATGTTGAATGGTGTCAGCATGTGATACCAATTCTACACATCTTACTGAGTAACTGTAAATGCTTTAACAACGATGCACGCCACAATGTCTTCATGAGGGAGAAGGCAAATATTGCATATTGTTGAACATTCATTTAAAGAAAGTTGCAGCCTGGTGAAAGTTTGGCGGTGACCCTATATCTCCCCAACACTGACAGCAGTAAGATTACTGCATGACCATGGGCATGGGATGAGTGCCGAGAAGCAACAAACTGCAGTGATAGCCCAGATATGTCAGCTTCAGCATCAAAAATACTCAAGGCAGAGGGAGGTAGGTGGAGTCAGCGTAAACAGCACGCCTTTAGCTAAATTATTTATTAGACCATCAAATAAGCTATGCATGACATCTAATGATAATTTAATACATTTGGCATGGCATGGTATTTAATTTATGTAAAGAAATCTCAGGAGAGTAATTGATAAAATGTATATCAAATGTAAACATTAACAGTGGTGAAAATAGTGTATTTTAAAGAGCTTCCTGTAAGGTTTCTGTTCGTACTGCATAACATTGTCTACTGCAGTTTTTTTTAATTTGCATTCACTGCAGGGGTTTGTCTTTTTTCCACAGCTGTTTGGGTTAGGGTAACCCTGGGTGCAAGTCAAGTTAAATGATGCATTAGCTATTTGCCAGGAGACTTAATTAAGGCCAGTCTTAGCTTTGCCTGTCTCTACACCAATCGACAGTTACATCGAGAGTCAACACTTCCATCATGGTGACCATACATCGTTGGGCTTCAAAACTCCTCTTCAGAAATCGATGGGTGGCAACACCGAAACTACACGACATAGTTGTATGTGATTTAATTTGGCTGTTCGACTGTGATGAGACAGCAGGAGATTTTTTGTCCTCACATAACCAGAATTGAAAAGATGTTTGTCTGCACCTCAAGGCCATGGGTCATTATGTTTTCCTAACAGGAGCGAGCAGATCAAAATTACGCTGTTCCTTTCTCTGACAGGCCATGTTCTGACACTTAATGAATACAGCAGCCAGCACAGTATGTCATATATAGTGGAACATTTCTGCATTCATTTGCTCAATCACACATACGCACGAGCAGTGGGAACGCTGTAATGAGTAAGAGTTGGCTGTTGCCAACGGGATTTAAGTCTTTCAGATCGGCAGCTATTTGATTTGACTCTGGACGTACAGGATTGTGTTGAACACACAGGATTAAAATACCCTTGTCCATCCTCTTCGTGTTTTTGTTCATGGATCAGATTTGATTTTCACAGATCAGACAAAAAATAATTGAAGTGTCTCCAGTAAATAGATGTTTATTTTAATCTCCCAAATAGACCACGTACTAAGCAAAGCCTCCCCCTCAAAGCAAACAAAGAGTACGAAATAATTGCAAAAGGGCTGTTGAATATCAATCAGGAACATTATAAAAACAAACAAATCATTTTACATTTAAGAGCTGGAACAGATGCTGGTAGTTGCATTACACCAACAATACGTGTTGAAAAGTGATGGATAAAGCCAATGCATACAGTAATAAAAAAAATAAAAATAAAAAAATAAATAAAAAAATCAGTTCTTCAAGTGTCCACTTGAGGTGGGCTTCAAAATATCAGGAAGTAACACACCCCACATTAAAATGTCCATTCTGATAGCCAAAATAAACACATTTAAAGCTGGTACAGAAATGATTTTGGTGTGAATATGTCAAAGGACACATTTGATACGTGACAGCATTAATACAAAGGAAAATGATCATATAAGTTGGAATGTATTGCTTTATCTGTCACTTCTACCCCATTCTTTGTATGTCCTGTCCTATCTCCTGAGACCACCCGTCCTAACAAGGTAAGTCTCCATGAGGTGCTACATGTGTGAACAAGTAACACAGGGAGGTTCCAGGCTCTGCCTCCTGAAAATGTTCGAGACATTTTTGAGAGTGCAGATGCGACATCAGCCTGAAACCTGACAACAATGTTCCCTTCATTCTGCATTATTGTTTCCAGGAGTAGTAGGATGAGTCTGAGAAAAATAAGAACACATGATTCACTATTTCATCTCGTCTTGGAATGATTGGGATACTCCAGGAACATCTTAAATATGGAGCCTCAGAGATAATGAATGGATGTCCGTGAATGTATGCTT
Organism: Symphodus melops; assembly: GCF_947650265.1. Classification (NCBI taxonomy): domain Eukaryota; kingdom Metazoa; phylum Chordata; class Actinopteri; order Labriformes; family Labridae; genus Symphodus; species Symphodus melops. Next base: position 3,898,537 of record NC_136705.1, read on the forward strand.
CTTTGACATGGCCTGGATATGCATCAGAATAAATACGGTCTTAGCAGAAAGAAATGCAATCTGAGATTTGTTGCTATTTCAAAATGTACAATTAAGAACAAAACAATTAAATTAAAAAGGTACAATAAATCTGAAAATGTTTTGACATATTTATGACTTTTAATTGGTTTTGAAGCCAGTGTATAAGATTAGGGTCATACTACCTGCAGAGGTATTCATGCAGATTTGACCGAATGACGATCAAACCACACCATGTCTTATCATGTTTTCCCTGAACCCCCAAAAGTCTCTTGATTTCGGATCACATTTAATTATGAGGCGTAAGGGGCTGAGAGGATGATCTAAGTGACACTTGTAACTGCATTTTATTACCAACACAAACAAAAAATAAAACAACTGACAAGTTGCTATTTCACCATGGTGTTAATTTATCAATTTCACACTTTGCCAGCGTACGTTATACATCATTATACATATATGAACTTCTCTGAAACACTGAGGACTATCATCCATCTGTACAGTTCGTCTCTGTGTGTGTGTGTGTGTGTGTGTGTGTGTGTGTGTGTGTGTGTGTGTGTGTGTGTGTGTGTGTGTGTGTGTGTGTCTGCTTGCTTGAAGGCCAATTACCATTCTGATGCTAAGTCAAGCGTGGCACCGAGTGACTAGAGAATGGCTTAATCATGACAAACGCTGCTGTTCAGACAGCATGGCTGCTTGTGAGTAAGTCAAGCATAGAGGAAGAGTGGCATGATATTTACCAAAGAGGACATATTATGTTCTTCGACGGAAAACCTGCAGTGGACCATTACAAACTGCTTGTACACAAAAAATGGATCAAACATAAAGTAGTTTTACTGCATTACTTCAAAGATGGACATTGCAGTCTGTCCATCAGCCAAAGAAATCATCAATACAACCTTATGGCAGCTATGCATTCTTTCAGTGTCACCTACGAGTTTATGGTTTCCTCCTTCCTGTCCTTCCTCCTTCCCTCCATCACTCTTTCCACTCACTGAGAAAAGAGCAGAGAACTGAATGATCAGCTGCAGCCCCTGGCATTTGTCACATTTCATCCCCATGCTCTTCATTACTCCCATGTGTCCTGTCACACTCATGTCGCCACTGTCAGGTGAGGCAGAAATTCTATAAAATCATCTTTAAAATGAACGAGACACGTCTTGAGGCCTGGACTGCTGCAGACTGACATTTTCATCCTCACTGCTGATACGAGCTCTCATTTTGACGGCCTCATCCCAGGAGGGACTTCTACACTCTTCATGCAATCAAATCAGCCCGAGTCACTGATTGGTACGCACAGTGTGATTTTAATAGTGTTGAGCTTGTATCCAAAGTCAAGGATGAAAGATGCAGAGGAGTGCATGTGTCACCTTTACCTTGCAGGTTGCAACATACTTTATGTTATGTAATCTCACAACATAACAGGCCCTATTTAATGTGGCGATGGAAAGGTCAGTACCAGCTGGGTTTTAATGGTAGTATTTTCTTGACCTTGGAATTCAATTCTGCTGCCTGTATGGTGTTTTTAATGCCCAGCAAAGCTCAGGGGAGAGAATAAGTGGGGATGGGAAAAAGAGCCAAAAACAAGTAGAGATGTCTACGAGGGAGCATGAGTGCTCAGGTATGTTTTGGAGAGATTTAACATTTTATATGTAAGAAATATGAATCCAATTTGACCTGATTTGATCAAAGTTTACATTTTTGCCAGTACATCCCAGTTCTAGCTTCCTTTCACCGGCTTGATAAGAACCTTTTGCACAAGGATCCGCAAAAATGACTAAAAACTATATAGTGCACATGCCAGGCCAGTAGTCAGCGGGGTGATTTTGTAACACACAACAAATCCATGAAAACACACTCTTCCTCATATTAGTGGGTTGTGAAGATGCAAACTCTGGCTGATGCACTAATGTTTGTGCAGACAGATGATGAGGTGAGGTTGCCACATTGATGTCATGTAAACAGGGAATGTGGCTCAAGCGCAGTAAAAGCAAGAGGTCTGAAATTGACAACATATCAATCCCCTCACCATACCACTCACAGAGCCAAAAATAAAAACATACTGAGATGTTTAATCTGTATTTTTAAGTGTAGCATTATGTTTTTAAGATCAGGAGTGGTTGATACTTGGTTCTTGTATTGAATGTTTCATTAAGTCAGTTTTTCTGTTTTAGTTTTTTCATGGCTTCAATTCAATGTAATTCATTACCTTCCTCTCCAACTTCGGATCAGAAAAAGCAGACAGGGCTGGACAAAAGGTGATGTTCTAATACCACCAGCTACAACCTCAGGGCTACAACACGGCTGTAATCCTCAAGTCTCCATGCAGGACTGAGCCCCTGCGCAGTGTAATCATTCTCTGTATCCACAGCCTCCCTTCCTCCTCAGAATCCTTCCTGTTGGAGGGGAGGTGGCAGAGATCCCCGGAGACTTGTACCAACTCAGATTAGAAAAAAGGGTAAGGTCAGCGATGGCAACATCCAGCTTCAGCAATGAGAATCTGCTATTTCTGGAGTCTGCTATCAGTGTTGTTAACATTATTTTGGAATAGAAAGGAAGAGAAGAAAGGCACATGGAGGGCAATTAAAAAGTATTTAGCTGATTATAAAACCATCAAATCTGCAAAATCATGCAAACTGTTGATTTCATCAATGAGGATGTATGCCTTTTTTGGCAGATGTCTTTCTCAGTCTAGGGGTTAATAGCTGTCACCTTCGATATCCAAACATTGTAATGAGGAATTGGATCACAATTGTTTTCATTTTACTCACAGTTTTTAGATGTTAAAACAGATGTACCTAAAGTATGTCATAGACAAGAAAAGAAGGTCTTATTCTCCAGAAAACAAGATGTTTATATCTACTCCTCAGGTCATCAGACTTATAATAAGTGTATATAAATATTTTTTAAAGTAACGTTTTTACAGTGTAATGCTTAAAATCGCTAGCTACGTAAAGTGATTCAGAGTGACCACACTTCATTCACGAATGAACTGATTTCATCTGAGATGGGGGAGTTCCTAGTCTACCGTGATGCCCACTCGAAAGCTTTTTCTCTGATATTGTTTCGAGTTGTGTCCAGTTTTTAGAACAAAAACATCAGCACAGAGAAACCAACCAATTGATGTTGTGTTACAGGAGCCACTCTGGTGTCCTTCAACAAAGAACTGGCTTTGTTACTGGCTGGTTCTGATTTAAATAAAGCTCTGTATAATAAAAATGTTATACTGCTATGGCCTTACATATTGCTTGTCTATTTTCCTTAACACTTAAAGCCCATTACACTATATTCTACATTCACCCTTTAAACAAGTTAGACATGCATACACTGATAGCACAGGGTACAATGTAAAGTACCAAGCTGCCCATAAGGGACAGATATTTATATGGATATTCATATTCGTATGGATAATTCCTTTGGGAGTGCTTTTAGGTCTAGAGTCTTGCCCTAGGAAACTTAGAAATGTGACCTGTAGTAGCTGGGGATCAAACTACCGATTAAATGATGACCTGCTCTACCCCTGAGCTACACCGCAACATATAATATGCATAAGTATTAGATTTTCATGAGACGTAGAGAACAAAAATAGCTTTGATAGAGATAATATTGGACCTACTTTCATTAATTTCAGAAAAAGGACTGAAGCATATTGTCTCCTCTTTCAAATTAAATTCTGAGATTTTTTAATTGTAGTTTGGTAGCCAGTACAAAACAAACTAACACAAATAATTATGTAGAATGCAAAAAAACAAAAAAAAAACATTTTAAAGCTCCTGTGGAGATCTTTTGGTTTGTTTCCATTGTGTGGTCGTCTGTGGTCAAAGGGCACATCTTATCCCTTTTCTGCTCTTCTCCTGTTCATGTTTGAGTCATGTGTGCTGACAGATAATCTCCCCCTGCTATTTACTCTGTCTGATTTATTACCAAAGTCAAGAAACTTTTTTGTTGAAAATGTAAATTAAAAATGTGCTAATCATTCTGTCTGACTCCACAAAAGTAGTAACAGGTATTAAATATAGCTATACAACGTCAACCTTTAAGCTGAGGCTGTTGTTTGCTTCTGTAGCTTAGAAAGAGGCAGCAGTATTAATTAAAGTTCTGTGTTCATAAGCACATAAAAAGCCCCCACAGTAGCTTTAAGGGAAATTATATGAAAAGCTAAACCGTAGTTTACTCATGCAGTAAACAATATTCAAATGTGATGATTCTGCAGAACCACATCAGTGCAGGAAGTGTGTTCTAAGATGACGTGAAGTGAAAGATACATTAACAACTTCTGCTGTGCAGAGATGCCGGATGCTTTAAGAAGATCCTTTGTTAGAAAAGAAGTGAGAATTGTAATTAGCACATTTGAGATAGAAACAACAATATGCTGATGTACGAGGATGTTTGATAAGAATAGCTACAGAGCTACAATCAGGGAATTTTGTTGCTTCATTTTGTCAACTTGGAATTCAACTGACAAGCTTTGGGATTCGGTGACAGTCGCATTCCCAGTAAATCCCAGATCTGCCATCTATTTTTGATGTGCTACCTAAAAAGCAATAGCGTGTCATTATCACTGTGTCACGGCATCTTGAGAAATTATATTCAGATCAGGGCAGACATGCAGCTTCTTGTTTACGTTCTCTTTAGCTCACACATACACACTTTTCATTGGTGCCATTATGAAGACAGATGCCATCATCCATTACAAAGTGCTATGTTGCCTGAGGCTTTACAGACAGCATGGGGTTTGGGAGGGTGGGCTCCTACTCCTCATTAACCCACCTCGATGGTAAGGGTGGTATCCCAGCCATATCAATCACATCTAATTGGTCCAGGCCAGTAAAAAATGCTGCATTAACGTATTAAAAATCCCCCAGGGAAAGGAGGAGAGGGCTATAAAATGCTAAAGGTGTGAGTATGTAATGGGATTTCCTCCTGGGATTTATACATCATCCTAGTATAACATGGAAGGCCTTTGATGAGTATTTTATTCTTATATTCTTCAATACTTAATTGTAAATGTCTTCAGATATGTTTCAAGTATTGGAAGAAATTCAACCCAAGCCAGAGGTCTGAGAATAAAGACAAAAAGGGTTTGTTGCTGATTAACAACCTGCAAAACTTGTTCTCACGGTTTATAATCCGAGTCCAAGGATTTGTAAACTGAAATGCAATGCAAATCTTTGCACGTAATTTACAACAACCATACCCACAGTGTGCAAAATTAAAGTATTATGAGAAATGTTTCTAATAAACGTAGCAATATCAATGAACAATGGGCAAGTTAGATTCCAAATCCACATTCACCAGCCTCTAAAGCCTCTCCCAGATTATTAATACGACTGCACGGTCAGCGGAAGAATTCCTCTAAGACGTCTTTCAGAATTCCCTCCTGATTGTTCTTGACTGCAAAAATGGGAAATTTTCCGTATTTAAATGAATGCTTGCCACTTTCTAAGGTGCAGTCCTGAAAACAATCTTACTTGTCAACAACTAAAGGTTCTTTGAATTGAGAGAGCAGGCTTGAAGGGAATTACACTTCCCCAGCTATTACAGAACAATCCAAACAACTGTTGTGCAACTGTAGTGAAATGTTCTTTCATGCTCAATATTTCATGTTATACAACTCTATGTTTGATGACAAGTGCAGTAATCATATTGTAAGCCTCGTTGCTCATTTCTGTCTCAATTCCTCACCATTGTATGCACACACACACACACTCACACACACACACACACACTGTACTCTTACCCATGAATGAGCATGTGTGTGTGCAAACTGTGACACTTGAATGCTGAAGGGAGTGAGTGATGAATGGGTCGATCTCATGCTCATATTAAATACCGCTGCACTGCATTGTATGGTTTGTGTTTGAGGCAGGAAGACATGGAGAGAAAAATGCTGAGGTGCAACGGTTACTGTTTTTTTTTATTTTTTGTTAACTTTTGATGTTTTTAATGACACCCTGTCTTTAACTTTGACACTCATTACCAAACCATTGAACTTGATTAATAAAAACAAAAGTTCCACCTTACAGATGACAGGAAATTAACACATATGTTTGGGTTGCATTGTCTTGGGTCCACAAATAAACCAGTCAGTTCAGGGAGGGATAGAAAGCAGTGCTGTGTGTGATTCTCTAAATTCTTTCTCTACAGTTCGAGCTGACGTGACTGTTACACAATTCAGTAACACAATGCTGTGTAATGCCGATAGATAGATAGATAGATAGATACTTTATTGATCCCGAGGGAAATTCAGGGTGTTAAATCAGAGACCATCAATCAATCAATAAATATTTTTTTTGCATAGTGTTATCTCGAGACACTTCTCCTTTGTTTCTCTCGTTCCAGTTGTCCACACTTCTTTGTCGCTGAGGTGGAGGTAGGAGCATATTGTTCATGAATGAGGACAGCAGTGGTTGTGGGGACGATGCAGTCCGATAACAAAGTTTTAATAATGATGGTGGAGCGTCAGAACAGTATACAGTTTCACAATTGCACTCTGAAAAAAGCCGTGTGGGAAACATGACCTGAGAGATTACTTTGCAATTTCAGTCAGTTTGCAGCTTCCAGCTGATCTATGGCAATCTATGGGAGCCATTTGACCAAAAGAAAGAAAAAAAAACCTCACATCAGTCACTTACACTACAACAACATTATGGGAAATATTGCCCAGGTTAAAAAAATAACATAAAATAAAAAAACTAAACACTGGATTTCCATGTAACTTCTGAAAAAAAGGGACTGGCAATGATAGACAGCATGGTTTATATTAAACAATTTCCCATCTGTGTTTGAAAAAGTTAGCGTGGATAATTTGACACTTAGAGCAGTTATGGAGGTGGATCAAAGTAAATTACAGCAATTTCAAGAAATAAATCAATATCAACTTTGCACACAGATGATTCATAATACAGTAAAGTGTTCCAACACATCTGTCTGAGCCACATGATGTATCCCAGAGTGCATCGTTTTCACAAGGTATTTGGGCGTCACACTAATTCCTCTCAGCCAAGTTGCCATCTGATGCTGCCTCATTTGGAAAGTGAACCTGTGGGATCTTTATTACGAGTTTATTCTTAGACTGGAAGCTGTTGAGTGTGACACTAAAGGTGTAATTGCAGGCACACAGGCAGAGTCGATTGATTTCTGCTTCGCTTGTGAGAGAATGAGGAACTCCTTGTCTGTCGATGTGCTTTGTGTGTATAAAGAAGGTGCTGGATTAAGAGCTTGTTTTGTTTGTTTTTTTTCCTTGGAGACGAAGGACGGGGAAATGAAGCAGGACATAAAAGGCAGTGTGAGTTTGTATGACACGAATTCAAGAAGCATGTGAGAAAAGATCTAAGGCGAGGAGAGGGGGACTCTGCAGTCTGTTTGACACCTTGATTTCTTTGAAATGTCACACAGCCTTTGCTCATCAGTACCGAGGCAATCCATCTCAATTTGCTCGAATGACAATGGTGAAGCGAGACTCCCAATATCCTCCCTCTCTGGCGTTCTTCTTCTCATGATTTCTTTTTGCAAATCATTTTGTTGTTTTACCATTCTGTATCGATAATTGTTTCTTTTTCTTTAGATTTGTCTCTGTCCAAAGTGTTCTGATGTAACGTGGTCGAATAACGTCACTGTCCTTTTTCAGCATCTCATATAGACATATACACAGTAAATCAGCCCATGGGAAAACATGGGAAGAGTAGATGCAAAATAGCCAAAATGGAGGCGGCACATGCAAATGCTAAGCGCAGGGAACAAGATAGACAGGACGATTTCAATAGGATGGCTGCAAACGAGGTGGGACAAAAGAAAAAGGACATTGAGCAAGCCCTCGACAAAGCCAATTATCAGAGGTTTTTGACCAGAGACTCTGTCAGAAAATTCAACAGGGACCTAATGAACACTTAAGTGCAGGAGGAGAACACGAAACTGTGGAAACTGAAGAGACAGAGCAGAAAAAAAGACTGCATGAAGAGATCCAGAGGCTGAAAGTGTGGGACGAGCTGAAAAAAAAAGGAAGGATATATCTGGTCAGGAACAGAAACTCCTCCAACAGACTCACGAGAACGTTGAGAAAATGAAGCAGAAAAAAATGTTTATGCTTAAAGAAATACAGTCTTACAAAGAAGAGGGAGAGAAATGTTGTGCTCTTGGTGATTTACATGAGCAGGAGTTAAAACATAAGGCCATAAAAGAAAATATATCTCAAAGAGCAACTTCAGGATATCTTTCAGAAAAGACTGGAAGCAAGGAACAGAAGTCTGATTAGGTGATAATAGATGGCACGGAAGAAAAATTGGCAGCCATACAAAACAAGCAGGCCACCTCCTCGACCATGACAGACGAGGCAAAACTGTCTAAGCTGAACAAAAAGCAGAAGCAGCTAAGAAATGAAAAGAAACAGAGAGAAAGAAGACCGAAGAGCTGGCATCTATTGCTGCTCATACGGAAACACAGATTTGTGAGAAAGAGCGGATCAAGAGGGCTGAGAAAGAGAGAGACATGGAATGCATGTTGTGACATTGGTACTGAAGAAGACATGCCGAGATTCGGGAAAGAGAAAACCCGAACCACCAAACAGACTATCAGGACAGGCTATTATTAACCTACAAGGACAATAACAAAACAATCTGGAACTTAATTACGAGAACTGTAAAGTTACAGTGAACCGTGAAGTGAAGCACACCTTCCTCCCACCTCAAGCCTTTAAGAAAACACCGGCAGCAATCACATAGAGATGTGTTGCGCTCAAGCGATAAATCCTCCTACTTGACTTTCTTGGCTGCTTCTGCCAAAACTGAAATTGACAAGCACTGGGACTTTGCTTCTTGAGCTGAAAAAGTTGAATATGTTTAAACGTTTTGGCCCAAAAAAAACTATTAGAAAAATCACAGTGAAAGTGCAAGCTGTACCAAAGAAAACAGAGGCTTCGCATCTTTGCATCTCGGGCACTTGCAAAACAAAACACACGATCCCAAAAGACAGCACAAGGATTGAATAAAATAAACAGAAGAAAGCACTGAGTAAACATACTTTAAAACTGACCACATCACTATGCATAACATTTACATAGTCAGAGGTGGGCTGAGTTGACTAACAGGTTATTTTGGCAGATTGTTAAGGAGCTAAAGTCTCAACTTCTCTTTTACTGTTGCTCAGCTGATCAAAGCATAGGTTGAGATGATATCTCCAAAATCGGGGAACCCATCAAATCGGCTTCAAAGTGTCCTTTTATAAACCAGTGGCTGACATCCCTGAGACTATGTGAGCCGTACACTACGGTGTTCCACTTTTCATAGAGTATAGATTTAATATTTAGATGATAGCTTTTATTGAATTGACTGGTAAGAAGGGTTCTTTTAAATATCCATGACAGCTTCTCTGTTATTTGAGGCATCGCTGACGGATGCATGCAGTGGGATAAAAATGACAACTTACAAAGACTACTAGAGTACGAGAAGAACCAGAAACTGGTGTATCAAAAAGATCTAGAAAATGAATTAAATAGGCTCAGTAACTTGATATTGAAATGCTCCCAAGCTGAGACCTGTCACTGATCAGTCATCTGATCTCCCCAGGACTAAATGAATGTGTACAGAGCGTTATCAGGGAGTCTTCCATTTACAAGAAGAATGATGTTTAAATGGCAATCTATAAACCTGACACAAGGAAAAGAACAGAGCATTGTATATGGGTCCATTAGGCTTACAGGCTCTTAAAGAACCAAAGGGAGGCGTGATGAAACCTTCAATCTCTGGCTCAGGACGTCTGACAATTGATCACTGAAGCCATCTGTCTGCTTAGAATGCCTCTTTGTCCTGGTTTTTTTTTTCCTTCTCATTTGTCTCGTCTGTCCCTGATTCAATCTTCCACCTTGTTTCCTCTCCTCCTTGGCAGTGTCAGGGACTGTTTTTCACTCTGCTCACTCACGCAGGACGCTGCTCACTTCCCACTCACCAACGAGACCAATGTCAACAATAAAACCTGAATTTAATAACCGTGATATCTCATGAGCCAACTGGGCCAAGTGACTGCTCCAGAGTCATAAAAGTCTCACAAAGAGAAGTGGGGACGATAAGGCTTTTATACCAATGTCTTTTAGCAGCATTGCATTAGCTAGAATTCAGGCAGAAGATAAAGGAGATACTGTTTTTAAACTAACTGCTGTAATAATTCCTATCAAAAGATATCTCTCTGTGGGCCATTGTTCTTTTTAAATGTTTAAAACATTTGCATGTTTTTGTTATAGTTTCCTGTTATTACACTCAGCATTGAACATTAAAATGGCCTCCATGTCAGCTATTTTTCTTATCATGGTGGCCACCACGACAAAATGTTCCAACTACAAAATTACCGATGTTTCTGGCTTTGATAGCTGTTGGAAATATTAGAGCTAATTTAAGTACTCAACAAAAATTTTTTAATTCTACATACTTTACCTTTACGAAGGTTTGTCGAGTTAACGGCAGCTCAACAATTTAGCGGAGGCAATTAGGAGCGTATTACTCATAGCTTCCAGACCTTTAGCAACAGGATTTTGGGGAAAAGGTTTACTTAACCCATTGACGCCTATTGTTGCATAGCATGTACTTGAAAGCAGAAACATGTAAAACTAGCATCAAGCCTGTCACTGCTGAGACGTTGTGCGAGCTTGTCATGTTATACACCTTCATGTTAATAAACTACGGATAGAATGACGCAGCTACCACATTGGCTAACAATGGCATAAAACCTGCATGACGCCCACTTTGTTTGTATTAATTTGTTTTGGAGCAGGGATGCAGAACATACATTCAATGATAATGATGATAATTCATCACTGCGTCTTTACTTCTGTTTGTCCCATGTCGCATCCTTTGTTTTGCTTGTTATACACTGAAATTAGAGTCACAGTCATATCATATTTACCACGGAAAACATCGACGAGTTGAGTACTCAGCAGTTCAGCGACACGTATAAACACATTGATGCCATCAATTAAGTAAAGAATAACAGATACATTTACATCACATTCCTTATTCCTGTGGCATATAAAATGTTCATCGTTAAATCAGCAGAGATTAAAATCCAACAGCCGCAAAAAGGCGGGTGAAGTAATTCCCAGGTGTTTAATAACCCCTAAAATAAATCTAGATTTGTGACTTCAGATGTACAGCTGAAGCTGAATGACGACAGAAAGCTGTGGCTGGTTAATCAGGGCTTAAAGGAAACCATCAGGTGTCAAAGTTGTGTTTTAAACACAAGCATGAAGATTTGCCTCTTTGCAGGAAGAGGATGTGTGCTGCTGTTTTTCTTCATTCACATAATGTTCTCTCACTCGTCCAGTGGCATTGTCTTTCACAACTTATCGTAGTTGGCCAGTGTGGGAGCGCACAGCTTCTTCCATGATTGTCTATGAGGAGAATCGCACGTCTTTTTTTTTTTTTAAACAGGTGAAGGAGCGGGTTTTACTGCCAAATTCAAACCAAAAGCATGCACGTTAAAAACTGCAGCTATTTTCAACTTAACTACGTTGTGTGAAAATAGTTTCAAATGGAATAAAAAGATGCATTAAATGTGCAGCTCTAATAAGAAGAACAGTATCTGCACTATATAACGATAGGTTGTTTTCTCCTTAAGGAGACAAATAAAGAGGCTTCGACCTTTTCTTACAGATGTTACAAATTATAAAACTCTTTTTTTAATTTAATGCTATGATAGTGCAGCCCTTAAATGACCTTGTTATAGTCATTTATAATGTCGAACCTCTTCTTGAAACTCAGTTTTCACTGCAGACATTCTCTAAATGTTTGCAGCGTGTCATGCTTTCATTCAATGAAGAATGTCCGTTTCAATTCTTAATGGATTTGATTTGACCAGTGACAAATGAGTTTCAATACTAACAGCTTACCTAATGATGAAGAAGTTATCCACACATTAGGAGTAAAGCTGTCTTTGTCGTTCAACTGTAGAATGAACTTTGTAGACGTACACTTTGAATGCTCCATCATTTTATGTTTTAACGGTAAACCTTACTGATGTCCCTCCCTCTCTCTGAAGTCGTGGAGAGGTGAATCTTAAACTTCTCCAGAGAGTTTAGACGACTTTTAAATGTTCTTACTGTTGTGTTCGTGTGAAGTCATAGAGGTCTCACTCTTTGTTGCCGAGTATGTGCTGCATAGACTGTAGTTAAATATCAAAATGAGCCTCAATCAGCTTCCCCTGCACCATTAGTGAGCCTGACGTTGGACCTCAGCGTTGTCTTGGTTAGACTCTTATTTGACAGTAAAGTCTAATGACTCCGCAGAGTTAAGGAAGGTGGAGAGAGAGGCTGGCTCGGGGCTTCTGGTTATGTCTACACAGCATGCTGCTGTCCTGAATCACCACACTGTGGTGAAAAGCTTGACTGAGGACTTTCTCTGGTGCACTGATTTATGGTCTTTCACTCACACTGTAACACTGGCTTTGCTTCTTTTACTTCTTGCTTTTGTGTCATTTTTTTTTAAATATCGCCATCTTTTCTTCTTACCTTCTGGTCTCATCTATCACTCCCAGGTTACTGGAACACCAACTGCAGACTCAGTGCAGAAGTTACGATAGCGAGGTGGAGACTCTGCGTGGGGAGCCTCAGAACGTCAAAGAGGAGAACAACCGCCAGCAGCAGCTCCTGGCCCAAAATCTTCAGCTGCCTCCAGAGGCCCGAATAGAAGCCAGTCTGCAACATGAGATCACACGTCTTACCAACGAGAACCTGGTACGTAGCAGTACGTACGTACGCACACACACACACACACGCGCACACACACACACAGCCTTTGTCTCCTGCCTTATGCAGTGATTTTCTTTTTCTGCAGTGTTTAGAATATTAGTGTTACTTTTGGTTTAGTCTTAACCTCCTGCTGTATGCAGTGATTTTCTTTTTGTGTTGTATATAGTTATAGAGTTAAAATTTTGTTTCATGAAAACTGAAAGTAAAATTAATTCATGGTATTTTTACCGACTGCATATGAACTCTGCTAACTCATCTGCTCTCTCTTTTTCACCTCAGACTCGCTTGCGAGAGTCCCCAGTTGTTGATGGACACAAAGATGATTTATCTTGTCACTTTCCCATTCAGCCCGTCCTCCCTCGCCCTGGAAACCATCCAGATCCCCAGCTCGCTAAACCTGGCGTTCCTCACCTGTGTGTAGACAAGTGCCGTAAAGGACGGCACAGCGTCCTGCAGTGATCTCGATGTTTCAGCTTCCGTTAGCTTTGAAAGTCAAATGACACTCTTACTCGCCAAAAAAAGACTTTCTTCCCGTACATCTCACCCCTAACAAAAGAAGTGAACTATCTTTAAAGCGTCACAGATCGAATAAACAATTTGAATTGGTACCAATAAAGTCAAGAAAATATCGTGCTCCGAATTCTAATCACTTGATCCTCTTCTCTTAAAAATGTCCCTGGTCTGAAATGGGACTGTCACAAATACAACCTGCTTATTTAAACACACATGCTGAACTGTCAAACATCTGTAAAATACTTCCATCCACTGAACATAGACATACACGCCTAAACTCACCTTAACACACAGCAACACACACACAATCAAAGTTACATTTATAGAGTCCTGATACTTGTAAATCATGTCTAAGGAAATCATTTCTCCACTTCTTTGATGTTTAAAAGGGAATTTAATAGAACAAATTTTTCCCATTACCAAAGAGTGAGAAGATCTATTCAGCAAAGAACCCCAAGATCGATCTGGTCTCAATGAACATTTATTCGAAGGCAAGATAAGCGTTCGAAGACCCTCCTCTCAGAGAAAAGGCAAACATGAAAAGTTATACATTTCCATCACACTACACAGATCACTCCCCCATCACGCCACATAGAGCCACTGCCCACCTGGCAGGGCACAATCTATCTCCTAGTGTGAGAAAAGAGACTACATGAATATTTACCATCTCCCAAGGCTGAGAAGGAGATGGAGTCCAGTGAGAAAGAACCTGGGTGACTCTTCCCACATGTACAGAGTGTGAGAAACAGAATAAAGGGAGAGAAATGATGGGAAACAAAACACCCAATATGCTGTGCATGTAGTATTCTAAGACATTCCAGATACATTTTATATGACAGATTCTATGATACCTTCGTACAACGCATATAGTACACAGTAAAATTTTCCATAACATTCCTCCCTTTTGGTTACATGTTAATCACACCATATGATACTTGGGAAATTTTCTTAAATGTGTGTGCAGTCACAGCAAACCAAACATCCATAATTACAATGACAATGTGTAACCAATTCAAGTCAAAACTTCACAAAAGGTACAGCACATCAATATTTACGGATTATAGTCTTCTTCATCATCTCTGTCGCTGCTGGACTCTCACAATTCTTAATAACAGGGGAAGTCATGGAAAGGAGTAGATATTGAACATTTTGGTTAACTAAGTGCTGAACCCGAGCTCTGGTGCAGGGAATAACAAGATGAAACCAAAACAGCAAATTTATCGTATAAGTAGGAAGGAAGAAAGAGCAGGAGTCATTAAGAGGGATATTACATTATATAGATATTTGGAAATGTGAAGAGGGCGCCACTGAGTCATTTTGCGAAAACATTTTTACGATTTGACAAAAATATAAATTTTTTCCCCAGACCTGATGACGTTGGAGATTTTGATGAGTTTTCATTCACATTTAAGCCGTCAAAAATGGCTGCAAAGAGAGGGACAAAAAAAAAAGGGTGAAGAATAAAAATAATCGTAAGGGCTACAATAGGGTCCTTCGCACTGGTCAGTGCTTCGGTCCCTGAAAAATGTTTTACTTGGAAACAAATTCAGGCGTCAAAGGGTTAACCCGAACAAAAAGGCAAGGAATTACATTAGTTAATCAAAATGAAACAAATGCAATTTAATTAGACCAATCGAAAGAAATTTCATTTAACCTGTGAAGGAATAAAAGTAGTCAAATCGCACATTGGTTTATAAACAACGGCAAATCCGTAGTGCAAATCCACGACACAGTGAGTAGGCTAGTGGACGTTATGCAAATTTCATTGGATTAATAATCAAAGTGATATGGAGCCAGAACAGTCTCATAATTGACAAATGCACAAAATAGGACTCACAAATGTATTTGGGCAGTTGTATGTGTGACTCGATGCACAAATGCATTTTCAATGCACACTCCATTATGAGACTGTTCTGGCTCCATAGAAAGCAGGATGACATTATTTAGAAAAAATACCTGAATTATTTTCACAGAAAACATTTCCTTAAAAAACATGGCTGACAGCTGAAAGGGGCAAGCGATTGTGGGAAGAAAGATGAGAAGCACAGACACTTGTGAAAAGGTTACCAGTGAGGTAACCAAGGTAAACAGCTTAGGCAGCACATCTGAAGGTTAATCTCATACCTGTGTGTGTGTGTGTGTGTGTGTGTGTGTGTGTGTGTGTGTGTGTGTGTGTGTGTGTCTGCACATCACTTCATGTTCATGCATTCCTCTGTGTACGCACATAGGAGAGATCACCATGTGATGAACTTGTAAGTTATCCGACACCCTTCAGCCAATTTATGCTAACAGAGAACGACATTGGTGACAGGGTTCAGTTCACTCACTAGTGAAGAGGCTTTGTTATTGATCCAAGCTCACATATGCTGCCTGTTGTCAGATCCTCAATTCACAGGATATTAGCTGGATGACACCTTGAAGATGTTTCAAGTTCTAGGAATTGCTTTGGAGAGTGAGGGCTTGGAGTGAAGGCTGCATACCAAACACAGTCAGACTCTCCATGGTTTCAATGTGGGCCAACAAAGAAGTTAAGCACACAGGTTTCCGTTTGTATTTCAAAACAGAAGCAGGCATTTATTGTCTATTGTTTTAGCGAAGTTCTTAATACTACAAGAAGACATTACTGAATGACTCAACTACAGGTAAAAAAAATAAATACCTCAGTATATGTACAAACGGTGTATAAGATTGACGTGAACCCGGAGCTTTTTACTACCAGGGGTCTTGTATTTTTTGTTGTGTAATTCCAAGGAGGTGTGCAGCGACCTCCCCCTGGAAACGCTGCAGCTCTCTCCTGCTGCACCTTGTAGATGACAAAGACGTTTGTCACTGCAATGTCAACCAGATGCTGGAAAACACTGGTTGGCCATCTCCTGGTTTTTACGGTGAACTGAATTTGTGCCGTTCACTTCCCACTCACCAACTAGACCAATGTCAACAATAAAACCTGAATTTAATAACCGTGATATCTTGTGAGCCAACTGGGCCAAGTGACTGCTCCAGAGTCATAGCAGTCTCACAAAGAGAAATGAAGACGATAAGGCTTTTATACCAATGTCTTTTAACCGTTTTGTAACAGCTGCAGTCTTTAAGGGCCTGTGTTCATTTTCTATATAAAAAAGAGAGAGACAACAGGAGCATCTCTGCTGTCCCTCTAACCACCGGTGTCAATGGAAGGGCCCTCTTTGTGTGTGGGTCACTACACCCTGAAGAAGGCACAAGCCAATACACCTTGATGTATATTTTAAAGGTTTTTTTTTTTCTCGTATGCATTACAGGCCTTTTATCATTTATCATCATCAAAACATCCAGAGTACCTGAACATGTTTAATTTATTATCCTCCGCTTTTTTTTTATAAAACAGTCCAGTTCATTGTTTTCTGCACTCAACACTTAACATAAAATGGCCTCCATGTCAGCTATTTTTCTCAGTTATTCTATTAATCAAATATTACACTTAAATAGCCCTTTAAAAAAACCTAAGGGGCAACTAGTGGAAGTGCTGTGACCCAACTTTTAATTTAGTGCTTGTGAGAAGCGCTGGCCAAATATGGTATTGAGGGCTGCAAGCTCTGAGATGAATAGTGCACACTGTAGTGAGCTACATTAATTACTGTTTATACTGTTTTACTGTTTTCTTAACTGTTCTGACCCCTTGCATTCAGTCTTCATCCTGTTTTTTTACGTTTTAATATGCTGGTTTAGAAACATCTCCAAGCTTACTTTCTAAGTTGAAAGTTTTCAGATTGCAATTACTGCGATCCAAAGAGCACCTGCACAAACGTGTCGTCAACGACACAATCCTCATTCATACCGTTAAACCTATATATATACACAACTCCCCAAATACATGGGTGAGTCTTTTTTCTTGCATTTATTCATTTCTGAGTGCATTTATCTATTATGAGACTGTTCTGGCTCCATGGCTCTCTGACCAGACATGATCATAGTTGATTATGGAGATCTAACTGCATTTACATCTGAACACATTTTTTAAATGTCACAATCTGGAACTGGAGCTTAAAGTTTTTCCTGCTACTTTATTTTTTATTTTTTATATGCAACCCGGAATTACCTACAGCGTATAGCAAGGCCTAAGAATATCTATGTGGTATTTCTAAATGTCAAAAAAGACATTAGTATGCATGAAGTGAATGCACATGCTGCAGTCTTAAATTCACACATGGTCCAACACTGGTATCAACTCTTTGTTTGTGTCACAGGGTAGCAGGTTAGGAAACAGGGAAGGAGGACCCAAACTAAAATTATTTATTTTAACCTCCAAAAATCCACAAGAAGAAAAACTAAGTCTAAAAATCCAGAGAGCAAAGAAAAACCACCTAACACTACAAAAGACACAAGACAACGAACCAACAAGAGACTCAGGGAAAACAGAGACTAAATAGACATGGGGTAATCAGACGCAGGTGAGACTAACGAGACAGGTGAGGACAATCAGGGTAATCACAAAGGCGGGAAACACAAGGAACAAAGAACACAAGACCAGAACAACTGAGTTAAAGTAGTAAAACCTGACACTGACACCACCTAAAACCAGACAGACAAAATATAACGGGAAACACTAAAGACTAGACTTAAAACACAAGACAGGAAATAAAATAACAGGGAACATAGGAGGACACAGGGAAACACACTCAGGACTAAAGTAAACACAAGACTATGAAACATTAAAGCACACAAGGGAAACAATCAACACACTTGTTTTAAACTTTGGACAAAACAAGAAAAGTTCTGCATCCAATGACAGGTCTGACAGATAAGCTTTCCCTTTTCTGGAGCGGCATCTTTTGGGGGGCAGATTTGAAATGTCACAGTTATGTGTTGCAGGCTTTCTCATTCACAAACTCCTTCAAATACAGCCAAGAAATATGCCCTCCTTTCACCAGCCAAAGATGGATCTATATGGTGCATCCTTCGTGGTCAACCATATCACATCCCATACCTGGCGAACTCTCAAGCAGCTGAGTATTCATGCACTTTGCTGTCATAACTAAAGAAACAAATAAATTGGCCATTAAAGCTGACAAGCATGGCTTTGAACTGTGGGATGAAGTCAGGTTACGTTGAACAAACCTACACATACACAGGGACAACTTGCAAACTCCACTCAGAACGCCGCCCCCCCCCCCCCCCCCCCCCCCCAAATAAAATGTGGGTTTTTGAGCAAACGGAGATACATTTTTAGCAAATATTTATGGTAGATATTTTGGTATTAAATGAAGCATGATCATTGTTAGGGCCAAGGTTAATCCTAATCCAGTTTAACCAAAATTGTATGTTTTACTGTTGGACAGGGAGGGGGTGTGGGTAGAATAATTTGCCCCCTCCCCATCCCGATATTGGTATTGTCCACTTGGGTTGACTTTCTGGGATTGTGGGGTTAGAATTTATTGGTTTGCCCATGTAGAAAGAAGACGATGTTAAATCTAAATTTCAACTCAACCATTATGTGCTTCCTAAACAGTACATTATTCTCACCAAACATCACCTTTTTACAGTGATCACATGTTGATTAGGAAGAAAGTACATAGCAAGGGTAGCTAAGACCAGATACATCTATCAATATATTATGCGGCTAAGAACAGAAGAGACGGAGAGAAAGTGACAAAGCATTGTTATGTGGTCAACTGTGATTAAGACTGTGTTAATATTAGATTATGAATTAATTGCTGAGGAACTTTTGACGAGGTATGAAATGAACTATCAATGAGGGTGTGTTATATTCTCAGAATCTCACCCTTACATACTGGATGAAGCGGCCTGGAAAACAAGAAAAGACTAATCGGTCCAGGAGTTACGGCCTGCGCTCATGTGCTTGTTGGAGCTTGGGAACAATCTTGTTCTCAAGCCCATCGTTAGTTCTTTATGCCTCCATATCTCCCCCCCTCTTTATGTCTCTGTCCAGAATGTCCCCCCCCCTCCACACACACACACAAACAAAAGAGCACACTGGCCTTCATTGTTGTGATCTATGCCAGCCTATCTTGTAAGATGTATGAAGCCAAGTGAAGTCATAAAGACCTTTGAGAGATTGAGCGTGTGCCTTTGCTGACACAAACAGTGTAATAAAGGCAGAGGGGTGACCAGCACTGTACAGTGTTTCCTTTTGCCTCCCCTTTTTAAACACTACTGCATCATGTAAAATATATGTTAAAAATATATATATATATTTGCACCCATCATAACTTCTGTCCTCTTGCACGCACGCACTGGTAACCTGCTGTTTGAGTTGGTAAATGAAACACATACCTGCAGGAAGCAGTTAGCCATGGGCTGTTGCACTTTTCTATTATGTTGCAGAAGCAGCGAGGTATCCTGTGATACATTTAGGTCGTGTAGCTGGAGATTAACAGCAGCTGCAGGGAGATCTGCTTCCTCTGACACTTCCATTAATTTGAGTTCAACAGAATGTAATGCCTGCTCATGGACAATCCTTGGTTTTCTTTGTAATAGTGAAAACAAAAATGACATGTACCCAAAGGATTATGTATGGAATACAACTCAACTAATTTTGTAGGAAATAAATTAATTGAAAAGCTAGATATATTTTAAAATTATTACATACATTTAAAATCTATTTAGTTAGTCCACTTTACGAATAGCTGCTTCTATTTAAGCAGCATATTTGATTACTTCTTAGATTTAATGGCACATTTGTAACCGGGACTAAACAGAAAGCAAGGAGTGTTGTTGACGACACTTTGGTGTTGTTTCATCTAATTTGTGAGTTGTCACAGCACAACACTGAATAATGTGAACGTCATTATGAGTATTGAAGCAAAAAATGTAAAAACGAATGATACCTTACTAAGTAAGCTGTTACTTTTATAATGCAGTTACCTTTAGTAGCTCAGTTTCTGAAAATTGTTTTTAATTATTGCTTCTGTGCATACATTACCCAAAATGCAACGTGATCACTGAAAGTGTTGTTTGAGATATAAATATGCTAGCACCAGCTACGTAGCACTAGCCTTAAGAAGAGACAAATTCAGTTCACTTATCAGACTTAAGCTTCCTCTGAAGACACAAAATGCCTGAGTAAATGACTTTACATCTGCAGCTCAAACAAAGACATTAATGCTCCTGTGAGGAACTTTTAAGTTTGTGTAAATTTCGGCGAAAGCTGTGAACATAGTAGCATGTCTTATCTCTTTGCTGAATTTGTCAAGTGGTGTATAAGAAGGTATTTATGATGGAAAATCTTGTCCTACATTTTTCCACAGTCAAAGCTGTTCTCCAGAGCAAAGATTCACAGCTTTGTTCCGGAGAATGTCAAAAAAAGACTGCTTGTTAGGTTTTCTATTATCACCTCATCTGACAGCCCATCCCGTCCCCAAGCAATTTAACCCATTCAATTATAATATAGAGATACAAATTCTTCATGCTGGTGGTTGCTGTTGTAGATCTTAAAAAAAGCATTTTTAGTTATCAGTCTGTGTCATAATCAACTATAATCTCCCAACAGGAGCTCTGAATACAGCTCACATCAGAAAAGAGAAGAAAATATGAGATGGTTGTGACTCCACGAGCTGTGCAGCGATGAAGTCCACACAGTGTTGATGGTGGAGAGCTGAAGAGCACTGTCTGAAGATTTGGATGGATGAGGTGTGGTGCAGGACTTTGCTGAGCTCAGGAGAAGGACCCACAGATGCTCGTAAGAGATGAACGAGTAGGAGGAGGAGGTTTGCATCAATCTGTCACTGACATGACAAAGGAGAGCAGAGAAGAGAGGAAGAGTTTAAGCAGGAATGACTGCTTCATAGAGGTTGTCGGGGGGGGAAAATAGTGATAACCTGCTTAAATATCTGGCCTTTGATGGTAAGTTAGAGATTGGTTTGCTTTAGCGCAGATTTTCCCCCCGTTCTTCTTCCTTGTCTCTTCGCCTGATTCTTTCCCTCTCCTCATTGTTTTCCTTTCTGCGTCTCTGCGTTCCCCCTTTCTCGCCTCTCCTCTAAGACTTTTCCCTATTTGACACCTTGCAGAGCGAGTCGAGCTTCCTTCTCATCTGAACAGCGAGATACTCATACCTGCTTTGCTCACATTCTCAGGTTTTCCATTAGCAGCTCCGTCTGGAGTCAAAAATGTATTTCTTGAGGAATGCATCCTGACCTTCTGTGATGTCAAGAAGCATGAACATCACAATAGAAAGCTCTGAGCTTTTGAAGGTTGATGCAACTTAAAGACTTTTCTCATTAAAATGATTTTGCAAAGATTAAATGACCTTCTACTACCTGCATCCAATTTGCAAATAAATGTCTCACTTGTTGCATGTTCACATAAGTTGAAAGAAAGCTAGTGCCGGAGTCCTTGGTGTGTCAGGGCCTTTACATATTCAGGAGTTTGCAAGAGTTCTAATTGCATTTTAAAACATGTATTTTCAATTATGAATGTATTTTTCTTTGATTGGATATTCCCTTAGACTGAGAAGCTTTTAATGAACATTTTTTATTTACACGAAATGTATATCTCAAGATAAACACTTTTCCTTTCCCACTGAAAGTAGAACTATATTGAACAGTCTGTGCACTAACTTTCTAGTTTTACTAAGTTTTAATGTAGATTTCCTTTAACTGTTTAGAGAAATTGCAAACAATTGAAGCAATGCATTCCTATCTATTATACTCTTGTATGTCTAAATATTGACGTAGTTCCAATAGACATCAACATAAACCCCCTACAGTGTGTGCTTGAAGTTATTTAGACCAAACAGTTTTTGAATGAGGCTTTAAACATGTTTGTTTCCGCTGCTTTAGACTTACGAGTATTTTGGAGCTGGCATCAAGAGAACGCTCAAAGAATTGCAACATTTGTACACTTCCACATTTACTTTGCATACCATACCATGCATCCATGTTCACTGCATCTGCTACACTGAGGAACTAACCAGAAATGGAAAAAGTGACAGAAACGGTAGAGAGCCATTCCTCTTAAAGCAATGAACATCTTGACTGTCTTGACCTCATTAACCGAAACTGTAAATCAGCATACAGGGTCTCCATGGACAGTGTATACCGCAGATCAATAGAGCACAATCTACTGCACTGACCTTTGACATGGAAATGGCCCAGAGATGATTTGGCTTGTGTTTCTTTAAAGCCTTTTATAACCAAAAAAGTATTCTCTTCAGTTTTAAAAGACTGTTGATTCTCCTTGAATTGTACACTTAGCATAGAAACTAACCACCCATGGAGGTTAGCAAAAAATAAAGTCTAATTTGAAGCAAGAAGGACCGATGACCGACCTAAATACTCACAATTACCTCTTAAAGCAACGAAAACACACATTTGGTTTAGTGTTGCTTCAGTAAAATGTTGGCTGTATTAATTATTGTATATTATACTATTATTAAATCTACTGAAATGTGATGTATATGAACGCTTTTCCCAACACAATGAATTCTTCATCTTGTTTCTCTTGGAGTACATCTCTATAATGAATTCAATGGATGTTCCCCACTTTATTGGCAATGCTTTAAGAACATCTCTTTCAACATCAGAGATAATCAATGTAAAACAATGAGGTGACAGGTCAAAGGTCAGCCAATCAATAAGAATTTTCTCAATCACTGATTCTTTGTGCTTTCCTTACTGAGCTCTATTTAACGAAGCAATAGAGCCATTAAACCGCCGTAAGTCTTTCTTTAAGGGCGCTTTTTCCTACCAGAAAGTGGAAGAGATTTCTGTTGAAAACCTAGTTTGTCTTGTTCATTACTGCAATTTCCTTCTCTCCTCATTGGGGAAATAACACGACTGCAGCTGAGTGCCCACAAAGTAGCAGTGAAGGCTGTAGAGAATTGATTTGATGAGGTTTGAATTGTGACTCGGTTGTTTACAAGCTGTTTGTTTTCACAGTAAAGAGGAGAGGAGTGATGTATCGGGAGCTGTCAGTTGTGACCTAAAAAAGCAGCTAAAAGTGCACATCAGGGGGAAAATAATCTAAACAGTTTACTCAATGGAAAAGCTTCTTATTTTAAAGTAATAAACAAAACAAATCCATCCGTTTTTTTAAATAATATAGACATTTTACATGCAGAATTACTAATATTTTAATCCATGGAAAACTCCATATAACCTTGTTTGCTTCTATATGAGTAGAAAATGTTTCCTTTTAAATGGAGAGTCAGTAGCTTTCTCCTAAAAAAAATAAAGACTTATGCAAAGGTAATTATGCCCAATCACTTATTGGCTGGCTGACAGCCGCCTCTACATCCTGAGGAGGCTGAGGTCCTTTAACATCTGCAGGATGATGCTGTTCTATGAGTCTGTGGTGGACAGTGCCATCCTGTTTAATGTGGCGTGCTGGGGCAGCAGACTGAGGGCGGCAGACTAATTCACAAGGCCAGCGACATAGTGGGGGTGAAGTTTGACTCTCTAACGACAGTGTCAGAAAGGGAGAATGCCCTCAAAGCTGCTTGGACCCATTATGTGCTCGTCAGGCACAAGAGCACATTCCCCCGAAGTACAACAGAGGGTCGCAGGAGGTCATTCCTACCTGTGGCCATCAAACTCTACAACTCCTCCCTTTAGGAGTCCCACACTCAGACACTGGACTCTTTAATTTAACAATGTGCACTCTGTACAGTGACATTGGGTAACAGTTGACTTTTGACATTGATCTGACACAGAAGGGAAGAAACTCCTGAGAGTAAATAGACATGGGGTAATCAAAAACAGATGAGACTAATGACACAGGTGAAGACTATGAGGAGGGCAATCAACACTGAAGGGAAACACACAGAGGCAGGAATAAAAGACAAGACACAAAGGACAACTAACAAAATCATGAAATACTGAAGACAAAGAGAACTCAAAAATCAACTTGCACATTTAATGTAATTAAGTAAACTGTGGGTCACAAAGTGCTTCATCAACAAAACACAACACACAGATAAAATATCAGAAACAAAAGAGGAGCTCATGATAAAATCCTCTCATGACCAGTTGTTTTCGGAAATAAAAACTGAGCTGCACCTCATCCTCTGTATGTGACGTATTCACCACATGCCCGAAGTGAAAACTTTGTCCTCGCTGGGAGGGATAATTTATCCCCTCGCCGTGACCTTTCACATGTCAGGGTTAAAAGGTTAATGCCACATCATAACTCAGTTCGGTCTGAGGCGCTGAAGGCACTCTGAAGGGGACAGAAGAGAAAGAGACGGGGAATAAACTAAGAGGGGGGGGGGGGGGCAGTACTGAGAGGCATGGATGAGAAGTTGTCGGGGTCAGGGGCTCTGCCTTAACCTCAATGGAATAAAGTATGAAAATAAAGATAGATTAACATACGAGTCATTTGAACAAATGGTGATGGTGAGAAGAGTGCCAGGTAATGATTAATAGAGATGTATGTGTCAGACTTTTAAAGCTACAGTAGGCAAGATTGTTTCACTATTTTATGTTTTTTACAAAAAGGACCATTGCAAATCACTAACAATATTAAATGTGTGTGTCTAATCTGTATTTGTGAGCAGTCGCCCATTTGTATTTATTTATTTTTAAAACTCACTTGTTTTGAATTAAACAACCAATCATTGTCAGCAAGCACGTATCTCACACACAAAGCCAATCACAACATCTCTGCATGAACTAGCATCTTCAAGCATCTACTTATGTTGCGTCAGCCGAGCAACCGCCAGTGTTGATAAATGGAGTCAAAGGATAAGTGCCACAAAATTGCAGTTCTTCCAGTGTCCACTCAAGGCTAGGTCGGAAAGCCTCTGAAGTCCCATTAACTCCCCTGTTAAAACGACGTCACAGTAAAGATAAACACATTCACAGCCCGGTTGATAAACGGTGAATATATATCTTACATCGGGCTTGAAGCGGTCTTGTTAAATTCTTGGTTTCATATCATGGAAATATTGTGCGATTTTTGGACTCTGCCGATATCCTGAGATGACTCCAACATACTTTAAGTTTACCTCATGATATGAAACTTTTAATGTTTAATATCCACGTTTAATGTTGACATCCAGCATTTTAACTCTATGTTTGAGTTAAAAAATGGGAATCAGAATTACAAGTCCACTTTATGCTGCGATCAAGTGAACATGTCTTGGGGTTTTCTTGTCAAAATGCTTCACTCAATCCCCTCACCTCCCTGTCAAGTGGCAAATCTAACCAGCTCACCTTTGCAGTTGCCTCATTGGCTGATAGATAAATCCTAAAAAAAATAATGCAATCCTTATTGTAACTAAAAATTCCACATATTACTTTACCAAAACCACATATCTCCAACCTTGTATCTGGGTTTCTGTGTAACTTAAGTGGCCATGATTTTAAATGAAGGAATTAGAGTAAACGGAGAAGTCCAGGAACTTGAGTTTCCCATGTGTATTTCTGGTCGATGCCCATCCTGATCTCTACAAGTGCATTCAAGACTTTTCAACAAATAGGTAGCTTTTGTTTGACATACAGAATTAGAAGATAAGACATTATTTACAACAAATACTGTACATCCAGATTAGGGTTCCTGAAATAACAGTGTTTGTGGGCAAGCGTGTGCATGAGGTTGTATGAACATGTCTGTCTGCTCTCATTAATTTTAGCTGGAGGCCTACTTGTGGCGAAGCGTTGTTTCTGACACTGATAAGAGTTTATCGGGTGAGAAGTCTGTTTGGGAGTCAAATGCTGCTGTTATAACCAGCTGTTTTTAACGCCTTGCTGTTTTGGCCTGAGGCTTCAGACACAAGAGAAAAGACAGAAAATAGGCCCTGCTGGAGAGACATAAAGAAAAAAAAGGTATGATAAGTGAGCAATGGGGGGTGGGGGGAGCAGAAAGCTGAACTCTACTATACAGTTTAAGTCCTGCTCAGCAGGGAACCAGGTGTCTGAGGATGTTGGAAGATTGTGCACACTGTTGTCAGTATTCTGTTGTCGCCTGCTGTGTTTCATGCAACCGTTAGCTCGGGACAGAAAGGACAAAAACTCATGGGCAAATTGTTGATTTGAATGAATTGGTATTTCTTTTTGAAAACTAGTCATTTATATTTTGACTTAATCCCACTATCTCCCCCTCTTGGTAAAGGAACACAAGCGGCTCACCTAGAGCGTGCCTGAGGAAGGGAAGCAGGCTTTGGTTGCCACGGCAACCAACAGGCAAGCGGCTAGACTTTGCATTTAGGTGGACCTCAGCAGAAAAGGATGCATGTGTGTATTCCCCCAAGGCTGGGCTTCCCATGGCCAAAGAAAAGACAATTAATCTTCATGTCCTTTGGAAATCTGAAAAAAATCAATTAGATACATTTTCTTTCCTGCAAAGGTGTATCTCAATTTGCTATGAATCAATGCCAGAAATGCACATAGGAAAACAAATGTCGTCGTAAAATGTAGATTTTATTTTGAAAAAAAAATACCAGTGCTAGGAAGAAGCAGCTTGTACATGTCATAAGGAAGATAAATTACAATATTTTATCCATGGGAGTTTGCATGATATATAGTCACTCATGCATGAGGTAATGACCCTAACATTGGCATTTTGTTTGTAATTTTCTAGACCAATATTGTTTATAGGCTATCCCAAATGGTTCCTGTGACATTTGCACAAGCATTTCACTGGCTTCCCTCTAAACCAACATCAATGGAGGGTAGGCATTTGATTTTTTTTCCTCTGGTCAGAAGTCGATATGAGCTTCCACCTGACTTTGTTCCATTTTTCTTATAATTCAATTAGTATATATCTGTTAAATATGTTTTACTTTATAAATAATTACCAGGAAGGATATGTGTACTGTACATAATTCAAAACAAAACCTCTTTTTTTTTTAATAATGAACTCTTTGAGCTCTTATTGACAAGAATGGCATTTTAAGTTTAAGTAAATTGTTAAGAATGAAGTTTGAAGGAAAAGAACATAAGGAAGAAACAAACTAATAAAACACAGCAAAAGATCAAAACTCATACTCAAAAGGTATGCATGGTTAAAAATATGGAAAGCAGTTGGGCAAGAAAAGTCAGATAACTTCATGGTTGATTTTAGCATGCAATGTGCATATGGAAAAAGGAATGGAAAGTCCAAAGGCATCTTAGGAGGAAGGATGAGGGCTAATGAAAGTAACCACAAACTTAAAGCTTGGAGCTTAGAGCATAGAGGATCTGGGGATGCAAGCTTACCAAAAAGGGGAACCAAGGAGAGGATTTTAACATACTGTATTTTAGAAATAAAGTATCATATAACATTGGAAAATTAGGTTTGGCTACAGCTATAAAAGGTAAATAGCTGTATCAAACTTACAATGTATAAAATGTTGCTGCTATGAGGGGTAAGGGATAACAATGAGATGTTCTACAGTTGCCACTGTTATTTTTAGAAATACTGAGGGATAACAACAAATAAGCACTTGTCATACTTATTGTTCTGGTTTAATTTTACATATTGTATAAAACAAGTTGCTAGCAATTTATGGTATCCCCCATCAACTGTTCTAAATCACACCTTCAGTGTAACACCAACCCAACCAACCCGTCCTCCCCTTAAGGTGTGAACAAACACCTCTGCTGATGTCATACCACCACTGCACATACCCAATGAAGAGTACAACTGGAGATATTTTCAGCTGTACTCTGCAACAAGAGCCCCAGCTGGCTGACAGCAAACACTGAGACACAATAAGCCAAATGGGAAATTACATTACAACAGCTAAGTTATGCAAATTCCAGGACTGGGATTTAGTATCCAATTCTGTTAGATTGGTCTCGTTTTTCAGGCTCCTAATATTGTGTCTGGTATTCTGCACATAGCTGTCACTATGCACTTGCACAACTCGTGCAAGGTCATCACATACATCGTAAAGAGAAATTCAAGTGAACATACTATTGGTCATCCATGACCCTAATGGCTTCAAATCAATTTAATTTCACCACAAAGACTTTCACACTGAGACAATGAATGATTGTGTTCCTTCTTTTTTTGAAAGGCTGAATAGATTACACTATAGCCTGTAAATAATGTTGCCTTTAGCTAAACATGGATGACAGTTGACGGATTTTGTGATACAAACACTTAAGGTCACTGACAAAGTCACTGAGTCATCTGACTCCGGGACAGTTGGAGTGCTGCCAGTCTTTTTTATTGTCTCTCTTGTTTCTCTGCATGTTTGGCGGCATGCTACATGTTTTAATACATCTCCTACAAGAAAGTGCTGGCCATATTTAAGGGGCACCTCACCCGATTAACACATAATTCTTTGTTTAAAAAAAAACATGTGACTGCTACCTTAGCATCAGCACCATATAACAGGGACGCTTAAAAGTCATTATTAGTCTTTAGATACCGTTTTGGTTTAATTACATGTCACCATGATTCCATTTTGTTGCATGCTGTAATAGAACCAGTTGAACCTTGTCAAGACTAAGGTGACTAAAGCAATAAAGATAGTGATTTAAATGTATGCAGACAATCATGCTGATTAAGAAGGATAAATGTTAATGGTTTGCTGATCCCAATCTTGGTGATTCCACCAACTAGTTGAAGGTTCTATCAATCCCAGAAGTATCTCATCATTCATGTTACATTTTTAGACATTTCCAACGAGAAACTGTGCACAATGGATAAATGGGCATATTGGTTATTTCATTACATTTCTTAGATAAAATTTTCATTGTTAAATTTAAACCTATTTTAGAAACCTGCTTTAAGCTATTAGCATAAATATAAGACGAAGGTAAAAGAGGATGTCATCAAATTAAAGTACAGAACACTGGAACAGTTAGTGGGCTTGTTTTTGCTTGAGCATCTTCCCTCATCATCACTTCTACAGAAGAAAGGACAGTATGGAGGAAAGACTGTGACATACGACCTTGGTTTGTGTTCACATCTTAATGTTTTATTCATGCGATTACGTCTAACCCTGGTAGTCATTAACGAGAGTTCTTAATTAGCAACCTGGAGATGTCGGAGAACAGTCCTGTGCTTCACAAAGTGCTGAGGCCAGCAAGAGGAAAGTCCCTGTACCCTTTTATTCTTTATATCAATACGATTCAGTACAGTATGTGGTCCTTTATCTAATGTTATCAGACTGACCTCAGCACACAGTTTGACTGCAGAACCACTGATAGGAATGTACAGTACAACATTTCAATCAGATATTTTCACTTATCAGCATAAGGGCTGTCAAGAAAAGGGACAGGCCTTAATCATGTCTGAGGTGTGTATGAGGAAAACTGCTATACCTGAACTGTTCTGTAAAAGTGTTAATTACTTTACCCAATTATGCACCAACTATGCTCAAATAAAATCCATTACATGTAATGGTGCTTTCATCTTCATACCATTTTTGCATACTTTATCCACTTTTACACTGAGTTCAAGCAAGATACGTCACCCATTTTATCATTTTGTTAGACAGAATGGTAGAGTCTGCCTTGAAGAAAAAAGCCAAGATAGAAACAGGGCAAGGTAAATGGGGACAAGTCTTGGAAGGATTATGATGAGTATCATTTAAGTGTACAACACACCCATAGTAAACATCCAACTCAATGAAGAAGAAGAATGTGGAACAACATCTGCATTAAATGTTAAAAGAGATTTGGGGGGGGGGTTTGCATGTTTTTACAATGAGAGACATTCTCTTAGGTGGTAACGCTGTTAACAAACTTCACACGTTCATTGCTGGTTTTTATTAGTGTGTGAAGTTTGGCATGTATCATCATGTTGTCATGGTGACCCCTGAGTAGTCTTCCTCTTATCTCTTTTTTTTTTTTCCCCTGGTGTGACATGACAGGTGTGAGGTTGCTAAAACTTGTTCTGAAGTCGTCACTATTCAGTGTAAATGTTGTTCACTGGCTGTTTGAGGGGAGGTGGTGCTACCATAAGGTGATTCTGGGCTCAAATTGTCAAACACGTTTTGGCTTTCCCCTGCTGATTTCTGTGTCGTTACGTATTTCAGACAGGCTGATCAAATATTTATAATCTGACAAATGACAACCATATTATCACTGTAACTGTATGTCTTTTTATGACTTCCTGTTGATCAAACTGTGAGGTCTGTGTATATTTGGCCAAACAGCCGAAGTACTGACTATATTACAGTAGCTGTAAGCTATTTCATAACCTTTGCACTGTCTGTGTGTGGGAGTTTATTTGGCAGCTCTGATCTCAGAACGCAGCCAGAAGTCCAAGTCCTTTATTTATATTGGTCCAGTATCTTCTTTTTCCCCTTCTGGCTTACTAAATGTACATTGATGAAGTCTACTTTAATTAGACAGCTCTGCAAAAAGCATTTTATGTCATTTAAGTCAACATTTTCCCCGACTGCCCTCTTGCTTCATACTTTGAATTCTAATGCATACTTTTTGATTTACCTTCAAAGCTTGTCAGAACACCTCTTTAGACATCCTACTTGTAGTCTGTGTATTTTTCTTCTTATTTTCTGTGCTTGTTTAATATTACAATGAAGTCTTCAAAATTCTTTCATCTGTTGCTCATCTGTCCAGGTAACCATATGAATGTGGTTAGTCTGCCCTGATTGACCCCACCTGTGTCTCATTATTCCCTGATTGTGTCTCCTCAATCTCTGTGTGTACTCCCTAGTGTGTTTTCCCAGTCAGTATCTTAATGTATGACCTTTATCTGCTCCACTGGATTTGTTTGCCTGTCTGTTTTGACTCTCTGTGTATGGAGCCAATAAACCTGTCCGACTGTAGGCTACTTTGAAAGAAAGACACTTTAAATGATTCAAATGCACCACTCCACAGGGGCAGAGGGTGCCTCTCTGAAAAAAAGTAACCTATTGAAATAAGCCGAAACCAAATATTAGTTACATAATAATAATAATAATACATTTTATTTAATGGCGCCTTTCAAGCCACCCAAGGTCGCCTTACAGTGGATAAAAACAATACATTAGGTTAAAACCAAACATAAAAACAAACAAAAGACAGGTGTAGTGTGGAGTGAACAGTTACAGTGAGTATGCCAGTTTAAACAGGTGGGTTTTGAGTTGGGATTTAAAGGTGGAGATGGACTCTGACTGTCGTATGTGGGGGGGGAGGGAGTTCCAAAGTCTGGGTGCCGAGCAGCTGAAGGCTCGGGCACCCATGGTACTGAGGCGTGGTGTGGGGATGACTAGCAGTCCAGCAGAGGTTGAGCGGAGGGTGCGTGAGGGGCTGTAGTGATGGAGGAGGTCGCAGAGGTAAGTGGGGGCTAGCTGGTGAGGAACTTTGTAAGTGAGGAGGAGGTTTTTATAGTTGATGCGAAATTGTACAGGGAGCCAGTGAAGTTGAATGCGAATGGGGGTGATATGATCAGATGATGTGGTGCGAGTAATGATCCGGGCGGCAGAGTTCTGGATGAGTTGCAGTCTGTTGATGAGTTTGGCGGGGAGTCCAGTGAGGAGGGCATTGCAATAGTCGATGCGGGAAGTGACAAATGAGTGAACTAGGATTTCGGTGCTGGACTGGGACAGTGATGGGCGGAGTCTAGAAATGTTACGGAGGTGGAAGAGGGCAGTCCGGGTGATGTTTCTAATGTGGGGAGCAAATGAGAGGGTGCTGTCCAGAATGACGCCGAGGCTTTTGACTTGGGGGGAGAAGGGTACAGGGAAACCGTTGATGATGATGGGTGGTACTGGGGTGTGTTGTGAGTTGGTGAGGGTGGGTTTGGAACCGATGAGCAGGGCCTCGGTTTTGTTGCCGTTGAGTTTTAGGAAGTTCCTGCTCATCCAGTTCCGAATGTCTTCCATGCAGGTGATGAGGGAGGTGGGAGGGGTGGTGGCAGTGGGTTTGGAGGAGATGTAGACCTGTGTGTCGTCGGCGTAACAGTGAAAGTGGATCCCATGATGGCGGAGGATTGTGCCCAGAGGGAGGAGGTAGATGATGAAGAGTAATGGACCCAAGACTGACCCCTGGGGAACACCCAGTGAAACACCCGAACACCCAGACTTGTGGTCCCTTATTTGCACAAATTGTTGGCGGTCAGTGAGGTATGATGTGAACCAGCGGAGTGCAGCACCAGTGATCCCAATGCCAGCCAGGCGGTCCAGGAGTAATGTGTGGGAAATAGTGTCGAATGCTGCGCTGAGGTCGAGGAGGATGAGTATGGTCAGAAGTCCGGAGTCAGCTGCACAGAGGAGGTCATTGGTGATTTTGACTAGGGCCGTTTCAGTGCTGTGTTTTGGATTTATAATATATTTTCTAGCCTTTCATTTCTTACACCATCAAATGTTAAATGTTGATTAATAACAACGCCTGCAGCACAGGTGAGTACACGGGTCTGTGGGAAGTGGAGTGTCGGGGGTATGGGCTAAGACGGATTTGGATTCAGATCTTTATTCTCAAACAATGCCTCAATCAGATATTTACTTCCCTTCATCAGTTTTCATAATTATTTGAATTTGAATTTGTGCGCGTGTGTGTGTTTCTGTGCGTCTTCTGGAAAATGCAGATACAGTTAATTTGGTATTTAAACATTTGGAAGTTTGGCCTGCAAAAGTAAAATGCATATTTGATGTGACCATTGAGAGTTCAGTCAAACATCTGCAAAAATCTGATTACAAATATGATCCATAAAAGTTTCGAAAGTGTTAGACATCCAACACTGAATAAACCTCCGATTAGGTCTCTCAGAGGAGACAGAAGAACCAAAATCGGATTGAAAACTGTAAATTTTTCCACTCGTGAATAACAAACAGTCAGCCTTTCATAGCAATGTTGACTGACCCCTTATTTGTTCTCAAAGACAAGAATCACTACATGATTTCTTTATTGTTTGAGCTCTGGATAATTATTGAACTTAACTCCCCTCTGGCGATGCTCAACAACCTTTCGACTATAATAATGAACGACCAGCAAAATGATCAACTGCAGACAAGTCTTAACACCCGTCAGTCAGCCAGTAATCACCCATGCTCGTCAATATTCTGCCTGCGGACGACACTAATGCCGGGTGTAAACATGCGAACAGCTGCTGTGTGACTTTCCCAATGATAAGTTCACAGATTTATTGGCTTATTTGGAATACATATTAAAAGAAAACCACGCATAATTTAAAGCCCAAATCAGAAGCATTTATAGAACTACGAAATTACAACTTTCTGCAGTGTAAATGTATTTACTCTACTGACATTTGTTCTCCCTTTCAGCCTGGAAATATAGCTGGTGTGTTGAAATAACCTAGATGGATTGCCAGTTGACTCTTACCGTTTACTTTACCAGTGCTCTCCAGGGTCGGACATTTTCTCACAGATGGACCATGATGTAAATCTAAATATGTTAGGTTGATACTAACACATTCTGGAAAATGCCATTAAATGGCTAACAAAATTAGCATTGTGATTTATTATTATTTTTTGTTTGCCCCTGTTCAAATAAATAAATAAACAGTGTACAATATACATTAACCTCAAAAAGGAGAGATGCATTGTAAAAGGTTGTAGCACTTGTGCTAATTTCCACCTGCAGTCCCTGGGCAGGCTGTTGTTAACATACAAAGTATGTACACTCCAAAGCATTACATTGCATTTAAAACTAGACAATTGCTGCAGAAATTGTGAGGGTGGTTGCCGTGTGTGTGTCTGTGTATGCGTTTGTGTGTGAGACTGCAGTAAGAGTGTTTAACTGTAGTCAGCTAACAGCTAAAGGCCGGAAACACCACACATGATGAGAGATCGGGCCAAAACAATCCTGGATTGTGGGAGGAGTAGCGCGGCCCGTTTTGAGGATATAATAAGCGGAATAATAACTAGAAAATTTGCATTTCCCTGCGGAAAATGCGTGTGAATGCTTCCTGCTGAAATGTTGCGGAAACACTGCTGAATGAAGAAAAATCAGCAGAAAAAGAGGAAAATTAGCAGAAGATGAAGAAAAAGTGGAACAAGTAGAAGAAGAGGAAATAGCAGAAGAAAAGTGGAAGAAGAGGAAATAGCAGAAGAAAAGTGGAAGAAGAGGAAATAGCAGAAGAAAAGGGGAAGAAGAGGAAATAGCAGAAGAAAAGTGGAAGAAGAAAAACAGTAGTAAAAGGAGAAAAGGAAGTAGAAGAAAGTGAAAGTATCTGTACAAGAACAAGAAATAGTGATAGAATAAAATGTAGTAAAAGAAGTGGAAGCAGAAAAAGAAGTAAAAGCAGAAGAACAAGAGGTAGAAGAAGAGGAAATAGCAGAAGAAAAGTGGAAGAAGAAAAACAGTAGTAAAAGGAAGTAGAAGAAATTGAAAGTATCTGTACAAGAACAGGACACATCAGACATGTCACTCGCAGGAGCTGGGGATCGAACCCTCAACCTTCCGATTGAGGGGCGACGACTCTACCAACTGAACCACAGCCTCCAACCATGAAAAATAGCATTTACAGTATAAAGTTCAATGCATGTGTGTGCGTGTGTGGAGGGGAGGGTGTTTGTGTGTAAGTGCAATCAAGAGCAACTGCATTCAGCTGGCAGCTTCGACTGAGAAAATGGGGGAACATCTCCCTATTCAGTGCTCATTTTAAGGGGTAAAATGAAGAGTTCGCGGCTGAATGATGATTTTATGAGCACGAGCAGAGATAGCTGAACGCGTTGATGTAATTTTTATGTCTGGCATCCAAGAAATGTTGGAACTACAGCGATTTAAAAACGTAGTCAATTTTTCTTTCATTTGACATTTTTCGTTTCTTTTAACATTATCGCAGATGGAGAGTTTTTTGGACCACCTGCCGCTTTGAAGGTCACAGTGTCCAAACCGTAGCTCCGTTTGTCCTGAAATCTTAATGTGAGCGAGAGGACAAGTTTTCCTACGTTTTGAGGGTAAATTTAGTCATGTGGTGTGAAAATTGTGGTCGCTAGAGCAATTTGTTCGGGAGATTTTGAAATAATCTCACAACTCTGCCGCACTCTTGCGATGATGTCACGCACTCTAGCTCTGAACATTCCACCACATACACACCCATTCAAAAACGTGGAAGACAGCAAAAAACATCACAAAACAGTTGGAAGTATAGTTTAAAAAGTATAAAAGATAGCAAAACAATGTAAATGTAGTAAAAGTAGTGGAGAAACGTGTGAACGTTTTAAAGTAAAAATGAAGTCTCTACGTGGAACACAGCAAAAGTTATAAGGCTGAGAAAAAGGTGGAACAGTGGAAAAAAATCCCATTCATTTCAATGGGGAAAAAATTTGTGAAAATTTGTGGAAAAAGTGAAATAACTTAAAAAGTAAAAGTAGTAAAAACGTGAAAAGTCATAGCCATCATGAGCAGAAAAAGCTGAACAGTATGATAGTTGAACGGTGAAAGTAGCACAAACGGTGCAAAAGTAGAAGAGCGGCAAAAAACGTACGGAAGTAGAAGAATCGGAACTAGACAATTTGCATTTCCCTGCGGAAAATGCGTGTGAATGCTTCCTGCTGAAATGTTGCGGAAACACTGCTGAATGAAGAAGAATTAGCAGAAGATGAAGAAAAACTGGAAGAAGAGGAAATAGCAGAAGACAAATAGAAGACAAAGAGTAAAAGTAGAACGAGAAGCTGAATAAGTTAAATTATCTGTAGAAGAACAAGAAATAGTAATGGAAGAAGAAGATGTAGTAAAAGCAGGAACACAAGAAGCAGAAGAAGAGGAAATAGCAGAAAAAGACAGAAGCAAAACTCAAACAAGAAGCAGAAGAAGTTATCTGCAGAAGAACAAGAAATAGTAATGGAAGAAGAAGATGTAACAAAAGCAGAAAACAAGAAGCAGAAGAGGAAATAGCAGAAAAAGACAGCAGCAAAACTAAAACAAGAAGCAGAAGAAGTAAAAGTATCTGCAGAAGAAGAAGAAATAGTAATGGAAGAAGAAGATGTAGCAAAAGCAGAAATACGAGAAGGAGAAGAAGAGGAAATAGCAGAAAAAGACAGTAGCAAAACTAAAACAAGAAGCAGAAGAAGTAAAAGTATCTGCAGAAGAACAAGAAATAGTAATAGAAGATGTTGCAAAAGCAGAAATACAAAAAGCAGAAGAAGGGGAAATAGCAGAAAAAGACTGTGGCAAAACTAAAACAAGAAGCAAAAGTATCTGCAGAAGAACATTGGACATGTTGCTCGCAGGAGCTGGGGATTGAACCCTCAACCTTCCGATCAAGGGGCGACGACTCTACCAACTGAGCCACAGCCACCAATCATGAAGAAAAGCATTTACAGTATAAAGTTCAATGCATGTGTGTGCGTGTGTGGAGGGGAGGGTGTTTGTGTGTGTAAGTGCAATCAAGAGCAACTGCATTCAGCTGGCAGCTTCGACTGAGAAAATGGGGGAACATCTCCCTATTCAGTGCTCATTTTAAGGGGTAAAATGTTTTTGAGGGTAAATTTAGTCATGTGGTGTGAAAATTGTGGTCGCTAGAGCAATTTGTTCGCGAGATTTTGAAATAATCTCACATCTCTGCCGCACTCTAAGCGATGATGTCACGCACTCTAGCTCTGAACATTCCACCACATAGACACCCATTCAAAAAGGGAGAAAACTGTAAAAAACATCACCAAACATTTGGAGGTATAGTTTAAAAAGTATAAAAGATAGCAAAACAATGTAAATGTAGCAAAAGTAGCAGAAGAACGTGTGAACGTTTTAAAGCAAAAAGGAAGTCTCTACGTTGAACAGAGCAAAAGTTATGAGGCTGAGAAGAAGGTTGAAAAGCTGAAACGTTTCCCATTCATTTCAATGGGGCAGAATTTTCTGGAAAAAGTGAAATAACTTAAAAAGTAAAAGTAGTAAAAACGCGAAAAGTCATAGCCATAATGAGCAGAAAAAGCTGAACAGTATGATAGTTGAACGGTGAAAGTAGCAGAAACGGTTGAAGAGCAGAAGCGAAGCAAAAAACGCACGGAAGTGGAATAATAATAATAAAGATTTGGATAACAATAGTGTGAATGCTTGAAGCATTCACACTAATAATAAAGAACTGGATAACAATAGTGTGAATGCTTTCAAGCATTCACACTAATAATATTAACAATTGTAGTAGTGTGGTTTGCCTTTCAGGCAACCACCCTAAATATCGACAATAGCAGTAGTGTGGTTTGCCTTTCAGGCAACCACCCTAACAATTGTAGTAGTGTGGTTTGCCTTTCAGGCAACCACCCTAACTATCTCATACACACTAATTACATTTCTGGATAAAAGGTGGTACTATCTATCACGAAAAGAGGTACTAACTATCACATACACAAAAGATTAAGGAAACAATCTTTTTGACTGAAAATACCCTACAAACAAACTTACTTAAAGGCAAATGTTTCCTAAATGCTGTGGAGACAAACTTTAAAAAACTGCCAAATTTTGCACGTGTAGCCTACTTTGAATACTAATTTAATAAATGTTATTCAGAGAGGGTGCCGTTTATTTTGTATAATTAAGTTTTCAAAGACATCCCACTCTGCTTGACTTGTGGTCATATTTGGAAGTAAAAGAACAACAACAATAGAATAAGAATTTGTTGTTGTTTTTTGTTGGTCTAATTAAAATAAAATATGATCGTTATCAGTTACAATCTCACTGCCTTAACAACTAAGCTTGTCTGCAGAAGACATTGATGGTTCATCTGGACACAGCGTGATGGAATAAAATCTTTGTTTTGGGGCATTTCGTGAGCCATTGTTGAAAGCTTGATTCTTTTCTGAACAAAAATAAAGTATCCAACTGTTGTTGAATAACATGATGCTGTGGGTTTTGTTTCCTCCTGTCTTTCTCAATAGTTTGACTCACCAGTCACATTACAATCTTCTGTGCTCTTGTGTGACTCATCCCATCTCTGCAGCAGAATGAGTTTCATCCATCTGTTCAGAAATGCCAGCCGAGTGTCAGACTGCCAGCAGCTGCATCAGTCTGCAGAGAAGAATGAGACATCTATAGCTTCTGTTCTTTTTTTATTTTTGACCGGAAGTAATAGATCAAAAACAAACACTGGACATCTAGGAAGCCAATCACAACCATTGGTACCACAATACCAGGACAAAGGACAAAGGGGCAGAAAGCAAGCTTGCATAATAAGTATTCAAAGAGAATAGCAGACTGATTTGTACTGAAAGATGAATTCATTAGCATCCAAAAGGGTTTCTCGACGTGACTGTGAGTCACTTTGGGAGTGTCCTCAGGTAAATCGCTTTCTTATTGTTTAAAGATGAACTTGGCCAAGGTGAGAGGGAGCCCCAGCTCAGGGACGCATCCTAAACATTTTAACAGCTCGGCACGCACAGAAGACTTCTAATGAGGAGGGAGACTGCTGAGTCATTGCTTCTCGTAGTCTGTGTCACTTTGCCTGGCTTCCAGCTCAGTTTCTTCCTCTGCAGCATTTCATGATGTGGCAGAGATATATTTTTTTCCTAATTGTTTTGGCTGTCAGTATTGTTCGGTTAGTATTTGGCACAATGTGTGTTTATTGATTTTTGGAAAATTGATTCTTTGGTTTGGCCATTTCAAGAAACGTTTTGTTTGTAATCTTATATTCCAAGAAATCTGTGAAAGTCAAGTCAGGTTTATTTGTGTGGCAGGTTTAAAAAAGTGCAGCTGACCAACGTGCTTTTCAGACAATGCATTAAAACGTGCATAAAATGAAGGAGAACAATTATAAGAATCCTGTATATACACGTGCACATATACATACATGTACACACACACATAACACAAAAAATAGTTTGAGTATTTGTGTTTGGTCGATTATTTTTTTTTGAAACAAGGCTTCTTGGCAATACATATTTTACCATTGGAAAGTATGTTTATTTCCCACAATGTACATTTGGCAATCAGTAGATTTTGTAGTGGAATTTGCTAGTTGAAGAAGCAAAAGAATTATATGATACACACATGTGCCACGCTTGTTTGTTCTGTTTGTTACTTGTAGTTTGGCTTATGATGGTTGTTTGTTTGATTGAGTTTCATTGATTAACTTGATGTTGCTTTGTTAAATAAATTCTATTATATTTTACAAAGTCGTTGTTTGTGATCACTGTGAATTTGCTTTGTGACTTAGGCTGGGTGAAAGGGCTTTGTGTTCGGATTTCACACCTTCAATTAAATACAGATTATTAATTATTAATGATATTGGTATTTAATTAAATAATTTGAGACTGATATTGGTAATATTTTGGTTGTTCCCTGTTTACAGGGTGGTGCCCCGAGGTTTATTAAACGCAGTTTAATAACAATTATTGATTTAGATTAATAATTAAATAAACTTAATTATTAATTTATTTTGACAATCAAATTTTACTTCATAAAACCCAACATAGCAGTTGGTCAGGTATTCGCTCCTGAAAATTCCCAACACAGTCGCTTGTATCTTGTTCTTTTCGGTCATGACCCAAAGCTCATGACCGTATGTGAAGGTATGAACGAAGATCGACTGGTAAATCGAGAGCCTCGCCTTTCAGCTCAGCTCATACATCACCACAACGGACCGATACAACGACCGCATGACTGCAGGCGCTGCACCGATCTGTCTGTCGATCTCCCTCTCTATCCTCCCCCCACTCCTGAACAAGACCCCGATATACTTAAACTCCTCCACCTGGGGCAAGGACTCCCCACCGACCCGGAAAGGGCAAGTCACCTTTTCCAGTCGGTGTATGTATGAGCATGTAAAAAGTCGGACAGATAGAATTCCTCGTTGGGAAGATCGTTCTTTGTAATGAACACTGTACAGCACCTGCAACGGCATCTGTCAATGTAAGGACCATGTTACCAATGGCAAAACGAGGAGCAGACAATAAAAGGTAGATTCCTCCACCACGCTCTCAATCAATATTGCAATAACAAAAGATGACATCTAGGCTAGTCGGGAATCATGAATCATGGGGTTTCTCTATGCTACATGATGATTAATGTGAGGAAAACATGTTGAAATATGGATTAAATTAAAATGAAATAATCCATTATTTAAACACAATAAAAAGGATGTTCTGTAAACAAGCATTAATGAGGTGAATGCCTGCTAGACATCCCTTCCCCCAGCAGAGTATAGAGGTCCCCTCTTAGACATGTAGATGTCAATCAAGCCGGCAAGTCCCCTCTTAAAAAAAAAAAAAAAAAAAAAAAAAAAAAACTTTGAAATAATATTGTGGTTAAAGACATCATAAGTAAATGTGGTTTTACTTTTTGGTATTTTTAAAATGATCAGAAAGACAAGGCCACACTCGTAAAGTTTAGAATGATAGTCCCCCTTATAGTAATCTGTTTGTGGGTGTGTGTGTGTGTGTGTCTGCGGTGAATGCAGTGATACAGAATTAATGACAGGCGTTTATCTACCTAGAATGAACCATGTCCATCGCCCTCCCCTCAGCCTGCAGCTCACCAACAATGTGTGAGCGTTTGTGTGTCTAT
Organism: Symphodus melops; assembly: GCF_947650265.1. Lineage (NCBI taxonomy): Eukaryota > Metazoa > Chordata > Actinopteri > Labriformes > Labridae > Symphodus > Symphodus melops. Next base: position 3,939,076 of record NC_136705.1, read on the forward strand.
ATGTAAGTGTTTGTGTAATTAAAGTTTTCTTTTTTTGTACTCTATTGTCAAACAATGGTGTGACAGTGTTAGATAATGGATAGCTTCATGACTTAAATAAAAATAAGTGTCTTCTAGATCTTGTACACTTGTTTGTGTGGTGGTTTATGATCTGTGTTTTGTTGTGATAATGATCCAAAGTCCTCTTGGGGCTACAGACAAGACATTTGTCTTTAACCTGAAGCAACAGCATCTGCAGTCTCAAAAAAAAAAAGTTGTTCTCATATTGAATATCCCAGGGACTAAGCAAAAGATTTGCCCAAAAGCAGTAAAAAATGAATAACATGCAAATCATAGATATTAATTCATTACATGCAGAGCTTTTTAGGATGAGAAAAAAAACATATTTTAGCAGTGAAGGGGTGGGGGATGTCTGAAGCCATGAGGAGGGGTGCACCTTGGACTGGTTTCCAGTCAATCACATGGGTAAAGAGAATACCAGTTGACACCTTTTTTGCAGTGATGCCTAATGGGATAGAAATGAGTTTTTCCCCAAATGAATTCGTAGCCACTTGTTTAAATATATGCGATGAGCATGCTATTTGCTTTGAAGTTTAAGTAGGGTGCATTTAACCCCCTGCATGTGTTTGGTTAATTAGACTACATTTGCACAGGTTAAGGGGGCTAAAAGCTGCACACTGTGTATCAGGCCCTGATGGTGGAAGAACAATGCTACACATTAAGACACAGAACGTAAGCACACTGTGTTAGTAATACGAGTTTTGAAACAGAGCTAAAGACTGATCAGATAGCAATGGATAATGATACACACTTCATGGTGATATCAGTTGTCAGATCTATCCTTTCTATTACACAGTCTTAACACACCAGCAAAGAAAGCTAAGTGGTAGCGCTGAGACACAAATAGTTATCATTAAATGTAAAAATCACATTGAATTTCCTTGTAAAGGAAACAAAGTAATTCATATGCACGTACTCTGAGCCCAGATAGAAGCGCTTGCTCAGTACAGAAGTATTTATCTCTCTGGCCTGCAGACAGTCATATTGATTACAGTTTGGATGAAATGGATTCCCTCATTACTGGGCTATTGACAGCAGTACCAGGACATTACATTAACAACTGCTAATGCTTGTGTTCCCATCCATCTTGTAATGCATTTATCTGTGTTGTTAAAAACACATTGATGTCAGAGATGCTATAGAACTTGCCAAAAGGAACAAATAGGTGCTTGTGTGCCAGGTTGTAGAGCTATTGGGTCAGCACAATATAAGCACTCTGAGGATCACTGAGCTGTCGAGGCCCTTTTTTCTCTCTCACTTTCAGACTGCAGACATAGAGTCACTCAGAATGGTGAGAGGTGTCATTGATCAATTTAAATGCCGTAAAATGTCTGACTTCAGTAAACTGTGTTCCCTCTGTACAATGTAAAACTTAAATGATATCTATTTTCAACTGACACAGCATCTGGGGGGGGGGGGGGGGGGGGGTAGTGAATTGAAGGTCCTGATTGGTCAAATGAGGTGTCATGGTTAGTTAAACTGTCTGGGGACTCACGACAGTCTTGGGACTGTGATCAGTTCATGCGAGTCTGATAAAAGCCACGTTTAAAAAGTAGAGTGAACAGTTCACTGTTTGTTCTTGTTTCCAGCAGGATGGCCATGTTGTTGAGTTTCAAGCGTCAAACTCAATGAAGTTCTCCCTATCCATGTCGCCTAGCATTATTTATTAGGATTTACAATTGTCATACATTTGTATGTCATATTGTAGCTTCACAAAGCATACATGTTGAAACTGAAATGACATTGAAAATGTAACAAAAATGTAAATCAGCTTCAACGTTTCCGAGATTTCTCAGTTCCTATTAGAGTCCTAATATGCCATAAATGTATGAGCTGTTTTCTAATGCAGGAAAGGATTATTAGTTTTCTAGAAATGGAGAAATATTAAAGTGACACACACACACTTTTAGATGCTGACATTGTAAACAAACAGCCACCAGCAATGTACTGATATTGATTGCTTACAGCAGACTCAGTTGCAGTGATGAGTCATTCAGGAGTCAAACCAGGGTGGGAACCCAACATTAATCCACCAGAGCAACAATTCCCAAGTCTATCAGTTTGAAATGGGATTGTACGGCTATGGTGGAGGGAGAAACCGGGATTGTGTGGAGCTGAAGCTGCACCCCCACTGGCCTTCAGTCAGTCTGTTTAAATAGCAGGGAGGCTGAGCCCATCCATCACCATGGGAATCTCATTTCCACCATGTGTCCAATGTAAATGAACAGCGCTTCCAATCAGGGGGCTGTTGTTTTGCCAATAGTGGCAGAGGAGCAGGAGAATGTTAGCTCATCCGTCTTGGCTTTGAGTAAACAAAGCGCTGCTCTGATGAGGGGCTCAATTCACATTTGCATAGTTGAGCTGAGATCTCAGTCACTGTATGCCATTTCGTTTTTTTTGTATGAAAACAATACAGCAGTTTTTCTTCTTGTGCATCTCAAACATTTAGAAACGGAGCGACTGAAGGGTGAAAGTTGAAAGAAGATGGATGTATTACACTGGTGTAGCCCTGCACCAGGAAACCCCAAGAAGAACCATTGGAACTGGAACGCTCTAAAACAAAGCTTTTTTTCCCAAACCTAACGAGTTTTTAGCAACATTATGCAAGGTTATATATTTGTGAACTTTAAAAAAAGACCTGCAGGTTACCTACAGATCACATATTCAAATGGACATTTTGAGAGCAGAAATAAACATGCACGGCCTTGTAAAGAAAATAGTTGTAGTCTGAAAAATATTATCAGCACACACCGAACAGGGGTGAACTTCTTTTTATAACTTACCTATTTAGATTTGATGAAGGATATGAGTAATGCATCATTTCAGTAGGGAAATGACAGATCTGACTGCAAGTGGCTGTGTGTTGGCTGTTAGTCAGGAGGCTTCAGGCCCAAGTCGTCACTGCAGCTCTTTGGCTGTCTTTATGTTTACCGGAAGTTTGAAAGAGTCAGCATTTCAAAAATGGCAACTGAACAGGCCTTTAGAAATCAAGGTGAAAACAACTCACGCTTCCTCCATGTTTATTTAGTACAATGCTTAAATCCCCATGTGTTGTTTCTCTACCATTCGTTTAAAAGTCTGTTGACATTTTATCATATATAACAGCATGCAAAATCAGGTATTTTGTTAGATATTAGCCTAAATGTCTCTGATGCGATAGAGTAAAATTCAGCAGATAGCTTAAGCAGATAAGTGAAACTGGTGGGAAGCTATCCCTGTGTTTGGAGCGTGCAGCATGTGTTTAGAATCATTTCCATGACCTGCAGGTTTCATTTGCACTGACTTTCTTGAGAACAATAGGGGACTTACTTCTCTCTGCATCTCTCTCTCTCTCTCTTTCCTCATCATGCTCCCAATGCTGCAGAGCAGCGTCACAGATTGTGATCTGATTCCTTAAACACCGTCCTGCTCATATATCCTCTCACACACACACACAGAGTTTAAAGTGTTGCTGCTGAGGGATCTAGACTGGAGAATTGCAAGACAGTGGCGGCCCCGGCTGACACTGAAGGATGAGAAAGCAATAAAGCCACTGAGACACTTTTTCATTCTCTCTCTCTCTCCGTCTGTCTCTCACACAGATACACAACACGTAACTATATTGGATTTTTGTCTCAGCCTTTTGCCCACTCGTGCACAATACTAGCAAACTCTTAAAGGGTTACCATGATTCTCTGAAGTATTTTAGCGATGGAAGAGATGGTAACAGATATATATTAAGTAAGTAAGAAGAGAAAAAACTAAGCTTCAGTCTTCCTTGCAGGTTAACATCCACACTAAATGTGGTTACATAATGCTCTGGTTGATATGCCAGTTTAACCTGACACAGTTAACTAATATCTCCAACCTTATAGATTAAAACATTGCCTAAACTGCATCAGGTTGCCAGTCTTTCATGTACTGTCGTTTACTTCAGGGTCATAGAGCAGCATTAGGTAGTAGTCACTGATCGGAGCTCGAGCCCCAACTTGTGATGGCTACAAGCTCTGGTGTGCTTGGTAGTTTGAAAGCAAACCCAACCAAATGAAAAATTCAACAGTCTTGCAACTTAACCGCCCATCAGCAAAAGTGACCTTGGTTGTTAAAATAATTTATTTTTAATGGTGCAGGGAAGTTTTTTGTACAGTACACTACATGCAGGACAAAAAGTGCAGGGTATCCATATTTTGAAGTGCAAAAGCTCAGTGTCAGAAAGAGAGAGTCCCTCCTGTGGCAGAAGCAGATGAGCTTGCAGGAGATTGTTTGTTTTGTCTGATTTATTTCTGCCTTGATCCAACACAGCAAGAAAAAAAAAAAAAACATTATACCCTGCACTTGAGGATTGAAAACAGAACATCATTCATTGTTGTAGAGTGTATTTCACCATGAAGAGTTTTAATCATTTTTAATTACATAACTAGTATAATTTTTACTGACAAATGTCATGTGGGATTACAACTCACACCACGATTGGCATTAATAGTACAAATAAGATATGCATGTTACAGGTTAGGAAGAACCAGCTTACATTTTAATATAGTCAGACTCTTGATTTCACAACCAGTTACAGTACACATGTCCCTATGTCCCAGTGTGTGATGTCAGTAATTGCTCTAATCATTTCTTGATAATACGTCTTCAGTGTTGCCTTTTCTATTGTCAGGGGGTGCCACTTATAGCCCTGAGCTACTAGAATGAAGATTAGCCTTTGCCAGGAATAATCTCTCAATGGAGAGCTAATGAAGTAAGAGGCTGAAGTGCTTTGTTGAATCTATGTGTGTGTGCGCTGCGAGGTTTCTCACACGTCGATTTTAATGTTCTATGTGAAGGATGGATAAGATGGGGGGAGGCCCCAGTGGGCAGTGACTGGGAAGCTGGGTTAAACATTAAACATGTTTCCTTTTTTTAATTGGCAGAAAAGATGAGACTAGTGGGGATGTCATCATGTTTGTGTTTTTTTTAGGCACAAATGAAAGTTTCGTTCTTTGAATGATGCCGATTAATTTAAACCATCAAGTACCAATGACATACTGGCACGCAATGATCCATAATTATTCAGTTGCCATGAAATCACTGCTCACTCATTTGTAAAATATTTCAGGAAAGGTCTGTCGAACAAGATTCACGTGTTAGCATCTGATCTTTGTTTGGTCATTGACCTCCAGTTATGTGCGTATTAACTCAGTCTGTCGTCCTTGTCTAAAAACTTTTCTGTAGGGCCACATCATGGGTCATCATGGAATACATTAGCTTGAGAAGCCAAAACTTGTAGCTGTGTGTAAAAAGGGGCACCTGTTTGAGGAAATTGGCGTCAAAACCATGGTGACTCTTTTTTTAATCGCGCTTTTGTCAAGTCAATTGTATCTTTTTGTTGTGTCTTGGTTTAGCTTGCTCCCACATTATGCAATATTATGCCTTTTTTGGGGTTTATACATCTATTATGTGCCTAATAAAGAACATTCACTATTGTTAATGTTTGAAAAAAGTGTCTGTTTTCATGTACTGCCGCTCCATGCAGGCTCTCTCCTCTGCCTGTATTTCTAGCGCTCAGAATCCCCAATGAAGAGAAATTTTTTTTTTTTTTAAAAGGGTACCCATGTGTATCAAGCCAATCTGCTCTCTCTGAATTGGTCAGTTGTTCTGCTTTGTTCGCGGATATGTCCCGCCCCTTTTACCATATTGGGAATGCTACAGTCAGTCCGAGTACATTTTCAATGAGGGGGTCTAGAGACCTAATGTTTAATGCAGCTATTGCTACTGCTAACCGGAGGACGTAGGAGAAGCAGCGTATACGCAGAATTAGATTTTTTTTACAATAGATGTGCCTAAACATGCACAATACACCTGGAAAATCAACTAAAACTCAATTTAAACCAGGAAAGGCACAATATGTGACCTTTAAAGCTTGTAACCCACATTCAAACTGTCTCAATACCAGTGGGTTAATATGGACTCTCAAGTCAGGCGGCTTCTTTTGAGTTATTCAGGAGACTTTCTTGATGCTCTTTTTTTTTTTTTGATGAGCTCAAATCACAAATACATGTTCAATCTTCTTCAATTGTTGTTCAAGATTCAGAGGTTAAAACCTTCCTCTTTAGTCAAAGCTTGTGGCTTTTCAGCAGCCACATCGTGCGATCTAAACTGTCTTTTGGGCATTCATCTGATCAATTCTTTTTTGAAATGCTAAACCATTAAAGACACAGTATGTAGACTACGCCTCCAGGGGCTGTCAATCAATTATACAATAACGAAAGATGACATGTCGAGTCTTGCGGGAATCATGGGACCACACCTCAGTTATGCTGTTGTTTTGAGATATTAAGCATGTTGAATAAAGACATTTGAAGAGGAATTACCCTGTTCATACTTTTATTCATGAAACAGAAAAACCCAATAAGCCTTGTTAACACAAAAGGATCACACAAACAAGTGGCAACATGAGGGTAGAAACACCGATTAAAGACACTGACAATCATGGATTAACAAGACGTATGGTGGGTTCAATCGGAGTGGGACTTAAACACAAACCATATAACATTAGGGGCAGGATTTAGAAGACAGACACTGGATGATTTCAAATACCAATAGTATTTACTAAAGTGGACAAAAGGGCAGTGTGCCAGAAAAACAACAACATACATGTACTGATTCAGGGAAAAATCTACAGTATGCATCAGACCAGTCTCCCTTGCGTATTGTTTCCTATACTGCAAACTGCCAGGTCAGAGATCAAAATGATGGACAGTGACAGCCATCATGACAGAAAATAATCACAATCAGACCCAATTATATTTTTTTGATTTTCAAAGTTCAATATAAATCATTCGTCAGATTTTTTTAGGATGTAAGTGAATGCTACACTGTAGCAGCCTTTGCCGTCAGCTGGGCTGTTGTTTACCTCTGCATTATAGAAACCAGTTTCTGCAGTTGTTTTCAAAAGCACATACTCCATACCATTGAACTCAGAATGCAGCATTTACAGCTGTTACTTTAACAGTAGTATGTACTGTAGGAAGATTGACAGTCAGTGGTTATTTTGCAGTATGCCAGGCTAAGCTTTGGCAGTCTAACAGTTGTTGTCTAACAACTGTATGCATGCTAATCTGCTTAGCACTGTTGGCCTATCTCATAGAGCTTTACTGCGATTAATGGAGAGATGGTAGCATTACTTTTTTCCTTCTTATACGTCATGCCAAGACTGTTTATCTGATGATGGGTTTGTCAATGGAAACACTTAGAACGCCCTGTAGCATTAGTGTTTCAGAATCGTTTTTTTATGTTGCCAAGTACATTGACATAAGGAATTTGCCTTGGTGTAAAAACAGTTAACATGCGAATAAGGCTAAATAGCAAGTACTTAAATAAAATAGAATATAAGAAATAGTTACTGATATATAAAATAGAATTTAAAAAACATCAAATATAGAGAATAAAAACAAACAAACTGGACTTTAAATTTATTTCCTCTCATCCACCCATAGTACCGTGAGTGTTAATGTAACGTATAAAAAAACAAAAAAAAAACAGTTTCAGCCTTCATATTACGGTAATGTTTCCTGACTGTGGGGCTGATGAGAGTCTGTGTTATGTGGGAGGAGGGCAGAGAAAAGGGTGGAATAGGAACCCTTCTCAATACAGTGCTGAGAGAGCAAGTAATTAAAAAAAAAAAATATATATAGAAACATACAGGAATGAAGTCAGAATATCTGTGCCTGGGTAAAATATGCCGTCTTATGTGCCTTTCTAAAACCGTTCTGAAAATGTTTTTCAGGAATTATATGATCTTTTTTTTTTATTTGCAATGTGCAAGTATTTAAATGCATTGATTGTTATTCTAAGAACTATGGCTGGTGATTACAGTAGTTTAAAGTATTAAATGCCTGGTAGCTTATCAGGGTAGACTTCTGATACAAAGTTGTCTTTCACCCTCCTGCTCAACAGTCCCACTCACATGGAATACATTTAATGACACTCCATTAAGCTGAGAAGCTGACTTGCATCATAGCTGGCTGCTCGCTCTGAAGACATGATGAGCGGAAGGAGCACGCCACATCTCATATTGCATAATGCAAAGTGATGTCACTATTATGCAGTCCAGTATGAGGTATATTCAGAATACAAAATGGCACAGTGGATCATGTTGACTCTCAGTTTATTTGTATCACAAAAAAAATCCTGTTTCCCAGCCAACTTGGAGCAGGGCGCCTGAAGTGACTACTGGGAAATGAGTTTTCACAATCCAGGATTAGTGGACCCAGTAACTGAGACTAAACCAGTGGAAGCACTCATAATCCCATCACGGCATGGGAGGAGGGTTTAGGTCTGTTACCATCGTGACGTGGCTCTGCTAGCCAGAAGTTGTTCACGACTCAGCAGATAATTATGTAAGAACAAGCAGGCTCAATGAGGCAGAAGGGAGCGTCCTTCTGTGTGTGTGCGTGCACACATGCCAGTGATTTGATGGACTCGTGCACAGGATGCATGCCCACATTTAGCTTGACTATTTGCCTCACTGCTTCTTGCTCACTTATGACTGCCCATTCATAACAGCAAGAGATACAAACAAAGATGATTTTAGATGACTTCAAACTGCCCACTTCTCCAGTTCTCTTTGCCAAAAACAAAAATAGGCCCTCAGCCTCGGGCTGGCAGTGGGATGGCAAAGCAAACTCATGACTTACTTAGACTGTAAAATAAAGTAGAATTGAATCAATCTCATAAGAATTAGCGTGGCTCAGTTCACCATTATAACATTATATTGAGTTTTCTATCCAATCATGTAAACAAGCCATTAGGGTTTATGCATTTTTAATACAAGTTATGATGTTTATGATTTTTATAAAACACTGGGGCTGTATGGTGGTGCAGTTGCTAGCACTGATGCCTCACAGTGAGGAGGTTTCTGGTTTGAATCCCTTTCACACAGGAGCTTTTCTGTGTGAAGTTTCCATCTTCCCCCCAGTGCATATGTGGGTTTCCTCCAGGTACTCCTGCTTGCGGGAGTGCACCCTGCCTCCCGCCCAATGACGGTTGGAATCTGGAAAATCATTGATTGGAGGATCGGGCACAAATCTGAGAAATGGCCATGTATTAAAATGGTTATTTACTTCTGGTACTTCACGAGCAAAGCCTCAATTAGACACTTGAAAAACTGCAGGATCTTGCGTTTGCATATTGGTTTCCTTCACTACTCCCACCCCTTTACACCTCCACAACATTTAGAATGAAGGCGAAACATCACAGGGACCTAAATATTGCACCTTGAAACAAGGCAGATTTCAGAATAGCTGATTCAAGCTTAAAATGTGAAAGTCCAAAACACTTATAGCCTTACTCTGTCTGCTGTCTGTCCTCTCAGCGACTAAGATGAATACCAGGAGGCCTTTAACTGAGTTATTAGAAATCCTAAAATCTGTATGAGGGCATTAGGGCGTTATTAGACGAGGGGGCCAGAGTGAGACAGACGAGCATGGTGACTCACCAGAACAGACATTCACCAACGAACTGGGACATGCTCGCTGGCATGCTGACAGAAACACCAGGAGCCCAACACTGCTGCATTGCAGAGTGAGGCTATGGATACTGTATATACACTGTATGTGTAGGTGAGAGGGAGAGTTTGTGTTATGCTTACAGTGAAACACATTAATAAAAAAAGAAATCCCTCCATTGTGTCTGTGTGGGAGAGGGGAGGAGGGAGGCAGTTAGAGAGACTGATGGGACGAGCTAAGGTACATTATGATGCGTGTATTTACAGTGTGTGTGTGTACTGTATGAGCCCTGCGTAGGTGGCTCCTATTCAAATTTGTTTGATCCTTTGCCATCACAGCTGATAAATAATGGGAGACCATTTCCTTTGGCAGCCAGCCAGCCATCTGTTCCCCGTGCGCACACACACAAAAGAGAAATGCACATATACCACTGCTTTAATTGAATAAAATAAATAAAGGACATCTGATAATATAATATGCATACTATTCACAAAACACATAGCAAGTAATGTTATTGAGGCGCACCATAAATAAAGTGTGCAGCAACAGAGCAGAGAGCGCTCGCCATAAACAACCAGCAAACAAACGGCAGCAGTGGATTCAGACCTGATCACAGGGCTGCCTTGTGATACTGGGGCCATTACTGACAGTGAAGTTTTTGAAGTCTTGTAATTTGACACATTTAGTGCATAAAATATTAAAGAGGTCCCAGATTATACTTTTTTTTTCTGGTTAACATGCTCTTTAGTGTGGTTTCCAGGTGTCTTGTCCAGGTGTGCATGTTTAGGCACATCTATTTGCAACAAATTCAAAGATTCTCTTACCTCTGCCTGTTAGCTGTATATATATATATATACCCCAAAAAGGGCATAATATGGGACCTTTAAGCAACTTTACTTAATTTTTATCAGAAACAAAAAGTAGGGAAAACCAGTAAGCGTGCGCTCAGTATAGCTCATTTATGGCCTGTGTCCACAGACAGCGCTGGCAGTGCTTGCCTTCAATACGAAACACATGTACATCTGCGTTTCCATGCGCAAAAATCCCTTGGCGTCAGCTGTTTTTTGTCGCTGCGCTCACAGCCCTCTTAGTCGAAAACAGTTTACATTTTGGAACAACTCTCTTCGCCTCTCGCTCACTGACCAATCGGATTCAAGACATGGCTGGACAGACAACATCAGGCAAGGTGTTGAGATCAATGTATGAAATTATACCCGTCTACATATCCTGTAAAGACCAATCAGGACGATCTGAAATGAGGCAGTCAGGTGAATGGAGGACACCCTGTGTGTCGCGACCCAGCCTTACCCTTTCCCAATCTGCTGCCCCTGTCGCCTCAGCAAGCTGAACAGCGATACAACTAAATGTATCGGGCAGTAATGGACCCAATCGCAGCGCGACAGAAAACTGGCATATATACAGTCACACACACTAATTTATAGCATCAGTTGATACAAATGCAAACACGGGTAATAAAGGTCCAAAACGAGCAATGTCTCTGATAGCTGGCTGGTAAATGTCGCCACTGATGGCGCAGGAAAACAGTCCAGAGCTGATCATGCAGAACAAACAGGAAGACTCACTTCAAACTGACAAAACAGGTAATCCACACTCAGCCCAGAAAACAGGCAAACAGGAACCATAAGACACTGAAGCAACAGTCGTGCTCGGGGACAGAAGGTTGAGGTAATTACCGGGGTTTTGACAGAGGAGGCGAGTCCAAGGCAGGCAGGGTCGGTACCAGGAGATCAGTCCAAGGGGAAACGCTGGAAAGACAGGCATGAAGGCGATGATCTGGCAATGACAATGTTTGGAGCAGCAGCTTATGTAGTGGTTTAATTACTAATCAGCTGCAGCTGAGTGAGCTGATGAGCTGAGTGAGCTGATGAGGTGGGTGTGTCTGACAGGTATAATGAGGGAAGACAGTGTGAATGGAGTACTCAGAGGCAGAACAGAGCTGTGACACCAAAGTTGTGTAATTTAGACAACTTGATGTTTGCTGGGGATGCACTGGATGAGACCTTTTTTTGATGGGGAAACAAGGATTCACCGGTTGGCTGCTTTTAATACGAATGTATTTGATGTACTGCTGTGACGTTATCTCCGAAGAATGCTGTGTGTGTGTGCTCTGTGGGACATAGCCTGTAGGTGTGCCTCTGACAGTATTTCTGGATGCTGTTGCTTAGCTCAGTGGTTCCCAACCAATTTCCTTGGCGCCCCTTGGAGTGTCTTATCATTGAGTTAATTGATGGAACTATTTGTCCTTCACACTTTGAATAACAATTTATTCAGAGATAGGACCAGCTTCATCCTTTTTCTCACACATTAGATCTGCATGATGGTAAACTTGTAAATGAAATGAAACTCTCCTTTTACAATACAACTCACACCGATGGCAGTGTGTGTTTAAGTTCACATAATAAGAAAATGAATAGACGTATTGGATATGACAGCTGCACTTTACGGAAAATTGATTTTCTTTCCCTGTGGTTTGACCGATTTGCCTGGCTTGGAGGAGATCGATATCACAAATGACTTAATCCTGCAGACCCCCCCACCACACAGGTCGCCAAATGAGGGTAAACAATAGGCTTGAGGAATTCATCTATTGTGTGTGGCTGGGTCAACGACCTCAGTTCGAAAGCTGCATTGAATGACTACTGTCTTGTTTTTACTCAGATCAGTACTGCAGCATCACTTGCACACAGCATCTGTGAGCTTTTTCACCCATACATGTCACGACTTTTGGGACTTGAAAGTAATTTCTTGCTCTTTCAGTTTCAACTTGTTGACATAAACAGCAGCATTAAACTCTGGCCTTTGGATAGCGCTGAAGTCACTTCCTGCCGCCCATCTGGAGCTCTCCCTTGTGACATGACGTCGTCTGAAAACATCCTATAATCAATATAATGAGAGGGATTTCTTCATGCACACACTCATTTAATTTATTAAAAAGATTGTCTGTAGTTATTTTCATAACTACAAAAAGTATTACTTTTATATTTATACCAAGGGAGACTATGAGTCCTGAACTATTTTGAAGAAAACAGGCAAATCTACATTATTAGAGATTAGCTGAAATGTGTTCAACTGTAAAATTGGCAAAAGTACATAGTTTACAGATGAATTCATCTCTACTACAACTTGTCAATGCTTTGTTTGCTGTTACTTTTTTTATATGCCTCATACAACACAAATACAAGACAAATTAACACAATTGACTGAAGTTGTGTTAAGATAGAGCCTGTGTCTGGATGTGGTTAGCCTAGCTTAATCTGAAATCAAATGAGGGGAAGAAACAACAACCAGGTTTACAAAATGACACAATCTTTACCCTGAACAGGCAAACTATTTTAGCTATTTTAAAAATGTCTCATCTCAATCGAAGACAGCGACCAAGTAAAGATAAATTTTTCAGCCTACAAAACACAAGAACACGCAAAATAAAGACTCAATGAGCAATCTGCAAAGGAGTCATTTTTACATAAAGACACTTTATTAGCTTATACGTACATCTCTGGTTATAATAATTAGTTATATAATACCAAGAAGTCAAAAATAATAACTGTAGTTATATATTTATAAAACTAAGCAGATATACTACTCTTGACCTTTAAAAACATAATATGTCTTTGATAATATATCATAGTTCTTGTATTGATGAATCAGTCACAAAATCTAGAAAAGAAACTCACAGGATGAAGAGGTTATAGATCATGGATTCAGGATAAATGTTATGTCTGTATGTGTATATCATTGTGAGCCACTGTCTGTGTGTGTTATGTCTCATTTTCCACACATCCAGATATCTCGACAAGATTAACACATCCTAATTATTTCATTGAAGAGAGTATATTCTGTGAATACTCGGCTCTGAAATGGCAAGTAAACATTTAAGGATAAGTTACTGCTCATATTTTTGAAAGGACAGACATCTCTGGAGATGTCATTAGCACTGATGCTAATCCTGCTGAATCTAAGCTTAGCTGTCACTAATCATATCCGCTGTGTTGGCTCTCTGATGGATACTGAAAAACAACATTTTCAATATCAACTTTGAGTTTGTTTTGTCATAGTCAGTTTTTGTTTTGTTTATTTGTCTGACCTTGGATTGTTTGTGTGGTTATGGTTTCAGTGAATTCTAGTTTCTGCTTCAAAACAAAGTACAAAACAGAGTTCAGGGAGAAAGGACCTCTTCAGGATTTCTTCAGCTTGAGTATGATATGTGTATGCTTATGTGTCACTCAAAAATGTTTCAAACTCGGATTTTTGAGGCATAATGGCATTCGAGTTTCACGGAGTACCAACAGACCAAACAGCAGAAAATACTTTTTTTAGTCTGAAATACTTGTGAGAAATAAGATCTGAATAAACTTTGGGCTGCATGTCTGAATAAAGATCATTCATTTGGGTGGGGGTGTGTGCTGAGGGACAGCTTTGTTTTATGTTATATAGCACCTGCCCATCAGTCAAATCAGCTTTGTCTGGATACCTGGGAGTGTGGAAAATGACAAACACACACAGCACCATATATACTGTATGACTGAACGCTGACACAAGGTTAAGTTTACTATAACACTGTTGGTATAGGAACGGACCTTTCCACAAAATCTGAAAAAGCAGGAAATTAGTGAACAGTTTCTCCATACTGGATAGGAAAATATGAATATTTTCCCAAAACACACCCTTACAGTATATGTTCTCTCTGTAACCCTACAATGTACAGCACCCTAGTTGAATGCCTGATAACAACACAGAAGCTACACCGACTTCTGAATATGGCAACTGTGACACGTTTACTTCTCTGTTAGCTTATTCCTATCTAGAGGTAAATGCTAGCTGTGCTGGTAACTCCTGTTTCAAATTTGATTCATGAAAATATCCCCATTGTTTTATTTCCACCCAGACAGTATGCTCAGAGAAAAGCCTGGAAGTTTCTTTAAAGAATAATTTGTCTTCATCACAACTTGTGACTCATTTTGAACACTTGTAGTAACATTGTACTCATCAAGTCATTTGTTGATTTTATTTGTCAAATATTTGACTGCATCTGAAAAAATTGGTAAAAAGGCTATTAAAGTTAGATGTATAAAATGTCACATATAACTGTCAGGGATAATGCAACATTGAGAATGAACTTTCTCCACGTTTTTTGCTTGAAAATCAAACAATTATTAAATAATGAAAAAAAGTTAGTAATTTGCCTTTGATTTGTTTGAACTCTAGTTAATAAAAGCAAAAAAGTCCAAGAGGGTAATAAACACGAGACCTAGATAGTCAAATTGTCCACCATTATGGCGTAATGCTTGTTTTACATTTTGCAATAATACCTTTCCAATCTGTTTAAAAAAATAATCTTTGATATCCACAAACTGCTGAAAGGTAGGGCAAAGTATAGCCACTACGAAATAACACCACACACTTTGATTTTTGATGCTCAGATGATGGTTTTCTCAATCGAGACATTTGTTTTAAAAAATCTGTAAAGCCAATGACTTGAACCCACTGAGTGTATGCGGTCCTGAAATACAGTATGTGGTTTTGTCAGACCAATGCAACGGGACAACTAATTCATTAACGGACATGTGCACAGCTATGATAACTGGGATATGCACCGTCAATACCAATGCAAGTGTAAGCCTCGTGTGCAACTTGGCCCACCACCAAATGCACGCAACCTGACGTGATCAAAAACGTGCCCCCTTGATTGTGTATTGAAAGCTCTCACTATGCAGCGTTCTGAGATACAAAGTGAAGACAGATCAGGCTAACAGCTTATATCAGCTCCATTTTTAGGCCATAATCATGCATTTAAACTGCCCATTATGTACTTTTTAGACTCGGAGGAATCAGATGGAAATTGTCTTGCAGACAGACTGCTAAACTTCTCCCCCAAACAGACTCTGTCTTGTATGCAATTAATATTCAAGACTCTACGCCAAGAAAAAGTACTAATGTTGAAATGAAACTAAAGTCAAAGATTACCACGTCAAAGCTTAAAATACACCAAGAGCTGAAAATATTTTGAAAAAACCAAGACAACTGTTAATGTATCATCTCCAGCCTCAATCTTAACTCCTGAATACTTCATGGATTGGCTCCCAAATCAATTGGTTGATATAATAGAGCTAAACTACTTTGTTTATAGCCTGTCTGATCGGCTAACCTCTTGTGTTTCTTACCCAGTTGGACTTTGTTGCATCTATGTTGCTGTTTTCCCAAATTTTTGAGTTCAGTGTTACCACAAATGCAAGAAAAACAACAGCGACCACTGCTAAACAAAACATCAATATTTTTGCTTTCTTTTGTTAGCAACTTATTTTGTGCTTTTATTTCAGGGACACAAATGTGTTTGTTAAAGTAGTTACCATTGTCTCTTGGTTGGGCATTAGGTTTGAATATTCACGGGTGTTGTAGTTGTGTAGAGTGGCTGTAACCTCCAATGTTGGCGTGAGAAGATACTCTTCCATGTTTAGTTTCATTCATCCAAAAGGTGTCTGTCTTTCCAAAGAGGTAGGACTATTTTGTTGGCAACTTCTCGGCTGTCTTTTTTTTATCTTCTCCTCTTCATTTTGGCAATGCAGGGATGAGCCTCTGCCTGTCCGAACAATGACATTCTGTCTTTTCTGGTGGTCCACAGTAAATGCATAGCAGCAGCAACAGCAGCAGAAAACAGGGCAAAGACTGTTTCAGAGGTTCTTCCTCTTTGTTTCCTTCTTGCACATATCTGCATTCTCATTCTTCACTGCTTGACTTATAATTCCATGATCATTTATCCATCCAGTTATGCATCGATTGAATCGTCTATCCATCCTGCTAATAACCCTCTCCTTCTCTCTCCAGGGCTTGTGTTGTCAAAGCAGCATCTGATCAAGAGGCATGTCATGGTCAGGAGGCATCAAAGCTGAAAGACAAGAAAGGAATGGTGAAACTGCTGCATGCAGATGCATGTATTTGCGTGTGTCTCTTTGTCTGTGTGTGTGTGTTGAGCCTGTGCTCAGCAGAATGCCAGGATCTGTCGTCTCCAGGTAAAGATGGAGACTGATTTATTCCACCATTAGGAACTGCTTCATCATTAAATATTAAGCCAGCGCCATCACTCACCCTGCGGCCAGTGCATTAAAGCAGGGGTCACACCAGGCTGACCTCTCATACTCTCACGCGCACAAACCTACACAAACCTACACACACACACACACACACAGACACACACACATTTGCCTTTTTCCTTACTGCACGCCACATTCAACAAAAAATTGCTTTTTGTGTCAGGTCAGTAGACACCACTGAGGACATTTGGCTCATATCCTCAGGGGATTCTGGGAATTTGAGTTTTTTCCAACCAAGCATACTAGTTGTAGTTCTGGCGGCACAAAATGGCCCAACACCTCCCTGAGACACTATCACTGTTTTTTTTTCTTTATCTTTTACAGATACATATATTTGAAATCAGATTTTCAGTGATGTTGTGGTTGACTTTGCTATTTTCAAACACTATCTATACTGCTCTAAGAAATACAGTGTCTTGCTGCAGCAGGAAGTGAATGAACAATAAATCTTTGTTGAACACAGAGAATTATGCCTGCCAAGCAACAAAGAGAGAAAGCAGTTTGTATAGAGAGCACATACCTTCCTCGAGGGTTGATGGAGAATGAAACAGAGCTACATAAATATTGGACTCACACTCGGCAGGAGGACACAGAGTGAGACAATTCATTCCTAGGTTAGTTAGGTCTAATCATGTCTGAGAAAAACTGTGATAATAATGTTCAACGTTAGTAACAATATGAGATATGATAAGTAAAAAAAAACATGCCAATTAGCTATATAATCCACTGCAATAATGTAGATAGGTTGTTCTTGATGTTTCCTTATTGACTCTAAAACATGGACATAGTCTCAGTGATGTCACCCATTGGTCTTTTTTTTTTTATTTCTGCTGTAAAAAGGGACTGCAGGTTGTTGCAATGGCCATGGTTTTAAACTCGAGGTTATCAAAGAGTTTATCTGAAATGGTACATTTCAGCTGTTGTCTCTTTAAGGCCCCCCTCCTGATGTGCCTACTTATCCTCCGGCCAGCTCTGTTTGCAGTCAAGGGAGAACTTGAGTGAGCTTCTGGGTGGGAGTGTCTTTGACAGAGCTGTCTGGTAGGGCATCTACTGTGCTCTAATACATCGACAGAACATGATGTCAGTTTCTGACAAACTCTTGCAAAGTTCTTGTAACACTGTATGTTCAGAGCAGCAGGAAACAACGTCTGGGGATTGTGCTAACTGTGTATCTTTTATTTAAAAAAAATGCTGCTGAGGTTAGTATGGAGAGCCAACATTGTAACATGGTAAATATGTCTTTAAAGATGGACCATAAGAATAGCTTTAAACTTTCAATTGAAATACTGTACATTCAATAGCAATAAATACTAGGTGACAACATTGCGAATATTTCACTTTGTGGCTTTTTTGGGCCAATATGAAATTTTAGTTATCTTACAAAATGTGTGTTTTTTGAATGCGTGTGTTCTTGTGACTCACCTGTCCCAGAGCTGTACACTTCTACAGGAGTTGGTGCAGCAACCAGCCGAAATCAGAGCTGCAAAGACACACATAGAAAATAATTAATAATAAAAACTGTGGCAGCACTGTGTGAGTATATTATGAGTGGCTGTTTGAGTAATCACCTTAGCCAAATTTCTTTCAGATATTCCCAACACGCTCACAGTAAAAGGTGGATCTCCTCACTCTGATCTGCTTCACTGACTCTACAGCACAACACTTTCTCTTTCTGTCAATCCACTCTAATGCCTGTCTTGGATTGGCAGCCACTGGCAGCACTTCCTGTTACCCATCATCCTCTCCTGTCGGTTCATTTTGTGACAGTTACTATAAATATGTCAGCATGTCTGAATCTGTTCTTGCTGCAAAATGTCTTTTTGAAATGCTATGCCTTCAGCTAAGAGAGGAGCATGATTTGGAAATAAATGATTTTAAAAGTGAACTGTCAATTAAAAATGCGTCTGCCATGATGACAAGGACGGAGTGGAAGCTGATTTTTAATCTGTCTCCAGTTGTGACCTTTACAGTATCACAGCAGCACCTTCCGCTGAATAATGTGGCAGGTCTTAGAAAAGGAGCCAAACACGCCAAACAGTGTCACTTCATACCACACACATGATTACACTGTCATCTAAGTATCTTGTGATTTCTGCTGTTTCACTGCCAGCAGCAGTTTTTGTGACCTCAGAGGGAGACATGAGTGTCAGCCGAACACTTCTGTGTTTTACACATCCCACAAAGATTTCTATTAACGTCCATATGCAATGGGAAATGTATATTTGATTTATTCAGACTGGATTTATGATGCTTCTGCTGTTTCCCAGCAGGAGTCTTCTCTTTTTGTCAGATTTATGCATATATGGATACACCATGGATTACCATAGAGTGTTTTCTGTGAGCCATATGTCATGTTTACAACAGGGATAGGCTCTAGTTTAGGGATGGTCCTAGCAACTCATTTCTCAGCCGATAAAATACAATTAAATGGTAAAATGTTTGCATATCTGAGTAAATGGTAAATTCTTAAAATTAAGAAAATCCTCAGAAAACAGAAGAAAAATTGAAGAAAAGTACAGTCTTGATCCTGAAGTGGCACATTTAATTCACGTTACCTTTTGGATATTGTCTTTATGTTTGAAAATTTATAATTTAAAACTTTTCCCTAAATTTTAAGATTTGTTCTTTTCTGAACTCTAAGAAATCATTTTAGCAGAAACTTGAGGTGAACACACTGCATTAGACTAACCAGCTGCTTCCACCAGTTTACCACGCTTTGACTCCAGGCCTGCGGTACATGTTGTCCAACTCCAAGTGAGCATGTGGCGCAGCAGCTGGAGAGGAAGGGAGGCTGACCACTGAATGTGGTCATTTATCAACCATCAAACACAGCTTTAACCACGTGTGTGTGTGTGTGTGTGCGTGTGTGCATATGGGTGTGTGAGAAAGAGAGAGAGAGAGAGAGTGAAGGAGTAGGATATCCTAATTCAAGCAAACTCAGATAAATCTTCGGATCAACCTGCTTAGCTCCACCTCTGTAGAACAGTCACACTGCCCTCGATCTTATGTTGACCTGTTTACGCCTCTTGTGTTGTCTCAGTGGGCCAGGCTGTCAAAGACACACACTCACACGCACAAACACACGCGCACACAAACGGGCAAAGAAGCACAGGCCTCTGGGTTTGTTCACAGCTGTGTTCTCTGACTCGCTTCAATGCTCCTCGCTGTGTGTCAGAGTGATGGACAGAGGAAGGAAGAGACAGGGAAAGAGAGGAGTGTGGGGAAGCAAAAGAATGGAGGGTAGTAGGTTGTGTCTTTATGTGTGTGTGCCTCTTTTCATGATAATTCTTTGTCTTCCTTTCCTTTTGTTGAGAAGAGACAAACCTAAAAGAAGAGAGACGGAGGATCTCTTTGAACAGGAGAACAGACCTCCTGTCCACCATCAAAGTGAAGACACACACACACACACACACACACACACACACACACACACAAAAGGTGGTGCAGGGACACAGCGGCAGCTTTTCTGAATTCAAAAAGAGTCTAATTTCTGTTGTGCACAATCATAACCGCCTACGCTAAAATACACGCACACACATGCAGGCTGAATACATAGCACATAAAGAAGGCTTTTAGCAGACACCTGGGCACTTGTATTTTACATTTCTTCTACAAAGAGATGCTAATATGTGTGAGTTCATGCGTGTACTTATGTGTACACGTGTGTGATGGGCAGTGTTCTAAAATCTGAGCTCCATTTAAATGCAAAATGTTTCCGTGTTGTGTGGTAATAATAGGAGAAAAGGGCTTCAAAGCTGACTGGAGCTGAATTGCCAGGGAAGCAGCTGTTGGCCTAGTTAGACGGCCTGTCCTTAACACATGCAGGACCTCTGATCGCACACATACACACAGTGGAAGAGACACACACACACACACACACACACACACCCAGCCTCAAATAAGACAAATTCAAACACAATGACACACAAGCGGCACTCGCCCTCGCCCACACAAGCTGCCATACTCATCACACTTTGCCACAGACCTTTGCTGACCTCTCTGCCTGTGTCATCACTGAGTGTGTGTTTGTGTGTGTGTCACTTGCAACAGTTAGACTCTTGTGAAAGTCTGTCTCCCTGGTTATGCTGCTCTATAGCCTCCCATAATCCACCAAGGCCCTCAGGTCAACATTAATGACTTTCCTGCTCAATATCCCAAGGCTCCGCCACCTTCCTGACCCACTTGATCATAAAAAGAGGCGTCACATTACATGTAATATACAATAAACCTGCAGCAGGCAATATCTTTATGTTGAATTCAGCCAACACCATAAAACAAGAAGCTGAAAAAGAGAGGAGTCTCATTTCAACAGGGATACTAAAGATTTCCTGTGTGCTCCAAATTATGGTTTCTTATAAGGTTAGTAGAGATGAAACAACACTTTAAAATACAATCTAAAATGTATACAAATATAGACAATGGCAAAAAATATATAATGCAATACTGGGAGTGCTTTCTGCTGTTAGCGTGCATTTTTTGACGTTAGTTTCTTCTTCAGGCTTTGCTGAAGAAGAAAAGCCTCTCAGGATTTTGAGGTTTAAAATACCTGTTGTTTGAAAGCAGGTGTAGACGCGAGCTGACTAGATAACGGAATAGACAAACGATTTTTCCAAATCTGATTCAAACCACATTCGCAGGTGTTTTCGAATGCGATTCAAATCGGATTCCTACAGTTCAGATCCAATTCAATGTGAATGTCTCGGTCGCCTCAATGTGTCTACTGCGCCACTCGCAACGTGACACCATCGACCACAACAACACCAACGTAGATCGGGCAAGCCGTAAGTTACTTCAAGGCGCATTATATGGTGGAAGAAAACAGCAAAACAACAGTGGTGTTTCTTACTGTGTGGCAGAGCTGATTGTAGACTCTAAACAGAGAGGTTGACAATGTCGCACAATAAGACAAAACCTAATGAGTGAAGGAGGCAGCAGTAGTTCAGCCACTCCCATGTTCTGTACGATCAGAAAACCATCTCCGTTAGGGGCTGGTGGATTCAAAGAGATTTAGACTGCAGTTTCTGGGTTTAAGAAAAACCGGATTACAACATACCATAGGTCCATTTTTGATTAAATTATTTGCTGAAAGTTTCTTAAAATTGGATCAAGTCATCCCTTAACCTGCAGCAATATACAGCCATGTCTTGGCTGGTTGCTCAAATTATCTACTTGAATAATACCAAAACAGAACTTTGTAGGTTAATAAATTACGAATCAGGTTATCATTACAATGGTGATGTGCGCATGTGCAATGTCATATCGCATGACGTACAATTTCAACAATGTGACCTGAAGCTCATTTATGTGAGGCTGACTTAAAATGAGGGTATTTCCGCTATTGTTCTGTTCGAAATGGTCTCTTTTTTTGTTTTAAAAAAATCACAAAATTGCATCCATCCATCCACAACCTATTCTGCTTTTCCCATTCAGGGTTGTGGGGGCTTGGGTCTAATGGCGTGGTACACCCTGGACTGGCCACCAGTCGATCACAGAGCTGACACACAGAGAAGGATAACCAGCGACATTTACATTCACACCTACGGGCGACTTCAGAGTCAGCAACAAAACCAACAAGCATGTCTCTGGACTGAGGGAGGACGCCGTGGTACCTGGAGAGAACCCATGCATGCACGGGGCGAACAACCTCCATATATATACTTTATTCAAGTTTTGTTCAGCCCTAATGAGTAGATATGGATTTTTGCATGGGGACTATTTGACAGCAGGGACTGATGATGATGAATACACTACCTGGAGGCTTTTGGTGTCATACAAAGGACAAACTGGTCTCAAATCCCCAAACTTTGTAATAATGACACATTTCCAACTCATGCCAGAGGTTACTTTTAAAAATATCAGAAAAGCAAGTTAAAGGCAATCATAATATGGTAAAGTAAGGAGTGAGGTACGAGAAACCAGGCCTTGCATCACCTGCTTGCAGTTTTCTACATGTAGTAACTGAGGTTGTTGTAGCAGCTGAGGTGTGTGAAAAAAACAGTAAAGTAGACTGTGATGGTGGCTTCCCTGACACTTACACAAATAAATGTTTTCCTGTACCACAGAGCCTACAAACACACATGTTCAAGACTAAGAAAGTATCAAGCCCAGCCAATGGCTTTGTTACATTTATAAATGTTCTCCTACAATCCATATAATGTTGTGGCTTTATGCATTAGGCTAATAATTAGGACCACAAATTAACACAAGCGATGTTAACTTACCTCAGACTGGCATCTAAAGAGACAAGAGTTTATACTCAAAGGCTGAATAGCTTGAAACCAAAACATAACTGCTATATGAACCTTCAGACAAAGTTGCTGACAAGAGCAAAAACATTTGACACTGGGGGTGGAGATGAAATGTATCACAGTGAGTGCTTGAGTCCACTGAGGATCATCATTCGTCTCTCTCCTCACAATATGGCTTGAAATAGTCTCGTATGGACCGAGTTAAACTGAGGTGAATAAGTCCCACTGGAGAATTCATGAATGTAAACCATAAACACAAACAAAGTGAGCCGGAAAATGAAGCGTCATGTCATGAATATATGCTGTATATATATATATATATATATATATATATACATATATATATACAGTTGTGTGCGAAAGTCAGGGCACCCCTTTAAAAACAGCATATTTTATATATTTAAAAATTTATATTCATATTTATTGTCTCTCTGGTATATGGGAAATAAAGGCAATATTGTCAGGAAACATTAATGCATAGTTACATTTTATTTTATAAATTGAACAAAATTACAAAAATGAAAAACATAATTTTGGCATGTGCAAAAGTCGGGGCACTCTACAGCATCAGTACCTTCAGTACTTAGTAACACCCCCTCTGGCAGATATCACAGCTTGTAAACGCTTTTTATAGCCAACAACAAGTTTCTGGATTCTATTATTTGGGATTTTTCCCCATTCTTCCTTGCAAAAGGCTTCCAGTTCTGCAATATTCTTAGGACGTCTTGCATGCACAGCTCTTTTAAGATCTACCCACAGATTTTCGATGATGTTTAAGTCGGGAGACTGTGAAGGCCATTCCAAAACCTTCAGCTTGCGTTTCTTGAGGTAGTCCATGGTGGATTTGGAGGTATGTTTAGGATCATTATCCTGTTGTAGAAGCCATCCTCTTTTCAGCTTTAGCTTTTTTACAGATGCTGTGATATTTGCCTCCAGAATTTGCTGGTATTTAATTGAATCCATTCTTCCCTCCACCCGAGCAATGTTTCCTGTCCCACTGGCTGCAACACAACCCCAAAGCATGATGGATCCACCCCCATATTTAACAGTTGGCAAGGTGTTCTTTTCATGAAATGCTGCTCCTTTTTTTCTCCAAACATACCTTTGCTTATTGTGGCCAAAGAGTTCTATTTTAACTTCATCAGTCCACAGCACTTGTTTCCAAAAGTCATCAGGCTTCTGTAGATGTTCTGTTGCATATTTTTGACGTTGTATTTTATGATGAGGTCGTAGATAAGGTTTTTTTCTGCAGACTCTTCCATGAAGGTCTTGTTTGTGCAAGTATCGGCGCACAGTGGAAGGGTGCACCACCACTCCTGAGTCTGCTAAATCTTCCTGGAGGTCTTTTGAAGTCAAATGTGGGTTTTGGTTTACCTTTCTGACCAGACTACGAGCTGTTCTCTCCGAGAGTTTCCTTGGTTTTCCAGATCTCTTCTTGACCTCCACAGTTCCCCTCACCTGCCATCTCTTAATTATGCCTCGCACTGTGGAAACTGCAAGCTGAAAACGCTTTGCTATCTTCTTGTAGCCCTCCCCGGCATTGTGGGCATCAATTACTTTCATTTTTTCTGTCTTACACAGCTTCTTAGAGGAACCCATGGTTGCTGAGTGTTTGTACAAGGTTTGTGGAGTCGCCGTATTTAAGAAACCCTCAAATTGGCACCAGCTGGCACTCCCTAATGACAATTGTTGACACATGCTTCAGGACCAATGAGCTGGTAGAGGTCTGAGCTTGTAAAAAGAATCTGACACTTTGAAACTCTCAGGGTGCCCCGACTTTTGCACATGCCAAAATTATGTTTTTAATTTTTGTAATTTTGTTCAATTTATAAAATAAAATGTAACTATGCATTAATGTTTCCTGACAATATTGTCTTTTTTCCCATATACCAGAGAGACAGTAAATATGAATATAAATTTTTAAATATATAAAATATGCTGTTTTTAAAGGGGTGCCCTGACTTTCGCACACAACTATATATATATATAGGCAACCAGTCAATTGCTGGTTGGGAGCTGGTCGGGAGCTGTATATTGGCACTCATTGCCCCTTGTATGTAATAAGCCCTACAAACGAGCAGGCTGAAATTTGGCCCGACTCCAAAAAATTCTTGCACGACTCAAATCAGCCAAAAATTGGGGAAAAATCTCAGTGTATGCCCGCCTTAAGCTGGATCAAATGATCTATCTTCTAATTGAGAGTGTGCCCTTCCTCTAAACCACAGAGACTCTTTTTACATATATGATTGTAACCTTCTGCAAACACACTTGAAAGGGTAATATTTTGATGCAGGTAAGAGGTGGTGAGGTTTCGATTGGAAGATAAAAACACTAGGAGGCACAAAGTATTGACCTGTTTGACAGCTGATTTTGCTGTTGCCTAGCAACAAAAGAAGGACACTTTTCGGCTTTGGCACTTCTTGTCAAACTTACCTGCCACACTTTGTGTGATAGTGATGTTGTAAACTATCCTCATGTCAAAGGCCTTGTATGCTCATATTACTGTGAAATACTTGCACTGAGTATGGGGTGGTTTCATCTGTTTTTCAAGAGAGAAACACGATTCATTCATTCTCCATGCAGCTCATTCATCTGTGCTTAGCGCTGACACACCTACAACACAGAAGCTCACTGACAGTAAGAGCAGGAAGTACAAGGTGTGCGAACCCTTCCCCCACACGTCCCTGTTTCACCGCTTTCCCACTTCAGCCAGGCTCCGAAGACGAGCCTCAAAAATACCCTGACGCTATGCAGAGTCTGAACCCTAGAGAATAAAGTAAACACACACAGGAACATACGCAGATGCATCCACTCGCTCTCTGCCTGTCACTCACACCCTCTGCTTGTGCCTCCATCTCTGAGGGGGCTGCAGGCGGCGCAGGGAGCAGATGCAGGTGTATTTAACCCTTTCAGGCCACAGTTACATCATGTTCCAGGACAATTATCTCTACATTAAGCACACATGGCAACAACACAGGCCATGTCATCGGAAAAATTAAAGAGGAAGTATTTTCTGATGTTTCACTTTTATTATAAACTTTCTCAAAATCCATAAAAAATATGTTTCTCCTCATATTCCTACTGCAGCACATACGTAAGGTCAACATGTCAATTACTTAAAAAAAGGCAGAAATAAACTCTCAGTTGGAAACTTTTTATGATGTTAAAACAAGTTGATATATCGTGTCTGTCCGACTAAAACTGGACTTTAAAAAAAATGTTAAGCCGACTGAAATGATACTGCAGCTATGTGCAGATTAACTCTTGCATATAATACACCTACATTGATGCATTTGATTGACGTGTACCGAGCTTTGACCTAAAAGTCGAACAATATGAATATTTAGTAGTCCAGTTCAATGACAAGCTATAAATACAATACGCTGGACTTAATTCAGAAACGGGTTTTATTGCCACGTGCAAGAAATGTTCTTGATGTATGATGCAAAAATGGTTAAAAAGGGAAAAGGGAGCCAAAATAGCAAGCAATTACATATACAATAGAATTTAAAAATGTTAAAACTGCAGTAGGAACAGGTTAGTGTTTTTTTGTGTGTTTCTTAACCAGTTGATGTGTGTGTGACTAAAATCTGTCTTTAGAGCAGAGGAGTGGCAATAAGGAGAATACGATTAGTATTGAGGGGGGAATAAAGAACTAAAATGATGTGAGAAGAAAGAAGGTGTGTGTGTGTGTGTGTGTGTGTGTGCGGGGGGGGGGGGGGGGTGGCGTGCTTCAAGAGTTACTCACTGTGCTTCCTGAAAGACACGGCGACCTTCAGCTTGGCTCACAGCTGTTATGACACATCACCAAGGTAAATACTCACTATTTTTCACACACACACACACACACACTCACAGCCGTCGTCAACCTGCGTCACACACACTGTGGTCCCACAGTCTTTTCAGTAACATTTAATCCAAAAAATCTCCGAGGTGAAGTACGCTGGCATTTTCTGTCTCTCTTGGTAAAATAAGGACACTCTGTCTTCTGCCTGAAATCACACAGTTTCATATTGAGACACATGCAATTTCATTTCCGGTTTTCTATCACAGACATACACAGAAACACCAGTTGTCTCTAGCTAAGGGAACAGATTGTATGGAGGGTTAGCTGGCCTTGAGGGTCATGAACGTCTGTCCCAATCTAGCCTGCCAGGGATTCAAACCGGGATACGAGCCAGTGAACTGTCCCTTTATTCTGCCCTATTGGACCTTCATACTTACAAACCAATGTTGCATGAGTGAACACACGCACATAGTGGAGAAGAGATGAGATCAGATGTGAGTTTAATGATGCCCACGGGGGAAATTTCATTATTGCTGCAGAGGATTTGAAATACAACTCTGAGGGGAATTAATAAACTGGGGAAGAGAATTAGATGAGGTGAAAATATGAAATCAGCATCGACCCTTTTCCCAGCTTATTTGTACATAATTTGCACAACTCATTTTCCATGCCAATTTATCCAATTATCACATTTCAAGCATTGCTTTACCACCATTGGAATTTAATTGGTGTGATTCCAATGCTTGTTTTCACACACGTTAACTGCACAGCTTTAGTGTCTGAGACTAAGTGAGCCTTGATGCTTCATTCATTTTGCAAAGTTATTCGAGTTTCATTAAAGAGGATGGATGTCATGAAATATCAAACTATCCTTTCTGGTAAGTTGCAGTTCTGCGTGATGCTACTCCAACTGAAGAGAGAAGAAGGTCAGTATTTGATGTCCTAATAGCTAAAGGCCCTTGCTTTTGAAATATTTTCATCCGTCCTTGGGTTTCCAAAATGTTCCATTTGAACATCTTTATCGGCCCTGTTGACGAATATCAGCCCATCAGAAAATAATGTGGCATGCATGGATGTCAGTGACGATTTTTGTCTGGTGCAATGCATCAACTTTATGGTGGCGAGCTGGTTCAGCTAAGTGCTGATTCAGAGGAGATGTTTCATACCGTGCAGAAGAAGAAGTCACCTGCTGGACAAATTCTGATTGGTTTTCATGGTCAAAATTGAAACGAATGTGACAGTGTGTTTGCACTGTCTCTGGAAAGGATCTGCTACGTGCAGTTGGGAGACATTTTCAAGATGAGGGGCTACTAACAACCATTCAGTGCATCTCTATTGTTACTCAAAATATCCTTTCTGTCACATCAGAATCCAATGTTATAAACATTTCCACAGCACTGTAAAAAGACAGTAGTGTAAAACACACTAATCTGAGTTTGCTTAACTGTAAAAACTGCTATCGGACTATTCTTTCCAGTTACTTCTTAGATGTAATTATTGTGAATATTTCCTACACCTTGCTCATTGCTTCTCTGTAGCACGCTCTACAAGGGTTGGCCTCGCCAGGCGTAGGGCGAAATGGGTAGCGAAGCAACTCTTGAAAATGGATTGGCCACACGTTAAACCGTATACTCAAGGATATAAAATCGATGAGACACTTAAGTCTAAACATTTCACGTTGATATGATGAGTGTATATAGAAAAGGTAACTAAATTTCTGTTTGTGATTTAGTGACCATTTCGTTTCAATCAGGCATGACAAAGAAGGGTTGAGATCCATTGAATATGCTCAAGAAGAGAGGAAAAGGTGTTTGATGAAGACTTGGTAAAAAAATAATAATAATTACCGTAAATTCCGGACTATAAGCCGCTACTTTTTTCTCACACTTCGAGCACTGCGGCTTCTACTCCGGTGTGGCTTATTTATGGATTTTTTATGGGGGACAATGAGCTTCTGCAAAAAAAAAACTTTTGACTTCGTCACGTCGGATCTTAATATCAGTCATTTTGCGCTTCATGCACGCACCCTCATCATGGAAAACACACGGAGAAATGCATATGATGTAGCTTTCAAGTTAAAGGCGATCGACCTGGCTGTCAAAGAAGCTAACAGAGCTGCTGCACGTTAAGATGACACTGACAGCGACAACAGAGACTGAGGAAGTGAGTAATGAAGTCATTCTGAGGCAGTGAATGGATGGACTTTTTCTTGTGAAATATATTACGGTCATCTTTTTCATCAGCCGTGTTACAGACACCGTCGGCTAGGCTTCGTATTGTAACGGTTCATGTTGTAAAGTCAGTAGTTGATAATGTGTTCATAATTCCGATTATGTGGAGAGTCAGTGAATGCACCAGCGAGAACGTGTTGAGTGGCTGTATGAGAGAACGCTGGGGGAGAGAGTTGGATTGTTACGGCAAGTTATGTGTTGCTCTCTGCTGTAAACGGCGTGGTCACGGCCGACAGTGATCGGGTTATTAAAAGTTATTATTTGAACGCTCTCGTCGTCCTTTAACGTCCGTACGGACGCTACAGTATTTGCGGATGTTACCGGTAGCCTACGTCTGTGTAAATAGCTCTTGTTATAGCGTGGACACCTGCGGCTTATAATCAAGTGCGGCTTATATATGTACAAATACATTTATTTACTTATTTTTAGCCGGTGCGGCTTATATCCAGGTGCGCTCAATAGTACGGAATTTACGGTAATTTAAAAATAATTCACAACATGTCAAATAATTTGAGAAAGCTAATAGCTGTGTGCACATTGTGCGGTCTGCATCTGTGCCATCGTGAAGTTCTGCTGCCTTTGTGCCCTTGAACTTATATATTATATCTACAACACCATGATGTTGGTGACCCAGTGATTTCACATTACATTAAGATATTGCAGAAGCCCGAGGGGAGCTTCACATAATGTACACACTCAGTTATGGAAACACAGAGTGCTGCAACGTTACATGTGCCACCTTCTTCACCCCAATACAACTATCGATGTCTAAGCACCAGATGTTACGGACAGGTACTCTTGATTAGTCCAAACAGCAGTAAGACATGAACTATAATGCACATTTCCTTACATACATAGTTCATGTTTGTGCAAGTCATTTCATCATCACGATACAGATCAATGTATTTTCATGCACATTGCTTTTGTGCAGGTCCGTGACTCTGATGTAGTTCTGGGGAGTTGTACTAGTATCTCACCGGTAAACACATCATGGTCACATTGTAATTCTAGGAGTTTAAAAGCTCCATCAAATAGTTACAAATACAGATTGCTCCAAAGTATTGCAGAAAAAGACAGACAACCTCAATGAAATTACATAAGCCATTCAATAAAGATTGTCCATCTTGGAATCCAGACTTTCTCCCTTCAAACTCAGCCTCCTCACTGTCAGACTACTATCTAAATCCTGAAGGACAAAATCCTTGTCTCTTATTATAGCATGATTGAAAAGATATCATTTGGAATGTGGTGGGGGAACGAGATGTCTCCGAGGAACTTAAATAAATCTCCCATCCCTGGCAAATTAGGATCATTTGATTATTGAGGGATATAGCTTTGGAGTCTTTGTGGTGATTCAATTTAAACAGCTAAAGTCTTTTAGCGGGGGCTTCGATGTAGAGTTAAAAACCAACCCACGGAGACAGGAATCGATTATGGAGGAAAGGTCAGCAATGAATCATTACCTTTGAAAATGATTTGCGTTTATTGTTTGTATTCTCCTCATGACCAAAAAATATTAAAACGTTTCTTAAAGGATATAAGAACCCTAAGAGCATAAACTATGTGTGTGTCTCGTTTTTGCATGCATCTATTGTATTAGGTCAAATGTGAAGGTGAAAATACCAAAGTGAAACTTGAAAGTAAAAAAAACAGCATTGCAAGACTGAAGAAGAACCAGCATGTCAGAGTCAGAGACAGACAATAACGAGAGAAAAACAGAGCTCATTGTGTGAGATATCTCTTGCTTGGTATTTTGTCTAGATTCAGTGAATTGGTAACATCTAGACAGAACATATCACAGGAGTGAAGATTTTATTTTTCCTCTACCTTCAACTTAGATTATAGGTTATACATCGTTCAACGCCTCCAATAAAATATTTGATCAAATAAAACCTTGTATAAATTACTCTGCATGAACTTTAAAAATCAGACATATTCTGCCTCATGAATGTGATGTAACCTATTTCGTGCTTCCCCCTGCTTTTAAAGGTTGAGTGTCATAAGATATGTTGGTTATGCTCCACCTCTATATAAGCAAAATAGATTGATTGGTGGGTATAAGGCTGTGCGGGCTAAAAATGGAAGTGTTAACTTAACTTTTGCCCCAGAGAGCTGGTGATATCTGCACTGCCTTTGACTGATGTTACATACTGACCATGCTTCATCTTGTTCTCCTGTCCTCTACTGATGTCTTTGTTCTTGTCTTTTTACATTGTGTTTGTCTATTGATGCATTTTATTTAGTGAAATAGGACAGTGCAGTGCTTATAAATATCACCATTACAAATCTATGTAAATGTGCTTGAATTTGCTAAATAGCTAAACGCTATGAGCACAAAAGCTGGGTCGATCAAAAGAGTGATCAAAAGATTGTTCAACCACATTAAAATGGATAATTTCTGTCAGATCCTAAAGGTCTGGCTGATACGACTGGCGACTCAGGAGGCGTACATGATGAGTGCTTTGTCAAACTGTCACTGGGAATGTTTCTATCGCAGAAAGTGTTTCAGTGCAAAATGATTTATAAAGTATGTTTGATTTCAAGTAAACTCAATGTTCTTCCAAGTGTGCACAGCGAGGTCTGTAGATTATGTAGAGCACTGGGTCCCGAAGGGAGTGATGCAGCACTCTGGGGTGTGTTGCGATTTTGCTCAGAGTGCCACAAGGTATGTTCATTACCATTTTGTACTGCAATAAGATTTGTTTTTGTGTTCAATTAAAATTCTAATTCAACAGATGTCCATGGTGTCATTTTAGTTCAGAAAGTAGCTCTTGTATGATTGATGTTAGCATGTGGAATTACCGTATATGGAAAATGTACATCAGTGGTTCTCAAACTATGGTACACGTACCACTGGTGGTACGTGGGCTCTGTCCAGTCGTATGCAAAGGAATCTCCACAATGTAAAAAAAAACTATTTCAGCATAAAACAACTTGTTTTGTTGTAGCCTACTCTTATGTGATCTGTCTTGTATCTATTAGCTTTGTATTTATATCAAATGTGGTCCCCCTCTGAATCAAAATAGTTTTTGCAACAAACAACTTTAATCAGCATGAACATTTTTTAAACGAAGCATGAGAAGCTTCCGTTTTGATGAATTTACAAGAGAGTACAGACGGTGGACCTTATCGCTTCCTGTCTCTTGCTTTCTGAAGCCAATGTGATTCTGTTCTATTTTGTTATCTTATCTCTCTGCAGGAGTCCAGAAGTAAAGGAGTTTTGCTGTGTTGAACGCAGAACCTTATAATAGAGGTCCTCTTGTGGGTATAAAGTTATAGTCTTTATTGTTAAAGAGGCAAGTGTCAGAGTTGTTTGGAGTTTAGGTCGCAGTTCTAGGACTAGCCCTTAGATGGCCTACAGTGTGGGTACCAACAGCCAACAATAAATAATATTCTTTTATGAATACATTTTCCTGCTGGATGAAATGTGCTTAGACATAGGACTACACTGTATTTTAACGACTTCCATAATGGTGGTACTTGAAGAAGCAAATATTTTCAGAGGTGGTACGCAATTTAAAAAGTTTGACAACTACTAATGTATAAAAGGGAAATGAAAGTAAAAATATACTCTGTTTAATGATAGGGGTACAACTGTGTTCATGCATGACAAATAGATTGAATGGGGTGTTGTGTTTGAATCCAACCTCTCCAACCAATGCTGATGAAGGCCTTGTGCCGAAACGCGTCCGTTGCTGTGGTTTTGCTGTTCTTACGCGGATAAAGGAAACCTGAAGGACATTTGTGTGCTGTCTTTTCTGTCTCTTTCAAATCCAACCTATCTCCTACCGTATGCTGAATGTCATTCCCACACTCTGCTCCCAACATTTCCTGTTGTTAGTGTCACATTTCAGTCTTCTGTGACCACAGCAAAATTATCTTTAAACGTGTAAAAGCTGCCCATCATTTAGTGACGACAGTCAGACAGTAAGAGGTAATAACACAGATACCTACATGAATAATGGACATTTCTTTGAAATGTTAGGATTATATCTTAAATAGAGGGCAAAGTAAAGAAGGATCTTCTTAAGTGGTTCAATTGGTCTGAAAATCCAAATGTGTTTGTACTTAGGTTTATCTAAGTGACAGCAAAAAAGCTGCAGGTGTTTAGAAGTATGTGGATTATGTTTATTAATAGCAGCATCAGTGATATTCTGTGTGCCCCCTTGAGTGGAATTCTGTGATTGACTGTGAGCATCTTCAGTTCACCAGGAGGACACTTTCTGCTTATGCACAGTAATTTGATCTCAGGCCAGCCTGACAAAAACTGCTGTGTTTTCAGTTGCACCTCGGACACTCACACACACACACACACACACACACTCACACACACACACACACACACACACACACACACACACACACACACACACACACACACACAGAATCTAATGAACACACATGAACACATTCATGCAGGCCATCTGTTGCAGTGAACACTGGACCTGACCCTTTTAAACAAACAACAGTGCTCCAAAATGCAAGCACTATTTGCACTTATACCGCACACGCCTTTTTACTCCTCTACACACATGCAAACACACACACAAACACAGGCACACACAGATAGCCAATAATTAATTAAGGCAGGTAATCTTGCAACTGCGCACAATGTGAGGGTTCAGCAAAGGTCTGGTGCCAGTCAAATCCATGTGGTGCCACATCAGTGAAACTGTGTAAAGTGTGTTTAAACAGAAACAGTTCATTTCTCTGGGACTTTAGGCTCAGCAGTAAAGGTAATCAGAGGCCATTGTGGAGGATTATGCCTGTTTTAGTCTGGGTCCATTAGCAGATGAATGATGACAAAAGAGGTCTTTCTCATCTCCTTAATCGCCTGTCAAAGTGATACTGCCTGGGTGTGATGTAAGAGCCACAAATCCTCTGAGCCATTTGCTAAAATTTTAGATAGGAAGGGATGTAATGAAATAAGAGCTATTTCTTTATAAATCACAAGCGTTTGGTGACCTCACTTTGCCTGCTCACTGAGGCTCAGAGATGTGCAGCTTTTGTAGCTGTGGGCAACAGACACAAACCTAATCAGTGACAAAGGCAGAAAGAAAAAGGAAATGAATTCCTCTAAAACTCCTTTCTTCTGGGGTTTGGCAACCTTTTTCTTTTTTTTTTTACAAATGTTGAGAGAAAAATAGACTTTTGCTTAATTGACTTATTGCACTCTCTCAGAGAAAGTAATCATGGGAATAAAACAGCCAATCAGACAGAGGTTTGTTAGCTAAGGATGAACATGGAAGGAGAGATGAGCAGGATGGGAAATTTAGATAATGAAGAAGGTGAGCTTCCCAAACAACAACAATACCAAGAAGAATAGCCAAAAGCTACAAAGATTGCTGAGGTCCAAGCACATTGCAAACATTTTGATGTTCCTATTCAACTGACTGTAGGAAACACTGTTTTACTCCAGATCGTCATGGCAGGATGACAAAAGGACAAGATTTAAAAATAATATATATATCGTTTTGGGTTTTTTAAGAGCGGAATATCTTTGGGCTAAAATTCAGGGGAATTGGAGATTAGAATATTGCAGTTTAAAAAAACCCAAACTTTATTGTGAAGATTTAATTTGTGTGCAAATTCTGTGACTCATCAACACAACAAACAGCCGCTCATGAAAGTAAATCCTTGGAAACTAAACAGCACAAGAGATGAAAGAGAGCGAGACACGGGGAAAGGAAAGGGGAGTTGATGGATATGAAAGAAGAGGAAATGACAGGAGGAGGAGACAAGAGTGAGAGGAGGAGGTTTTGAGGAGGATGGAAAATGTCAGCGTGTGGATGGAAGAACACAGAGCCGCCCTCCCTCAAACAGTCAGGATCTCTGGAGGGCACAAATTACATTCTAGTTTGACACCAAAGCAGCCGAGGTTCACGCTGTGCTTCAACACACCCGAAATACACACACACAGAGACACACACTCCTCGCAAATCACACTCATTTCAGTCTGGAGCAGACAAATTCAATTAGACCAGCGTGGACTAAATGGGCTTATCTGAACCGCGCAAGCTTGTTACATGGAGCCCTTTATCAGCTCTTTGTGTGTGTGTGTGCATGCATGTGCGTGCGTGCGTGCGTGTGTGCGTGCGTGCGTGTGTGTGTGTGTGTGTGTGCGTGTGTGTGCGTGTGCGTCCAGAAAACCAGAACTGGCATGAGACCACACAGTGTGTCAAATCTCAAGCACTA
Source organism: Symphodus melops (assembly GCF_947650265.1). Classification (NCBI taxonomy): domain Eukaryota; kingdom Metazoa; phylum Chordata; class Actinopteri; order Labriformes; family Labridae; genus Symphodus; species Symphodus melops. The sequence continues at coordinate 3,974,176 of NC_136705.1, forward strand.
ATTGAAATCCATGACTGCAGAATGATTCTGTCCATTAACACATCACAGCTAACTGACAGACAGACTGAGGAGTTCGACAGCAGGGCTCAGAATACAGATAACCCCTCTTCTTGGTAAGAGGGCCATGATGGTGCCAAAACACCATCATGGCTGGTTGTAGATGTTAAAGATGCACGATGCATTCATACAAAAGATTGTACGGTTAAAGTTGCTTTAGCACAAATACAAATACTGAATACGCCTCATTGGAATAAAAGCATGATCAATGTCATGCAGACTGTGTTCACTCGTTTCTTCTTGTACCCATCAACAGTGACAAACGAGAGGTTTTTAAGACTCTTATGTCGATTTTGACGTTTGCACGAAAGGCACAAGATTTTTACCTACATATGCGTTAAACCCATTCTCTGTTATATTAGACATTCCCAAGAGACAGTTCCAGAAGTCATTTGGTGAAGACAGTAAGTTTTACATAGTGTTGCAGTGAAGAGCCTGTTCAAATAAATCAACCAAGGCCACATTTTGAAGGCATTTGTTTTGATACACGTTGGCAGCCACGAAGAGCCTCTCATATAGTAACTGCACTTCAAAATGCCATTTAAAACAATTGACATCGCAAGCTTGACTACTGTTTCAGAAAGGGACAGCTGCAATTCTCCCTGTTGAAAGCAATCCCAGCCAGAATAATTTAGCCTACAGGGCACTAACTTTTAACATATGAAACAACTTGAATGCTACAAACTTGACAAACATAATATCTCTAAAATGAAATGATTTTATAAAGAACATAAATGTTAAGAAAAAGGATTGTTTCTTCTGTTAAAATTACTGCAGTCTGCAAACTGCTAATTATGTTAGCCCAATAATGGAGATTTCTATGTTGTACGAGCATCAAGCTAAAGCACGAAGAAGAATATCCTGGTCAATCTCTGGGAAACTGTAGCCCCCTTGGAGACTAATGCACCAGCTGCCTCTGAGTTAAGGCATAATTCTGCCAAGGAATGAACTATATAGATAATAGTAGCAGCATTCATTATATCCCACATTGCACATTATGTTTTTCCCCTTTTAATTAAATGGTATTAAGTGGTGCATGTTAACTGCTATGCATGCATGATGATCTTGATAAGGATTAAGACTGTTTCAGTCTGGGTCAAAACACTTTTTTTTTTTGCAGTTGTACATTGTTCACACAATAAGTGTCAAGTGTTTAAAAAAGGACCACCTCAGGTCCACTTAAAAGCAGGATAAACAAGCTGCCTGAATTGCCGAAATTCATCCTTCTCCAAAAACAGTCTTTTTACTCACAGCTTGATACTGTATATGTGAGGGTGTTGAATTCCCCTCACATCAGTTTATATATCCTCAGACTTTATTTAAATTTGCTGAAAAAGCATATTCACTGTTCATAAAAAAAAACTGCTCTCTCCAGTTTCACAGCAGTGACAGAGAGGTGATGATATTGCAAAGAGCTGCAGACACACTCAAATGACTCCTCTTCCTCGTGGCATGGGACGAACAGTCACAGAGAGTCACAACCTATCACACCTTCACCCATTTAATGAGCACCCTCACTGTGTTATGGTGCCCATCCTCTCGTCCCCCTAAGGCCAAGTTGTTAGACTTTAAGAGTGTGTCAGGGTACTGTGTGTATACTATAATGGCCTCTTTGCAAGACCATGTGTTTTTGCTGCTGTCAGTGGAATCGAATGTGAATTAAAGTGTTGGTTTCTTAATAAGCCATAAATGTCTGTGTTTATGTGCATGTGTGTGTGTGTGTCTCTGTGTGTGTGTGTGGGTGGGTGTGTGCTATACAGTATGTGGGTATGTGTGTCATTAGCTCTGCCAATGCAAGCTTCAATCAAGAGAGATGTTGGGCTCCAAATGAAGCGAGGAGAATCTTCTGTTGTCCTCCTCTTTTACGAACAAAGAAAAATCAACAGTCTTTATACTGGAGCCTGCTTTGGGTTCGGGCTGCGTGAGAAGCCTAATGAGTTTTGCACGCTAATTCTCCCAATCTGATTCAGCACATATCCTCGGCGGGCTGGCAACAGCATCAGCTGAGCTCAGGAGAACAGTGTCAAAAAGAGGCAAACTAGACATTCAGCAGGGGTGCTGCAAAATAGAATGCTGAATTTGTCGGCATGTTGCCTGCAATATATAAGGGAAAGTGACTCTTCGCTTTCCCAGACAATTTTTTCAATTGTAAAACACGTGTGGAAGTTTTTTGGGGGGAGTTTTGTTTCACATTGGTCATCTTGGTTGTCATGGGTAAGTGGTCATAAAAGCTCTGTCTCTGATTCATCTATCGTTAGCCTTTCTCATTATGATGATAAAATGAAACCAAACCTCTTAAATCATGCAGAAATGGAGAGGCATGTACAATGCTGCCTTTTGTGAGTCTCATGCAGCCACAACTAGAGAGTGAGGTGTAGTTTTGGGAATGTGTCAGATTTTAAGCCTCGCTCATGCTGTGAAACAACTTTTACATAGAGTGTGTGTAAAGTAGGTAAATTAACATCTATGGACCAGATGGTGCAGAGAAAATACTTATTAACAATTACAGACTGTCCCAAAAGAAAACTGCCTGTCAGCAAGCGTTTTTTTCTGCACCAGCTGAAAAGCAAAGGCTTCACTTACAGTCGGGAAACACACTCCAATTTGTTTTCTATGGTCTGCCAATCATACTGTGCATGTTTGTCTTCAAATTCCTTTTTTTAAATTGACAAGTGATGGTAACATCACATTCAGTCTCACAGCTGTCGTTTGTTGTGTTGGCCTGTTGTCCAGCTTAACAAACATCTCCATCCACAAAAATGAATTGGAGCATATCTCCGGGCACCATTTTCATTTATTAGCAAGCTAATCTTCTCTGCTCTGGTATCATCACAATGGCACACGCTAAAGGCTAGCAAATGTCTTTGCATTTCTGTGATATGCAAGTTTAACCCCACATATCTTTTATGATAAATTACTTTCAGACTGGACTTTTTCTGGACACAGCCGACATGATGCATGTAACTCCAAGTGAGTTGAACTATTGCAGCTTAACCGGTGTGTTTAGGCTGTGTCTAGGTGTGCGAGTAGTGTAATTCAATTAAAATAACCTTATTTGTCCCCGGGATGCAATTAAAGGTCACACAGAGCAGTAAATGAACGACAGTGCAGGTAGACTAAAATTTGACCAAAGTTAAAGTGTCAACAAAAGAATAAAGTTTCAGAATGTGAGTTAAAAACCAAATGTTACTAGGATAATGGTATGGAAAAAAAAAAAAAAAAACTTGAGTCATCGTATTCATCTCTAATTCACAGACTCACAGAAAAACAGCCACATAGCAAACTCTATTTAAAAACTGCAGATACAATATGAGTCTTAAACTCGAGCAACCTAGGAGAGACAGAGACGGTCTACTTCGTGAAGTATGCACGAAACACAAATTGAACAAAATGAACTTGGGGGGAAGTCAAATATAAAACAGAAAAAAGGTCCATTAGCAAATGGACTGGAATGACATTAGCTAAATGGGGCTCGAACCAAAACCTTCTGATTGAGAGAAGGTCGACTCTCCCACTGAACCACAGCCACCCTTCATGAATGGACAAACTTCCTCTTAATCCCATTCAGAACTTGACAGACCGCCTGAGGTCCCCATTTATTGATATTACCAATGCTACTATAAAAAGGAAAATCACACAGAGCCTTTTCAATTATTTAGCACACAAAGGCGGCAGTGCAGAATGACCACTGAAGGTAATGACCTCGATTTGTAAAAGTGCCGGCCTTTGATGGAGGCAGCTTAATGAAGATTTACACCGGCTGTGTGCAGGGCAGCAACAAGATCTGCAGAGCAGCGAAGAAAAGGTATTACATGCTGCGGCTACGGTCCGGAGGCAGGGGACGTTAACAGGAAGGAAATGGAAGCAGAATGAATGAAAGTTAGAGGAGATGGATGAGGCTGAGAGGGAAGATGAGACTGGACCTGGGAGGACCCAAGGAGAGCGACAGGCTGAAGAGAGTGTTCAGGATTACAGACACATTCAGGGTAGATAAACGGGATTGTGTAAATTAATATAAATAGTTGGATTAACTGTTTGAATTCAAACAAAAAAAGAAAAAAAAACAGATTTTGAAAAGCAGTCAGTTGCAGGTTCTGTAAACTTACAAGTAGATATTGATTATTTTTTTCTACCAACAGTCCAGAACTAAAGGATTGTAAAATCAAAATCAAACTAAAGAGCAAATCTTAACATTTGAGGAGTTCGCCCCAGCAAATGTGTTTTGCTTAAGGGTCACATATCGCATTTTTTAACAAGTTTAAATAATGAAATTAAATTTTTGATTCTGTATTTTGATGACGTCTGTTAACCTATCTATTTCAGTGCTGCTCAGAACAAGTTGTTTCTGTGTCTGTAGCTTTAAATGCAAATGAGCTGTGTTTAACCACGCCCCTTTGGAAGGGTTTGGGTGGCTTCGGCTTTCCTGCATCATGCCTCATTGTTTACAAGGGAGAAGGCAGACTCAAAGGGCAGAACAAATACCAAGATGTGGGTGTGTCACCCATCTGGGGGAGGGGTTACTTCCCTTTGTGATGTCATGAAGGGAAAATCTCCATACAGCGCCTGTGAGAACATTTTCTGAAAACTGGAGCAGGCAAAAGAGAATAGACTTTTTCCATAAGTGGGGGTTTGATGACAGGCCACGGACACACAGTTAGAAAAACATGGTAACATGTGTTTTGCATAACTTGTGACCTTTGGTAAACAAGTTGCGTGCTCATGAAATGTTTTGAATAATTGTATGGGTTTCTATCAATTGTTTGGATAATAATGATTGTAAGTCAAAATAATAAGCCTGTGAATACATTTCATAACAGACAGGACTTAAATATAACAGAAACATTGGACATTATCATTTTAGCAGGAGGACAGAAATATCTTTGCTCTGTAATACCCCTCTATTATGTGCTCAATGGAGAGGTTAATACACTGTCAGATGCAATGGTTCATTAACACTGCAGCCTGTGCAAACTGTTTGTTTCTACTCAACTATTCCAACCATTTGTTAAGCAGCCAGGCATTTTTACCACCTTCATTATTTTTCATTGTGTAAGGCTGCCTAAGAGCTTTGTGGAAATGTTCTTTTCGTCATCATTATAACAATCTCACTTCACCTGGAAGGCTAATTCATAGACAGTGACACATCTCATTATAGTAGATTAAGTTGAATGTTTCGGCCACCCACAGTTCCCTTGAAAATGTTAATTTTGTCCTTCGTAGCCACTTTTCCAGCTCCATGACGTACAACATTGAAATGCAACCATTCAAATCCAAACTGTTCCCTGTGTCAGCAGAAATCTGAGTCATCTGCTCCTTTATGAATCAGCGTTTCACTGATCTGTTTTCTTGCAAGCGGGTCAGTGTGTAATGTAAAGCCAAAAAATTCAAAAGAGGATTTACTGAACTTTAAAACACAGAGTCTGTTATATTTGTCATTTAGATGTATCTGAGTGTGCGGTATAGTACAACCAGCCACCATTGTTTCCTGGTAGCAGCTGAGTCAGCAATACTGCAAGCTACAAAACTATTTCCTATGGCATCAGCTGTACAAAGAGCACTTCTACTCAGCACTATAGAAATCATTACTGCAGCCATAGTACAGCAACAACACAGTCATATTACAGGAAAGAGCAATAGATAAACACAGCCTGTGATGCATAGTGAAATATAAAGGCATGTGGCCGTAACTGTGGCCGAGTGTTAATCATAACAAGGAGTTTCAGTTTGCTGACTTCTCAACAAAAAATTGTCAGCTCAAGCCATTAATTGACCGTCACGTCGTCCCTTCGTATATTTTATTTCCAAGTATGAGACAGACTATTTAACAACGTTAACTTCAATATGATACTGTTTTCGATACCAAAGAAACAAAAATATAGAAGCCCTGGGGGCACTGGTGGTCAAGTGATTAGCTGACGTTCCAGAAACGGACATATGTGTGTTTAAGGCGTAATTCTCAAACCCATGAGGAGAATGCACATCACTGCAGTATGTCCAGGGTACATCCTTGTGATGTGCATTTATTTACTAATCAATCAAACTACATCACAAGATCTACGAGAGCTCCGTTTAAGAAAGCTTGGCCTGAAACACTGCAGAGATGTTTAGCAGATTTCTGGACAGATGTTGAGGGTATTCCCTCCACCTATTAACCTATGAACACTGATCAACAATCACTCTTAGTCGACCGATGGCTAGGTCAAGTTTTTGACAACAGTCCTGATTATAATATCACATTAACTTAATGTCGAACTCTATCTTCCTGCTATGTGTTCTTAGCTACTGTGCAGTCAGCAGCTGGTTGATTTATGCTCGACTGTTTTGTGAGTGCACATTTGGTTTTTCCCAACAGGGAGCTCTGCAGTATAACAGCCCCTTTAAGCACTGCATACAGCATAAAGCATCACATATGAACAGCCAATGCTCATACACAAAAACCTGCATGAACACAGAAACACAGAACGCAGATACACCACTCTTACCATGTTTAGTCCATATGACTTCATTCCTGAGTTGGAGAACTGTAAATTGCTTCAGGGATTTTGTTGCTGTTTCATTGTTTTTTTTTTCTTTGTGAGCTAACACGGTATGCAGAATGGGAACCAGTTCATAACTTTGACACCGGTCCATAGATAGGTTTGTAGTATGTTTTACCTTTGATAACTCAGGGTACTAATTCACTCAACATTTTAACGTTAAAACACCTCTATGGAAGGGAAACTTTCCAAAAGTCTGCCCATCTGGATGCTATTCAGAAAAATGATTAAATACAAGGACAGAATGTTAAATCTCAACTGCATAGATGATTTGAAACATCATTCTATAGTTCAACATATCGTCTGTACTGGTATTGTGGCCCCTTGAGAATGAAATTGGATCGAGAGATGAGCACCCATATTTTATACCCTTCTGTGTGACAACAGCCTGGAGTTTATTCACTTCAGTTCCCCAGTTCAAAGGATGGGTAAAGAGTCGAGATGCTCCCTAATCAGGGATGCTCATGAGGACAACATGTTTATGTGTCGTACTCAAAGTTAACACTCAGAAAAAACCCCAGAAAGAAACAACCAGAACCACCTCAAGGGAGCTCTTTGGAAAATGTGAAAGCAAACAAATGAAGCCAGGCTCAAAAGCAGAGTAAATGTATTCCACGTCTCCTTTGTCTTTTCAGAGCATGACGTGTGTCCCTCTGCTGTCAGAAAGCAGCCTTTTATAGCCTTTCAATATGAACATTTCAGACGGGTTGAGTAACTGTCACACGTGAGCTAATTAGAATGTGAAGACAGCTACACACACTGCATCCATTAAGCACATGTTCACACATGTTAAAGACTCTCTTTCATGTGTTTTTAAAAACAGTCTATCTTCACTTGCTTTCCTAAAATGTGACTGTGATGTATGTGTGTGGCACAGGACACACATCTAAGTTACCTGTGTGACCTGTACACCTTGGAGAGGTACATCGACCACAATCCCCTGCTTACAAACACATGCAGATGAGTACACATCTCCCTCACTCTCTCACCTCTGATGCGACATATAGTGAATCCTTATGGGCTGTCTGTGGTTGTGTGTGTGCTTATCTGCATGTGTTTGATTCTAAGTCCAGCTGCAATGCATTGCTGGGTCAAAGCTTACTTGAGCCCCCTTTGTGTGTGGTGAACTTGACCTTGAGTTGCCTTCTGAACATTAATACAAGGTCATCAATGATGTGGCTCAAAGCAGACAGGCTTACCCAACCTATCAAGTATTTACACACACTTTAGATCTATGTGACATTTCATGTGCGTAAAATCAGCAAACAGCCGCGTACACCCATCAGTGTAACTCTGGCAAGGACTTGGGATATGTATTGAAAATATCTGAAGAAGCAAATTACCCTGAAAATGCCCCAGTCGGAGACACATGAAACAGAAGGGGTTTTAGCATATTCTTTTATAGGAACAAAATACCAGAGAACGTCTCTATCTCTGTTTCTCTGCAAAGCCTGCGATTGTATTTAGACACTCAACAGCTAAATTAATATGTGTGCAAGGTGTACACTGAGTGGAGACTGTCCACTGATTGATTGGACTACAGCATTCTCTACACAGACAGAAAAATAAAACTACAACAATCTGTTTTTCAAATGTTCTGAAAGTGTCGCTAGAAAAAGCTTTACTGAGAACAGGACAGATGTGAGGTCACAGCAACCCTTTCACTTAAAACATCAATATTATCGGCTAATGCAACAAAATGAGACAATAATAATGGCCTGAAATGTAATTTCTACAACAGTCTTTTGACCTTTAACCTTTTGGGTTAAAACAGGTCAAAGGGGCACAGCATGGCTCAATCCATATAGGGATTTTCGACCTGGTGGGTCTTTCTAGTAGTCCCAGTACAGAAGTTGGGGCCTGGTTGCAGGAGAGGTACCAGTTCTCTTTCTGAGCAAAGCGCACAGGTGCCCTGAGGCAAAGTACCAAGCCCCCAAACTGCTCATTGTGCTTTTTTGTGTCAAGCCTCATTAAACCTCATGTTAAAAATGTGCATTTCAACAACAGAATTAAATGTGTTCACAGCCTGGTAAAAAAGTGTTTTAGTCATAATTGTTTCCTTATTCATACAGTACCCAGTGTTCAGGGGGAGAATTCACATGTGATTCATATTTGATTTTACGGTTGGTTAAGAGTTATCCATCCATCTGCTTAACTAGCTACGTGGCTGTCTTAACTGACAGGTGGGCATGTTCTCTTTGCTTGTTGCTACATTGCTCGAAAGTTAGGTAGAGATATATACTACTTCAGCTGTGACTAAGACTATGTTTAATACCATATGTCCATTAGTGCATGTCCATAGTGTTATGTTTGTGTGTGGATAAAGAGTTAAAGACAAACTTTCTCTTCTGGATTGATGAAGTATGTTGAAGAAGTCTCATCTGTTCATGTATTAGAGGTCATCATGAATGTTTTCTGTAACTTGAAACCTACTGTACATGTATTCTCATGATGCCATGTTCATGAGAATCGGATGAAAATGATGGAAAACTGTAAAATATAAGCTCTCGGGCCAGGAGTGTTGGTGTACTGTAGGTTGTTGTGTGACACAGGCACTAAAAAATATCTGCTTGTGATTTTACAGTGAGGTTGTGTACGGGATCTTTTTTATTTTGTCTGGGCCTGGGCACGATGACTTAATAATGTGTCTGATGGGTACATGTGAACCTATGATGAGTTTGGATTATTTAAGTGTTACTGTATAAACTCTTTCGACAGCTGAGCGTGACAATTGTTGCCGGACAGCAGCAACAAAGACTGAGCATGTTAAGGGTGGCAAAAGGATTAAGGCGCTATAGTCCATCCTTGGTGATATGGTAAGAAAAGAAAGTGTCTGCAAAGTAGCTGCCATCCCTTTTTTCATTCAACTGAATTGTATTTAATTTCTGGAAAAGCCTCTTAAAATACACACCTATCTGTATGTAATCTTTATAGACAACAGTGTAAACTGTGTCCTATAATAAATGTTCCTGAGAGGAACAGTGTAATCATTCAAACTGATGTTCTTGCTGTATTGTGCAATGGGGTATAAACAGTTATGAATTGAAATACAAGAAAAGAGTTACCCTGTGCCTACCGTTGTACAGACTCTGGTGGTGGGGGGTCATCTCGTCTCCTGCTGCCGCCCTCCTCTGACCTCCATCCCTGCTGGGGGAGCCACTGCTATACCTCCCGTGCTCCCCACCAGGGCTGTGCTGATAGTGATGGTGGTGCCTTATGGACTCAGGGCTACCCACAATCACCCGTCCTTTCCGAAGATGCTCAGGTGTCACCATGGCTGCATGTTTGACCTCGGGACTCCCACAGCCGCCCCCTGCCATGTGAACCTGCCTGTGTCTCTGACTCAGCTCCGGGCTGGACTTGGCTGATCCCTTCCCACAGCCTGGTGATGCCTGTCCTGACATTAAGAGCTGTTTCTGGGCGAGTAAGTCAGAGCTGCAGGGTTGGTGGTGGGACTCGCAAGGTAGTCTGGTGGGGGACTTGTGTTTCTCTGGGCTGTGACCTCTTAGTCCACGAGGATCCAAGTTGGTGAGGGATCCCCCACGGGGACGGCAAGACTGAGGGAAGGTGTGGTACTCTGGGGTGGAGCTATGTCTCCTTCCTGTGGAATCACACACCTCCCCAGGTTTGTGGTGGTGCTCTGTGGAGCCACACCTTGACCCAGATCCGGGCATGGTGTTGGAACCCATTGGAGGGGGTTTAAGGTGGGGGTTATCAGGGCTATCGGTACTCCCTGCGCTAGAGGTGCTGCTCCCATCACCGACGTCCCGTAGCAGGCCAGGTCCCGGGACACCTCCACCCACAGACAAGCTGCTCTGACTGTCAGTGGAGCTCCTGCGGCCAGGGCCTGCCTGCCCAACCCCGCCCCCTCCCGTCACAGCCGCAGCCCTCTCCTCCTCCAGCATTAAACACACCTCCTTTAGCTCCAGGTTCTCCCGGATCACCTCTATCTGCCGCTGCTCCAGCTCCTTCAGCTTCTGCAGGTAGATGGCCACCTCCTTTCTCATCAGCCCGGCGCTGTAGCGTCCCAAACGCTGCCACTCCCGAGACACCTTCTTCCCTTTCTGACGGTCATCGTCTAGGAAGCAGCATAGGTCCCGCAGCTCCTGGTTATCCTCCTGCAGCTTCTGGTTCACATCCTGGTTTACAAAAGAACACACACACACACACACACACACACACACACACACACACACACACACAAAGTAGCACAGTTAGGGATTACACGCATAATGCTTTTGGGAGTGATAATTCTATAAGGAGAAAAAAATTTAGCCACCATGCGTTTTGTGTTTGAGCTAACATTAGTTGATTAAAAGAACATTAAAACCATTTTGATTACTGTTTGATTGCTTGTTCAGTAAAATACCATCAGCTTAAATATCTTTACGTTTTCACTTATGATGAGCTGAAACAAACCATTCAAAAATTGGCACACTTGGCTCTCAGGTATCAAAGACATTGAATGTTCAACTTGTGCTTAAAAATGGCTTTTGTTATACAGCCAGATGCCTGTTAAAATGAATTTGAAGGGCCAAGTCCTCCATTCGTCTTACAATAACATACAACAGATTGTTTTACGTTTTGGTTGAACCTAAATTATACTTTTGACTAATGACACAGCAGTATGGTCACAGACTGTCAAGATTTTATTAAGTATATTTTAAGTAAAAATTACCTAGATCACGTTGCTAAGGCTGCTAGACCTTTCATGGAAATTCAATAACATGTTTGCATCTAGCTAACAAACTAAGATATGCTAGTCTGCTGGTAAGAAATTACACCCTCCCTGAAGAATAATGCACCAGCCACCACTGATCAATGCATCAATGAGTTCAGCTCTAGTTCAATAAGAGTTCCACGCAGTCTTGTTTTCTGAACAATGAAAAGTGATTTGTATGAATTCACGTCTAAGTCTGCCTGATAAATACACAAAATATAATCATAAACAATGTATACATTTGTAATGACATGCAGACAAAGAGACAACTTGAATCTTTAAAATTGTATATATATTTGTTCATAATGTCTCAGCAGTCGTCGGAGTTGCGGTCCATTGAAATCTCTGACTTTTCTTGGTGAAATAAACATTCAATATGCAATATGTCCTAAAGTAATCGTCAAAAAATGACTGTGACTTACATATGCTGAAAGTGTTGCAGAACTTGTGATTGTCATCTAGTTATTTATAAGATATAAATATTAGGGCATTAATTTATTAATTTATCTGAATATGAAATCATCTATCATAACTAATGTAGTTTTGAATCACTATTTAATTCTGTCAATCCCGTATGCAACAGGTTTATGATTATGAGTATTGAGTACTTAACTGGCAAGCATGCTCTAAATTTCAACAAAACGCGCCAGATCCAAATCAGCTCAGTCACACCAGCCTAAATACACCAGAGTTAAAACCCAGGGGAAACTCCGACAACGATTTCAGGTGGATTCAGGTGTTCCCACTCATCTCACCTTCAAACTCCGGATCTCGTTCAGGTGCTGTTGGAGTCTCCGGTTCACCTCCCGCATCAGATTTCCGTGCTCCACAATAACGCCCCTCTTCTCCGCCTCTGCCCTCCGCAGGCGCCGCACCAGCTCCTCTTTGCCCCACTTCAGCAGCTCCTCGTCGGTTATTTTGGAGATGTCGTCCGCCGGACCCTCTGCGCTTTTGGGCAGCTGCTGCTGCTGTGCGCCTTTCTCCATCCTTTTGAACTCCAGTGGAGGTTGCAGGAAAAAAAGTACTGTGTTTGCTAAATTTGTGCTAACAAGACACCAAGCCCTCCCAATACACCCGGGACACTCTGATCCAACACGACTCGGGTTCCCCCCACCCACCCTCCTTATGCCATTGGAATCACATCGCTCTCATTAAGGCTGCGCCTCTCTCCCACGCCCATGCTGCAGCTCCGTATCCACCCGGTGATCTGCTGCTTTATCCCCGCTGTTAGAGCATCGCCCTGCACGCCGCTGTGTCTCCGGCTGAGCCTTTAGTCGGCTTGGCGGGGCGGTTTCTCTCCAGGTGCATGCCGGCCGCCTTGCGCACTCCCGCAGCTCAGTGCGCACTACTGCCGTCCGACAGCAGGGGAGGAGGACAGAGGCAGGAAGAGGAGGAGGAGGACTGCAAGGAGAGGCTGCAGGTGCACAGCCAGGAGAGCCAGGATGCTTAGGTGCGATAGTAAGGAGAACAGACTCTCTCTCTCTCCTCTCTCACACTCAATCCTACACCCGCTCTTCCTCCAGACGCCTCTTTGTGTCATTGCGCCATCTGCTGTTTAAGTTCTTACAAACTACTACTTCCACGATGCCTTGACATTACCACTTCTATGTCCATTCTAACTCATCGATAAGATGCAACCATGAACTGTTCTGTCTGTTATGAATATCCGTAAACAGTTTATCTGGGTGTTAGTTCCATCTGTTGCAAGTCATTTCATTTTTATTTTTTTATTCTACTTATTTGGGTTAGGGTTAATTACATTGTTTGGATCAATCGACACTCAGGCTACTCAAATATATGTTCAAAAACCCTGTAAAAATGAGATTTTCAAAATATCTCCCCTTAAAATTAGGTCAGTAGCCTACCTCTGAGATGTAGTTAATTTAGCCTGTAGAGTTGCATGGAAATAGAAATAAAGCAGTAGTTATCTAAATGCTTGGTTGTGGTTTAATTTCAAGCCTAAACAGAGACTGGCACGTGTAGGTTGATGTGAAAAACGGTTTATTAAACAAAGAGAGGATAAAAGAAAAGTTAGTGGAGCCAGGGAGCTGCTGGCCTGTAGAATTATCTTGGAGATTAGACAAGGATGAAACAACCCAGACACTGAGACTGATAAAGCAATGAAGCACACCAGAATACACGAGTACTTAAAAAAAAAAAAAAAGTAAAGTTAAAGACTAAAATCTCAAGAGCCACATAAACAAAGTAGGCAGCGCAACAACATTAGATTAGTTGCTACAGGAAACATAAAGAGAGTACTCAAGAGCACTACTGAACAAGAAGGAATTATCTGACAGAGTAGCAGAGAGAAGACCAGGGCCCATATTCAGAAAGCCTCTTAAGAACTAAAAGTTGCTCCTAGTGACACATATTCTACAAACTTTCCCTCAAAGTTCAGACTAGATCCTTGTAAAGATGAAAGCTATTAACTTAGCATCTTAGCCCATAAGGCGTCAAACTGTTAGGAGTGCTGAAGAGAACTTCTAACAGCCGTCAGACTTTCTCAGGCTGAGAAGAAAAGAGACAAAGGTTCTCTCTTCACTTATTTTGGACTCATAGCTGGACCGAACAGACTTAAAATGATTTGTGCAGACATTTCGATAAATCAATCACTTTTTTCAGTACAAAGTGAGACATGTATGTTGAGTTTCTCAACGTGCACTCACCTCCACATGTGTATCTAATCACTAATTAAGGCTCTTTACCTGCTGATGTAACGATCAGCAGGTGAAGAAGCTGCTGCACAAGTGGGCAGGTGATTTCAAACGTCTTGTAGGCTGTTAACTTTTAATGGACGACTTACAAGCGATCAGATTCCTGTTAATTTCACAGTGTTCATTATTTCACAGTGCATGACTAAATTCTGTGATTGACTTTTTTGGGGGGATAAACCGATCACAGCTTCTGTGATATATAGTGCCTAGCAACGAGGTCAACCACACTTCACAAAGATAGACGTTTCTGTCTCTACCTCACTCAAAGTTGGTCTGAGATTGTTCCTAAATCCCTCCTTCAAAATCTTCGATATTATTTTTTAAGCTACATAAGTAGCTCTCAGAGAGGATTCCATTTATAGACAATAAGTTGAAAGAAAACAGCAATTACAATGGGCAGATCGGTTTACAGATAAAGTGCATAGTCGTGATCACAGATTAGAAACACAGGCACTGTCCAATTGTCTCGTGTTTTTTGTCTTTTAAGTTTGAGCCGAAGGCTTCAAGTGATGAAGCGATGAGGTTTAAGTAATTCTGGAGAAATTTCCAAACAGAGGGAGCAACAAAACTGAATGCTCTTTTTCCGAGCTCAGTGCAGACACATGGAACAGACAGTTTAAAAACATTGCAGCAACACAAGGCATATTGGCTTCTGGTTCTTTGAATGTATTCACATAAATAAGAAGCAACCACACCAAGAAGAGCTTTATAACTAAGACTCAGCCAGTATACACTTTCATCTACAAGGATGAATTAGGATAAATCTCTACAAGAGATTTAGTGTACAAGTCACAGTGATGGGTAAAGCGTCTAAAGCCATTCTCAAATCTCAACACAGTGATACACTGTGGTATCTAATGACTGTAAACATTTGGCCGAGGCATCCATACAGCACATCTTTATAATCCAACACAGGAAAAAGGGTTGATGACACAAGAAGTGTCCTCGCTCCGAGGGAAAAGCAGGATTCATTTCTATAATAAAATCCTAACTTTATCTGCATGAACTCAAGAGCTTGTGCAACAGATGTTGATTTTCAGAATTTTTGTGAATATGCGTTCTAAGGAAAATATTGAACTGGAACCCAGTTACAGGAAAGAAAAATAATTCTTTATTTAATCAAAAAGGTATATATTTACTAAATTAAATTTTAAAAAAAAAGTCCAATGAAAATTCCCAAACTGGGAGTCACTAGGAAGCAGAGGTAAGGTCAAAATCTGACAATGAGCCAACACATAACACAAAGGTCCTTTCTGAAAAGCTCAGTTCAGTTTGCAGTGTGGACTTTCTGAATGAATCCTCATTTTATGGATCCACCTCAATACACTGAACATTTCAGAATGGATGCTAACTTCCAGGTTTTGTGATGTATGGATCAGATGCATCCTTTCAGGAAATGAATTGTATTTTACCACCCACCAATCCGTTTTTAATCTAGAATTAAAATCCCTCCTGACATCACTGCTTTTAATTAACAACAAAAATGTATCAAATGTCTGCATTACTATAAAAACCTTTCCCCGTCTGTGTAAATAACGATTATTTAAGTTTCTTTATTGGTTTACTCCACTTTATATATTTTATATTACTGTTACATTCCCCAGATTTCTGGTTGTGGAGAGCAACAATAATTAATAAACTTGGATCATTAAAAATAGAGACTGTGATCAAAATTTAGTCATAATAATAAATCAGTAACAAAAAACAAACTCTGTCGAATATTAGCCGACAAACGGACGTGAATCTAAAAACAAGAAACCAACAACTAAACTCCAGAACAAAGCAATGGCGACGCTTTTCACGAAGATGAACAGCTTTCACTCCTGCAGCATGAAGATCCAGCCGCACTGCACTTTTCCTCCTGCTGCATGCAGGGCCTGATTAACACAGGTGAGACCAATTAGCCACTCACTGAGAGAGCTGGGCGGAACAGCTACCAGTAACAGAGAGCGAGGGGAGAGACATTCATTCAGAACTTTCCTGTATGAACTGCATGTTATTTTATTATTTAATCGGTGTTTTACTTCTCACCTGTGCGCCGACGCGAGTGGCCGCACATTCAGTATATCTATCTAAAAAAAAAAACTAAAAAAAAAAACTTGAATTTCCCTCGGGATCAATAAAGTATCTATCTATCTATCTATCTATCTATCTATCTATCTATCTATCTATCTATCTATCTATCTATCTATCTATCTATCTATCTATCTATCTATCTATCTATCTATCTATCTATCTATCTATCTATCTATCTATCTATCTATCTATCTATCTATCTATCTATCTATCTATCTATCTATCTATCTATCTATCTATCTATCTATCTATCTATCTATCTATCATTTACTTTGTGATATATATATATATATGCTTGATTAAAGCTTTAATAATGCATGCGGCTGGTTTGGGTAATGCAAATGACACCACACCTCCGCACAAGGGGTAATCAAACACAATCAAAATGAGAGGGAAACACACAGAGGCAGGAAGAAATACAAGAATGAAAGAAGAACTCACTACTAAATAAACACTAAGCTGTTAAAGAAGTGGTTCTTACTGTGTAATGTGAATGTTCAGGGACATGTTGTGAACACATAAAGAAAAACAAAAGATAGAGAGTGACACTACAGATTACTGAGAGTGTTGACAATGACGCTAATCATGTCTGAGATGATTTCCTGTTAATCACTGACTGTACACCCTCCAGTGTAAACCAGCCTGGATATATCAGTGCATGTGCAATAAACTAAGATATCAGTCAGAAAAAATCAAATCAAGTATCATTGGCAAAAGAACTGAGTGTGAAGATATTGAGGGAAAACAAACAATGACGGAGTGTCCTTTTGACCTGATAAACTGATACATCTGCATCATCACTCTTTTAAAATCAGGCGCACTGTGTCTGCAGAATTACTTTGAAGAGCTGCTGGAAGGATGGAGGAACCACTGTTCCTGCTGGTCTCTCTTCTCCTGGTGTGGCTCTGCAGTGGGCAAGAGCTTTGTCATGACAAAAATTGTCCTCACTTCACATCTGTTGAAAAAAACAATGTAAGTTTGAAAGCAATTTTTTTTGCACACACATAAACGCATATTATGCTCAGTGTGCTCTTTTTCCAGAGTGTAGAAAAAACTGTTTCTGTTGTCTGCAGGATTATGAGGAGCGTTTGTATGAGGCCACTGATTGGCTCACCACCAAGGTAGAACATAATGATTTATTTGCGGCACATTTGAAGCTGAAGGACTACTACAAGAGACAGACTGAAGCAGGTGCGTCGACATCCACAAAATACTTCTACAGAGGCAAAGTTATGTGATACTCATAGATGATTTGAACAGAATACCATCACTATTCATATGCTTTGATTATAAATGATACATGGGGATAATAAAATAGCCATTAGAAAAAAAACAGCTTTATTTTTTCATGCTCAAGAAAAATGAACAAATACAAGAATCAATCAGTCTTTATTTGTGTAGTAACAAGTGTAATCTAAAGAAACTGTAACAAAAGAGCTGGCCTACATCTTACTCCTTTTTATATTATTTGCAAAAACCAAACATGAATCCACAAGGAACACAGAACATAGTAACGTCTTACACATGCACAGCACACATTAACAAAGATCTGAGATGTACTTCTTTTACCAAAGGGGGCGACATCATCGACACAAAAGGTTCCCCTCAAGAGCTTTAAATGTCCTTTAAATGTTCCATGAATCTTCTAAAAAATATGTTTGACAATGAACGAGGAGGAAGGCCTTGGCTTGTTCCGTTTGCTTGGCAAATTACTGAGAGACCCAGAACTCAATGAGCTGCCCTCATCGGTTGCTAAAAAGCAGATGTTAATTGTCTGTGAGGCAGACACATCTGGCTGTAGATGTTCTTCCTGAAATATTTACAATTGAAGTCAGTCTTGACAAGTATTAGCTGTTTTACTTGTTATTTAATGTATTTCAATGTATTCATATGTATTTTTTTAAAGCACTGCAAGTTGTTTGTCTGAAACTTTGTTTCCTGTGCGGCTGTCTGTCTCGACCAGGACATTTTGGAAAAACTTCCTGGTTAAATAGATGTTAAATAAAAAATACTCAATGACATTTTTGTGAAAGTACAGTATGTTAAAAGTTCATTGTATAGTTTTTTTTTTTTGATCATTTCGAACCCTGGTTGTCTCATCCAGGTTTTAAGTTCCCTGTTGACTGTTGGCCAGTAATGGTCACAGAAGATTCAAATGGCAGCAACCTGTCCTGGTTTGTTCCTCCTCGCACAAGGAAACCTGAAATTCCTGACGCATTAGCCACACTGCAGACCAGACCAGCTGGGACTGTCTATGTCAGGTAACTGTGATCTTTCACTTTTTTGCTCAGGGTTTGTATACATGTTAATTAAAAGTACTTTGGTACAGTAACTAAACTACCGAAGAGAAATGTAACAAAAGTGACACACAGCTACATCATAACTAACTATATTTGATCTTCACTGGGGTCAAAATTAAATCTGTTTAAGAAAGGAGATTCAAGCTTTTAGAAAATGTTGCTTATCAATATTACATTCAAGCTACACAAAACAAAGAAGAAAATATTCCTAAAGATCTCACTTAATGAGGACTATGACTACATTTTTGATGTTCATTGTTCTCTTCTCTTGTTGTTTTTTTACATGACGTAAAGGGTCTTCAGCGGTATGCCAAGCTTGGAGAAGGCTGAAGAAAACAAAAAGTTGCTTCGTAAAGCCTTGGATTATGCTAAGAAAGATTATGATCACCACAGCTGCTCTGGAGCTACCTATGAACCGCTTTTATATCCTGTTCACCACAATGAGATCTGGATCAACGCTGCCAACATTAATCAAACTAAATCATTTGTACATTAAGTAAGGAAAGTGGCTCTAGAGTCTTTTGGGCCCATAGGCAAAAATCAGTGTGTTGGTCCTGAAACCAGCATCATCATCACCATTCTGTTCTCCAGTCTCCCATGACTTACTCCTCCTTCCATTTTTTCCTGTTAATTTTTTCTCTCTTATAAAAACACAATTTCTCTTGAACTGCTCTTCTTCATTGACTTTCATTGACAAACTTTGGTTTCACAGCAATAATGCATGCAACGCTTAGCAGGGCAATGATGGGTGAGGGCTGTCAGATTGGGCCCCCTTAGGGAGGTTTCCTCCTGTCAATACAAAATGTGCACATTTATGGCCACTGCTGTAGTTTAAAGTTTGTGAGCCCTCAGAGTCCAAACTCATTAACCTACAATTCTTGATATTCTGTTTCGCTGTCCTTCACCAGTCCACACGAGGTCACTGTCTGTTCAATTCCATATGCGATTCCAAATATTTACAGTGAGTCAGGAAAATACACATTTTAAATAATTGAGTGAAAGCATAGTTCACAGTGTTACACAACAAATAAATCTTTAAAAGCTATATAACAGTGGTGAGATGTTAATGTGAAATATCCTGTCAATGCTTGAGAGCCTTTTGTCAACCATAACCAAGCATGCCAAATCATCTCGTTTTTAATGCAAATTTTATAAAACATAATATATTTAAAATTCTTTTCAGACTTGTTTTTAATTGTCATTGTTGTCCCCTTTTTTTTTTTGGTGAAACATCTTAAAACAGAGAAGAGAATAAATAAGGAGAGAAACGGGGGAAGTGTGTCATACTTTCCTGTTTTTCAACAGTAATATTTTTTTTAAAAATCTTTCAAAAATGAGAAGGGAGCTGTAGAATCTTCTAGTACATTAAGTTATAATTAAATATACCAAACAATGTCAAGTCACAGCTCAGTGGGTTGTGATGTCTAACATTGAACACACGATGGTGCTGTAGGCTTGGCTAATGTAACTTTGTTTACCTTTAAAAACATACAAAGTGCTTTGACAGACAGCAAGGAAGATATATTTTTTATATAATTTTTGTTTTCCTACAAATGCAGATAAATCCAAATAATCAAATCGTCCCATATTTTGGTGGGCTGACAATGTTTGGGGGAATGTTCACTCAATGCTTAAAGCCAAAAAAGTGCTTCACGAGATTAGATGTGTATTAGAGTATAGATTTTACTTTACTAGAAGCTGTATCCCATTGACTATAGACACCTATAATTCACTAAGCAGACACTTTTTTCCCAATGCGACGTGCATCAGAGAGTACAACACAAGTAAGGATCTAAATCCCTCTAAGGGTATTGAGTGTGTGAGTACAGGCAGGTTATTGCGTTGTCATTTGGAGTATGAGTCATTGCAATAATCCTTCAGAATCTGCAGAAAGCCCTGGATGAAGTGTTTTCTGTGCAGCTACAGCTCTAAAGCAGGTTTCTATAAGGGAACCGGAAGTAACCTTGAACCAGGGCAACATAACAGTGAACCTCACCGCAAGACCCTCAACCACTTACAGGACTCACTCTGTCACCACAGCAACCGATTCTAGTGGGAAGGTAGTGCGTAATCACAAGCTAGAGTAAAGGTAGAAGAGCATAACTGACTCCGACTTCATAACCGCTTACTTGCCCATCTCTCGTTTTACATGCCTAACTTCAAACAACCCCTATATGTGATCTCAAAGCCATAACAACTTTGCAGCAATAGTCAATAAATCAATCGTCATAGAATGCATACAAACTCCAGGAATGATCTATAGTTAGTAAAATGCAATAAAGGGATGTGAATTCACATCGATGGTGAAGAAGATGAATGAAAGGAGCTCAATATTTCAAGTCCTCATCGTATTTTCTAGGAGACACTTGACTAACTATAAACCCTGTGAAGGTATTTTTGTTCAACCCTTATGTCCGTCGCAGCAGTAAAGATAAACCTGTTACTCAGATATTATTAGTAGCATTATTATAAGACCGTATAGCAGGCTCTGTTGCTTTGTCCACCACTTCCCCGATGTTATTTTTACTTCATGTCTTGCATCGGGAGACGCCCCCTGCACCTCCTCCTCCCACCTGAGACGGATAGTCACCAGCTGTGAGGTGTGTCAGCAGCAAGATCAGGGAGATTTTAGGTGCAGTCTTTCTGAGTACATATGTGGAATAATTTGATTCAGTAAACAACCATATTGAGGACCAAAAAGTGTTCTTGGTTATATGAACAACGGATTATGGTTTAAGAGGGGAACGGTCTAAATGATTTTTGAAAAAAATAAGTTCCTTTAGCAATACTATAAATATTATGTTGAAAATCTTGAAATATTCTAAATTAAGCTCGCCACACACAATAATTTTTTCAACTTTTTTTTTAAAACATGGGAGACCACAGACAAATAGTTTCAAATGATGTTATAATCTTCTGAACACACAAACACTAGACCACTCAGCAAGTCTGTGAGACCACACACCTGCAATCATGTATGGATATGTGCGTGTATGTCGGCGCTTGGGTTTTTTTGTGTGTAAGTTTCCCCTTATAGGCCGAGGTACCTGAAAAGAGAAGTCGTCAGCCCTTAAAGGAAAGATCCTCCAAGCTTTTTAGAAGTCCCTGTTTGTGTGTACATGCACGTGTTTCTTTGCGAGAGCCCTTAGAGGACATGTAGCTACATCTTACACAATACTCCAGTTTCCTTTGATAAAGAAGAATTTTTATCTGTTTTCTCAAGATCACAAGTTATTTTTCTCGCTCTCTCAGGATCGCAATTGTTTTCTTGTCATAACCAATAAATTACAGTTGTGTTCTGTACTACAAACAGAAACAGTCAGTACATTTATATGATGCTGATAAAGTCAATCAATCAATTCATTCAATTTCTTGGATTCAAACTAAAACACATAGACAATGGGGTCATCTTACTGTTGCAACCTCATACCCAAACTGTGCTAGGTGCCTTGTTCACAATTCCCATGTCAGGCTTTGATCTGAAATGAACTCCGTAGAAGAAAGCCAGGAATAGAACAAGATAAATAAATGAACATGGTGAGTGCCATAGCAAGAACTATGCATTTTTGGATATTGGAGGAGACACCGTTTACGTCGTGTCTGCTGAAGTATTTAGCATACTAAATGCATGGATGGATGGCAATTTGAAAAATTAGCCTGTGATGTGGTTTGGTGTTCGATCCCCAGCTCCTTGGGAAAAACACTGAACCCCATTTGCTCCCACTGCAAAGCAAGCAGCTCATGGAATGAATGGAATAGTACTGTTGTGCAGCTGGGCACTTAATGTAGCAGCTTCTGCCATCAGTGTATGAATGTGGTGTGAATGGGTGAATGTGACACGTAATGAAAAAGCACGCTAACAATCTTTCATGTCTCTGGGAGCAAATTTGTGGTGCAATTTTGTCTTTGGCAGTGGAAGCAGTGCATCAGATGGTGCTGGAGGAGGTGAAGATGGAGTCAGTGATGGAGGTGTAGGAATGCACTATCAATGACTTTGGGAGGTTGAATTTCTTCAGCTGCTGCAAGAATACATCATCTGCTCTGCTTTCTTGGTGAGCAATCTGCCGTTTGTTTGTCTTGAGATCCAGGGTGAACATGAGTTTAAGGATGGAGGTGTAGTAATTTATGAAATTCATAATTATGTCCACTATATTTGGAGTAGATCAATGAGTTCCCCCAAACAGATCATCCATCCATCTATCTATCTATCTATCTATCTATCTATCTATCTATCTATCTATCTATCTATCTATCTATCTATCTATCTATCTATCTATCTATCTATCTATCTATCTATCTATCTATCTATCTATCTATACATGGCTATGGAACAAGACTTGTTTGGATGCATTTGTCTTTCCAGTGATACTAGACAGCCTTTACACTGGACATTCAGCACTTGAAATGATCCTAAAGCAGTTTATGTCACTGATGTCACATTGTAAATGTACAGTGTTGATGTGGACCCGCAAGGATTATAAAGCATTAGTTTGCCCACACTGGCTTTTGTGCAGGATTAGTCAAGTCACTTGTGTGGTAGGGCAGATTTTCTCAGTCATACATCATACTGTACCCCCCCCCCCCCCACGCACACACACACACACACACACACACACACACACCTTCTGCTCTGTCCCCCTCTCCCTCTTAGTATATGTCCATCTCACTGCCATGTGCACACACACACTACTGTAACACACAGTTCTCTTCCTCTGAATGTACATTACAAACACAACTCGTGTTTGAAATGTAATGTAAAAAAAAAAAACGTGCTGTGCTATACATACGTACACACAGATGATATTATACATATATGACTGTGTGTGTATAAGAGAGGCAGAGAGAGAAATAGTGTGTGTGATAGCAGGTGTGTTACACAGCCAATGAACTTTTAATTGTATGTTGCAGAGAACATTACAGGTATGTGCACCCACATATTCATACATAAGCAGCTCGTACATTCTGTACATTTCTACAGGCATACATAGAGTTTTTACATATTTAAACTATATTAAAGATATGTCCGTATTTAGCATCCTTCCCTCCTCATAGCAACAGAAATCATTCAGCTATGCATTCTTGGTTGTACTGCTGGGATTATGAGAACGCTAATATAAGTGTGTGTGATCGCTATGGCAAAAGAAGACCTAATGTATGTATCACTTCTTTATGATCACATTGATTCACCTTCTACCAGCTGGAGCACAAGATCCCTGATTTTCCAATACTTGATGCATCTTTGAAAAAAAAAAAAAAGGAAAGGCCTGGATCAACACTGAACATTTATAAACACCTGGAGATGTCAGAGTCGCTGGAAGCTGCCATGCAGTTTGTGTCGGTGATGTGTTTGAGAAAGTGCGTAACCCACAGTTTGTCCTCCTGCTGCGTTTTGGCTCATTCCTCTGCAGTCTGTTATGAAGCTGTTGTCACGTTGTATTAGAAGAGGATATAGGAAGGGTCACCCAGACAGATTTGCCTGACAGTAAATGAGATGATTTATTCAAACAACTTCTTTTTTTTCTGGCAACTCTTCATCCTGTTTGTCCAGGTGTCTCATCCAGATGGCAGATTTCAACTTGCTGTCCCATGTGAGCTAGAAAAAAGAATTACATTAACTCAGTTTTCCCAATTAAGCCCTTAAAAAACAAGATAAAAAGGGCAATGAGATTTCAAAGCAGAATTACATATTTTTCATCTCTAGTGTAGATAGATAGATAGATAGATAGATAGATAGATAGATAGATAGATAGATAGATAGATAGATAGATAGATAGATAGATAGATAGATAGATAGATAGATAGATAGATAGATAGATAGATAGATAGATAGATAGATAGATAGATAGATAGATAGATACTTTATTGATCCCGAAGGAAATTCAAGTTTTTTATTTTTTATTTTTTATTTTTTAGATAGATAATAGTGTAGATCTAAAAGCCCCCTCCCACATGGAAATGTCTTGGGTTTTCACTATTTGTTTTTAAGAAACAAAGAGGCCCAAAAAGTCGCTAAATACATCAAGAACTGAGTAGTTGGAGACACTGCTAACTGTCACCTGTAGGTTCATAGGGAAAAAAGTTGTGGATGGATCTTGTCAGTCAAGCATGATAAAACTTTGACCAATGCCACGAGGAACTGTCATCACCTGGCTCGTGGGTAGTGACAAACAATGGAGTCAAAATTTTGCAACAAAAACCAATAATTTATTACACACCTGCAGCAAGCTCATTTTCTTTACCTGTTACTTGGTTGACCTAACCTTAGTTTGATGCATCATTTCTAGTATAGCAACTGCCATTAATGGGCTTCAAAACTCTCCTCAGACTCAATGGGTAAGGTCACTCAGACCAAGTCAGTGTTTTATACAGTCTTTAGTTTATACTTGATGCTTCCCTGCATCTTTTAATGCATGCATAATTCAAGACTATTTTTAGTGACAATATGCAAAGCACTTCATGCTCATTAAAAATCGAAAAGCATGCTTCAAGCTAACTTATCTTCAGTATCATTGCAATGTTTCACCAATTTCTCTTCAATGTCAGTAAAATGTATTGGAAAAATCAAACTGAACTGAATTGGATCTTAAAATTGCTCTTAAATCACACTAAAAACACTCTTTTGATTTTATTCCTTGCCCTTCACATCTCCTCTCCTCAGTGCTTGACTTTGTTGTCCTTCATCGCACCTGCTTTTTCATTTCGTTTGGCTCTTTGTCCTCTGAATGACTTTGTAAACAGATCTCTTCTAAAAATAGAAGAAGAAGAATCAACCCGTCACAACTGGAATAGCCCAGAGAGTAGAGGCATTAGTGTTGTGGAGAATCCCCAAAGGGAAAGCCTAGCTTCAGAGCAGAGCTGGAGAAAAGCAGAGCAGCCACAAACACTATTGATCTGCCAGGAGGACCAAGTACTCCTCTAGAGTACACAGACACATGACACAGAGAGCCGAATGTCCTCCTGGTGTCCACTGGTTGAAGAAAACGTGTCTAACATTGTTTTCCTATAACCTGTACAGTATACAGTGGGTTTCTGAAACAGCAGTACACAATATTAATCGATACAAGAAAACATCTTAGACATATTTTATACAAAAGGGGGAAGAGACAGAACAGGGGGACTATGTTAGTAAAACATACACTCAAAAATAAAAGAAGAATGCTTAAACAAAATATATAAGATGACATGACTATCAATAAATCAATATTCTATTGTTTTGATGAGCAGTGACAAATGAAACGTTTTGATCTAAATGTTATTAGAAGGTTTCAGATATTTCATGCGTAACAATAGAATGCTGCTTCTCCGTGTTTAGATTTCACTCTTGGGACATTTATCTATACTTTATCTATACTAATGCTTTTGATTTAATCCTAAAAGCCAAGCCAGGGACAGGGGTCGCAAAAAAAAAAAAGCATTACAAACCTGTTTGCAGGTTGTGTGTGTGTGTGTGTGTGTGTGTGTGTGTGCATATTAGTGGGTTGAGGGGAAAAAACGTGAATCTGCACTCTTTCCAAGTATACCACTTGTGTGCACTCAGGGTCTACCTTTCCCCATGTGTCTGCCTGTAAGCATGTGTCTGTTTCCACTGTGTGTGTTTGTGAGTGTGTGTTAACATGTGTGCACACATCTGTGTGAATATAAACATAAAACCTGAACAAAAAAACTGCATAATCTTCTTAAAGAGGACAGGATTATTCATCCAGAGGGCAGGCAGGACTTGTTTCCGCTGTGAACAAGCTGTAACTTCAGTGTACACTGTTATACACTGTGGTAGAAACCCAAGATTTAATAAAAGAATGTAGTTCATCTGAGGTTAATACAGCTCAATGGTAGCTCTGAACAGAAACCAAAGTTGGAATATTCTCCAGTGACAAATAGAAGTTTTGTTTGCATTGCATAAATATAACACAAAAAAAGACTCACCGAATAAAACAAACAAGCTGATAATAATACTTCTTGGCTCTTATCATAAGTTGAGCTAAAATTATAAAATTCTGTCAGTTAAAGGGAACATATTATGAAAAATATTTATTTAGGTAACCTGAGTGTCTATTGGCCCACAGAATTTGAAATAAACTCGTCCAGTCCGTTGTTTCTTGTCTGCACAAGACTTTCAACACAGAGAAAATTGCTTCGTTTCAAATTTTCTCAACTTGTGACATCACAAGTTGTATTATGGTAAAAAAAAAAATAAAAAAAATTGCCCTTTCCTGGTATCCCCACTCATGGACTCCACTCCCAGCCTGTAGAGAAACCTTTTTGCACAGGCCATTTTTATCTTCACTACAGAGGAGTGATGTCTACTGGGAAAACTCAGTAGGGGCTCATTGCATTAAAAGAGACACACACTGAAATGGAGTTTCTGAGAGAGCTGTTTATATAGGGTCACAAACCTCCTCTGGTACACAGCACAGATGTTTATTTTAGAACCCAGGGGACTGTTTGAAAAGGGGAGAAAGGGTATATAATATGTCCCCTTTAATTTAATTATCTTCTTAAACAATGTATCCTTGGGGAATAAAGACAGTTGAACTAAATAATGTCCAATAAGTCAGGGCTATTGGGCCAATGGCATCACAACCTTGACAACAACAAGCGTTTGGTTCGGCTGCCTTTGAATACCACTTTCTTTGAAAGTGAGCATGCAGGTCTGAATTAAGTAAATTGATTTACCTGGTTGTATCAATAGAAGACCACAGCTCCAAACACAATGAGATTACTAATGGAGTACCACAAGGATCAATGTTCAGACTGTTACTTTTTCATTCTGACTCGTAACCCCTGGGTGATGTCATCAGGAGGCATGGCATCTCTTTCCACAGCTATGCTGATGACACTCAGCTCTATGTGCCTGTGTCTCCCAATGACTCAGGACAAATTGACTCGATTTAAAAACCTGAATGCTGGAATGTTGTTCAGCTGGACTAGTACAAAACTGAAGTTTTAATTATTATGTGATCTTTTCTTCTAAACTTCAATTTCAAATTCAGCTGCAGGGTGTGACAACATTTTACCATGTGAACATCATTGCCATTTTCCTTTCTCTACGCCAAGCAGAGACTAATGTACAATTTCATAACTAACAGGCTAGACTACTGTAACGCTCTCTTTTCTGGTTTAATAAAAGTACAAAAAAAAAAAATTAGCAACAGTTAATAAAAAACTCCTCTGCAGGAATGTCGACAAAGTCCAAAGGGAGAGCACACGACTGGTTGGCAGCGAGTTTCTCTGATGGTGTTAGAATTAAAGCAATATTAAATGTATAAAACACTACATAGCCTTGCACTAGACTCATGAGTCTTCACCTTTGGAATAGACAAATGGAAGGAGCACTTTTCTGTCATTTCTGTCATTAAGACATGGGGTTGTTTATCGTGAATATTTGTGTGGTTTATGGTCCAACAGTGTTTAAGTCAGCAGGGGTGGGACAGGCCACTGTTGTGAGACACACTATGCATTTCAAACACGTCTAATCAGCCTTTTGTGAGAAAGGAAAAATCCTTTTAACTGTTCCAACCAAATCCCTGATGATCAAAAGAGGCAAAGAGAAGCTTCAATGGTCTGTGCAAAAAGGAATAAACATGGAATCCTGGAATGATTTACAGGACAATGCCTGGACTAACAACACATCAAAGGTAGGTGTAACATCGACACACATTGCACTACAAACACTGTGTGTGCACGTATGTGTGTGTGCAAGATTTTGTGAGTGTTTCTATGTGATAGTTCCGTGAGAGAGAGAGAGAGCAATCATTATGTGTGATTTAGACGGAGGCAAAACTGAAATTTACGATGTACTTCTGATCTTATTCTCTTCATGTTTTCACTTTAAATCCGAGAGGCAAACAAACCAATGTGGTCTGAAACCATGACTTAGAGGTAGGAGAGGAGACAGCTTCAAAGTGCTTCATCTGTGAAACAGTGTTGATTCATGCTGTATATTTTGAGAGAATAACACAGTCACATAAAAAGACAGTGTAAAGTGCATGAACAAATTGACATGCGATGATCACCAGTTAATGTTACAGGAGTTAGACTTGAGGTGCTTTTTCTGTTTATTAAAGGCCCCGGACCTGTGGAACTACTTTCTCTGAAATAGTAAGGCAAAGAACTTGTCACATGATGCCAACTGGACGACGTCGTTTAGATCCGAGCCTTCCATAATGTTTACCCACCTGCAGCCACTTGCCATCAATTTTGAAAGCGCTGAATTTAACTTCTTTGATTTGGTTTCCTCCACAGGTCTGTGGCGGCTCACACACTCCAAAGTGCTCTGCCGACGCTTTTCCTCGCTAGCATCTGTTATCGCATAGGTGGAAGCTTAAACTCAAAGTAACTCTGGGATATTTACATTTCATTTGACATGAGGTGCATATTACTTTCAACTTGTTAATTGGGTTTTTTTAAGTGAAAGTCAAAGGCACAGCATTATCATTTTGTTTCTATCACTGCAGTAGCAGGAAGATGCTGCAGTGGCTTAACTACGGACCACCAAAAGGGACAAAACAGAATGTGATCAAAGACAATCTGTGTGCCCGTCTGTTGCTTTACCTCTACTAGGAAGAAAAAAGTCGGAAGGACACATTATTATAGGCTCAATGAACTATCATTTTTAACAATTATAATCATGATTAATACATTCAAGAAGTATAAATATTTCTTCAAATGTTTTAAAACAATGTTTAGAAAATGTCAAGAAGATTTCATACATTCAAGAACATACTGAATAATGAGCAGGGGGAAAAAATACATTTCATAAACGTTTCTGTAACTTAACAACTTTGAGATGTTTTTGTAATTTTTTAGTTCTTCTTTAAAGTCACTTACTTTTATTCATGTATTTTTTATGTTTCAGGGGACGTTTTATGCCTCTATTAGAGAGACAGGGTAGGAGATAGAGAGTGGGAAATGACATGCGAGAAATTCAATTCCAGGACTCCCACTTGGAGGACCACAGAATCCTTACATGGGGTGCGTATTTTAAACATAAGGCGAGCGGCGCCCTATCATTTTCTGTGTTCATTAAGTATTTTTGGTAGAATATAATGAGTCTCCAAAGAATCTGAAGAAAAATCAAATTTGCAAATCATGAATTTGAAACTTGATTTGCACAGTTTCCATAATTATGCACACTGATTTCCTAACCGTGGGCACGGTTTCGTAAACAGATTTGCATTGTCTTCTCAGGTTTGTACACTGCTGTTTAATGCAAAGGGACATAGACTGTATTAAACTTCAAGGAAACACGCTATGACATGAAACAAATTATGAAAATGTTGAAGGAACTATAAGGGACATTGGCCTCATGCTGCACAGAAGCAGAGCAAATAGTTTTTAAAGACCACATGTGAAACACAAAATGCAGCTCTGTTTGGAGAGTTTACTCAAAGGATGGAGGGTAAAAATCCCTCGCTGACTCCTAATCCTGCACACTCGATATGTCATTGTCATTGTCTCCAATCACGGCTGTCAGACGCTATTGCTCAGGATGAGGATTATGCTCAATCCGTCATGAAGGAAGTATGTGTGTGCGTGCGTGTGTGTGTAAAAGCATGGGCCAAGGGGCTGTGGGTATAATCTGGGAGCTCATTCGCTAATGCCGCACTGCTTTCTATCCCTCCAGTTTCCGTCCTTCCTGTGATGTCATCATTACAGTACGACACCTCTGAAGGAAAGAAATAAAAGGGATTTTTGCAAACACCTTAAGAATAACATAAGACAGATCAGTGCAGGCAGAAAATGTGTTTCACAGCACAATAAAGCTTAACATGACCGCTTCATATCAGAGGACTGTCTCAGGAGCCTAACTGTTGCACTGACACTATTGTTTCCGTGTTTCCTATTGCTGTTCAGCCCCTGCAATAAAAGCTTGTCTGTTGTTTCACTATAGAGGGGTCAGAGGGGTTGACCTTGGACCCCAATCATCTGGAGTGCCTGTAAGTGTATGAGTGTGTTGTCAAGGTTGAAAGATCAATCTCATTGTTTTTAACGGTAATGCATATATGAGCATTCTCTTTCAAAACGGCTTTTGTGAAACCATCATTACACAGAATTTCCTCATCATAGCTGCACTTTAAATCCCCAGAGAGTCATTTTCTACAAATCAACTCTGACTCTAATTGAAATAAAAAGGACAACAGTCCATTGCTTATCTACGCAACCAATTGATGACATTTTTAAAACTCCAGAATAATAACGTGACAATGTTAAGATTACTGAGATTTACAACAAAAGAAATGGGCAAGTCATCAGGCTACAAGTAAATTGGGATTTTATGACTGGGATTCATGAGGAAAAATGATGAGTAATTTCAAAATGTTATCATTCATTATAAGTGTAAATACTGTAAAATAAGCATTTCATAAATGGATTCATTTATGGGTTAAAAAGTTCCACTATCACTGATCCCTCCAATCAGAAACAAACATGATAGGGGCTTTTGTAAATTGTCTGAACACTGGACACTATTGTTTTTCTCCAAATAATCTCTGAGTGACAGAAAAAACAAACAAACAAAAAAAACACCAACTGTGTCTTCCTCCACTCATGTCACTTCAATTCGTACAGATCAGTCTAACTTCATGTATTTCACTGACAAGTAGCCTTGGTGAGATGAAATGCTCTTCATTTCAGACCCAGGTGGCATCCCCTGTACACAAGCATGTGTACACAAACAAGCACGTGTACACACACAAGCACGTACACCTCCTTCATCTTTCTCCAGATCTGAATCACAAAGTGACAAACATGGGTCCGGAAAAAACGTGCTTCTTGAACATCTACGCCGTCGCCGAGAAACCCATCTCCTGTCCGGGGTCGTAAAGCCAAGAGGTCCGCCCCCTTACACTGAAAACAGATGAGACGCACTTATCACTAAGTGGAAGTTGGATTTCAAAATAAGAGCACACAATTGTACACTGATTCGAAATAAGCTTTTTCACCGTTCGATGAGAAAAATGTATTTAGATCTAGGCCTTCATTATTCTTATACAGTGAATGGTTTTCACGTCTGCATGCTGTGCATATTGCCCACATCAATATCTTCCTATTATTCCTATAACAGGACTTTTAGCATTTGGTAAATAACTACAATTATCTTCATGTCTGAATAATTCAGATTCTATCTATTCTAAAATAATATGCCATGATTACTATAGCCCAATTAATGAGTTTCACTCTCAGCTGTTTGATTATTTCTGTATTATTTCCCACATTTCAAACTAAAGGCAGTAAGAATTATATATTTTTACCTTAAATAGATGAGGAATTTTGTGGTTTTGATATAACTATGATAATAAAGACAACATTATTGACACATTTATTTAATAGGTTTTTTTTGCATGTTATTTAAAGACTTGCAATGTTACACAGATTTGGACTTAACATATGCAGCTGTGACATTAATACAAGGCTTTATTTTAATTTGTGTAAGGTTACTGAGAATTCACGACATGACAAATAAATCTCAGAGATATTTTTTGTCATGAATTATAAAATATTGCCGTCTGTTTTAACCTTGGTGCATGCAATAGGCTGGAAGCTAAACGACCGTGATTTGTTTTGAAACGAAACACCGGAAGTCGTACTCTTTACACTGTGGTTAACTTTACAAAGCCATCGACGAGCTCGTCATATCACCTCTCGTCGAGGAACTTGCGCGCTCACACAGCACATCTCTCCATCTCTTCGTCCACGCTTCAGTTTCTCATACCTTTGCGCCACCACCGGGGGGTTCCCTCCACGCTCGCGGAGAGAAGAGCGCCATGGCCCGCGTGGTGGTTGAAGGGATGCCGGAGACGGCCGTCGGAGGAGGAATGATGCTGAACCGACGGACGAGCAAAGCCCGGCGGAGAAAGCGAAAGGAGTTGTTCGCCTTCCAGATGTGCTTCGCGGGGGTACTGCTGGGGCTCGTCGTGGGGTTCCAGTCTCTGGCACAGAAAGCAGGTGAGGGGCAGTTTACACGTCTCTGTGTGTCACTGTCAACCAACATCAAATAGATGTTAATGTAGCCTATTAAAAAAAAACAAAAAACAAAAAAAAAAACAGCTTTCTTCAGGAGTTTGTGACAAGCAGGAACAACAGGCACTTTGGATCAGAGAGGGTGGTTGTGTCTATTTAGGCTATACGTTTGCTCATATATGCTTTTACAACATTTTGAATTCCAACATCAAAAATCACGCCTGTCCCTCCTTCTGTGATGCTTTTAGTGTGGGCATGTTCAGGTAATGTGTGGAAGAAAATAGCATTTGCATTATTTTCAAATATAGAATTTTGAATGTCACTCCACTTGAGCAACGATGATATTGATTAATGAACAACACAGGCACTTACATGAAGTATACACAAAAGTGATTGCTTCAGCTACAGTAAGTACAGTACCGAGTCTTAAAAGTCCTCAGTGAACAAGCTGTTTAAGATGTAAAACACAATAGATTCCCTTGAACTAAGCTCACATAAATCAGATTGATTTCCTTGTTTGGCTGAAGCTTGTCCTGTATTGATGCACACACATTAACAATCACTGTAAAAAAAAAACCCACAACAACAACAACGTGCCTTCTTGGAGCTCAACATCTGTAACTAATAATCCCCTGGAAATGGTAGTGTACTGTGCTGCTCTGCGTGCATGCATTACTTAACAGAAATCTACTTTTTTTCAACCATTTCCTCTGAGCTCCAGTAGGTTAAGAATAAGCTGCGTGTAAGATGTGTACTTCTTGTTACATGTCTTATTTCTAATTCTGTGAAAAAAAAAAAAAAAAGATGCCAAATCAATTCAATGAGTTCAGCATTCTTTTAACTGGAAATAGAATTGAAATAGCATGCTGGCAAGTTTAACAGGGATTTTTTTATTATGGACTGGAATAATCTAGTGGAGCTCATCAGCCATGTGGTGTCAGTTGCAACATTTGAACCGTTTGTACACAAGCTTGATCCAGACTTTTTTTTTTTTTTTGCGGAAGATTGCCAAAGTTGAGCTCAGTGAATGTTTTGGTGTCCTTTGCCAAATCGGTATAAATGGTCAAGTCAGCAGCCGAGTATGTTAGTGACTCAATTCAGCACCGGTGATGTCATTATGTCAATAAAACATCTGTTGCAGCTGTATCGGAACACTCCAAACACCAGATTTGTTGTGTATTAGTTTTTTTAATTGAGTGCTGACTGTTCATGAAGTTAGAAGTGTTATGTGTGGAAGCTTTTTACCTTGTGTGGCTACATAAAAGATGAGACTAACAGAGGCCGTGTGAGGCAACCTGCTCTCAAGTAGGTCTGCACGACATGGACGAAGAATCAAAGCTTGATATTTTTTAACTGAATCATGATACACAATATACATATAGATGTTTTCAGGTAAATGGCGATACATGGCCTATATGTCAATATGTTTTTATCAGCAAAAACAAAGTTAGTTCTAAGTCATAGAAAAATAAATTACACGTCTGTGAAGAAGTTAAGATTTAAACCTCATTTTCTGCAGTAAAAATACAAACAACTGTGTTTTCTTCATGCATGCATGCATGCTTTTTTTGCTTCATGAGGCCGATCAGGGTGATGATGCAGACAGACAGGAGAAACAGACAAAGTGTCAGCTGTAAAGAGGAAACATATCTGGTTATTCCAAAGAAATATATTGATATATCTTGATTTATTTATCAAGCCCTAGTCTCAGGGCAGATTGTAAAATTGTTAAAGAATTACAACATATTCAATCTCATAACAATTCTTATTGTATTTTATTATAAAACACAGTTTCTCCCTTTTGGAATTTGCTGCGTTTTACTAAAAAAGGAAAGCTACCTACAGCGGGTCAGCATTTTTCTCAGTAAATATATTTCCGATGGGGATGAAATGTTCACCACATGTCAGCCACAACCCAAGTAACCAACACAAAGAAATCAAAACAGGTTTGTCCTTAAAACGTTCTGTGTAATGAAGTGAAATGAAAGTGGGGATAAATATTGAACACAAAAGGAAGAGCAAAAAGCATGGGAAGCCAAGAAACCTGAAATCAGTATAGGAAGCCATCCTGCCCCCTATCAGTGCAAATAACTATCAGCGGGATTAGTCCTAATTGATGGCCAATAATAAGGTTTCTCATTACCAAGGTGTGAAAGCTGTCCCAAGACCTTCACAAGCTTATTGTAGCAAAACATAAGGATGGCATTGGTTAGAGGAAGTGGAAAGAACATCATTACACCATTAACCGGCCGCGACCAAGTGCTCCTCGAAACATTTCTGACAGAAAAGACAAAGAATAATTAGAAAAGTTGTCCAAGAACCAAGAACCGCTCGCGGAGAGCTTGAGAAAGAAGTGGAATCAGCAGGTACAGTTTCAAAGAAAACAGTAATGCACTCAACCGCCATGGCCTTTATGGACGCTCACCATGCAAGACACGTGTGGAAGCTCGTTAAACTTTGCTGCACAACACTCTGAGGTACTGGGATAATATAATCTGCTCACATGGCACTCATTGGCTGTCATAGCATACACCATGTTTGGAGGAGAAATGGCCCTGCACATCACCCTTAAATACCCCATACAGTACCAACAGTGAAGTTTGGAGGTGGGAGCATCATGGTGAGGAGCATCTGGCGCTGGCAGACTTCATATAATAGAAGGAAGGATGAATGGAGAAATGTACCAATGCATTCTTGATCTGCTGCCATTCACCAGGATGCTAAAGATGAAACGATTGTGAACATTCTCAGCAAGACAATGATGCCAAACACACAGCCAAAGAAACTCTCAACTGGTTTCAGAGAAAGGAAATAAAGCTGTTCCAATATCCGAGTCAATCACCCGACTTGAATCCAACTGAAAATCTCTGGAAAGAAATGGAGGTCCGAGTTCATAGAAGATGCCCTCGGAACCTTCAAGATTTGAAGACAGCTTGTGTGGAAGAATGATCAACAATCACAGCTGAGCAAAATGTGTGACTAGTCCTATCCTGCCACGAGGTCAGGATGGAATGCACCAATCAAATGCCTCCTTTTTTCTCCTTGTTCAAACTTTACCCATGCCATGCACCAGCCCACAGTCAAAGGATGTCCCTGCCATTATTTTTGTTGCATTTAGTTTAATCAGCATGTTTTTTTATATCCCTGAATGAGATTTGGGATAAGGCAGTTGATGCAGAACCATAAGCTTAGATGGTTAGATTCAAAGGAGTCCCAGGAGGAAGATGTGAAAAAGGTCTGAGGAGATGCTACTTTCAATTCTGGTAAATTTTTCAGAATTACCAACCATGCATCTAAGTTGTCTAAACCAACAAAGCTGACCATTTATTCACCAAACTTATCTGGCATTACCTTGAACTATGAATTTCATTAACACCTGTCTCCTTAAATGGCCTTGTCTTGTGATACCATTAATCATGTTTAAACGATTCAAAGAGGTACAATCATTTCCTGATACTTGTCCCAAAATCAAACTGCTAAATACTATTTGGTTCTGGCTGTAAAGATGCACGTGTTAATGGTGACAGATGAACTCAGCCCAAAGACATTACAGTCCACTTTCTTGCTTTTTTTCCTCCAGAGCTTTCAATCACATCTCATGTTACAAGTACAGTTCGCTATATCTCTATGGCAACTGTTAAAGCGGCATGTTCAGCTGTGAGAGCTCTGATCAGGGCGCTCCATGTCGAAAGACGTGGAGTCATGACGTAAGATCCCTTTCCTATGGTACATACTATAATTAGTCCAATGCAGAGCTCTATATTGTCACTGAGAAATAAATCATTTCCTGTGTAGAAGTGATAAAAGTGCAAGGACACCAGTGAGCCTTTACAGACGGATGGCTCGATGAGGAAGGCTCACTGGAACCAGACTGATTTTGAAATGGTTTTTTTCAGTACTGTGGCAAAATTAAAGGTTTAAAGGACCATCTCTTGAGAATCTGAGACTTCAGTCAGATTAAAATCTTAATCGAAGATTGAGTGCCTGATTCCCAATAGGATTGCTTTGCTTTCGCTGCTGCTAAGTCTGTGCCAATAAGTCAAAAAGACAGTGACACATTTTTAACAAAAAACACTCAAACACCCCCGAAATTCACAGAAGAATAAACACTGTCTATTTGCAGCGATGCTCTTTGGTTGGAATTCCATGAAGCACTTATTATTTTACAGAAAAATGTACCCCTCTCTATCCAAAGTCTCCTTGCAAATAATTTCTAGGTGGTCATTGCACCACAGTTTAAGAGATGTCATGTGACAACTTGCCCGTAATCAGGAAAACGATTCCGTAGACGTATGACTTCAAAATAAATGATCTAGATTTATGTTTTATGCCTTTTATGTAGAAATCCAGAAATCCCAGGGGGAGAATGAGGTGGGAAAGGCGCCACAGGGCAGATTCAAACTCAGACTACCCGCTTGGGGACTGTAGCCTCAGAACATGGGCTGTGCAAACTAATCACTTGGTCACCAGTGCCTCTGGCATGTCTTTTTTTAATATATTCAAAGGTTAAGTTATTGCGGAGCTGCCGGCCAAACTTCATCCACATGTGTGGCGAGGTCTAACGCCGTCGTGCAAGAGTTGTTTCGTCTTTCAGTAGTCCTTGCTTGCTTCTTTTATTGGTTTGTTTTAAATGTTGACACTCAGACAAGCTTTCTAAGTCTGTTCATGGGGCCTTAGGCAAAACTGAACCCTCCAACCGGCGTCCAGCAGGACAGCAAGAGTGAGATCTGTCAGATGGGAACCCCCTTAGGTAGGTTTCCTGTGGTTGCTAAATTTGCACATGTTTGTCTGCTGCTTTTGGGGCCATTAAAAAGTCTAAGGGCCCCAAGTTGTTTCCTGCATTGCCTGTTGACAAGCAGCACCTCCGCTGCTCTCACAAAACACTTTCCCCTCCCCTTCTAGCTAATGATCCTCAAGACAGCGCAATGAGTGCAGGTGCTGATAGATCCTCACAAATAAGAGCAAACTGCATGGAGCAAGAACACTTCATGGGCTTGTTTGTGCCTGAATCTCATTAGAGATATATACGCTTTGGGTAGTAGACCTTGAGACAGAGTGAAGATCACAGATAGGGTTTAATTTAATATTACATTTATGGTGATATTACTGACTGCCCCTGTTGACTTTAATAGGGGAATGTGGATTTAAATATTAGAAATTAGATCATAAATGGCTGACTAGATTCTATAATAAATTATAAATTATACTCATCACAGTCAAAAACCAAAGGTAATCAAAGTTGCAAAGCGGTGATTATAAACTTTAGTAGCTTCGATTCAAAAATGAACATTATGAATCAAATTTTGAAAGCAACCCTGACCACCTCTGCCACTAAAGACCTGTTACAGTGAAATCATTACAGCACATCATTAGACTGCACTGTCAGCGCTGACCTCCCAAGATGGAGAAATGTGTTCTGACTCGGGTGCTAATTGACAGCATTTTCACATGGGAGACCCAGACCTCCTGTCATATCGGTAAGAGTTTCCCCTCGGGCCACACCGAGGCTTCCAGGGTCTTGGATGCACACGCACACACACACACACACATTCATGTGTGGAGGTGTGTGTGTAGTCATCCTTGTCTTGGCTGCTCTGCAGACAGGCACGTGGATTTACCCGCACCTCTTCTCGTTTCTCTTTGTCCTCCATCTGTCCTTGTTGCAAAAAACAACCCTCGAAGCTTCATCCGTCAATCCGTCCATGTATACCTTCTGAAAACACAAGGAAAAAGCGAGACTCTGGACAAAAGCTCTAGAAAGGAGGATTACTTGTGCAAACACATGTTGCTTTCACTCGAGGTTTTAATATCATTGAGCTCGATCTGTGACAAACCTAAAGCACGTTTGAACAGGGCAGACAAATGGTTATGCTATAAGGAAGGGACTAATGGCTGTTGCTTGTATATCTGGTATATAGCATTAGTCTCCAGATGATCTGATTACATAACTTAAAGCTCTTGTTGGTGGATCCCCTTCTCTTCGCACGCTACCACAGAACAGGAGTGGGGGGGGGGGGAGGCAGACGGAGCACTTTGCGCTGACAAAGCCCCGGGACACGGTGCTGAATTAGACAAAAAGTAAAAGAGACATGAGTGGAGGGAAAAAGATGAGGGGGGTGATGTGAAGAGAGAAGTGGGACCAAGTGAGGACAGCAGTAGCAGTGATGGATCAAGGAGATGCTGAAGGAATTAGACTAAAGGGGAGGGAGGTAGATGTAGTGGTTCAGATGGAGTCCAAGGTGGCGGGCGGAAGGAAAGTAAAAGAATGGGGGACACGTCAAGGTGCTTAAAGTGACGATAAAAGAAAGGGAAGGCAGGAAGCAAGTGGAGAAAAAGGACGACAGATGGAGAAAGGTCGAGTTCAATGGAGATGGCAATGAAGACTGGGATTTGAAGTTTGTCTTCCATCAGTGTGTATGTCTCTGTGGAGAGCACGGCCTTTTCTTAAACAGTCCAAACTAATCATTCATTCAGCTGCTGTTTTACTAATGACTGCATCAGTTTACAAAACCCATTTTCGTGGATCAACCACTGACTGTATGAAACATGGACTCAGTGACAGCACCCATTGGTGTCGAAAGAGGACTGTTGAAGGCCATCAATTGCAGTTGCCATATAGGAAATGTTGTCTCAAATGAACTTTTGGTCAACCCAGTGACAGGGAAAGAGCTGAGCTGAAACTGGTCTCTATATCATGGTTTAGTATTGTTTTAGTTTTAGTTTTTTACCATGACACAGCCACAGGTTGCACTTTTGCATTGGCTTGAGACAGCATTTAGAACAGCTTGAGTGAATGAACAGAACAAAAACACAATTGAAATAACAAAAGGAAGCTGCTCAACAACAACAGTCTCAAAAATAAATCCACTGTAAAGAATGGCAGAGTGGGTAACCTTTACGTCATGATGACCTTTAACCAGGCAGGAAATCTTCCATTGCTTTTGTCTTGACATATGTTTTTTTTTCTTGTTTTGTAACATGATGTTTACTTGGGTGTAATATAACCTGAAAGAATACTCATAAAATACAGAGGGTCCACCAGCGCTGGTTTTAAGAGGTGCAAAACACAAGTTGTAAGAAACAAAAAAAAAAAACACTCAGAGAATAGTCAAAATTAAGCAAAAAACGACTAAACAAGGATTCACAGTGTCCGCGAGTAATCAGTGTCAAATATTTTTGCCGAGCGTGGCCAATCTAATGTCAACGTCCATGTGATTACATGCCAGTTTAACCTGGCACAGCATACATCTTTATCTTCCTTTTCTAGATCCAAATGCTTCCAAAGTAAACAGTAAACTAGCTGTTAAACAGACGTACCTGTTAGCATTATGGCAGTATGGGAGTTGCTATCAATCCAGACACAGCCCCATCTAGTGGCAGCTGGCTGCTTAGAAACAACAATTAACTGGGACTGCAGGCCTGTATGAATAAAAATATGTTTTTTCAACTACTAACTCTGGTACCAACTAGCGAGGATGAAGGCGTGTAATCATGAAGCTAATTGTTCACATCAAGCGGAAAAACTGCGCTCAGCGTCAAAGACGTTACCGTCCAGCTCGCTGAACGCTCACAAACTGTTCCCTCTTTTTGCAGTTTACATTTCCAAGATGCGGCTGGTGGGTGGAGTGGACAGATTTTGCAATTTGCGTTAATGTTTTCATTTCAGGAGTGCAGCGCATGGTAGAAAGGGGCTTATGTTTTTTAACATGTACGTGTTTGTCAGCACGTCGTAGCGCCATTAAGAGACATAAACAAGGCTGTAACCTTCAAAAACAGAGAGACATCTGCTTGGAACACTCTGTCACTATTCATGCCTTTCTACCTCCAGCTCTTTAGCGCTCGCCTCATACCTACGCTGCCATCATCAAACACACACACACACACACTCATGCACAGTGTACACACACCTCCACACAGGTCTGTGTCTAATTCAGCTGCATCTGGGTCAGCCTGTGTGATCAGAGAGCAACACTCCCCCCCCCATCTGAGACAGACACAAACAACCTCTCCT
Source organism: Symphodus melops (assembly GCF_947650265.1). Lineage (NCBI taxonomy): Eukaryota > Metazoa > Chordata > Actinopteri > Labriformes > Labridae > Symphodus > Symphodus melops. The sequence goes on from NC_136705.1 coordinate 4,014,549, forward strand.
TTTTCCGTCCATTCCTCCCTCCTCTGTACTCTCTCAGTCCGCCCCTCCATCTACGCTCTCACCTCGTCCCTATCTCCCTCCATTTTAGTGGCACTCTGCTGTCATTTTGGTATTTCCCCCTCTAGCTGTAACCTGCGTGCCCTTCGCAGCTCCTCAGCCGTGCAGCAGCTCCACTTTTCCTCTCCTTGGCTTGTCTTATCCAGCCTTGCTCACTGCTCTTGTCTGTTTCATCAGCATGCTGTTTGGTAAGCATGTTGCTCAAGCGCAGACTATAGTTCAGTTATTCATTTGTGGTTTTGAATCATTCCATCCTGATGTCGTCTTCATCACGAGCTACCACTAGCTTGACTTTCTGCCTCCAGTCGGGCTCTGCCCACGTCACCACTGTGTACAAACACAAAAAGGCTTCAAATTTAACTTAAAAATTAGTCATTTAAGTGGTGGCACTAATGGCTTAGCGGTTAGGTACTGAGGCAATGTCCATTAAGCAGGTGAACCAGGTTCAAGTCCATTCTGCAGCTCCTTTTTCACATGTGCTTGTCTACTCTATCCACTGTCCTATCTGACTTAAAGACAACAAGCGCGTGAATAAATCTTTATGCAAAGAATGACTTTACTATGTGAAATTACATGTGACTCTAAACAACATTATCTTTCATTTCCTATGTCCCCATGCCCAAAAGAAGTCCAATATTCACTTTCCTTTTAGCTCTGTTTTGGTCTACACCAACTAAACATGATGATTACTGCTACATGCTCCACTACAATATGTTTGACGATGAATCACTGAAGTGGTTTTTACACGGAAATTAGATTGACGGTGCTGAAACTAAACCAAAACTAACACAATGTGGATAATTAGATCAAAACAATGTACCTGTGTAAAATGTACGGACAAGGATGTCTAAAAAGGGACGGGAATCAATCGAGTCAATAGAAGAAGTAAATGTCCCTTTAAACAAAGAAGAGCAAAAAGAGATAAATAGCTAAAGTTAAAGAAGGAATGTTTAATAAACTACCACAGCAGACTAAAATAATCATTTCAGTACAAAATTAAACATTTTAAAATCCTTCTTAGTGTCTAAAAATGTGCTTTGATTTAGCATTGTGCTTTTATCTGAAAATAAAGGTATTTACTGATAATTGTTTCCCCTCATAATGCTGGGAATGAAACATTCTGCTTATTTTGTACTTTTAATGTTTGTAATAATATCCTATTGAGGTGTTTAAGAAAGTCTTAACAAGTCTTTCAAAGATATGTTCCTTTGATTCAAGATGTTTTTCTTACTCAGGCTTTACTTTCTGCAGTGGATGCTCCACAGTTACATCATTCTCTGTGGGTGTTTTCAGGTATTATAAAAATGAAAATCTGCACGATTTCAGCTTCATCCAATCAGGTAAAACCAATTCAAGTTACGTATACTCAAGGAGAAAAAAGTGCACCGCTGTGAGTCTATACATGTGTGATTGAACAGACAGGCAAACATGAGAGCATCACACAGATTAACCTCTCCACTCTGCTGCGAGTGACTGTGCTAAGCACGGATGAACTGACCTTCATATGCGCTCGTGTGCAATTTAATACATTACACATCGTGGTTATTCCACACACAGCCTTTTCAGAGTGTTCCTCACAGGAGACATTACTGTGCAATGTGCTGCAGCGATTTCAAGAGGGCACGGTAACTACACGACGGAAGGGAAATGTGTGCGCGCGCGCAAATCTGTGAATGAAACAGCCAGAACATGAGGTGCAAATGGCCTGCTGGTGTTCATCAGGGACTACAATATATGGATCTCTCTCTCTCTATGTCTCATTTGCTTTTTATCGATGCGACTTTATTCTCTCTCCCTCTCTCCCTTTTATCCCGCTCTCTTTTGTCACCCTTGTCAGTTCTCTGTTACACAGCCCTCTTGATCTGATGGCCGTGCAGCACTTCATTATTGGAGCTCCTTTTTGTGAGCTTTGTGACAGCGGGTCCCGGTTTTGATAGACGGCTGTGTGTTATTGTAACAAGCTGAGCACCTAATGGGCCTTGTCTGAGAATCATACTGTCCTCTTCTCTGACTGAATGATGGACAAAAACACATTCAATCAGGTCAAGTAAAGCACTGTTTAAAGTATTGGCTGTGATCACTTCTTCTGCAAATCTGAATGGGTTGAGAAGATGAAATGCTACACATGACAATTGTTTCAATAAGTGACGTGACATCTGTGAAATAAATCCAAAAGCGGTCTGATTCTGGAGGTTTCACAAAGACGAAAAAGGTTCAAACCTCCTTGCTATGTGACGATCTCTATTCCTTTGAGTGAAGTTTACAGGGTGCAGTTTATCTTCAGCTGTGTTGCTCTTTTACTGCCATCTATTTGTCACTCGAAGGAGTTGTATTCCTACTAGCTGCAGTACATTTGTTAAGCTCTCAGCCGCCGGTGAAAGTTGTTAAGTAGACAGATCTCTGTCCTTCGAGTCAGCCTGCTCACCTCCACTGGTCAATCGTGGATTTTAATTGAGGGATCTTTCTGTCAAATCACAAGCTGTGCTTACTGAACTCTACCACTGTTTGCTTTATATGCTCCACTACGAGCTCATGACAGAAAACGGATGGTACAAAGTGGCACTGCCAGCCTCGACAGCGTCGAAATACAGAATAAAGTGGAATGAATTTTCAGTTGGGTCATGATGCGTGCAGTGTGTGATGGTGTGGGTTCCTGCTGATGACACACGTTCGCATGATATCGATTTCAATTTGAAAAAAACAAAACAAAAACATGGCTGATTCTGAATTTTGTGGAAAACAACTACAGCACCCACAATCCTTGAGCCTAACAGCGACGTCTCTGATTGTTTTACCCTTTAGAAATTTCCCTGCAAAAAAGATGTATGTGGAGTGATGGTCTGAGTTAGAAAGAAACATGCTAAACTGTTTTTTTTTTTTCGGGTCTCATTGGGATTGCATTGGATTGTGGGATGTGTAGTTAATTCAGTCCCCCAAAATGTATTGACATTGTCCTTTTGCCTTTTCCTTGTTTTCTGATTTTTTTTGCGCTGAATCAAATGTTTTAGAGTCAGAAGTATTCAGTCGCTGGTTGGCTTGTTTCCTGGATAGATGTTTTGAAGAACGAGGATTTTCTGAAGTATTAATGGAGGACTTTAATAGGGAAATATAACTGGCCACTGGTGCACAACACCTACCATATAGGACTATAAACATGAACATGGTATTAGTATGAGTTGGTCTGTCAAACGGGGGGTCTACAGGGTCTGCAGACTGGCTGTAAAATGCCATTGTGAGCTGGATGAAATGTCAGCACTTAACTTTGTTCACTCTCTTTTTTTAAACAATGTACCTTTGGCAGACCAATGAGCTGCAGGTGTGAGTCACTCAAAGCCTCCATTCTCACCATTGTATGACTGTGTGGGTGACAGAGCCACACTTTTGTAATAGAGGAGCAGGCATTAACACTGCAGGAGGCCCCTGAACACACGCTCATACAGACACGTGCACTCAAAGCTCTCCGACACATGTTGATTGCTCTTGATTTGTCGCCTTCAAACAAGAAATTATACTGATGGATAACGCTCATATTTTTTATTAGATGTATTTTTTACATCACATCTACATTTGTAGAGCCGTTACCGTAGACTGTAAGTCTGTAACTGAAGGGAGCTTCTGAGTCTTTGCTTCATCTGCAACTACTGTCTCAGCCTAACTTTTAGTCAACCTAAAGACAGGCTGAGAACTGGAGGTCAGTCAGGTTTGAAGTCTCTTGACAAACTGTTACATCGAACACTCCTCTTGTGTTGTGAAAAAATACCCCCCCCCCCCCCCCCCCAAAAAAAAAGATAAATAAAATGAGTGCGTAAGGCCCCATTTGTTTAAAACACATTTTTTTTAAAAAGGCTTTCTGGAATGGGTTTTTGACTCCCAGTGCTTCTGCAGGCAGCCTCAAGCGAACACTCGATGAACTGCTGCATTTTTCTCTGAGTGAAATGAAGGAATCATTTATTGTCCGTCTGTTGGATACTGGCTGGGAGGTCTGAGGTAAGAGAGCTGCTTTCTGGTGTTTCACTCTTCAGTGTAACCTCAGTCAGAGGCAGTGGAGCAGCAGAGGTGAGGTCGTGGAATATACAAAACTTTAGGTATAGAAATCTGGACACTGTGAAAAGATGAGATTATTAAAGCAAACCTTATGTTTAGAAAACCAATCCTGGCTCCAGATACCACAGTGGGTAAACGGACACTCTGACGTCAAATGGAAGACTGATGCTGTGGAGTGTGTAGATAGGTTGATTGCCAATGAGCAGCAGGTTTGCAGGCTGGATTAGTGGCAAGGTGTGTGGATCCACACCCAGCTCTCTCACACACACACACACACACACACACACACACACACACACACACACAGGACAAGCAAGAAAAATGTTCTGTGTGGCCCATAAAAGTCACTCAGAATGTTTCTCACAATTTGCAGCATAAACACAAACAGTTTCTCCCAGGCCAACTAATGAGGTTATCACAAGACTCCTGTTGATTCCATGAAAGTCCCTACCTATGTTTAATTTAATCCTGTATATAAATAATAAATCCACAGCAGAGTGGATCCGGTGTGAAACATCATGAGTCGACTGCATGACACTTTGAACTGCGGGGAAAGACTCGGGATTGCATGCAGCAGCTCGGTGTGTTGGATCATGTGGTGACGCCGCTCCGTCAGTCTGCTGGGAGTCAGGACACTGTGATGTACAGCCGCTTGCATTTCAAAGCAGAATGAGGAGAAGGTAATGGTTACATAAGCAAGCCGGGAATCATTTCACACTGTTCTCTGAATTATGAGACAGAGAGGCAGAGAAGAGGAGCGTGTCGAGTGTGTACATGTGTGCACTTCACATAAAACATTCTGGTGTTGAGCTGATAATGAAGTGGCCACTTGGCTCACCCGGCAGCAGCCGAATCTCTCTTTGCTTTCAGGCTGCATTAGTTCCACATCGTACAACAGTTAGAGGTGAGCAGTATGACTTGAAATATCAATCACAGTATTTGTTTTGCTTTATTCCGTTAAAGGTTAAAATGAAAAATGATAGCCCACCTGAATGTGAATGTTCCCTCACTATGACCTTCTTTCTCCCTCTCAAACAAACTTGCGATGCCTCATTTCACTCGTATGTGTGCATGAGACCAGAGACAGACATGAAAGGTCGCTGTGTGATCATTTACTGTTGCAGCTTGGAACTGAATCTGTGTGGTTGGAAGTTTCGTTTCGCTTCTGTGTAAAGTTGCTGATGAAGACCCAGTTCCTGAAATGGTCCCTTTACTGATGACATAGTAAGCAGGAAGTGGAACTGCGAAGAGTTTGCTGGAAAATATTGTTGTTGTTTTTTATCACTTAATAACTGGGCTTTAGAGTAGCTGACGAATCCGAGCTGCAGCCAGCTTCTTAAAATCATCTCGGACTGAAGACAAACAAGTCATCAGTTGAAACACAACATTTTTCAGCAAGCAGACACTAAACACTGACACCCGCTCTGACACAGGCGGTGCAGTTTGATCAGTGAGCGTTTAGGTGTGACTGTTTTTTGCTCTTAAAACAATCAGAAGACCTTGGGACTCAATCTGAGCTGACACAAATCAGTTCGCTCCTTCTTTTATTGACCCGCCACTGCAGCTGCCAGTGTTGCCTCGTGTATGAGATAGATGGATGGAAGGATGGACAGACAGATCCATACTTTATTGATCCCGAGGGAATTTCAAGACAGTATGTGATGGTACTGAAACCGGTTTGCAGTTGGATAACTACATCTGATTGGACCAAAGGCATGCCATGAGTGCTGATATCACTGAGATGTTACATTTTTCCTTTCACTCTTTCTTTTCGTTTTTTTAATCATCATGCAAGAAATAAGAATTTTGTCTTCTGCATTCTCATTCAACATGATATCCCAATCACCCTGAATTCACCGGCAAAGCGTTTCTTTTTGTTTGTTTTTTTCTTAGTATTCAGTGTCTTTTTTCTGTTGCTTTCAATGGGTAGTGAGTGTAACAGCAGAAAGCAGATGGCGGGATAAAAAGCGGGGGGCACACGGCCCACTTTAGGAACCACAGGACTACACAATGACATCTAGTACAGTCAGGTATACAGTATTAGATTAATATAGAACCTGGCCGATTAATTAGAAGGACAATAATTTTGGCAGATGTTAAGATATCAAGTGTTCATGTGTGCACCGATAATGCCAGTTTATTTCACCAGACACACCTTTCATTTGAGTATCTATACTATATGGACTACAACAAGCGCGATCACTCTGCAGTGTCATGCTGTGATGCACGCATGTAGAGTGATTAGCTTGTTTTCAATATATATCTTTGATTACTGTATTTTAAGGGTCAACCAATAACCGTGTATATATCTGTCTCTACAGATCGAATGTAAGTACAAGAAAGATAACAGCCCAAAAAATCCAACATCAGTCAGGCCCTGTTTCAAGCTCAAGTCCATTTACCTTTCACCAAGTCCATGTTATGTTATAGTAAAGAGACACACACACACACACACACACACACACACACTCGTGATTAAAGGCTTGTTTTGATGGATGAGCAAATCTAAACAAGGGTCACCGGGTTTGTCTTTGGGCTCTGTTCTGTATTAGATCAAGCTGTGATGAAACATTAGGAGCTATTTTCTATCTCTCACTGTTGCTGTGTCTCTCTCTCTCTCTCTCCGTCCCTTTCTCTCTCATTTTCTCTCGCTCCCTTGCTCCCCAAATATGCCTTGGCTAATTCATCACCCAGCCAAAAGCCTATTTTAGCAACCCGCCATGTGTATTCTGGGATCCTCGCACAGCTCGGAGAGACAGATGAAAGCAAGAAGAGTTGAGGAGAGGTCCATCCCTGAGGAGGAGTGTGACCATTGTTTAAGATTCTGTAGACCTTCTGTTGTCTTTTACCTCTCTTTCCTTTCCCTTCTGCGTCCATGTCGTTTCATCTTTTCTCTTTTTCAATTCTAACCTCATGTTCCTTCTCAGTGTCTGTTTTATTGTTATACAGATTGCTGGTCTTCACAATCGACAAAAGGCTCATTTGAGGCTTAGCACTATCATCCATTGTTGAAATCTCCAGTTGTTTTCAGGGACTGGATTCCAGGCTCCAAAGCAAAGTCCATCCAAAGCAATAAGCTGAGTTTTTAAAGGTCAAAAGTTGTTTTTCAGTACAAAACTTTTTCTCCTAAATGTTTTTTTTCTGGGTGTTGGACATGCTTTCTTTGTAATCACCATCTTCATTTGTCAAGTGCCTCATTTCTGTGAGTGCATTTAGAAATACATTTGAACTTTACCACTTTACAATGATACAATAATAGACATTTATCTATATTATAATAATAATATTTAATATATGTGTCACTGTACTAGACTTTATACTTTGATATGATATTATCCAAAGACATGGAAACTTGTTTTGATAGCACAGGGACTAAAATAGAAGTCCTTGGCACCCAGTATTGACTAATTGCTGCTTTTAAAAAACAAAATGTTAAATCACAAGACAGGTGTCTTAGAGAGGAATGAATCCTTCAAAAATTGTAGGCAAACTCGTGCACAAAAATTGCAAATACAAATTGGCTACATCTTTGTCGTTCTTGGACAATTAGGACACTTGTAGAAGTGTGACTGCAAATTTTAATTTATTTTTCCTTGCACCTGTCATTTATTTAATTTTTTAAAGTTTTGGTATCTATCATTACAAAAATAGAGATTTTTAAACAGGTGGTATTTCAAAGACATATACAGTAGGCTCATTAAAATGGACTCAAAGTGGACTAGGATGTCATACACATCTAGTCTAAAAACTTTTCAAAGATCAGAGGAAATGGCAACTAAATTTCCCCATGGTCTGATCGTCTAATCTGATGTTCTGCAGAAGATTGAAAAGGAAATAAACAAATCATGCCTTTCTGCTGACTTTTAGACCTTGCAGGTAAATATAAAAGTATGGTAAAAGTCTTTTTTTCAGACATATGATTGTAGAGCTCAGCAAAAAGCTACAATACCTCACACCTCTCCATTACATTCTACTGGAGTCTGTCCCTGGACATTGGAGATATTCCGACAGTATTACTTACGTTAACATCTAGTAATTAATGTTCATGCTGTATTTGGGATCATACACTTTGGTGTTTATATTCAGTTGTTTCTTTAGTTAAGTTGTCAGAGATTTTGTAAAAATGATTTTGCTACGTCAGAAACTTGCTGTTGAACAATTCTGTGATGAATTGATGGCTGTTGATGGAAGCGGGCAAGCAAAAATTCTCCCCAAACTGAACAGCCTCTGCATTTTTTTATACGCTACTCTACTAGGAACGTGGTGAAACTAAGATAAATATAGAAGATGTTTTGGAAAAATGGAGAGATTAGAACACAGAAAGGTTGTAGAGTTGGCTAAACACTGAAGCTTCAGTGTCCAAGACATAGCAACCCGGATGTGCATCAAGTCTAGGGGGAGAAGGGGACAGGGCCCGAGACTTCTTCATCCAATGTTTTGAATTTCCAGTACCTATTTAAAATGCTTCACATCAGAGTTCTCTCTTAAGGCATTGTTATAGCCAGGATCTTATCTTTGCTCAACTGCAAGGTTGGACTGCTTTCAGTCTTTTTCTTTATTTATTGAATGCTCAATGTAACGCCTATTCTTTGTTCATTTCAACTTGAAGCAACTGTGTCTGAAAGTGCCATGACAACAGCGGGTATGCCTGTTTGATGCATCTTCCCCCTCATATCAAGACAGATGATGAAAGGGAGACTTTTTGACAGGGTAAAGCTGTGCACCTCCAGCAGCACAGGATTATCTGTTATGATATGGCTTGCAAGCTAATTTCTAGCCGAGTGAATGTGCATGAACGAGAGGGAGAGCGTTAGTGTTTTCATTTGAGCCCTATATGAGAGTCTAGGAGTTTTGAATGGAAACTTTATTGACAATTGTCAATGCTATAGTAACAATTGTACTTGTACGATTGTAACACATACAATGTGAGCCCTCAGGTTGGACTTGACAGCGGGACTGTACAGTGTGAGCACATGAGCTCCTGTTGTACATCCTAAACATTTTACTTGTACAGTGTGAGATGACGTTCGACCTCGACTTCGAAAACAATCTTACGTGAATGCCTAATGTGGGCCTTATACGTCCCACAGACGTTTCAAGGGATTTCAAAGTCGCAGACAAATTTCCAAGCAGAATGTAAATCTTGAGCTGTTTTAAGGCAGTCTTTAGGTGTTTAAAAATTGTAGTTCCACCCATAGTTCAAACATTTCTAAATTCATTTTTCCTTCCTTGGAGACAGCCTGCTACTACCTTACATGTACTGACCTGTCTCTAACCTGAAGTCCTATGACTTAGAAGAAGGAAAATACCATGTTTAACCAGTATTCTCTCCGGATGCTCGAGTTGGCACTTGTTGGCTGATGATGACACAGCCAGATGTGTGATTGAGCTTTCCATGCAGCACTTAGCCTGCAGGGCCCTTCTGTTACCAAGACCAATGCAAACACAATCACAATGCTATTCAGCTACATTTAGCTGGGCCACAGGAACCCAGTATGCTTTTAATTACTCCTATCAGATTAATCACACTGTCAGATGAGTCTGAATGAAATGGAACAATCTGTGTTTGTGTGAGTGAGTGTGTGTGTGTCTATCAGTGTGCCTGTCTGTGTGTGTCAGACAGTCGGGGAGAAGCCTATTATAGTAGAGATTAGAAAAGCCCTTTTCTATTGAAAAGACAAATATGCTGGGGATATTAATCTCCTCACTGGAAGGATAATGAGTGAAACTGTCTTCTTATCTTCGGCCTGCTCTTTAGTGAGAGAACGCACTGTTTAACAGGCAGTCTGGCTGCCAGAAGCCATGATATTAAAGTCTGGATGTTATGTACTAAATGACAGGAGAATAGACTTTGAGAAATAGACTTACTGAGGCATTCAGAACTCCATCAACATGTAGAAGTTGTCCAAGAAGTCTCAACATTAGATTGAGCAACAACACGTTGGTTGTCTCCAACTCAACCACAATGCAGACAGGTGCTCCATGATGTTTAAAGATAGGCAAACAGAACCATTGTCTTCGACAGCCTTCAAGGCCTATCAAACATCCGAACAAAAAAACCCTCCTAAGATAAAAAAGAGTGAGTCTGCACACCAGAAGAAGCTCCATTTAAAAGACATTTATATGGACATATCACCACATGTAACATCTCAATGTAAATGGACACACCTCCAGGTATATCCAACCCCTGAAGTCCCCTGACAGGTCATGTGATACAAAACCAGGAACAATATACATAATGCATATATTTTCATATGCTTAAAAATGCAAATGCAGACACTACAAATACACATATGTGAATACAATTTCAGCAGGAAAAAGCATACAGGGACTTGGATTAGGACGAATTGATGTCACAGCACTGTGTGTCTTACAACAGTGCAGGTGAATTTAAAAACCTTTGGTGGGCGCCAAAGTACACCAAACCAAATTCCGACATGATGCCGCTGAGAGAGCAGAAATAGGGGAGGTACAGCACGCTTGGTGTAGTGTGAGCTGTGTTGATCATACCGCCGTCGTGTTCTTTGGGGTTATGCAGGAAAACAATCTTTGTAGAGTGGTGGAGGATTTGTAGACGTGCGTCAAGACCGCCAGACTCTCAGGTAATACTTGTCCTGTTTGAATGGAGCTTTGAACTCGTACCTGTAGAGAACATGAAATACTCCTGACCGCCTTTAATCATGTTGAGTTTCTTTCAATAAGATGTAGGCCTAGAACACACACACACACACACACACACACACACACACACAGTGATCCCCATAGTCTTCCCAGAGTCCATTTTTGGACGATTTAGTCAAATACACCCAGATTACATAACTATCTTATCTGAAGTAATTTATGCGTTTAACAGACAATTTGTGCTGAACCTGTGTGTGTGTGTGTGTATGTGTGTGTTTTTGTGTGTCTGGTCTCTACACATAAAACATCTCCACGGCTGTAATCTTCCCCTCTCTCACATCCACACACTCTTCTTCTTTGCCGGTCTCGAGCTCGTCCATTATTCTGTGTGTTTTGCAGTGAAGAGCAGGATTGATGTGTTTATAGAGAGGAAGTGAAATCTCTTCAGAAAGTGGACGTGGAGGCTTTTCTGCATCATATGTTGATGTGACTGACACGGGGAACATGACACTTATGTAATGCATTCACACACTGTGCCATAGGTGACATCACAGGGACATCCTGTGGGTTATTACATGTGACATGTATACTGGATGAGCTGCTCATCCAAAGAGACGTGGATCTCCTCGGGGGCCGGGGAGAAAGGAGAGATTTGGTTCACTCGTCTGAAGGAAAGGTCAGAGGAGTCAAACAAAAATAGAATCAGAATCCGAGTAAAAATAACTTGGTATCCACATTTGTCTCCAAATGTCAGTGTTTCCTAAATGTGAAACTTCTCTGGCTCTTTCCATGATAACAATCCTTTTTGCTTCTTCAATGATTATCCCCTTCGTACCTGTGTAGATAATGAGTCTTTTAGTCCTTCTTTCACTTATATGACGTTTAGGAATATACGCCTATGTGTTGGAAATACGTAAAAGGTCAATGGACTTGAGCTCTATTTAAGTCTTCTGACTAGACGTGGATGATATGACTAAATATGTTACCACGATAAAAACGTTCATATCAGTCAATGTTGAGGATTTTCACGATGAACGTTAAATCAGACATTCTTTCAAATTAAAAAGCTGATTTTTGCTCCTGAGTGAAAGTGGAAGAAACCTGTTGGTTAATTATGGTGTCATTATTCTTTTTTGTCAAACTAGAATTTAACAGGGTCATGTCACCATCATAAGCCCAGAGCTGGAAACGCTGCTTTCAATGACACAAATCATTCTTGTAAAACTCGTTATTATTGCAACATGTTAGCGTTAGCCCAACATCCCACAGACCGGGATGGTTAACGACTCGTAACTGGGTCAACGACTCGGCTAACCACTCTCATGTGAGTCATCCTTGAGATCATTAGCATGCAAATGATCCACAGAGGCTCTGTCCACCAGTCAACGGTAGAAGTGAAGAAGCCTTTCGGAGGAGCTGTAAAACATCTTTACTATCTTCAACCAAGTCCAGTTGCCCTTGGATCAAGCTCTGAAGACTCCATGACCTAGATTACTGAGGACCTACAAAGACAACGTCATCTTTCTATTTCATGGCACGTATGCTTACACAGTCTTGAGACAGCTTGCCAGTTTATTTGAGTCTATTGTGGTGACAGTGCAGAAGGTACTACAGCCTGATGGTAGATAAGAACTCATCCCTAATCCTTCTCCAGGTGAAATCAGAATCTTGACAGATTCCCTGCAGGCACAAACACATGATAGTACATGCCTTGGATTTGCTGCAGGTAGTTTCATCATGACAACCAGTAAAAAAGTTTGAAAAAGAGAAATAGAGCCAATGGAGTGAACCCCCTTAAAAAACATTGGGCTGACATATACACATTTGAAAGATATAGAAACAATACAAATATATCCTCCAACATTTAAGAAATAATGGTAATGGAAATTGATTGGTATCGATTGTCTGCCAAGGATTCCATCTCAGTTTCATTCCCCATCCAGTCAGGCAAACTGTTGCTCTCCGTAAGTAGAGCTGTGTGAGGAGGACGTCACGTCGAACCTGGGTTCGTCAAAAAATAAAAAAGTTACACAGGTAAAACAGATTGACAGTGAATGTGTCATTTCTCAGTCTCAGTTAACTGTTCTCTTACTAATGGCCGATAGAACGCGACTGAATTAAGTGAAAAACTTACATGCTGCCCCTTTAATTGTAAAAAAAAACAATTTCCCTTTTTCACAGCATTCATATGTTTCCCAAAGAGAAAGAAAGAGGTCCACTGTCCATATTATGTCCATGTTAAAACACTGATTGAGATGCAGTGATCCTGTCAGGTGAACACTGAAGCTTCCCAGGCCTTGGTTCAGTGTTTTTTCTGCTGCGGCCGATGTGATTCTGCTCTCTCCTGCTTCTGCTGCGTCTTGATAACGAGCCTCTCTACACAAGGCTCACCTGTTACGACAATGGAGATGCAAGAGAAACTTTTTTTTTTTTTTAAGACAGAAGTTTTCCGGAAGTCTCAATTAAGAAATAATGAAACGCTTATTGCAAATCCGTATTTACAAAATGTTGGCACAGTTCATTAATTTGTGTAAAATCTGTGCGCTGGCTACAGTTTGCAAATACGTTCGCTCAGTGTCGTCTGGACTTTGGCAATTATTTGTCAGCATCTAAGCGCTCGCTTGCTCTCTCTCTCTCTCTCTTTATCTCTCCCTCACCTTCGATGGTGCACGAGTGCCTGTCGTCTATCCCGACCTCTCTTCAAACAAGATGGGGAAAAAAACAACAGAGAATAATCACATTCTGGATCATCTTTAAATATCATATTGTCTGACATTCTTCAGAGGGCACACAATAAACACACTGTCATACTCAATTGTGTAACAGCAACAAATACAATAGGCTACATTTGTAGCTGTTAGCTTTAGACATTCTGCAGGGCAGGAATAGAGCAGAAAAACCATAAACCTCTAGTGCAAATGTATTTGAAAGTGTTCTCTTGAATGCTTTCTTCATTGTGTGTCTGATGAACACTGAGAGACATTTGAAGAACCCACAAAAGAGGACAAAAAGGAGGATTAGGATTACAAAGTTGTGCAGAAAATGAACAAATTGGTGCATTCAAATTGATCAGACTGCAGGAAGCGACATGTTTGATTCTTGACTCCAGACACCGTTTTATTCTGTTTAAAGTTGATCTGAAAAGAAAAATCGGGAGTCTCACATTTTCCCAAAGATGGTGCAGTCGTACTGCAGAGTTCAGACAAGTGTGGACAGGAGGGGCGTGATGATGGTTGTGTCCCCACCACTTCATGCCTGGGTCACGTCTTCAGACGGAAAGAGAGATGAGAATGTGAGGATAAGAGAAAGTCTCTCAGATGACTGCACCCTCACACTCACAGCGGGAACGGCATCTGATAGTGTCATCTAATGAGACTATTAACGAGCTGTCACATTCATTACGCAACAGTTATAGAATCTCTTTGACAACATCTTGGACTTTAATTTCACTGAATCTTCTCCACTCACTTATTCGATGACGTAAGAAAATACACACATGAAAACACTGTACACGTGAGAAGATTCATCTAACTCCTCTCGGACATCATCTGCAGAGATGTATACTGTCTTTCTTTAAGACACAAGGGGCCCGTGTCATCTGAACTCACTCAAAGTCATATTGATTTATTGATGGTAAATCACACAGCAGGTCTGAGCTGTGTGTGTGTGCGTGTGAGGTGTACAGTTCACAGCAGTCTTCTCACTTTTACGCCGCTCTTGCTCTTAACCATGGAGTGGATGTAGCTGAGCACACAGATAGTGTGTCTCTGAATTTTGGTTGGCAGTGTGACAGTCGGGATTTGCCACAGCACATTGACTGCTTGACTATGTGGAAAAGTAAATTCTGCACGAGGAAGTGCTGCCACAGAGAGCTGAAACTTCCGCTGCTTTGGCAGGAGTAGACTTTGATTTTATTCATGTCTACACATAGAAAAAAGTTCAGTGTTTCTGAAGTTGAAATCAGAGGCCTCAACTGGTGAATAAATGCATGGTGTGATGGTGCAAGGTTTAAGGTTACATTCACACTGCAGGAAAGAGTGACCCCAGAAGTGTCTTCTTTTTTTTTTTTTTTTTTTTTTTTTTTGCACATAGGCGATGTGCTTCAGATCCAGTTCTTGTTTTCTGACATTTTGAAGGACACACGTGACACGTCACATGGGATCTGAACTTTTCAAATCCGGTTTGGTCCAGTTTCATTTTCCATACGTGATCTTTTACAATGCGAGCCCTGTCTGAACAGTCGGTCGGAATACATGGACGTCATTCGTCAGAGTTGATCACCGAGGGGAGGAATGGGAGCTTATACTATGATTACCCAGGCTTTCATAAGCAGACCGTCAAAAATATTCAAGTCAGAGTAATCGATGATTTTAGAAAAAAAAAAACATGATCAAGACAGCTGCAGTGAAAAATGTAGAGAGAAGAAAAGACAGGAAAACAAAGTCAATGACTGTGACTGTGCTAATGAAGTGCCATATCGATGTGATCTAATAATTCCAGTTTCTTCCCCTTAACTCTTTTCTCATTTGGTGTTTCTGACAGTCAAAGACGTGGGCCAATAGTTCAGCTGCTGATCTCATGGTATAAGGAGCGCTGTGAGCCTTATAAAGATATAGAGCGTAGTTGAAAGCAGTACGCTTATTTCTTATTGGTACAAAACATAAAAGGCTTCATGCTTTGTTTAGTCCCTGCTGTCGGATGAGCACTGTAAAGCTTTTACACATATTTCACCGTGACAAGGGTTTCGTCAGTCTCTCTCTCTCTCTCTTTCTCTCTCTCTCTCTCTCCCCTAATCAGCTCACAGACCTCTAATAAATAAAAGGTCGGATATAAAAATCCTCTAGACTTAGCTGAGCGTGCCGGTGTCGTCTGTGTGGGAATCACTGCAGCTTGTTCGGAATGCAGAGAGAAATGGGACGTGAATCACCATCATGTAAACTTGAGATCCCATTCAGGTGAGAACTCGGATCATGATTTCTTCACGATTAATCAGCCCTCGCTGGGTTGCACTCTCGATCATCAATGCTGCAACTCCCACTGGAATTATCACCGTAAATTAATCTTTTTTTAAAATGATTTCCATGTTGTGGCTGGATTAACAACCAGCATGTTTTTATATAATTAAATATTATCATGAATAATACAAACAATTCTGTTTTAGATGCAAATTATTGAAGTTCCTTGTGTGAAAGCTGCAAGTTACATTCCCTCTGTTTGGATACTGTTGTTGTCATTATAAGCAGTAACTGTATTTATTGTGTACACTTGTGGCTGTGCTGCTAATTGTGAGTTGGGACATCAAAATTCTGACCTGCACTCCCAACATCAAACACAAAAGATGAGTTAGATCAGCAGAGGGCCTTGTGCACAGTGCTTTTTTAATGAGTACTAATATTGTGCATGTACATTGAAGTATGTTTAATGTATAGATTGTGTAATATCACATACAAAAGAGTAACCTAGATAGTGCATGTCCAATGATGAGAGGCCAAGGATGTTGGCATCACGTGTCCTATGTTGTATAGTAGGAGTGCATGGTGAGAAGCACATGCTCATGGCCTGATTCTGTTCTCTCCAGGGGACAAGGTTGTGGCTCGCTATCACACATGTACACACACACACACACACACACACACACACACACACACACACACACACACACAGGCACACACACATTTGTGAAATACACACTGTGCATGGTATGCATAGAAAAATACAGTGCCTCACCAATCCTAACGATTCACATGTGTCCTCATTGGCAGAGAATGTGCACCAACGTATGCACCCTCACACACACACACACACACACACACACACACACACACACACACACACAGACATGCCTGCCTGCCAAGGGACACTAATGAAGATGAAGTAGCTAATTAAACATGACAGTGAGGAGCGATGAGAAAGCATGGCATGTGACGTTATGGGGGCGGCTTGGACCTATAGACATTGGCCGATATGTGATACTGTGTTAATGAGAGGTGGATCGACGGCAGGAGAAATATGTATCGAAGTATATCATCTTGTGGAATGTATTTGTGGCCCATTCCACCAAACCCCAGAGTGTTTAAGATTCCCTGAGGTATACCTTTTTATATATACACACACACACACACACACACACACACACACACACACACACACACATCACACACACACACACACACACTCACACACACACTCACACACACACATATCACACACACACATATCACACACACACACACACACACACACACACACACTCACACACACACTCACACACACACACACACACACACACACATATCACACACACACACACACACACACACACACTCACACACACACACACACACACACACACACATATCACACACACACATTGCTGGCCTAGATCTATGCACATGTATGATTCCTCCAGGTACAGTAGCCCGTACTCTGTGAAATCTGAAGGGAAATTCATCCACACACAGAAAATGTACACTCACTTAACCTATTTTTTTTTCCACATTTGTCTTGATGTTATTATCTTTTTCTCTCACTTCCTTGGACTGACCTTGTGTTCTACTTATTTCACATGAGCAAAGGATCAAGTGACTGCTTGTAACATGAAAGGAGCAGACCAATGAGAGTCCAGTGCCGAGCTTACAGCTTCCTTCAGCTCTACGCAGTCTCTTGCCATCTTTCAGCTTCCCTGTTTTGGTTGTTCTTCTCAGAGCATTAATGTTTGGTGAGGATTCATAGACGTGGCAACCAGTCAATCACCAGCCACGCTACAAAACAAGGAGCATGACAGACCTTCACTGACCCACTAACTTTTGTGAAACTGTTTCAATGCTTGTTTCAAAAGTGAAGGGGCTGATGGACAATTGAGTACTTAGAGAACATCCTTTAACAAAAAGTTCTGTTGTTTGACATGGGACTCCAGATTATTTCTTTCAGGAATATACAGATATTCCATTTCAAGACACTGTTCCATGGACCAGAGTTGGTGTGGTGTGGATTTTGAGTCAGCAGAAACATTAGGATACCCTATTAAAGGACCTATGTTTGGACCTTAGTGAAAATAGTGAAAACGAATGGGCAAAACAGACCTGATTAAGAAAATATGACGAAGTATCCAAATACATGGTGTTTTTATCACAGCAGCACGTACAGCAACAATACGGCAGCTTCAAGTAGCAATTCCCGCTTCCTTACGCAGCGGTCTTTGACGTAACATCTGATGTTTCCACTGCAATGATGAAGAAGGTGCGTCTGTCATGGCGGCCGCAAAAAGACACGTCCCCTTTCAACTATGGAATTAGAGATTTCTCTGGCTTTGATATCTATTGGAAACATTTAAGGTAATGTATGTACTCAACAAAAACTATACAGTTTAACAAATACTTAGTCCACTTTTAATTAAGTTAGATATATGAGTGTAACATTAAACATAATTTAAGTTTAAAAATCACCACTACCAGGGTAAAAATGAAAGCCAATCAAAGGTCCTTTTTGAGAGTTCTGTTGGCTGAAAGCTTGTCTTGGATCTGTTACAGACAGAATTCATTACAAACGTTTGAGGGAGAAAAATGTTCAGTTCTGAAAAAGGAGTCAGCAGTAGTCTTGAAACATTCAAAAAGAAGGAACATGACAACCTTCTGTCCTCCTTTACTCTTCCAACCACGTCGATCATCTTGGCTCACATTTTTCTCCGTCATGTAAAACTGCCATGAAAGAAATTCCTTTGTCTGCCGATGCGTTTGTGACGCACTCTGTGTAAGTGTGCTAATAGTGGGTAACGCATGGGTGTGTGTGTCTGTTGCGTGTGTGCGAGTGTGTTACTCAGTGTTATGTCATGCATCTCCCTGGGTCTTAATCATGACGTCACGTCACCATGGCAACCACGGCATCAATGATGCATTCTGCTTCACTGGACCACAAGCAGACCTACAACACTCAACAAGGTCTGCTTGTGATTGCGTGTGTTTGTGCGTGTGCACACAACTCACACAGACGACGTGTGTGAGTCTCTGTGCTTTTTGTGTGTATTATAGAGCAAAGACTTGAAGGAATGACCGCAGATAGGGAGGATTCCTGTGGAGAGTGTTGGCTGTTTCAAACTGTACAATTGTCAGTTTTTCTCCAATGTCATATACGTACGCACAAACAAGCACGCTGGCACATACACACACATACACAGACTCTTTGGCTCTGGGGAAGAGCATACAGTATGGGGGAGAAAGGCGTCACAGCTGTGGAGAATCTTGCCGATGATGCATCTCGGCAGATTTCACCCTTCAGTTCTCTTCATAGAAAAATATGGTGAGCATGTGCAGTTATGGATTGTGTTGCACGTTTCTTTTCAAAGGCGACATCAAGAGTGATTCACCTTGCATTGCATCTGGTGTTGGAAATGATTTCATTTGTTTTCGGTTCTAAGATTGCAAACTCTGAAATTATTGATGACAAGCACAGATGTGGGAGAAATGAGGCAGCCATGATGCCCATGTGTACAGTAATAGGCGAATGAGTAAGATTTTCCCTTAAAAAGAATTTATATAGTGAGCACAAATAAAAACACTATTGCCATAAAGCTCTCTATCTCACTGAACAACACTGGAGCAAGAGTCATGTCCTAGACGTGTTATAAATAGCAAGACCAATTAATCAGCCATCCAAAATGATCGGATCCAGTGACTATCAGTGTCGGCTAATTTGACCACAGATATTACTAGATTTATTTTCCAGTCAAATAGCATTTAATATTAGAGCTGACTGAAACGATTATTTGTCAAACCGCTACTTTTTTCTCACACTTCGAGCACTGCGGCTTCTACTCCGGTGCGGCTTATTTATGGATTTTTTATGGGGGACAATGAGCTTGTGCCGCAAAAACATTTTTCCTCGTCACATCGGATCTTAATATCAGTCATTTTGCGCTTCATGCACGCACCCTCATCATGGAAAACACACGGAGAAATGCATATGATGCAGCTTTCAAGTTAAAGGCGATCGACCTGGCTGTCAAAGAAGCTAACAGAGCTGCTGCACGTTAAGATGACACTGACAGCGACAACAGAGACTGAGGAAGTGAGTAATGAAGTCATTCTGAGGCAGTGAATGGATGGACTTTTTCTTGTGAAATGTATTACAGTAATCTTTTTCTTCAGCCGTGTTACAGACACTGTTTGATAAAGGATTTCCACTAGGCTTCGTATTTGCGGATGTTACCGGTAGTACTGTAGCGTCCGTACGGACGTTAAAGGACGACGAGAGCGTTCAAATAATAACTTTTAATAACCTGGTCACTGTCGGCCGTGACCACGCCGTTTACAGCAGAGAACAACACATAACTTGCCGCAACAATCCAACTCTCTCCCCCAGCGTTCTCTCATACAGCCACTCAACACGTTCTCGCTGGTGCATTCACTGACTCTCCACATAATCGGAATTATGAACACATTATCAACTACTGACTTTACAACATGAACCGTTACAGTACGCATTTAATTAAAAGTTAAACAAATGTTTTTATGTCACGTCTTTCTGTGTAAATAGCTCTGTTATAACGTGGACACCTGCGGCTTATAATCAAGTGCGGCTTATATATGTACAAATATTTTTTTTAACTTATTTTTAGCCGGTGCGGCTTATATCCAGGTGCGCTCAATAGTCCGGAATTTACGGTATACATTTTTCAGTCATCGATTATTTCACATCACTTGATCAGTGCAACTATTCACACAACACGTTTTGCTGCCATCCTGACACAGAGCTCCCGGATGTTTTCTCACCTCTACACCTCCACACTGCAAAAAACTTAACATTCATGTCTAAAAGTGGGGTCTTAAAAAGGATTTCAGTATAACACTGTTTTTATCACAAAGAATCACCTCCAAAGACCTGAACTCTGTTTTCAGTGTCAATAGCAGCCTGAACCGCTTTGTGTCTGTCACACCACTAACAATGTTACGCTTAAGGAAATGTGTTTGTGTTCACATCCATAAGCTAAGCACATACTACGTCAAGCTCCAAGCATCACTCCAACGCGTCCTGTTCAAGCTCCCTGCTGGCTTTATTTTTCTTCTCTCCGCGACGTCGCTGTTTTGCAGAATGATGCAAACAGTGTGCCTTTTGATAAATATAGCCGAGCGCTGTGTTATTTATAGAAGACCCTGTCATGCTCTTTACCTAAGTCAGGGCCTGTTGCATGGTGGGAGAGGAGATGGGTCGGAGGTGGGGCGCTTGAGGAGACTGTGACCCAGATGACTGAGCTGGAATGATTGGCCCGGCGGTGCTCAGCGTGCTGCCGTACTAATGCTCCCGCAGGAACATAATGACACAAGATGCATGTCTCATCTGCCTTTGTTCTGCAGGGAGAGCGGAGCTTTGGAGGGTTCAGAGACGTCGATTATTGTTGGAACTAAGAGCTGCTGGGACATTTCCAGTGAGCATTAAAATACTGTAAGAATAAAAAAAAGGTTACGTTGGTATGTCGGAAAACAAGACGTATAGAGATGCTTGGTCCTTTTTTTTTAAATATAAAAAACAGAGTTCGTTGAATATATGCGATGTGTTCAAGGCCATTTAACAACCCAGCTGCCCTCATCATTTTGTTGCGCGAGTATTGTCTTTACCAAACTCTCTGAACCTTTTGTCTGACTCTCATAGGATACCATGTCTCAAACTCCATGGTGAATGAGGAGGCGAGATGGGAGAGTCGTCACCTACTACAAGAAGTCTACGACAACGAATCCAAGCTCTTCACTGAGCCTGAAAAAAACTGTACTGAACCAGGTAAGAAGAGCTAGAATGCTTCTTTTTTTTTCTTTTTTTAAATATAAGAGAAAAGCCACCACAGGAACATGTTGGGTGGTTTGAAGTCACACCATGTGTGGGGAAAGAAAGGAGGAGGAATTCTTCTCTGAATCTCCAAATGAAAACACGTGTGTGAGAACAAATGATACTTGATACTGTAGTGTGCTACTGTGAAGCTTCACATCTCTCCTGTGGCCAAAGCTCAAGACTTGATAGTGTAACTGTATTCTAATCTGCATGATTTCCTGTATATCATTCCTGGTTTCATTCTTTCACGGACCTTGCTAAAGAGGATTCATCACAATTATTTAACTCCCTCTGTACATACATGAGTCATGAACTGGGTAATGTCTTTTCTAAAGAGGTCCGAGATTATTAAATTTGTATTTTAGGTCAGTGTCAGTTGTTCATTGTGTTGGATATTTGAACCCAAACCCTGACTCCTCTTGAAGTCTCCTGGTTCCTAATGTGGTATTTAGCATTTGGTTATTCTACTTATTCCATATATGAATGTTAATGGTGTTTGCACTGCCATTAAATGATACGGTTTACTGATTGTAAATGCACTGTATGTTATATTTGTTGACACATGTGGATCAGGAGTGTTTCATAGGCGACATGTTCTGAGTGACAGCGACTTCTTTCAGCTTATGTGTCACTCAGAGTCTGACAAATGTTTCAGATGGTTCCCTCCCTGTTGAGCAGTTAGCCCTGCCCACTCAGGATTGCTGTTCGTAAAGGCAAGATGTCATTGCTGGAGTACAACTTAATGAAAACCAAAGAAAAGACTTTGGCAGTGTTGTTTTAGTCTGAGAGACAGACGTTTAAGAGGCGTGAGACATTGACTGGGTTGAAAGTTGCACATTTTATCTTCAGACTTGGAGATATGTTCTGAAGTGACGGCATGTTGTTTGGAGTTTTATGCTTGTATGTAATCTAAATGACATTTTACTCAGCTGATAGATGGCTGATAGAACTGTCTCATAAGTCATGGTATTCCTCTGGGAAGCAAACTGGTACCACCAATTATGTTATTTTAGAAGTTCCTTCACAGATTGTGATTTTGATAATCAGATATATTATCACTCAAATGTAAGAAAACATTGGCAAAATATTTACTATGAAATGATGAATTATTTGGCTTTCACTTCATGATTATTTTTCTGAGTAAGCCATTAACCTGGAGTCATTGCTATTTCGTTTTTCATTACGGTAGAATTTTCCTTTTTTAAAATGTATCTGGTTCTTGAATTTGTAGGGTAAGGTAAGGATCCTGTGGGGATCTCTGACACCCCACTTTCACTTCACCTTTGCACACACACACACACACACACACACCACTCTCATGGCTTGGGAGATCTGGCAACAGAGGAGCTGAGCTGTAGATGAAAAATGAACAGCACTCCCTCTGGTGAAAAGAGAGAGAGAGAAAGTGAGGGGGAAGTTGACATGACGATGAAAGCTGATGAAAAAACACAAACTTTCTCCCAGGTATGAATTCTTTCTGCTCCTCTCGAGCCTGAGAGGCTGCCAGCATCGCTGCGTGTGTGTGTGTGTGTGTGTGTGTGTGTGTCTGCTCCTCTGTGTGTACCAAAAGCTCTCATGCCGTATGTTTGTTTTCTCTGTGGGCTCGTCTGTGTGAGTGTGTGTGTTTTTTCCCTGTGGCTCGGAGTGCATGAGTGTTTTCCATGTGGGATCCTGGGGCTTTACAAGCCTGACGTCCTGCCAAGCATTCTCTTGATCTCATCGTAAACAAACCGCCCCCATCTAATGCACGCATGCACTCCCATGTAAATTTGTGCACACATGCTCCACCCGCCTGCAGTTTGAGGATGCAGAGATCCTGCAGTCTGACTGAATCAGTAGGACGAGTTGTGTTTAGCGCATAGTTTATAGCTGGTTTCTGTTTAATTACGTGTTTGCCTCCTGAAACAATAATTACCTTAATCGGGATTGTTCTTGCTTTCTTGCACTAAAAGGAGTCTTCATAACTCACTCCTCACGCCTCGCTCACTATCTCTCTGTCTCTGTTGTCCTTCATCTGTTTAGCTCTTTTTTTCCTTTAGAGAGCTTGCTGTCTGTTGCTTTTTTTAAATGTTCTTTCTGTCTCTCTCTCTCTCTCTCTCTCTGTCTGTCTCCCTCTCTCTCTCTCTCTCTCTCTCTCTCTGTCTCTCTCTCTCTCTCTGACTCTCTCTCTCCTGGGTCTCTTTCATGTGAAGATACAATCACCAGTTCAATTTCGGATCACAGAGCATCCCCGTCGTGCACAAAGTCAGAAAAGTGTCTGCCCACATACGGCACTAAAAACATACGAAACACAGAGTAGACTGAGAAGATAAATGCACGTCTTTTGGATGCTGATGATATGGTAAAATGTGCATGAGGTTATCTCTCGTGTGTTACATTGCTCTCCAAAAAGTGAGAATTTCTGCCATGGTGGTTAATTGGATTTGTTTTGTTTGCATGACTTTCTGCAAGATTAGATCCAAAACCAAATGGCAATGTCTCAAAATAAAAAGATTAGCTTCGGCTTGTGTTAGGTTGAATCACTTGATAAACAAGTCACTTTTTAATCCTCTTTTGCAGAGAAAAAAAAAGTGTAAATGGAGTGGATTGGAAAATGTTAGACATACAGTTTTTCACTGTTTATTTCAAAGCATAAAAAAACAAACAAAAAAATTGGGAATAAGGGAAGTTTAATATTTGCTGTATTTGCTCAGGATCCCATCATGAGGGCGAAGCAGCCTTTGCAATTTGTGTCAGCAACAGTTTTGGGAAATGGCATTGGTCCTATTTTTAGTGGCTTCCACTTGACAGCCTCGCTGCAGATACGCAACAATGAAGCTATAACACGTGACGGCACATTCCCCAAAATAATGTAGCTCCTTCTGCTGTCGGCTCGGGCCAGCTGGGGTCTGCGACACTTCCTCAAGTGAACAAATCAATTGAACCGCAGAGCTGGATTCAGCCTCTTTGATGGAGGTATGTGCCTCACTCTTAAGATCTATGTGAACAGTATATTATCAGCCTTTTGGCTCAGATATGAAATATGGTAAATGACTTTAGCGTCTGATCTGTAGATTGTTTAGTAGAACTAAGTTCAACATGTGTTTGTTTTTCTAATACTTCCCTGCCTTTCACCAGAACTTGAATGGGAAACATGACTTCATAATAAATGGACACAAGCACATACAATGTTGGGTATGGCTTAATCATTGGTTTATCAACGTTTGTCTAAGAGCTTGTTTTCTCCTGACAGGCTCAGATTGTTAATCTTGGTGTCTGACAAGACTATGGAAATTATTGCAATAATCATCGCTTTAGCTATAGGTAATATATATATATATATATATATATATATATATATATATATATATATATATATATATAAATATATAGGACCATCTTCCCCTGCAGATGTTGTTTCTTTGTAGTTATGTGATTTTTGTGGGGGTAGAAACCCCCCCAAAATTAACCCATTTAGCCCATTGTCTGCATGTCTGCATATTTAGGTCATATTGCCACTTATTGAGGAATTGATCAAGACTTGACTCCATACAATAAGACTCCTTAGACTCATGTTGATGAACGTTTCTACATCAGATGAACACTGCAGGAGACATGATTCAACATCACACTTGTGGTTTGGCGTCATGCTCAAACTTAACTGCCAGACGCTTCCAAAGACTCTGCATATATTCAAAAGGAAGACTGAAAAAGAATCATTATCAGGGTTGCCTCACATCGACCCACCTAGAATAATCTATGACGTCGAGGAGCCTGGAGCGAACAACAAGTCTTCCCAAACATCCCTGCAGATATCAGGAAGAGCTGCCTGACATCAGCAACAGTGAATTAACATTACACACAAGTCATCACAGAAATTCTACAACACCACTCATGGTTGGTTAATCTTTAAGTAGGGACAAGGTGTATCAAGTAGACCAGCACCTTCTGTGTTCAAACCTACACCTGTCTAACCTCTGCATTGTCAGTACAGGTGTTAGCACAGTGGCTAAAACAACAACGACTTGGACAAATGAATCCATAGAGTGACTGAGCAATAAATCCCAGCAATGCTTCAAAAAATGTTTTTTAGACTTGTCAACTACTTGGATATACATGTCGCATTTCGACATCTGAAATGATTGTCTTGCTTAAGTGGTCATGTTATGCCAAAGTAACCCATAGTTAATCTGCTATGGTATCGAACAGATGAAAGCCACTTCTTGCGTTGGAGAACATTACACCAGTTGTGGTTCTTTTGGTCATTAATTAGACTTATGGTTACATTTACATTTTCTCAAAACCCCTGTTTTTACAATTAAACCTATCCTTTTTTTTTTTTTTTTTTTTTTTAAAGATTTATTTTTGGCGTTTTTATGCCTTTATTATAGAGGGAGGAAAGTGGATAGAGTCGGAAAGGGGGAGAGAGTGGGGAGAGACATGCGGGAAATGGGCCACAGGCCGGACGCGAACTCGGGCCGCCCGCGCGCGAGGACTGAGCCTCAATACATGGGATCGCGCGCACTGCCGCTGCGCCACCGGCGACCCCACAATTAAACCTATCCTGTTAGATTAAGCCGGCTAAGAGGACATCCCAGGTGCTTGGAGAATGATTGTAGTTGTAGAAAGCAAATTGACAAAGCAGTAGATCATTTAATTAAGATGTCAAAGTTTACTTCTTTCAGTTTTACCTGCTTTGATCACCTTTATAGTTGAACATTAACACTGACAGCTTTCCCTACCACATCTGAGACACAGTCAGCGTTTGGTCTTAAACTGCCTCTCAGTGCTCACAGCTGCAGACAGAGCTGAGAAAAGTCTCCTCTAATCCATCAAAAGAAATGTTTGTATACATTTCTATGGCGCTGACTGTCTCTGCAGCACTCTGCCTGTGTTGTAATTGGTCGGATCAATGACACTTACTTCCTCTCATCTCGGCACACACAGGATACAGACAGCACGATCGTATCCATACCCCCAAAAAAACGAAGGACAACAAACGTACACAGACAGGCTGTGAAAGGCGAATAGACACTGGAGGCCATATATATATATATATATATATATATATATATATATATATATATATATATATATCATATATCATATACAAACACACATACATTGTTTGTCTTTGTCTTGTTGGCTCATGTTTGGCATTGCTGCAACTTTTTTTTTTTTTGGTCATTTTCCATCCCTCTAAGGTCACGCAAACACACACACACTTTTGCAAACACACACACACGCACCCATCCTGCTATGATTACGCATTATAGCAGTGGAGTGTGTTGGATTAGAGATAATCATGTTTACAATAGCCGACTTTCTCCTCTCCGCTCATGCACTGCAAACAACAACCTCTGCCTCATTACAATGTGGGAATTTATTTTCTGTTGGCGCGTGTGCATGTGTGTGTGTGTGTGTGTGTGTGTGAGTGTGTGTGTGTGTGTGTGTCTGTGTGTGTACGGTGGAAGCAGTGACCTCGGTCTGTCGTTTCCCTCCGAGACTCTTATCTCTTCTGATTTTGTTCAATCTCACCTCATCATAAGAAGCAGGGCAGACAGACATGGGGATCTGTGAATGTGTTCAGCAGACTCTTGAGCTGCTTTATCATTTACACTGTCGCTCATTCACATCCATCAAATGTTAATCAACCATTAATAATGATGTGTGGCAGTGTAATTAAATTCATGTTACACTTGTGACAAACTCACTCTGCTAGTTTAATTTACTGCAATTTGTATTTAAAACGTTGAATAATCGACATCAGTGTTTGTCTGCAGACTGTCAGCTCTCGAGTTTTAGTCTTGCTCTTTGACGTCAATGTTTAACACTGTGTCCTAACAGCGTGCTAGCGTCAGATTATTTCAGTACATTGGATTATATGAAATAACATTGAACACTTTTTGTTCATGCTTCAGCCATTAAATATGAAAATTAGAACAAACCACTTATCTGCTTGGTGTGTGTTGTCCAATCCAAGAGTTCCTCCTGGAGGTTTGATTAAACTGGTACCTTGATGGGTTTCAGTGACCCTAATGTTCTTGTGATGGACTTCTGGCAGATTTTCACAACATTTTAAACATTTTTTTTTTAAATAAATGAGATTATTATTATTGGTTGGCATATTTTGTGACTCTTTTCTTATCCATCAACAGGCTAAAACTCACCGGTTTTACTAAACAAATTATATATTGATTATTATTAATATTTTACTGTCATAAAAATACAGAAGATATTCTTTTCTTCCTCCAGTAAGGGCACTCCACACACTTTCTTCTAGTACTTTAGTACCATCCAAATGGTTAGCTTGCAACAACTGATATGTGCAACAACAATATACCATCTCCAATCCATATTTGATCATACGAGGTTGAAAAAAAAAGCCATAATACATTTTGAGTAGCATCAAGCACAAGGCTTTTGGGTGACCTCTGATCTCATACTGTACAGCAATAAGCATCGAGTAGGATAGGGAACATTTTCAAAGCATGTTTAAGTTCCCATTGGAGCAACCTTTTGTTCCATTTGACCTCATAGCACCATCTGCAGACTTGAACTGTGTCTGTTTCCGATCATAAACCATAAAAGTTTGTTGTTTGTTCCTTTCAACACATCCACATTACTGTATGTGCTTTAATGAACCAAAGTTGCTGCTGCATTTAGGGGCTGCCATTAGGGCTTAAGATGTTTACATTTGGATTTTATACGAGGTTCTTATTGTTATGTCCTACTGCAGATTCACCTCATCCCTCAAATAGTTTTATAAAGAACACAGGAGAAACCACACTATGGAGATTTACAGCATTGCTTGATAAACAGCATGTGCACTGCAGGTTTCTCTAACATGCAGCTAATTACCAGCTTAATGGGACCATTTTCTCTTTTTTCCATGACTGCACACTGAGACAAAGTGAACCTTAAAGGCAGAGTGAGAGTCTTTTTGGAGACCGTTTTGGCAGAGGAAACTCCAATGTGTTCAAATCGGATTCCTGAAAGCATTTAGAGCCTTAGGAACTTGTCATAAACAATAACAAAAAAAGGAAAACAACAAGAGATGGTAGGATTAAGATAAGTAAACCACATCATCCATTACATCTCATGGAATGAAGATTTGCCTTTGGCGTTTTGGCAAACCAGATAAAACACTTGGCCAATATCAACTTAAATACATAAACTACATTTTCAGCAGCAGAGCTTCTCATAATCCTCTGAGCTCGGGGGATTGCATTATGTCTCAGTCTTTGTACTGTTAAGTGTTGCATTTTAAAGGTGGAGTATTGGGGGAAAAAACAAGTCGGAAAGTACCGTTTTGGCTGATTCTGGCATTTTAACCATGTTATCATGAGTTTGAGTCATTTGAAATGTCCCCTTCCTAGATAAACTGAATTGAATGGTAAACCATCATCCTAGCTGGGGGAACAGTAATGGTTGGTTTCCATTGATTACGTTCAGACTGTTCTCTCAATCATTGAATGGATTGCCATGTCATTAAAAAGAATCCTAAAACACTATGGGGGATGTTGATTTTATTTTATCGAATGGCATTCCCATGAGCATCAGCTGTACTTCATACAGCATATTACGAACGAGTTAAAGAAAGATTAGTAAAAATGGTAAACATATATCAGGCGGCTGTGGCAAAGCTGGAAGAGTCGGCCATCTCTCAACTGGAAGGTCGGGGTTCGAACAGCAGCTCTTACAGCCACATATCCGATGTGTCTATTAGTAAGACACTTAACCCCAAGTTGCTCCCACCGCTGAATTGGCACCTTATGATTAGTTAATTGAGATGAGCACTTAACATAGCATCCTCAGCCATCAGGTTCGAATGGATGTGAATGTGTAGGTTTGACCTGTGGGGTGCAAACACTTTTAATAATTATAAGACTAGAAAAGCACTATACAAGCTCAAGTCCATTTACCACAATGAGCTTACAGTGGCTGGCTGTTCTCTTGGTGTCATTCAGAGAAACTTTGGATCTACCATTGGGTCTCCTCCAGGTTGGGCGTGCCCGGAAAACCTCCTAATAGAGGTGTCCAGGAGGCATCCTTATCACATCTCCTGATGTGTATTGCTGCTTATTGTCAGAAGCTTTCTTGACTGTGTTGATTCCTGTCTTGGTCAGGAAACTCTTGAAAACCAATAGTGACTGTGACCATTATGGGATGCCTCACAATGACTCTGAGTGGTGATGCGATATATGTCAAAGTGATTACTTGAAGGTAAATACCTAAATTGATGTCAGATGAAAATATAGGGGTAAGGATTTTAGTTTGACAGAATAATGTTCACTACTTCTTCCCATCCAATGTTGAGAGAACTTAAACAATTGTGTCCTTCATTAACCTACGGATTCTGCAGTAATGTCACGGTGCAGCATTCTCATCTCATCAGATGCAGGAAATACTTTCTGATTCCAGAGTTGAAACATCTACAGCTTTATTTTTTAAGTCAAGTCCCTGCATCAGATTTCGTTAGACATTATAGTCCGCCCTTGTCCTTCCTAGCTGTTGCTGTTGTGTTGCCTGTGGTGGTCGCAGGACAGAAGAACAAACAGGTTGTGAAAGGCAGGCAGGTCATGTACCCCCATGTGTGTGGAGCCCCGTGGTTATAGCTCTGAACACAGACTGTGGGTGTAGGCAGGGAGAGAGGGCACGATGCCAGCTCCATGTAGGGCGAAAGATCGTGTGCTGATGTGGGGACGATTAAATGTGTCTCGCCCTCATGTGGGTGTGTATGTAAGTGTACCTTTGTGTGTGTGTGTGTGTGTGTGTGTGTTTGTGATTATATGAGAATGTTTACCAAGTTTTCCCCTCCTTACCCGTACTCCATCTGTCACTCCAGGAAAGCTCACTCGTCATGTCAGATTCTGTGGGCCAGCTGGAAGGGTGTGTGTGTGTGTGTGTGTGTGTGTGTTTGTTGGTGGTGGAGGGGTCGTCTGATTTCTGTCACTTCACATCGCATTGTTTCCTGTGAAGAAATCCCACCAGCACGAATCAGTCTGATGACTGAAAGAGGAGATTTGAGACATCTTAAGCGAGGAGAACATAAAAATGTACATTCTGTGATACCCAATGCCCTCCACAACACATCCCTTTGCAGCGTTTGAACTGTCAAACAATAGAAAAACAAAGACTGACCAAGGTAAAAAAAAAAAAAAAAAAGATATGCCCTGCAGAGCTCAAGTGTGCTGTGAAATACAGACGTGTTGAGCTCTCTTCTGTTGATTTACTGGCATAAAACAAAGGCATGAAACGCAACTCTGAAAACGAATATTGCAACAATCAAATATACACTACAACAAAATATTGTAGAGTAAACAAAGAGAATTAAAACTCTCTCTGGATTTGTTGTGCTTGTTGTTTCTTCAGCCTGTTTATGTTTCACTCAGAGGCTCATACCTGTACCTGTTTTTATTCAAAGAGCTCCTTCCCTTTCTAAACATTATTCCTGCCACCACATGGGGGAAGAGAGACGGCCCCGCCCCCTCACACAAGCTGTTTCTATAGCAACTATAGCAGAGTCATCGGACGAGTACAACGTAAAGGACTGTGTCCGACCAGTGTTTTGATTGAGAAAAGAAAAAGATATTCATAGTTACCCGTTTTGTCCTCAACAAGAACATGTAGAAAACACAGGCACATAAAGTCAGACAGCAGAAACATCATAAAAGTGTTCAATACAATGAGTAACATCAACAATACATAAACCATTCATAAAACCAAAATAAAACCCGGCATCAGTCATCAGGGTCGTCGTTCGAGGTCAGTGGTTTGATGTCCTGAGTTATAAAATACTTAAAACCTGTTGGACTTAATCTTTGGTAATCTGATTGTCTGAGGGCAGATGCTAAACTCACCAAAGAGAGGAGGTGGAGGACACTGCAGGAAACCTTGAGCTTTAGTTGTTGCTCTCTTACTAACAGTGACAGACAGATCAGGTTATTTTATCCCAATTCAAAAGATAAATTCCAACAATTCTTGTCTACTATTGAGAGATGACTGAACCAGATGATGTAGCCAAAAGGTAAGGACAGACTTCAGCATGGAGCAGCTTTTATGTCTGAGCATCCCCTACATTTACACCCTGTAGAGCTCAGGTGTGCTGATGTAAACCAGCAGAGCTCAGGTGTGCTAACGTTAATTTAAAAAAAAAAAAAAAAAAATGTTTTGGCTACTGTTCTTGGCAGCAGAGTTTTCCTACAGGAAAAATAATATTCAGCCACATTGTGCAAGCCTGAAGTTGATTAAATCAGCAAATAGAGCTTTAGACTGAAGCTGGACAGATAATACCACCAGTTAAGGCATTATCTATCAAGCATACCTTCAATAATGTAACAAGAACTTTTTGACTAATGGCCTGTACTGATCTCTACTAGTTCACCTTACTCATGAGCAGCCTGAGTGACTTATATAGAAGTACTTTGTCATATTTTGGTCATATGGACTGAAAGAGTGGGTCGTATCTCTAGCAGAAGGTTAGGGGTTCGATCCCCAGCTCCTGCAGCTACATGTCTGATGTGTCCTTGGGTAAGACAATGAACCCGGTATATATGCATGTGTATGGATGGCATTAGTTACTTCTGGCGTTCACTTACAACAGCAGCCTCTGCCATCAGTGTGTGAAAGTGTTGGTGTGACCTGCGGCGTAAACACACTTTGAGCAGTCAGAAGGTTAGAAGAATAGTGCTAAACAAGATCAAGGCCATTTCCCATTTCCCATGATGAGCTTACAGTGGCTGGCTTTGGGGTTCATGTGGTGTCACTTCGACAAACAAAACAAGAGAAAAAGCAGAAAAGCAACATGCTGTGATGGAAAGCATCAACGCGCTCACCTGCAGAATCCTTCAACTGTGAGATTTTTTAAAAACGTTTTGGCAGTATGTGGCTTCATCCTCGTGGTCACAGCTGTGCTTTTCTGCATAATGGTGTAATATTATGAATAGTCTGCCACTGCATTGACTTTTCTTCTGCATGGGGAAATGTTAACACACACAAACCCAACCTCAGACACATATGGAGATTAACGCTTAAATGTCATATTACTCAGCGGTGTAATGGTGAGATCAGCTTCATATAAGAGGTGTCGGATTTATCAGCATCTCTGAGGTGTGTGTGTGTGTGTGTCTGTGTGTGTGTGTGTGTGTGTGTGTGTGTGTGTTTAACTGCATGTCTGCTTGCTTATTTTCGATCATCGAGCAGAATCTGGTTTCGGAGCCCCGAGCTGCTCTCTGCTCTGTCTTCTGCTGAACCAGGTCGTCCAGCAGAGAAAGTGTCTGGTAAATGTTATAGAAGCTATTTAAGTGTGGCTGTGATTAAAAGGGTTTTCTATGTATACTCACTTTCTAATTCATTTGCTTTTCAACCACAACATAGAACACCTGTATAAGAAGTGAGAGTTGTGCATTTCTTTTAAATCTTGAAAATAAAAATAGATGTGAGAAAAAAAAATCTACTTTAGGATATGATTAATTCAATTTATTCAACATGTGATTCATAAGAAATATCAAATTATAAGAAGTTTGTACATTTTGGCAAATACCAAAAATTGGATTCATTTTTAAAAGTCTTCCCCATTAGTCACTTTGCAAATTAAAGCAATTAATTTCAAACAGTTAAAAAAAGACATGGCAAACACCTTGTGTTTAAGGTATCTACATGGACTGAATATTGGAACTGGACTGAAGCTAAACCTTGATTTCATTAGTCAAAAAAGTATGCAATCTATGTGAACAGCATCAATAATTTAAAAATGAATACATAAATAAAAGTGTTAATTTTCTTGATTGGTCACATTCATAAAGTTCTGCAGAAAGAAAAACAAATTAATGCATAAATTATTGTTTAAAGAAAGCAGGAAAAAAAAGAGAATCATTTTTTATTGCCAAGTACATTTACATAAATGAGGAATTTGTCTTGGTGTATTGGTGCAAAAAACAAACAAACAAACAAAAAAACAGTTAACATGGCTAAAATAATATTTGGTGAAATGTTTGGTGCTTAGGATTCAGAGCCTTTACCTGATGGAGCGCGCTCCTTCTGTCAAATAACAAATGTGTCTTTGACTCAAAGTGCTGCCTATCAGCTGATTCCACTAGAATCAATAAATAAAAGTAATAGAAAACACACCACATATAAACAGAAAATACCAATGCAAGAGCATAGGGTGCACATTACCCATGTTGCACAATTCTGCAAAAACAGAGCATGATAGGCAAGAGAATGTAAAGACATGGAACCCCATGACATTGCTGCACAGACCACACAAAAGAGTTTCTACAGTAGTTCAGTTTACATCGGAGGACTCTGTATCGTATACTGGAGGATGTGAGAGGGGTCAAACAACACTCTCTGTGAAAGTCTGAGAACAGACTGCTCACGTATTGGCCGTAGTCCTCTCTGTCACCTTCAAGCTTAGATTTGAACTGAACACAGAGAAAATCGTACCACGCTGACTTCCTGTACCTGAGGATACTCTCCAACATGGCCCGATGAAACAACAGTGTGGATCCGGAAACTAAAATCCCATTAATTTTCTCTGTAGGAGATTTGATTATGAGCCCTGATGTCATAACCATCCAAGGTAGACTGACCAGGAGCGAGCAGAGTGTGAAATGACACTTTATGCCCCTGTAGGAGGCACACATTTGTAAGATATCAACCTCATTTAAAGAAAACGAGATTTAATCTCTATATCGGGGCAAGAAACTACTCTACCCACAATCATAGTGTCACAGCGGCGTGACTCTGATTGGTTGAGCTTGCTGTTACCTTTTCTTTTCCATTTTGTGAAGCACCTTGTAAAAAAAGTTACACTTAAGAAGGAGTGATAAATGTTGTGCGATGCGTAGTTTCTCTATGCCCTTTTGGCACAGAACGAAATGCACTATGGTCTCAAGTGTTGGGGCAGCTGGTGGTCTTAGTTCCAGACGTTAATCTTTTGATTTAAAGGTTTTGTATAACATTGATGGAGGGTTTGAATGGGGAAATCTATACTGGAACCAGAGCCACCTTAAATGTGGGCAGGCAACAATCCCAATTTAATCCCACATCGTTACTCACTACCTCTTAAGATGCAATCATTTTTGACACTTTATATTTAAAGTAGCTCAGGGTATTCTGATTATAATGTGTTTGATCTCATTCTATGATATCATCTGGGATATTGATTTCCACCCACCCTGAATACAATGTAGCGTGAGATGAGCTCGTTAATATCCACTTACGGTGGATATAAGCACGTGATTTCATTTAACACTCTGTGACGTTGATTGACATGATACAATTAATAACCATTTTCAATAGCAGCATGTCGGTTTGAGCGTCCAGTGTGACTGATGGATGACAGCAGCGATGGATGTCCAGAGGCTGAATTCATGCTAAATGAAGGAAAGGTTGCAGAAATGGAAATGTGAGTGATCACAATGATGTCGAACCCCACAGAGGGTTGGGGTGGTGATAACCCCCCCACCCCCATGTACACACACCAGCTCCACGCATGAAATGTATACACACTATACTAGCACACTCTGGTAGTGCATCAGTGATTGGCTTTTCTCTCCTCCACCGAGAAAAAAGAAATCGATGTTAATTGACTGTCGCTGTGTTTTAAGAAGACATCTCACTGTTTGAAAAAGATGAATGTCCTCGGCTGTGATGTGACTCTCTGTGCAGTGTTTGTGTGCTCTCTGCAAGGTCAAAGGTAGGAGTTTGTCCCTCGAGTTCTTCGACGAGACACACGTTCGTTTCATCCTCGTCAAGTGAATACACCACCTCGGCCTATCCCGACCTCCAGACCTGCACATGCAAACGCAACAGAGTTTCTCTTATCAGTGTGTCATCCTCTGAGGAAATTACAGAGGAGCTGAACATCCCCTGTGACTTTGATCAGTTATTAGTGACCATACACAAACCTTCAACTGTAGGATGACCTTTGACCTTCTTTGTTTCACAGCACTTCTTTCAACGAGAACAAAAAACAAAGCTTGTTGGTTATGGTGACAGTTTTTCAATAAGCCTTATATTCTTATCCTTAAACACCATAACTGAAGCAGAAGCTTCTCAAAGGGCTTTGTTGGTTTAAGGTGCACTATGGAGATCACCGTAGTGCACCTTCAAGCTTGTCAAAATGTGTACACCCTGTTTTGTTGACATTATTTTAAAACAATATAATCTGTAATCTTTCCCTCAGTTTGATCATTTTTTATGCACAATTTTAAAGGTTTTGAACGTTTCTCTCGGGCTCATTACAAGATCCAAGATGTAAACCTAAACTGTGCAAACCATGCAGACAGTGAACTGTTTCTCACTCTCAAACAGTTGCACAGACCCGGTATGGAGTTGTCTTTACGGACTCACTCTTAAGTTTTGTTTTCATTTTCGCCGCTC
Source organism: Symphodus melops (assembly GCF_947650265.1). Taxonomy (NCBI): domain Eukaryota; kingdom Metazoa; phylum Chordata; class Actinopteri; order Labriformes; family Labridae; genus Symphodus; species Symphodus melops. Next base: position 4,050,459 of record NC_136705.1, read on the forward strand.
TGGAGCAAAGAGGAGGGGGAGATGCGTCTGTGTGGGAGCATGAACTGCAGCATGAATAAACACGTACGCCCGGTTGTCCGACGTCTTTGCTTTCCTTCAAGATCTAAGATTGTTATATTGCGTTGTGTTGGGGGGGATTTCTCTCGTTTCTTAATCTTCTGCTAATCACATCCCTGAGACTTGTCCAATTAGCCAGGTTGAGTAAAAACAAGGACACACACTGCTGTAATTATACCACATTATTACGAGCAGACTCTTAAACTAAGAGTGGAATTCCCCTTTAACACCAGGATTGTGTTACAGACATAGCAGATGCCCTCACAGCCCCACAGATCTGCAGCCAGCAAAACAAACTCTCATGGGAGAGCAGAAACATGGCACCCACACTGTTACCTGGCATACTACTCTGTGTGTGTGTGTGTGTGTGTGTGTGTGTGTGTGTGCACATGCGATAGAGGTGTGTGCACTCTTTGAGTCCATTCTGCAGCTCAGGCAAATCAGCAAATTTTTCGCTGTTAGGAATAGACCCACCTCTCCTTGCTGCCATGGCAACCAGTGAACTGTGTGACCTGCCAGTGGATTTTGTGTATTTGTGTGTCTGTGTGTGTGTGTGTGTGTGCGTGCGCGTGTGCTCATACAGTTGTGTGTGATTTACAAAACCGCAGAATTAGCTGGAAGAGGACACACACCATGTCCAAATCGTAATTCAATATTGCAGCTTTTCTAATCTCTGTCCCTGAGCATGTCAGCTTCATACCTGCAAACACCCACCTCCCCTCTCGCTCTCTTTGCACCACACTTGACAGCTTCCTGCCAGTGCACAATGCCAGTTTCTTGGCATACCAGAGGCTTTGCAGAAGTTCTTGGCTGTCTCTGGTGTCTCCGCGTGCCGCTCTGCATTCCTCAGCTCTGCAGGGGATGTTTACATTTCAAAACTCTTCTAGTGGAAACTAAAGATCTGGAGTGACTCAGTGGGTAGGAAGAGAGAGGGGGGGATGAAAGCAAGAATAGTGAACAGAATAGAGAGATTAAGTCACACAGATTTACTTGGATGTTTCTTTTTGGAAATAATACTTGTTACACTGCTTGCATAGATTCTCTCTCTCTGGTTTAATGACGTATATATTTGCATGACAATAAAAAAGGAAGTGCTGTTGCCTCACAGCAAGAAGGTTCCTGGTTCGAATCCCCTTCAGATAGGGCCTCTCTGATTGGAGCATGTTCTCCTCGTGCCTGCACGGTTTACTCCGGCTTCCTCCCACAGTCCAAAGAAAATGCTCGCTAAGTCAACTGGTGACTCTAAAACCAGCTGTGGGTGTGAATGTGACTGTGAGTGTGGTTGGTTGTCTGTCTCCATGTCAGCCATGTGATTGACTGGCGAACAGTCTAAGGTGTGGCCCGCCTCTCGGCCAATGACAGCTGGGGTTGGTTTCAGCCCACCTGCAACCCGAAACTGGAAAAGTGGAATTGATAATGGATGGCTGGATAACAATCTTACTGCAGCTATATGACTAATTATCCATCAATATTGTACATTAAATGAGCAGCTAATGGGGATCCTAATACAACAATAAAAACAATACAATTCATTTAGCTGATGCTTTGATCCAAAGCGCCTGTGTTACCTATAATATCGTTCAACCAGAAAGACTATGCTGCTGCTGCTCCAAACTTGACCTCTCTGAAAAATTAACTTCTGCAGACACATCAGCATCTTTTCTTCTGCCGATTTATCACGTTGGTTTGAGAGAGGAGCTAAAATTTGAACAAACCCAAGTGACCTCTTTTCACCTGTCAGTGCGCATCAGAGCACGGGGAGGCGACGGGCAAGAACACAAAAGGGCACTAGAGCGCAGACATTCACTTGCATGTAGAGCAGCGTTCATGTTGTAATTTCTAGTTTGTAAAGGCAACCTGACGAGCCCTTTATCAGACGTTAACATGACGGGATGGGTAAAGTGATCTTTTAAAGGTGTATTATGGAGTTTTTACACTTAAATCTGTAAATTCAATCTTCATTTGTATAGCGTCAGGTGTTATCTCGAGACACTTTACAAAAGCAGGTAAAGGACCTTACTGTTTGTCTGTTAACATTAACAAAAGAGCAGGTAAACAGACCATGCTCATTGTTATGTTTACAAAAAGCAGGTAAAGGACCTTACTGATGGCTATATTACAAGAGCCCAGCTTAATCCGTCATAGCGTGGCAAGAAAAAAAAACTTCCCTTTAACAGGCAGAAATCTTCAGCAGACCCGGGCTCATGACGGAACAGCCATCTGCTAAACTATGCTGGGCTTGAAAATGGGATGGGGGAGATGGGATAAGATGCAGAAAGAAGGGTATTATATAATGGGGGGTGGGGGGGGGGGGGGGGGGGGGGGGGGGGGTTGTTTGGGCAGGCCATCCTCAACAGTCCCAAGGAACCTAAGAGAGCTCAGGAGCTCCCAGAAAAAGGAGAAGTTGGTAAATTAAAGAAACATGGACTAACTCTGTTATATTGTTTCTGTTCGTTGAGTACTTACGTTACCTCAAATATGTCTAACACTTCAAAGCCAGAGAAATACTCCATTTTATCGTTGTAATGGTTGTCTTTTGTGGAAGCCGCCGTGACGGATCCGACATATTTATTGTTGCCATGGAAACTTTGCATGTCACGTCAAAGACTGCTCGTCTTGAATGAGGTAAACTGGGGGTTAATTCTCATCGGGGGTGGGGTTTAAGAGCAACTCACTTCTGCCAGCCTCAACATCATCTTGTCATGATTTAGTTTTGATTTCCTGTCTTGTCTTTAGTTCTCATGTTTAACCCGAGTGTTTCCCTGTGTGTGTTTTCTGATTTATATTTAGTAGTCTTTAGTGTGTTTCCCTTTATCCTTGTGTCCTTCTATGTTGTCTGTAAGCTTGTTTCCTGTGTTACTTGTGTTTTAAGGTTCTCAGTTTGGTGTTTAATGTTTCTTAGTCTAGTGTTTCTTGTCTTATTTTGTATTATCTGGTTTTGGTTGTGTTTTCGGTGTCAGGTTTTACTTTGTCGTTGTCCTCAGTGTTCTGGTCTTGTGTTCTTTGCTCTCTGTTTCCCTCCTGACTTGATTACCCTGATTGTCCTCACCTGTCTGATTAGTCTCACCTGTGTCTGATTACCCCATCGGTTCATTGTCCTTTGTGTCCTGAAGCCTGCAGTGGAATATGTGGATGTTCTCTGTTCCTCGTTTTTGGATTTAGTTTTGAGTTAAGTTTTTGGCCTTTTATTTTGAATAAATCTTTTTGTTTTTCTGCATCTGGGTCCTCCTCCTTGTTTTCTACCTGTCATACGCCCATGAATCGTGACACATCTTCTCTTTTTGGTTTGATTGAGAGCCCCCTGGTGGTGGAAGCTACATACTGTGAGTTTAGTATAATTTTTGTATGTTAATCAATATAATTCATAATTTGTAGTCAGTGTCTCTGTGGTCGTTACTTCTTAAAAACTTAACATTGCACTTAATTTTTAATTTTTCAAATGCGATGTCCTTAATATTAAGTTAATGATTTAATTAATTCCTGATATTAAATATAATATTTCCTGTTAAGTACTGTAGTTCATGGATGAGGAAGTGAACAGAAACTGTCTGTAAGTTGTTCTGCATGCATCAGGCTGCATCAGTAAACAATCCAGCAGCATTGCTGCCTTGTTTTACCTGCCTCGTGAACTTTATAAAGTCCTTCTGAGCTCTTCCCTCTGCTGTGATTCGTCCAAACAGCTTCTTATGACAGCTCTCCTCTCTTTCTCCTCCTCTCTGCTTCTCCTCTTCACTCATCGGCGCTCCTCTTTACTCATTATCTTCTCCTCTCCTCAGCTCCCCTCGCCTCCTCTCATCCATTCTCTAACTTGGTTTATTTTTGGAGTCTATGCTCAAATGTCTTTCATGCTCTAAATCAGTATGCTGTCTGCACTTTTTTTTCCCACAATGTTATTGCAGTATTGCGGTTGTCATCCATTTGAGGCCAGAAATGGAGGATTTGGAAGGATACAGCTCAGCAGAGACATGCAGACAGACACAACCTGCATATCTTTACCTTATGTAGTTCCTGTAACGAAGGATGTTCCCAGGTGACTAATTAGTTGGTGAAATTGTGTGTCGAATTTTGTTCAATCTTAGACATACCGACTAATCTCAAGGAAACAGTCAAAATCAAGCTCAACTTATATTAAGGGCAGGTAAACGATGGAATTTAGTTTGCTGATATTGGCTAACGTTAGCAGTGCTACCACCGCTAGCATCCCTGCGGGCTAACCTCCACATACCTCTGCTAAATGTGGTCACACACTTCAGCAGTTGATATGCCTATTTTTTTATTTGATATATTTTGCAAAATTCTGGTTTGCAATTTGTTATTATAGAGACATGCTTCTCACACACACACACACACACACACACACACACAGGCACGAGCAGGACCTGTGGACATGCATTAATGGAGCGATGTCAGAGTGTGGCGGCTGCCACAGGGGAATAAATGCGAGAGATAAGGAAGTGCACAGTCATACATCACATATTAGTGACCTTTCCTGGGTTTACAGAGTGATGTCATGAGTTTCAAAAGAGAGAGGATGTCAGGGACTGAAAAGAACATGAAGTAATATGAGTGTGTGTGATGGGATTAATATCAGGCCCATCTGTTTCTATAGGCTGCCAAGTGTATGATAAAGTACAGGCTAATGTGTGTGAACAGTCAATGTGGACGGACAATACATGTTGCCATCAGTTTGGGCGGGGCTGCGGCTTTTAGGAGCTCTCCGGACGGTAATGGCATAAAGAGGATAGTGAGCTCCATGTCAGAGGGCACATGCTAAAGAGAGGGCATATGTAATCTCCCTGTTGGTCAGTGGGAGGATTGTGCGGTTGATTTCATGGTATTAACTCATGAGCAGAGCATGGAGAGAGAGACGGCACAGGACTCGACAACATGCAGCAGAAGCTAAAAGGTTAGAAAAGAGATGCGATGAGAGTTGGATGTAAATAACTGTTTATATAATGTTCCAAAACTGAATCTTACTAATGTTATGTCGTATTCTGGCTTCAGTGTCTCGTAGTAGTGGATGTCAGTATAACCCATTATTGTACAAACTCAAAGTATGCTATTAGAGTAATTACAAATAAACTTTACAGAGACATGTTTTCCATTATCAAAGAGGAATGTTCTCTTAATTAGGGTTCCATTTCTTGTAATTACACAGACACATGATTATGAGGTACTAACTTGTAATTAAGACATACAGGAAAAAATGAAGCTGCATTTTCTTTTTGTTTGTGTGTAAGTGCTCAGGAAGATGTTATAATCACATGGTTAACCAAGCACCAGACTTCCTCCAGACATCATACTGTACATAAATACACCTCCCCTCCCCCGTCGCGAGCTAGAGCCGATCCCAGCTGTCATTGGGCGAGAGGCGGGTCACACCCCGGACTGTTCACCAGTCAATCACAGGGCTGACATATGGAGACTGACACGCGGTCACACTCACATTCACACCTACGGGTGATTTCCAGTCACCAGTTAAGCTAACGAGCTTGTCTCTGGACTGTGAGAGGAAGAAAGGCTCATTTCATAATTTATATTCCCCTCTTAACTAAAGTGGATGGAATATAGGGTATGCTTTTGGGCGTCTGCAAGGATCAATGCATATCCAACCTCACCTACAAGGGTGGTCACATAGTCCGTGCACAAAACAAATAAAAAGAAGGCGATGACCAAAATGTCAAAGTTAAGGGTAAATGTTTGATTCATTGATTGAGTAGATGAAAGAAAAACTTGAGCTCAAACTTCAACCTGTTTAACCAGCTTGCACCCCAATGCAAATTTGAAGCAGCCTTAAGGCTGGTTCACACGGCAGGATTTTAAAATTGTCGGCCGATTTCCCAAGTCTTAGAGACCACACACACGGCGAAGAATAATTCAAGTCTTCATAGTGTTGGTCATGCAGTGCGTGGTGTGCAGCCACATGGCAACGAACCGATTTCACTTGCGAACGTCCCCCGATCAGACGGGAAATCTCGCCAAACCTCTTGAGATCAAATGTGATTCCAAAGTCAAGAAACGGACAAAGAGTTTGAATTTTATTTTATTTTATTTTTTCAATTTAAAAGAAGAGGCCTTGGTCAAGTGGAGACAACGGGAGCATGGACTGTACTTGCTACATGTTGATATGGAGGTGAGTTGTTGTTGTTTTGCACCCGGTGTTTCCTCGCCACTACGTCACCTCGCTTTCTGATTGGCTACGCGTCACAGTCAACAGGCTCGTGCTCGTTTTCCCTTCGGGAGAAAACACCACACAAGATGAGAAATCGGGGCCCAAACAATCCAACATGTTGAACATCCCCGATTTGAGATCGGAGTGGTCCCGACATTCTTCCGATCAGACGAGAGCAGTCTTAACACACCACACATGGCAGGATTATTTTACAAGATTATTTTATGATAATCGGGGCGTCTTTAAGATTATCGGAAGGGGAGAATCAGGGCCAAAATCGGCCTCATTATCCTGCCGTGTGAACCAGCTTTTAGATTGTAACAGGACGTCTGCCTGTTGCGGACACATTTGAACATGAAAAAAGCTCTTGCATATGTGAATGATGTATATTTTTGGGAACTAGAAGAATGAGTCTGTTAATGAAACTTTAAATGACACCTACTAAGCACTTAACATTCTCATTATGATATTTTTACAAAAAGCAAAGATTAGCAAAACTTTTTGCTCGACACGATGACTCCTGTACTTCTGGTCCTAGCAAGAGCATCCATGTTGAAAATATTTGTCAAGTAATGTCTGCACATAGAGAGCCGCAGTATCATGACATAATGACAGCTACATCATGCATGTGGCGAATGTATGTGTTCAGCTGTTACCATGGCACCTATAGACTGAGGCTTAGTGGCTTCATTGAAGAGGGTGAGGGCATTTCTCGCTGCCAAAATTACACGACAAACATCGGGACGTGCCGTAGACATGGAGACACTCCATTCACCCTGTTGAAAGATAAATAATAATGCACATGATCATTTTCCACAGTTAGAACACTTTCACATGTGCAATCATCAATAATGTAATAATCTCTCTGCCTCTTTTTTTTTTTTTTTGTTAATGTTCTATATATCTGCAGATCTGTTTCTCTATCACTCACAAAAAAGTCTGTGGTTCTGTGAGAAGCTGCAGAGGGAAACCTCGGCAGCAGAGCATTAACACCACTTATTAGCACAGCAACAAGTGATGAAGCAGTACTGGCCAACCTGAGTCACTGTGTGCGTGTGTGTGTGTGTGTGTCTCTGTGTGTGTGTGTGTGTGTGTGTGTGTGTGTGTGTGTGTGTGCGTGCGTGTGTGTGATGCGTTTACAGCTCAGTACTTTCAATAAGAATACACAATCGAAACCAAAATGGATAAGTTCTTTCTCTCGCTCCTCACAGTTTGTAATCTAACACACAGATACTGAAGCCACATCAAACACAACTCTTGTGGTTTAAAAAGAAACACAGATCAGCAACATCTCCAGAAAGTGAAATAAAACTTTAATGAAAGCAAAAAGTATTAACAAAAAAATGCTGCTTGAGCTTACTCTAAAATAACAGATTTGCTGCACAGAAAAATGGATGCAAAATCTGAAAGAAAAGACAAAGTTTGCTTAAAATCCGGCATCTGGTCAAATTAATATCCCGTTTGTACGTGTGTTTGGATGCTTCATGCTAAAATTGTAATCGCTGATATGGCCACATCCTGGTTAACCATGGAAACAGGAGGTGCAAACACACCTGGAGCAGCTGCATCTGGCAGACATACATCATTGGAACACTTTGTTTGTCTGTTTACGCTGCAGCCAAACAAACTCAACATGATGCTGGCTCAATCAACAGCTCACTTCCTCCTCTCCATTTCTCCGGTTCCAAAATGCATCAGATGTCCCCTCACAGGCAGACAGAATGACAACAGAGGAGCAAAGAGGTTTAACAAATAAATAAAATAAGACAATAAATAGAAGTCCAAATTAGGATTGTAGCGGTCTAAATCCATTTGTGATTCTACTACTTTTTAAATTGTGATATATTCATGAAAATCTCATCTTTTTAATTCCAATTTTAGTGGTTACTTTACTTCCGGTTTGGATACAATCCCGCTTTCATTTTGAAATAAAGTTATGAACTTCCGGTAGATCCAAGGTTACTAATTAACTGAACCACGGAAAAAATAATTAATTACAGATGAAAAAGTAAAAGTAATCAGCTAAAGGGAGCGGTGTCAAAGGGAAGTTCTTATCATCACACAGTGGATGTTGTATTTGACGTTTCAACTGACCTGTCTGTTATTTTCAGATAAAGCTTCTGCTAAGTGAAATGCAGAATTGTATTTTGAAGTCAAATGAGCCATTCAAAGGCTCAGATTGGTCGGTCTTTACAGGGAGACACTGCGGTGGTTCACCATTGGTGGAGGCAACATAGCACATAAAAAATGTGATAAAAAAAAAGGGAATACCTGAATCTCATCACTGTGAATGTGTTCACATTGACTGTTTTTTTTTTTTTATGAACGAATACTGACTTGAACAAATTGATTCAGCAGCTGAAAGAAAAACCATGAAAGGATCCTCTTCACTCAGTCAGTCACCTCTTCTTCTTTGTTTCCAAAGACTGTCTTACAAGCCTTTCATTTAGCAAGTATTCCACCTCCGCAAATGTGTTTGTAATTAAGCAGCAGGCTCACACTCACATGCTGTCAGAGCAACGATTACACCGGCTCAGTGGATTGTAAATGAGAAGTCCAGCTACAGACTGCCATTATTTTTTCTATTTGTTTTCTATTGTCGGTCCTCAGCTTGAAACGTACTGCATAAATGACTCATACTGTCGAGGAATACAATTTATAATTTGTAATTCACTACCTGTCTCCTGACTATGACGGACACATGGACATGTGACTGCAGCAGCTGGGGATTGATACCCAGCATTCTGGTTGGGACTTTACCATCTGATCCACAGCTTCCATATACAGTTGGGGGATTACAGACTGGAGTCTCTCAGACCAAGAATAAAGGACGAGAGAAAAAACAAGCCTATCAGCAAAAGAAGTCTTCACCTACAACTTCTTCAAGTTTTATTTCTCAGGGAATTAATGGCTGAATGTGCAACATTTTACAAACCAATACAGCCAAAATGTAGTAAAACATGACTGTCTACAATGAGTTTGACACCTGAGTCCCGCTGTCCGAGCTCTTACTACACCGTGTTCACATGGACGGGACAGCCAGCCGGCTCATTCCCTTGCATATCTAAGTGTTTCATTGAGGGACTAGAGAACAGAAGACCAACATACTGTATTTACTGCTTCTTTAAAAGTCACATGAGCGTTTTTAGATTATGGTCATTTCGTGTAAATTTACATGCAATGTGAAGCCACGAGCTAACTCAAGACATTAGCTAACATTAGCCTGCTCGCACAAGAATGAAGCTCAAGTTGTTTTCATGGTGGTGCTCAAAGGGTGACATCTTCTGGATCAACAAAGTTTTTTTTTAAGGAATTATTTCAGGAAAGCTGTAAAATGTATGTCTTCTGTATCACTGTCCAAATGACTGACAGATTATTTGTGTTTTGTTTTAGTAGACATTACTTTAAAAATAACACTTTTGTAAGTTTCAGGTCATTTGGATAGAAAAAGGAAAAATAGAAAATATGGTCAGTAGATACTTAGGCGGCTGTACCTAAGTATCTATACCCAGGAGGTCTTCCCAGGTATGTCTAAAATATGTGAAGTAAATTGGTAGTACTTAGACCTCTGTTGTTCAGACTCAGATGTCTCCTCTAAGCAGCCTTAAGGATGACTGCTTTTATTGGTTGTCAAGGATCAGCTTAACTAGGACCTTATGTCTTCACCATTCTGATGAATGCATTCTTTTAACATCTCAGTCCTGAGCATTTTTTTCTCCTTCAAATTGAACAAAGCCGTCTTTAATTAATGAGAACATTCACCACTCACTCTACTCTAACATGTGATTTTTCTTCAACTGCAAGAAGGGTCTCCTGACTATTAAATGACCTTACATGATGGACACAGAGATAACCACTGGTATGATGTCATTCCTGTAAATGAATTGTGTTGTTATTCTCAATGTTTAACATTTCATATTCTAACAAATGGGCTGCACGGTGGTAAAGTTGGCTAGCGTTGTTGCTTCACAGTAGGGAGGTTCCTGGTTCAGATCCCGACAGTGTGACAGGAGCCTTTCTGTGTGGAGTTTTCAATTTATGTGGGTTCTCTCCGGATACTCCAGCTTCCTCTCACAGTCCAAAGACAAGCTTGTTAGGTTGATTGGTGACTCTAAGTTGCTGGTAGGTGTGACTGGAGTGTGGCTGGTTGTTTGTTTCTGTGATTGACTGGCAAACAGTCCACGGTTTACCCCACTGCTTAACCATTAACAGCTGTGAACAGCTCCAGAACCCCGGCAACGCCTAATTGGAAAAGTGGTATCGACAATGAATGGATGGATGGATTGCTCCATGTATCTTCAGAATAAAAATGTACCATCCATCCAGGCTAGTTATATTGTCAGTATGTGGCAAACAGTTGGATAGAAGTTATTTGCAACTTGACAGGCATTCAAGAAGCAGTCATTGTAGTTCTTTTTATATTTCCACTCCTGTAACACATGCAGGCTGTTTCATCATGTAGTTGAGACCTGCTGTAAATGGACAAATGTACCTTTAAAGATAACTTCAGACACATTTTAGATGGAACATGGATTAAAAATAAAGATCAAAAACATTTTGGGACTGAAAAGATGACAGAAAATGCTGAAAGGACCAGAAAACTAAATGAAGAAATCCATTGAACCCATACGATACACATTCTGTCATCCACAGGTGAGAATGTAAATAAACATCATATTGATTTTTCTCTCCTGTATAATGTAAGTCCCAGGTCAGTGCAGGTCATAATCTGATTTCTTGCTGCCCACGTTTGCTGCCTCACTGATTAAATGCCAGTATTACCATGTAACCTTTAGCTGGAAAGTCAGTCACCCACACACACACACACACACACACAACCAACAAGTTTGCAGTGTGTGCATCTGTCCATTGGCAACACAAAACAGCTCTCCCTGTCATTCATCGGCCTCAGTTGGAACACACAGACCGGAAAACACACATCTACCCTCCATCCTTCTATCCCTTTTTCTATCTCCCTGTTCACATACAATTGCCTGTTGAGCCAGAGGTGACCCCGTGAAACAATAAATCTCCCCTCTGTGTTCCATTTATTTCCTTTCTCCTCCTGCTATCGCTTCACTTGGCTCCAGAAGTTGGTAATAGACACATTCCCATGAATATAACATCTCCCTCGGGGGGGAGACGACACATTGTGTTCGCTCTGCGCCCGCACAGAACAGACACAGAGGGAGTGACTATTTCTGCTAGGGCTCGTTAAAAGCCTGTCATAGCGGTCAGCTTGTCATGGCGGAGAGAAGAAAGTGATTGAGCGGGAATGTATCCTCACAACCAAAGACAGAAGTTGTTTATCTTTGAAATTAAACTCAAAAAGCTAATAAATCACATGTCATAAGAACTAGAGTTGGGACAACACGTCAACACAACATATTCATGTCGATGAATTTATGTTGTCAATTACGTTGACGCGTCGTCCCAAACAACTTTTTTGCACTTCTGAATCTGCTTTATATTTTTAGCACAGGTTACTGCTCGGGATAGAGCTGCTTAAGGCTTCACTTGAAATACCTTCAGTAACCAGTCAATAACAGCCTCCATTATTACCTAGAAAGTTGCATTACAGGTAAATTATTGTTTGACTTAATTTGTACATTGTAATGCTAGCTAAAACAAGGACAATGTCCGCAATCTGTGTCTTCTAGCCAATAACATGTTTTTCCATGTTGCATGATACTTCGCGAGCGAATGATAATGTCTTCATATTTGTAAGATATTTGAGAAGAATGTGCAAATGTTGAGAGGAACTGAAGTTTTCAGTTTCCTTTCAGTGAAAGGAAAGAAATATTAAAGATATGTTATTTAATCTACATTGTGACAGTGGAAAAAAAATACAGGTAACTGAAATTGGTACCATTAAAGAATAGACAAAGCTGTTCAACTTTTTCCAAGAGCCAGGCCAAAAATAGAAACAGATATAAAACTTCATCCAAGAAATAAGCTCCATGCTAACGAGCAGGGCAGTTCTGGGGTGTGCTGCCCTGCTACTGTAGCTGAGGGGTTTGGCTTGTGTGAACATCACACCCATTGAGTCACCTCTGGTGCTAATTGTGGCCTCAGGCTTCAGAGAAACCATTTATGGAGGATCATGGTGGAGGACGGCTCAACCTGCACTGCTGCTTCTCCTCCTCACTTCTCTTTTTTTCTTAGCTCTGTTTATCAACTTTTTATTAACCAGCACTCCTTTCTACCTTGCGTTTTTAAAAAGCCTTCATGAAGACATGTTTATCTGTTTTCATTAAACACTGATGATCGTGGCTGATTTGCAGGGAAGTGTTGTTGATAGAGCCGACCTTGCGTCGTGCTTTCCCCTTGTTTTCTTGATTTTTTTTTCACGTTTTATACCTCTGATGAATGTCCGACGTGTTAGGTAATACCACCCACTTATTCGTAAGCACTTGTGGCAGAAAATAAATGTAACCACATGCTGCAGTGTGTGCGCGTAGTTGCATGCTTTCTTATGCACTCAACTGTTCAACACGAGCAGGCCAAAGGTTCTAGCATTTTATATCCTTACATCCTATTTTCCTCATGTATGAGTTGCTGTATGTGCTGTGCTGACTGTGTCTGTCATAAGCCTCTCAGTCCAGAGCATAAAAACATGAGGCGAGGATATTTTGATCCACACAAAGAACATAGATACATGACAGTGACAGAAAGTTACTTCTGCTTTTGGTCAAACCTCATTGCATTCAGAAGCCATCTTTAGAATGAGGACAGATGAGGTAGTGTACCGCCTCTCTCACTGATGGTGGCTGTAAAAACTCCTTTTTATAATGTTTTTAAGCCGTCATTTTAAGCTTCAGTTTTCTGATGAAAACAGAGGGGCTGTGGATTAGTGAGTCGGCGGTCCTTCAAACAGCAGGTTAGGTGTTCAATCTCCAGCTCCTGCAGTCATATATTTCCTCAGGCAAAACACTTAACCCCAAGTTTTTCCCACTGCATCATGTAAAAAGCGCTTTGAGTGCAATACAAGCATTTATTAATGAGGCCATTACTGTTTCAGTCTCTCAACATACCATGAAATCACATCTCTTGTTCAGTCTGCTTTAGAATCACACAGATCATCCTTCAAGGTTCAACTACAAAAGCACACAGCACTTCTCACTGTGGAGCTACAGTAATAGTTCGGTTTGGCTAACTTGTGCTTTGGCTTGCGCATGCTAATCTAACTACTCAACTGTGCTGCCTGTATGCTAGCGCTAGCTCGCACATCATCGTTTGCTCACAGCCAGACTGTAGGCTTTGTCTGTGGTTACCTTTAGCTGTTGTTAGCACCAGCTCAATACTATAAGCATCTGTCTGACCACAACTTTGGACCGATTGTGGTCAGAATCAGCCTTAATGGCCAGGTATGCTTACACACACAAGTGAAACAGTCAACACTAGGGAATAAATGAAAACTAAAACAAGAACTAGAAATCTAAACTCTGAAATATAACTGAACAAGACAGAACCATGACAGTCTGTACCCAAACCTTATGTGTGTGTTAGCTTGCGCAAGTTATTTTATGTGTTGTGTTGTTTGTTTTCTCTTCTGTTGCTGTTCATTTACTGACCTGTAAAGTAAACTGAGACTCTCCCAGGGGCAGCATAATTTAAAGTTCAAGCTGAAGTTGAAAAAGAGAAAACTCCTAATACAGAAACAAACAAAAAATGAAAAAGCCAAAAATATTATCATTTCACAGACGATTGTTTCAATGGTATAATAGCACAGGTGTGTTGTATTTTTTTCTCACAGCACTATCTCTCTATACATATTTGTGTGTGATATGTGATTCCATGCATCTCAACAGATGCTGAGCACGCTTTTGTCAGAGATGGGGGGGAAAGCCATCTGTCATCTGCATAAAGCAGCTTCTTTTCTGCTGCTCTTAAAACACAGCGGCCTTTGGAGATCCCTTTAATGATGTATAGGATTATTCTCTCTCTCTCTCTCTCTCTCTCTCTCTCTCTCTCTCTCTCTTTCTGGGAGTCTTTGTCTCTATTTGAGCTGCAGAGCTCTTACGTAACTCTTTGTGGCATTACGTAAGTGTTGGGGGTGGCAGCAGCCTGAGTTGGGGTTGGGGGGTCGACTGTTGTTTCTCTGCCCCTGGAGTGACGAGCTGTCCGTCTCTGCTCGGGTCAATCCACATTGATCTCACACAGCTCAGGGATTTGACAAGTAAATGTGTGTACATTTGTGTGTCTGTGTGTGTGTATCTCGGGCTTAAGCTTTGGCTTTGTATCATTCTCATGAATATCCAAAACTGCAGCAATAATTTATCATACAAAATTTACAGTATTTATTGATGAACATTTAGTACTTGAACAGTACTTAAACATGTGTTTAATGAGCGCATAGTTTTTTGGGTAAACAAGTCAGTCTGCCTAAACAAGGACCAGGATTGGTTTATCCAAAACAACAAAAGAAATAAAATGAAGGAATCCGTTTTTGTTTGTTTGTTTGTTTTGTAGTACACAGGTAATGTTTGCTGTTTTTTCCCACTTGATATCCCAGACAAGCCCCCATTTGTTAGAACCAGCTCATCGAGGCTATAACAGACAAGGGAAGCTCCACACAGTAAACATGCTTTTTTAGGTTTTATTGTATTCAATGACAAACCTTGATATGACAGAAGGTTGTCTGTCTTGGCTGTCTAAAGAGAGAGAGAAAGAAAGCTGTGAAAGCCTGGTGTATGTATTCTTCCACTCAGGTGCAATCACAGGTAGGTGGATGACCCCATCCACCTACCTGTAATTGCACCTGAGGAACCAGTAGGCATGACATTAGCACCCACCATAGGAAGCCAAAACTCAAAAAACACAAAACAACAAGAGCAGTACCAAGCAGAACACCGTGGCCAGGGCTGTCACACACTCAAGAAATATTATCTGAAGACTTGTAATTATTTCATCAAATCTGTCAAGCCATATCTGTGCAGCAGCTTACAAACAAATGTGATACATGTATGGATAGCAATAGATATCCATGATTACAAGCAGTAAAAATAACAATAAAAATGCATTTAAGCAATACCACAAAATGTCGCAACGGCGCTTGTATAATTATGGGAGGGGGCGTGGCTTTTGAGGGAGAATAAAGGGGAGATGGTTGGTGTTGAAGGAACACTGAGGTTTTGTTATTTTTAAAGTCATGCTGATCTTTAAAAATTACCAACCCTGCCTATATATAAGTAAATAAAACAAAATAGAATAAAATAAAACATTAAAAGTAATTGTAAAATAATCACACAATTAATATTATACAATTTAGAGACTCTGAAATATTATTTGTTTGAGTTTAATATAAAAAGTGTTGAAATGTTATGTCAACATGTTCTTTACGTGATTTGCATCAAAGCTTTTAATTTAAAATCTGTGTGCCAGGTTAATCTCCTTGGTAGACCAACGCAGGCTGATAAGACCCCTTCTATGACCCCAATTATTTGGGCATTAACTCTTTGGCTCTACTATTAGCTTTTTCATACTAGTTGAGTTTCATCCCTCTTATTGGTTCATGAGTTCTGATTCATTCTGCCCCTGCTAGAAATGAGATTAAATAAAGGCCAACTTCCATTAAGATATTTCCTCATGAGGAAATATTTCTGGAAAGCTGGACACACAGAACTGCCTCTGGAAAAGTCATAAAAATACAAATAAAGAAACCTGTTAACAAAGCAGCACATTAATCACAACCACAAGTACACAAGTTAATCATTTTCAACATGCAACACAGTGCCAGAATCTTTTTGCCATTGGTGTAGAAGATTTGGCATGGTTTTTAACGCTCATCTTACAAATGCATGTTCCTTTGAAATGTAGCAATTTGTGTTTAAAAGGGAAAAAAAACAGGCTTTCTGAAGCTATATGAAGCATTGCCCAGACACATTGTTAGAACAAAGAAATAATCTACCAAACACAAATGTCCTTACATTTTGTGCAAATGTTTTAGTTTGTTAACTAGTCCAAGCTACCAAACACTAGGGTTTCTGTTTATTAAAGGTTGCATAATATAGACTATATTGTTACCAAATACTTGACCTTCAGTTATCTGATGTTAACCACATTTTTAAGTGCCACATGTCTAAAATCTGCGTGTTTGCTCGCAGCTGACAGCTAACTGAACTGCTGATTTTGCACTTTGGGCTCACCCAGGGGGGGAAGATAAAGGTGAAAGACATACTGTAAGTTTGAACCTTGACATACACATGTAGAACCTTAGACAGAGGTATCATCTCTGAATTAATTATTATTGAGCCATGGAGCAACTTTCTAACTTTTAAAAACAGTGTTTGTTTTCACATTGCTACTTACAAGGCATCTGCAAACCAGCAACAATAGTTGCCGCTCAGATATCAGATATTTATGTTGTCTGGTGGATTGTAGAAACTTTTATGATAAGCTAGATATGTATGTCAACAAAAAATCTATAATTATTGTATAAAAATGACATTTTCTTGGGAGGGTTTATCTTCGTCCATGCATTTTGTAAACTTTATACTTTGTCAGGAACTTAACAACATCATGTGACAGGAAATATTCAGAAACTTGTTTTTTTCATCTTAAAACTGTTTTCTAAGGTGTCTACTTGCATACAATTGATATATTAAACGTTTTTTATACTTAGCTCTATTTTAGTAAGTGGAGTTGAGAATGCATGCACCACAGCAACTATTGTTGTTGCTGCAGTCTGCACTTAAACAGACAAAATGTCAGCAGACTCAGATTATACCTTAATGCATCCGTTCCTGTAAATCTTTTTTTTCTCTAAATCTGCAGATTATGCAACTCTTTAGTCTTTCTCTCTTTATGACATTCCCTTTTTTATACAGAATACTTAACAAGATTTGTAGAGTAAGAGAGGGTGACGTCAACACAGTGAGGATGTTGGGCCCATTCAGACCAGCAGTAGCAGCCATATGGGTTTATTTAATCCTAAATCAGGATGGATGCTCACATAGAGCTGATTGTTTTTGATTTGACGAAGCATTTTGACATTTACATTTCAAGTGCTTAGCCGAAGCTTTTATCCACTGTGTCAGAGGACAACATAAACATAAATCCTGTGTGACATCTGTACAATGCACGCAGCATGCATAGCATGTAACCAAAGCCACTAGAGGGTCAACAGTACAACAGTGAACAAATGGACCTCATAGAGGAGGAGCAGGTGCCACTAGTGAAAATGATGATACACAAATGTAATGTCAAGTTACTTACAATAACATTCTTCCCTTTTAAATAAGTTGTTCCTGCGTGACTGGTCTTCAACCTACTTAAAAGAGAACATGTTGGTTTCACTCCACTGGCTCAAAGTTTCTGCTCCCAGTCAAATCTAAAACTCCGCTGCTTGCTTTTAAATCTATACTCCCTTCCGCCCGCTAAGCTCTGCCAATAAAAAAAGGCGTCTGATCCGTTCTTCACAACAGAACCTAAATCTACAACTAAACTCGCCTCTTCTGTCGCCCCCCCGTGGTGGAATGAAAAACCAAACTGCATTCAATCTACAGAGTCCCTTTGCACCTTTAAGAAAAAAACCCTCCTGAAAAACAAACTTCGGCACTTGTGCATGATATGAGGGGCAGGGCTTTTGAGGGAGAGGGGTTGGTTGCAGAAGGAGCACTGAGGGAATGCTACTTTTAAAAGCTAGTTTTTGAAAATGACCAACCCTGCCTTTATTTTTTAAAGCATAAAAAAGGACACTGATTACTTAAGGACACTAAATTTATACATATTGTATAATAGTACAAATTGTACAATTTGTTCATTTTCATTAAAGATACAATAAAGGAGAGGTATGAAAGTGTGTCTAGATTATTAAAACGTGTTAGCCAGTCTTCTCCTGGGAAGGCGTTTAGATCAGTGCAAGGTTTAGGTGTAAGGAAGGTTTGTCACTAAAGTCCTGCCTACATAAAGTGAAAGACATACACACTTAGAATTACACACACTCACACACGCCACACATCTCTGGTAGGCATCCAGTTGGCCTGTATCCACACCGGCACTGGTTCAGTGAGCCTCTAATCTGTGAATTAAAGCACAAAGACTCCTCAGATGCTCCAGAAGAACGAGTCACGACAGCAGACCAGGACTGTTGTTGTGGTTATTTTTGGGGCTGTGGAGTTGGCTGAAGACACGTCTCATCAGTATGCACAGAGACCTCTGTGTATGTGTGGTGACAGTGTGTATTTGGGTTTTTGTCATTTTAAGGAGGAATACAATATTTGTCAGATGTGAGACGATACAGAGACTGAACTTAATTGTTTTCTTCCCTCCATCCTGTGACTCTGTTTGGATCCATGTTTTGTTCCTGTGTGTGTGTGTGTGTGTGTGTGTGTGTGTGTGTTTGTGTATTTCACTTAAAGAAACTCGAGCAGTTACTTTCTCACAGATTATTTCCAACAGCAAAGAAAATAGGAAAGATGATAGGCACATTTCTAACCGACTGACTCATTTCTAACTTTCCTACATGAGCTAAACTCCTGAAAATCTTCCGACATTTTCCTCCTAGTTCCCTTGTAAAATATCTGCCTGAAGTTGAGATGAGCCAATAAGGGAATGTAGCAGGTAACAGTATGGAACATTCAGTGCAAGGAAACGGGTGAGATTGGGGTTTGGTGGTGACGTTTTGCTGTTTTTGACTGTTTCATTGCTCATATTAGTTGTCGTTATATTGTTTTCTTCTACTATCTGTCTGTTTTGTGGAAACATCCTCATGATTGTTGTTGTGATAAAAACCTAAAAAAGAAGGTCAGAGCTGTGAAGGACTCCTCCTGTTGCTCCCCACGCTCGCTCTGACCAACTGCCCACCCTCCTGACTCAAACAGCACACTGTGTGTGTCCGACAACAGACTATCTCCCTCTGTGATTGAAGGTCACTTCCTGAAAATATCAGAGCCTGAATGTCCTCAAATTATCAAGAAAATGTCACATTTGAAAGAGGCTTATGTTTGACATCTGTGGTGTTCAGGTGATGCTGTTATAGAACCGGACTAAGTTAAGAGCAGAAGTTTTCGCCGTTGTTGTTGTTGGACAATCCCTAAACCCAAGGCACTTGTGTCCTAATGAAAGGATAAGTATCCCCCTATATGCTCTACTGATAAGTTACATAATCTACCTCATCACATTTCTACCTTCATCAGTCCAAGGCTCCTTTTTTTCTGAGCGAGCTATTTACATCCCCAAAACTACCTACCCCATGGCCCTTATTGGCCCCTACTACTGAACCCTGACTGACATAACCAGGCAATCATAGAACAGATCAATCCTCTGTAATTGTGTATTTGAAAAATGTCAGGAGGTACAAATGGTCACAGCGTGGACACACAAGCATGTGATAGTCTAACAGATTGTGAAGCTAAACATTTTTACATCTGGTTATTTTGTCCTGACCTGTCCCCCAGCTTGATGTCCTCAACCTGGGTCTCACTATGTGTGCTAATGTGTGCATTTAGTCCACTTAATGACTAAACATGCTCAGCATCGCTAATTTCCACCGGAATTACCAGCTGTAGAAACTAACTATGTATATTTGTATTAATTCAGGCATGAAAAGCCGGTCAAATGATGTGTGTTAGCCTCTGCCTCAAGGTGGGGCGGTAGTTCTGTTTAAAGAGCATATTGCAGGTTAAAAAAATTTTTTAATTAATATTTTATATAGTCTGTTAATGGCTGTAAAATAAGTAGGTTATTTTTTTAATATGTTCTACAACACATAAGTGCTCTAATTTAGAGGAGAAAGTGGCTGTTTTAGCATAGCCGTTTAGAACGTGCTTTTTTTTCAACAACGCGTCATATGACGTAACATGAGGGAGTCCCGTTCTCTGACTCTGCTTTGATCGGCTTTATGCGTCCGTGTATGAATGAATGAATGAAGCCTTTATTGCCCCTGGGGGAACTTGTCTTGCACCGAGAGCATCAAACACTTTACAAACAAACATTTAGAAGGCAGCACAAAAGAATTAAAGCACAAAAAAACAGGCTAAAACATGATTAAAGAGGAGTAATGATACGTGGTAGTGAGTGAGAACAGACAGGATGCCTCCCTGCTATAGTTTGTAACTTGAGCGGCGCACATTCAGGTGCACAGTGTAAGTGGCTTGATTATTCATAGTGTGTTTTGGTGAATTATTCTCACAACCTCAGAAACGATCGAACAGACACGTTGAATATTTCGGCATCAGACACAAAAACGTTTCCTTATTAATGATTTAAATCTCTGGCTGTTTAACATAAAATATTATATACGCAGACAGAAAGCGTTTAATGATTTGATCTGCTGGAATCCTCTGTATATTCTCTAGTGTGAGCGTAATAGACACCGGACAGTCTGTTTTAATATATGTAGTCATACGATTTATTATAAATCCAACTCTGTTACAAGAGAGCGCGTGTGTGTGTGTGCGCGTGTGTGTGTGTGTGTGTGTGTGTGTGTGTTTGTGTGTGTGCGCAGTGGGGAAAGACGGAACGCGCAGTTTGGAAACGAAACGAAACACAACCTTTACTTCTGTCGGTCCTTTATCCCATTAAAACTTTAAACTTTTTGTAGTAGCCTAATATATGTGCACGCATTAAACTGTGGAGTGTGTGTGTGTGTGTGTGTGTGTGTGTGTGTGTGTGTGTGTGTGTGTGTTTGTGTGTGCGCAGTGGGAAAAGACGGAACGCGCGGTTTGGAAACAAACAGAAACACAAGCTTTACGTCGGTCCTCTATCCAATTAAAACTTTAAACTTTTTGTAGTAGCCTAATATATGTGCACGCATTAAACTGTGGAGTGTGTGCGCTGTTGTGCATGTTTGTGTGGATTACGTGCGCCGTGATCCTGCACCATACACTGTATTTTCTATAACAACGTGAGCACTGGGCTGCATGAGGAATAAACAATTAAGACATGGTGCTGCATTTGCACAGGCCGTGTAATCGGGTTCTATGTCTGTCTGTCTGTCTCTCTCTCTCTCTCTCTCTCTCTCTCTCGCTCTCTCTCTCGCGCGCGCACAGCGCGGCACCGTAATACGTTGTACAGATTTGCCGTTTTTACAAGCAGCTCCCATACAATGTAAAGGTGAATGATCGTCACTTGCACCTTCTACAAATAGTTTTTTAATTGATTGAATGTGATTACAAACTTTACATATGCTGATGTGAACACAGCACTCGCCCATATATGGCGAGCTGACACCTGTCACTCAGCAGGACGCCTGCTCCGGGTCTCTCCTCACACCACAGCTTCACTTCTCTCCTGAGGCCGTTATTCCTTTAATCCTGCCTGTTTCTGCTCTCTATCACATCTAACAGGTTCAGAATAATAAGCCAGTGGACCATTATATGTAAAGGAATACATGTCTTCTTCCTCTTTATTGACGGGAGTGACACTCGGATCCATGATTTTCTATGTTAAACAGACGGGGATTCAGCGGGACTCCCTTATGTTACGTCACAGCCGAATGCGGAAGTAAAAAGCAAAGACGTGCGAAAACGTACTAAAACGTCTCCAGGAGACCCTGTGGGTTATTAATTTCAGAATTTCTTTAAAAACAGTATTGTTAACGTATTTTCCTATGATTAGTTAAGTTTTGTCTTTAACCTGCAATATGCGCTTTAAAGGGCCTGCTCTCCCTGCTCTACTACCCTGATGTAAAGCAGTTCAGGCGACCAGATTACCTCTCAAAAAGGCATTGGATAGCCTAGCATGTTATGTTGTGCACCACAGGTACAGAGACTTTAATTTAAATTAATCAAATTATTCATAACAGCAGCAACACATCATGTCATCATTTAAAAAAAAAAGATTTATGTACAGTAGGCCTTTATTGTCAGTGGCAATTCTACAGTCTCTCGGGGCTCTTGGGAAAAATCAATTTGCAGGGACCTCCAGCTAGCTTTCATCACCATCATGCCTGGAGTGTCCTGACAATTACTCCTCTTCCTCTTTTGTCCTGTTTCTTTTTTTTTTTCTCTCCAAAAGACCTATAATTCTTCCTTTTCATCGGTTGACTTCATTGACAAACTTTTGTCTGCACACCAATGATGCAATCAACGTATCGCACGGGAAGAGAGTAAGCGCCATCAGATGGTGACCCGTAAGGGAGGTTTCCTACTGTTGTTGGAAAAAATGCACTTTTTGGGCCAATTGCTTTTGTTCAAGTGTGTGAGTCCCCAGGGGGTCCACTGGTCAGTTGCCTGCCTTGCCTGTTGACAAGCAGTGTCTCTGTTTATTGTAGAGACAGCGGATAGAGATAGTGGGGAATGGCATGGAGGAAAGGAACCCGGGTTGGCCACTTTGAGGACTGTGGCCTCCATACAGAGTGTACGCACACAAATCACCGGGCTACCAGCGCCCCATCACGATTTTGTCTCAGTTTTCATTTCCCTTCCTACCACTTTTATATCTCCCCCCACCTCTCTCTCTCTCTCTCTCTCTCTGCGCTGCTGTCACATCCTATGAGCCGGCAGGCCCGTGTTGTGTTTTGGCCACACAGGGCAGGCTGAGGCTGAAGCCGCCTGACTCACAACCTCACGGCTGTTGAGAGACAGAATGTCACTGCACATTGGGCTGCCTTCATGTTACACTGGCTGCAAACAAACATACAGAGGGAAAGTACACACACGCAGATACAACACACTTAGAGCTAGCCAAGCAGATCTGAAATACACACACACGTAGACACACATGTTGGGCAGAGGCTATTTTTAGCCTGGCCAGTCGTGTGCAGACTCATATGCAACAGCAAATGCACATGATGGCTGTGAATAAATGTGTGTCATATTTTGATTGGCCGTGCTGTCTGACAGTGATGGATTCATGTTGTCACCTCTGTCAGGTTGAGGATGGAGGAACAGAGTGGTGTCAAAGTGATATCTCACTCCCGGCTGCTTCACATTGAACATGTGCAAATCACTTGATTCAAACTGCAACACGTGTCTTCCTTTTGTTCAGGTGTTGGGCAGAGCACTGCAGGGCCATGCTACCTGACCATGACTGAAGCCAAATCATTTCTCATTTGGTCCATGAAAATGAAGTTTGAACAAACGCTTAAATAGGGCAACGATACCAAGCAGTTTCTTTCATGACAGCAGCATTCAACATCCTGTGAGCTTCAAATAACTTCACTTCTCTCATACATTATTTGACTTTTTACCGTCAACTAATGAATGGACTTTAGCTTGTATAGCTCACAGCACAAAGCTCGTTTTACAACGAATGTCACATTTATCCATACACATACGGATGGTAGAGGATGCTATGTGACCTCCAGGAAAAAAGTGCTTTAGATTCATGCATGAATGGATGGATAGATCAGTATGGTTTACAATGTAAAGTCCAGTCAAGCAGTTTTGTGCTGCTTAAGCTGTTCATGTCTTTTTCTTTCCTTTGCCTTGGGATGTTTATATATATTTGGCATTAAGAGAGCTTAATTGAAGATCACTCACAGGCAAAAGCTGTTAAAAGTCAAAAGATAAAACAAACGGATCATAAGAAATGTGGCTCCGTTTATGCTGCCTTGTCTTGTGTATGTATCTTTGGATCAGGACTATTCATGCCCTACTTTTCATCCTGTGCCTTCTTACTGGATATTAAATTCAGTTGTCCATTTGACTCAAGTTTGTTCAGGTGACCTTGATTACGTTCTTCTTGTTTATTTATTTGTTCTGTTTGTTTGATTGAATGAGTCCCTCAGGAAATCTTCCTCTCTCATCTGAAGTTCATTTTTTCTTATTTGGATTTGTGTGTGTGTTTTTTCTCTGCAGCAATCCACGAGTTCCCCAGGGATTATTTCACCAACCAGGAGCGCGTTGATGGAGCAGTGGGCCTGCACGTCCTCTGTGTGAGTCTCACCTGCAGCACTGTTTTAAATACACACTGTTAGTAGAAGGTTCCAGTGTTAGTTATGTAGCCCTTGCTTTCTTCATGTGGGAATGTTCAAACGTATTATACAACATTGTGAGGCATTACAAAACGCTTCTGTGGAGGATATAAGCAAGCTGAAGTTCCAAAAAAGTGTATTCATTCAACTGGGATTTAATGACACATATTATGTAAAAAGTTTTTCTGACACGAATATGTTTTATGAGATTTTCCTTTTATGACATCACAAAGGGCAGTAGCCCCTCCCCCTGGTGGGTGACACTCCCACAGGTGTTTGTTTTGCCCTCTGAGTTGGCCTTCTCACCATAAATGATCAATCATGATACGAGAATAATAAAATAATAATATGTATAATAATATAATATGAGACCTTCAAAGCCTGCTTTATGCAACAATTAGCCAGCAATATGAACATATATAAACACAACACATGACAATGCTTTTTTTTACTGCTGTGAAAAAACTCACTTGTTATCATATGATGTTATAATCAACAAAGCATGGTGCCCCCTCATCCAGTCACATATAGCTAGACGTCTCTTAATGTCTGTGCACGTTGAACCTCAACGGGAATACAGGGGCTGTGTTGAAATGTGGTTCAGTATTTCAGATTTTGGATTTTTATTGCTTTAAATTCTTAACATTATTAATGTTTCTTCACATAACAATCCAGTAAATCATGGATTTTGAAGAAGTCTTTCATGCAGGGATGTTATAGGAAAGTCTTCCTCATACAATAACCTAAACTAGCTATAATTGTCTGGGCTGCCTGGAAATATTATGTTGACTGGATTTGAGCTGGTAAGTTGGCATAAAGTTGTATTCAATAATAAGACACTCACATTCCTTCTGGTCAAATTTAACTATGTGTAATCCTTCAATAACAAGACACATATTTCTTAGTGAGTGTTTTAGTCAACACTTTGCCAGGTTGCAGCTATAAATTAAACAGGATTAAAACCAAAGACCTACTGACTGTGAGGCGTGAACATGGTGCATGTTTTTAGTTTACTATAAAAGAAAACAGCACCGGTAAATGGTTTATGGACTTTGAGTGGTTGACTAGAAAAGCTTTTCTTTTCACCATAGGTCACACTTCATTCACACCCATCCACACACAGATGGCAGAGACTGCTATGCAACGTTTGTGTCTGCATTAACTAATCCACTCGCACACGTTCACATGCTGCTGACGAAGCAGCTGCAGCAATTTGGGGTAAACAAGATGTGGCCGTAGAAGCTGTGGATCAAACCCACAACCTTCCGGATGAGAGACGACCGACTCTACCACTGAGCCACAGCCGCCCCACATCGTAAACTTCAACTTGCCTTTGTAACAGATTAAAAGATAATTAAATGTATCAATCTGTATAAAACTGGTAATGACAGAAATAGATTTTGCAAGGCGCGGAGGACCTGGCTCTGCATTCCAAAGTCTGGGAGCTTTGGCCTGGTAATCACCATGGGTTTTTAGGTTTGCATGAGGAACAGAGAGCAGTAGTGCTTTTGACCTGAGGGGTTGAGTTGTCTGATGGGAGTAAATGATATGAGCCAGATTATCTTGAGCCTGGCCGTGTAGGGATCTGTAAGTAAGTCTGAATTTAAACTGGATTTTGAACGTAACAGGGGAGCCAGTGAATGGATTTAAGTACAGGAGTGATGTGGGACCTTTCGTTTGGCCTTTTTAGTTACTCTGGCTACAGCCTTTTGTCCTGAGTGCAAACTAAGAGAGGTGAAGAATGATGTGACAGTAATAAATGAGCGTTTCAATCTCTGTTCTCCGATCTCAGTTTACTTATGTTGTAGATGGAATAAACATGATTTGGTGAGATGTTTAATGTGAAGTTCTGTCGGCATGAAATTATTAAATCAATCGAATGTTGTTCGTGAAATCTGTTAAAAGAGGTAAACAAATCCAAACACAATTAAAAAGTAGTAGCCTTCCAATGTTAGAAAGATCTTTAAATGAAGGTTCCTGTGCTCACCAACTGAGAGAAGAACCTGTTATAGCAGTCCACAGCAAAACCTCCACCATGCCCTGACAGACGGGGAGTCCCAATGAAAGAACAGTATGAGGGGCACACATCTTTTGAATGAATGGATTCCATGTCTCTTTGCCAGGTTTCAGTCAGGAAAAGGAAGGTCAACCTTTCCCTTGTACAAAGTAATTTAAGATGTTTTATTTATTTCATTTTATAAACTTCATTAATCGCTGAGAGTTCACACTCTGTTATTATAGAGACATGCTTCTCACACACACACACACATAGGCCTGAATCACACACATGCACAAGCAGGACCTGTGGACATGCATTAATGGAGAGGCACCCACTGGAAGCTCCCCTCGAGCTGGTGGGGGTTCGGTGCATTCGGTACCTCGGCAGTTCTCGAGAAGTGGTCTGGCACCTCTCCAGCTACCAGACCAACTTCTATATTTTGGTGCCTTATTCACAGTCTGTACATTAATGAGACACACCGTAATAGATGCCTTGGTCCTGGTAACTATAACAGAAACTGTAACTCATTTTGGCTGTGTAGCTGTAGAGGACCTTTAATGAGGTTGATGTAAGAGCTTGCAACCCTCAAAACTGTGAAAGGTTTTCTTATTTTTGTAGTGACATTTTTTTCAAGTTGTCCAAAATCGTTGAGCTCCAGTGACAAAGTAGGTCAGAAATAAGCAGTTTTAATGTTATTTGCTCAGATTTACTGATTAGTTTTTGAATTATTTTATAAAATCTTGTGACTTTTATGCAAGACAATTTGTCGTAGCTTTCCTCCAATCGTGGATTGCTAGCTGGTGTAAATAAACTAACTGGCAAACTGTCATTTAAGTTAGAGATTAAAAGTAATACAAATCTCTCAGCAGTAAAAGGTGTTTGTTGTTTTCAATTGAGATTATACTGTTGACCATTTATAGCTTTAAATGGAGTAACCATCAGAAGTCTTTAACCATATTCCTACACATTCATAGACCACCAACAAAGCAGCGGGGGCAGTTCGGGGTTAAGTGTCTTAGGACACATTGGACATGTTGCTACAGGAGCTGGGGATCGAACCCCAAACCCTGGTTGAGAACTCAACCAACTGAACCACAGCAGCCCCATTAGACACTGGTGTGCTCTTTTTCTACAACTGCAACCTTATTTTGTCTGTTCAGAATATTTCCCTTTCATTTTTTTAAATCTTAATTCAGAATCATTTAGGTTAAAGTGAGAGTTGGACAATGTGAAGGCGAGAGAAAGAAGCTTTTACTTTCCATGAAATATTAGCCAAATATTAAACTGTTGATTTTCAACAGTGAGCAGGATGACTCTCGTTTGTGTTTTGGTGTTCAGAGCAGTGAGTTCTCTCACATTGTTCATTTACAGTTTGTACAAAATACGCACGAAAAGATATTTCTGTATATGCCTACAGCCCACACACATAACAAATCCATATTTAACTCCTGCCTGTCTCTATTATAAACCTGTGATGGACTCAGAAGTATGGGGGAAATATGAGGCACAGTCGTACTTTATGAAACACACACATACACCACAAACAGCATACATTAAAGTGTAGCCGCCCACTGAGCCTTGCTGCCAGGGCGCTGTAATGCAGAAGTGTTTGGCAGATGTTGAGCAGAGGCTTATGTGTAATGCTAGGACACTCTGACAGACTGTCTAAAGATTCAGACACCAAACAAAGGTTACGTAACTCCCCAAAATTATATTGAAGCCGGTTATGCTCACCTGGAAACTGCACTCATGTAAACAGAATGTACTGATGGCAAAGAAACAATTTGAGACATGGGGTTCATTTGATTGTTGACCCTAAGCATTGTTTTATTGTGTTTTACCCCTTCCATCGATGTGATACCTGATGATATCTTTACAAAAACTGCATTTGTATTCTGAAAAAAGAAGCTTGACCTGGCCCTTATCACAGCTCCTTAATAAAGAGCAACAATTTATACTGTACCCTCCCAGGGTATGCATTTATTTACAGCTGTAATGCACCTGCTGTTACTTCTGCTCTATGTTATATATAACTCCTCTGAGAGCTTGATTATGGACTTTTAGTCCGACAGCCAGCTGTGTTAGCTTGTATGTAGAGAATAGAAAGTTATTATGCAGCAAGCTAAGCGAACATACAAATTGGAGTCGAGCATGCTACTATTATTGCAGTAATTACCAGAATTGCTCATGTTCTCCAAAGAAGGTTGTTTGAATTAAATGATATCCATGATGTTATTTCATGTATAAACTTAAAATGAAGAGAGAACTTGTGAAAAGTTACTTTTTCCTGTCTTTATTTTCCAGAAGCAAAATCCTGTATTACATTAAGAGCAGGCTTTTCATAGCTTTATTCTATTGGTTTAAATAAATGTGTCATGCCTAGGTGACACCTTGCTATAAGCTTCGTTTATAGCCTATTCTTAAAAGCAGAGAGGGTGTCAGCCTCTTGGCCCCTGTTGATTCCAAAAGAGAGATGCCTGGTAACTGACTGTAGCACTTTTAGAAACAGCAGGTATCACATGAAGGCCTGCATCCTGGGAGTGTAATGTTCTAAAGGCAATATGGCACTATGAGCTCCTTAAGTTAACGTGGTGCCTAACCATTAAGGGCTTTTTAAGTGAGAACCATTAACATAATATTCTAGATTGTATTTGGAGCCAATACAGAGACCCTAATATAGATGTAATGTCCTAGTCCAAACCAGTACTAGGGTTGCAATAGGAGGTGGAAAGTTTCAGGTAAATGTCTTGAAATGTGACGTTAAGCTTGGGAATTTTGGCAATATTCCAAATCCAACACTCTCCAATATAAATTCCATAAATGGGATTTGATGTGAATATTAAGGGTAATTTAACTAAACCGTATCAGATCCAAGTACAAGTATTTCATGAAGTTTTGTCCTAAGCAGACCTCCATGCAAAATAATACAATATAAAACAGATTTACATAACGTTTTAAAAATACATTACCCCATAATAACCTACTTCACTTCATATGTTCCAAGGGATTAAATATGTGGTTTCAGTGGTCTTGATCTCGGGGCTCAAAGTGAGGTACAGGGTTCTAGAAATC
Source organism: Symphodus melops (assembly GCF_947650265.1). Classification (NCBI taxonomy): domain Eukaryota; kingdom Metazoa; phylum Chordata; class Actinopteri; order Labriformes; family Labridae; genus Symphodus; species Symphodus melops. The sequence goes on from NC_136705.1 coordinate 4,079,619, forward strand.
TTGAGTGCTCAGTGCATGTAGGGGGCGTGGCCTCACTAGCCCTGCAGTAAGCAGTGTGTTTTAATGTTGTTTTAATCAAGATCATACTAAAAAATATTTCCCAACTGTATTTTAAGTTCCCTTTTAAGGGATTTAGTAAATTCTTGGCTTATTCCCCTTGATTGCCATGAATTCCCGTTAATTCCCATGGAAAGACTCCCAGAAAATTCCCAGAATTTTGCAACGCTAATCAGTACACTTGCTGTAGCATTTTTGGTCTTTTCTATTCCGGCTCGCCTGTATTGTTTTTTCATTGTGCCTTGTAACCTGCGCACCCCTTACATATAGTCTCATAGCCATCAAACAGACACATGAAGAGGTCTCTGCCTTATTTGAAAATGTAGCGCGCTGTCTGCAAACATAACGACTTTCCCGAAAGAATAAAGTTCACTTTTGTATTGGTTTATTTTTGTGTCCAATTGATTTCACTACTCAATTCTTCTTTTAGCGCTTGTCAGGTAAACAAAAGTCGAATCAATGATTCGGCTGTAAACAGAAAATGGATTACCAATGTTTTTTGCCGGGGTTGTTTTGGCAAGTCGCAGATGTATTGTTCCTCACCATTGTGTGTGTATGTGTGTGTGTGTGTGTCTATATTTGTCTATGTCTTTGGCCCCTGCAGGCAGTCTACATGTTCTATGCCCTGGCTTTGGTGTGTGATGACTACTTTGTCCCCTCGCTGGAGAAGATATGTGAGGTAAAAAACACCCCAGGTTATAAATGCACTTCAACTGAGGTTACATCAGCTCACAGAAACTCTCAAAGTAATGCTCTCTCTCTCTCTCTCTCTCTCTCTCTCTCTCTTTTCTCACCCAGCGTGTTCAGCTGAGTGAGGACGTTGCAGGAGCTACCTTCATGGCAGCGGGCAGCTCAGCTCCCGAGCTGTTCACCTCTGTCATAGGTGAGACACACACATGCTCCCTGTCAGAGCCCGAAATGTAACAACGACGCAAAATGTAACAAACCCATAATATTATAACTGTGCAATAATGTAACAACATGCTGAGCCCACAACATAAGAACTTTTTGCCAAAAATGTAACATGTTCTTACATTATGAGGAGGAAAATATGTTGTCTGCCCCAAAATGTAATAACAAAAAAAAATGACTGTTTTGGGCTTAATATTTTGATTCATTATCGACCAGTTTTAACATTTTGGGTTTGTCACATTGTTTTTTATCACATTTTCGGGTAGTTGTTACATTTCGGGCTCTAACACACCCTCACACACACAACCTCTCCTGCTGGATATGGTCTGTTCTCAAATAAACACAAAAAAAAGTTAACATATTTTGAAACAGCTTTGATTTTCCTGCCCAATCTGCAGTCGGTTCATCGTTTTTCTAAACACAATTAGCACATCTGTCTGATGTGGAAAACATGAACATGTTTTCACAGGTCCAGTTGTCAAATTTATCTTTGAATACAAGCTAATGAAATGACAACATTTTGGATCTTTCTTTGTTATTGCACTCTGAATGATGTCATATCTAGAAATATGGGTTATTGCAATGCATGGCTGTTATGTATTCTCAAGATTGCAAGATGAGTGTTTTAGAAAGGGATGCAGTAATAAATAAAGCAATGTGTCCTTATGGCCTCTCCTGGGGGGTTACGTCCTTTAACCGGAGCTTAAAGTAGTTGAAGATGTCAAAGCTTACTATCGGAACAAATAAAACTCTCTCTTTGGACACACCTCCTTCAGCATCACTCAGCTTCCTGCTTCTCATGACACGAGACAGACAGAGTACGAAAACAAGACTGGTCCGTCAAGTGACGATAAGCATCTGCAAGCTGAAAGAAGTGTGATTCTGCTACTGCAGACAAAGAGCTGAGAACAACAAACCCAAAGGGTGTTTGCCTTCACTCTCTTGTTTTAAAGATATCAACCTGAAACTATAAATGAATAAACAAATCTATCCAGCGACCATAAGCAGCCATTTTGGATCAGCCGGCTCCTTGACTGCACTCCCACCATGTCAACACCAAACAGGATGAAGCCTGAATGTTGCAGTAAACAAATGGTCAGGCTCTGTGTTTGTGTATCCGCTGTGCAGGAGTTTTCATCACTAAAGGTGACGTCGGGGTCGGCACCATCGTGGGCTCGGCAGTGTTCAACATCCTCTGCATTATTGGAGTGTGTGGGATATTCGCTGTGCAGGTAAAGTACAGACTGTGTTGACTGGTCTGTCATTTCAACATCCTTTCAAACCATGAGCAACTCTACAGTGTCCCCCTGTAGTCTCTCAAAAAACATGTAAACAGTTGTCCAGTCCAAATCACCATCACCCTTATACAGTAAACATGACTTTTTACTGTTCACTTTATTTAAATACATAACATGTTTTTTTTGGTTTTTTGGTTTTTTTCGTGGTTGACTCAATGTTGTTACTTTTGATTTACCAGAAGGTAGGGCTTTCCTTTGTTTCAAAATAAAAGCATAGCTGAATTTAAACAGCAAGTTAAGGACTCTCGCTTAAGACACTAAAACATTTAAAAAAATGCCGGTAATGCAGGTAACTATTTCCTATTTGTGATTAATCATGATTGAAACAAGTTGTTGTATGAGAGCTCTAGTATTCATCCGTGCAAACAATGACAGTAAAAGCTCCAACTAAACTCTAATAAATGGAGAAATGGCTACATGAATGTATAGAGCAGATAAATGTTACAAAGTGTGTTGACCTTTTTTGTGTCTCAAACTAATAAATAATCTGCAGTTTTCAGTTCATACATCACATTAAAAACCTTAACTCTCTCTGTAGGCATTTGTTTTGCAGCACCGGAGAGCGAATGTTATCCATCCTGTTCACTGCTGTAATCCCACAAGGAAAACGAGAAACATTACTTGAAAGATTTTTTTTCCTAGTTAGATTACATGTTATGTAAGGCCAAAACAGACACGCACACACGCTCACTCACTGAGCTCAGTTTATCTTGTTTGTGGTGCGCAGCAGCAACTACCTTGTGGGATGTGTTACTCAAGAGGACAAAAAATAAGTTTCAGCTCGGCCTTACTCCTTTGTCTCTCTCTCTCTCTCTCTCTCTCTCTCTCTCTCTCTCTCTCTCTCTCTCTCTCTCTCTCTCTCTCTCTCTCTCTCTCTCTCTCTCTCTCTCTCTCTCTCTCTCTCTCTCTCTCTCTCTCTCTCTCTCTCTCTCTCTCTCTCTCTCTCTCTCTCTCTCTCTCTCTCCTCTCTCTCCCGCAGACAATACGTCTCTCCCGCTGGCCTCTGATGAGAGATTCTGTCTACTACACCTTATCTATCTCTGCTCTTATCGTGGTAAGGGAAAAAAGTCATGATACATCATGTTACATACTTCTACCTTATAAGGGCCACATTAAGCAAACGTAGTAAGATTCTAATTCATATTTAACAATATATAACTAACTTACTATGAACAAGCAGTCATTAGGAGGTGTTGAGGGTTGTTACATATATCCAGGTAGAATAAGGTACGAATAAGTGCTCATGACTAAAAAGCAGCCAGTATGCTACTATTAGCATGCTAATTAGCATCCAGTAAAAGGTAAAGGGTTGTGGCCTTGTTTTAAAGTGTTACCAAGGTATTTGGGGGAATAGGTGCAGTCTTCTAGAACATAAATAACAGCCCTTGTGTACCGATGTTTTCCAGAATGTAGGATTTCAACAGCTGAATGGATTACATGTTGATGAAGTCAATGATTTTCACTTCTCTTTCATTCCTCTGTTTTTATTACAGTTCATATACGACGAGAAAGTGGTCTGGTAAGCCTATTCCTTTTCAGTATTGACCTTTTGAAATGAATTCACTGAGTAACGTTGTAAAATAATTCCAATGGTTGTTTTAACTAAACTGTGATTTCCAGGTGGGAAGCTCTCACGTTGATCCTGATGTACTTCGTCTACATTTTAATCATGAAGTAAGCGCACAGATTTACTTCTCTGACAACACAGTGAAAACATGCTGCGGCTTTTTCTTAAACAGTCATTAACATAATGGGGATACTTATATACTCCCCAGACTATTGAACGCTTTTAACCTGCGAAGGGAAAGTCTGACGTTCAGTCAAAAAGCTATCTTTAAACTGTGTTACATTAGTACTTATGTGAAGCAATCCATTGCTGCTATTCTTGTTTTCATATTAAAGGTTTTGCAAAGAACAATCATACAGAGGTTTTTTTTGTAACTACCTTAGCTACAAGAAAAATGTTGTGGTCTGTGGAATCCATTGTGTGTATTATATTTCATAACCACATGCATTTTACTTGACGTATGTTTCAGGTGTAACTCCCATGTTGTTCGTTTTCTGGAGAGGCGGAAGAAGAACTCGTCTGGTTTGAGGAATGGAGCTGCCAGTAACGCTGAATTAGACGACGGCTGTGATGCTACGGCTGTTCTGCTAAAGAAAGGTACATTTGGGGGGTGGGGGTTAACAGAGATTTAAGAGCCATATGGAGAAACTGAGGATGTATAAACTAGTTTTTGACACAAAAATCTACCTGAGGCTCCTTTCCCACGTGTTGTTCCCCACTCTCTCTCCCCGATTTCCAACTCTCTCCACTGTCTTATCTTTGAAGTGCTGTCTAAAAAAACTAAGAAAGGAAGCAGCCGCCTAAGTACCTTACTTAGATTTATTGATGCAAAATGTGTCCTCAAATCATTCAATCAATCAGTCATTTTAATTCCAGCTCAAACATATTAGTTATTTTTGTCTTCTAAAGTCAGTCAGTGTTTTACTTTTTTTTTTTTATTCTACAATGGTCTGTTTCACTTACACTTTGTATTTTCTATTTTGAGATTTCACATCCAATCTTAAGTACAGAGTAGAATGATTAGCTGTAAAACATTGTCCTGTGTTTTATCACTGTAAAGAGTGTTAACATCCTGCTATACACTCCATATATGTATAAGTTTCTCACAAAGATATTAGTTATAAAATACAGGGGAACGACTTGTTCTCTTCCACTCATAGATGTGTGTGTTATAACATGTCTCTGTATATATGTGTGTGTGTGTGTGTGTGTGTGTGTGTGTGTGGGTGGGTGTGTGTGTCCCACAGCGAACCACCACAGGAAGCCTTCAGTGCTGATGGTGGACGAGCTGTTGTCAGCGTATCCCCACCAGCTCTCCTTCTCTGAGGCCGGCATGAGAATCATGATCACCAGCCACTTCTCCCCGAGAACTCGCCTCACCATGGCCTCGCGAATGCTCATCACCGAGGTAAGGATTCACACATGTGCTCTAAAACTGCACCTTTGATTGGAAAAAAACAAGACAATTGCTGTCATTTCCAATTTGTGGTAGACTGCAATGTGTATTTCTCAGAGGGGAAAGGTGTTCCAGACGGCTTCTTTAACTAGGTAGAGGCACAGCGTAGAGGCCACAGCCTGCAAATCAACTTTCAGTGTTCTTGTGCATTTCCCAAAGGACTGGTCAAGATGTAGACACCTAGGTCAAAATTACAATTCATCATTTGGCATTTCACACTTGTGGATTAAATAGAGTCTCTTTAATTCACACAAAGCCACGTTGTTGCAGCTGAATTCACTCTCTCCCTCCTCTTTGGTCCTTTTCAAATAACGTGTCCCTGCTCTGGCATACAAACAGTTGATTTGATTTAGGATCCCATGCTGTATATGCGAGAGATTTTTGGAAATATTGCACATTTCTCTGGGTTTCAGAATTGTACCGTTGTCAGTGCTAACTCCACTCACAGTTCAGCGAGTTTTCCTCATAGACATAATCCTTTACAGGGAACCATTCAGATCATTATTTCTTAAACTTGTTTACAAGCTGTAATCCGTTTTGGAATGAGATTTCCATGAACACAGTATATGAAAAACAGACAATGACAAAGTGATGATCCAGCAGACAGCTCTGCTAGGTAGCTTAGCTAACGCCTAGCTTTACAGACAACATAAGATAATCTGTAGTCTTAATGATGGCTGTTTACGTTCAAAGCATCTAGGGAAGTAAGGGGGAGAATTGCAATCAGTGACAACCCACTGCAAACCCACTGTTTCCACAAACCCACTTGATCGATCCACAGATCAAGTTGGTAGGCACATGACCTCCAGAACAGCCCGTTTACATTGTTGAAGTAGATGCTAACAGGGCTACCTCCAGCCTGTATGGGCAGAAATGTATGGTAACTCTAATCTAATAGAAACTTTGAAACAATGATATCATGTTTTTTTTCAAGCTGACAGTTTCCAGCTGTCATTTTCAATCTGCACCTGCCAAGGTTTCTTTGTTTTGTTGTCCGTCACAGAAGCACAGCCGAGGCGAAGTTATTGCCTATTCTCTATTCTCTTCACTCTTTTTTTTTTGCTGCACTTGAAATAAAAAAAGACACTCTTTTACATTGACAATGTTTTTTTAATAATGATAAAAAAAAAACATGTTTGGCCCTAGATTTACAAACTTAACAAAGAGCCACTGAATCTGTTGTGAAAGCCATGAAGTTAGTCAACGTTTGATTTTCTAACATCATCAATCAGATTCTAAAAGTTTTTTTCAGAATCGATCATTGTGTTTTCCTTTTGTCCTTAAACTATCCCACCAATCACATGTGAACACAGTTACTAACATACGTTGGATTGGACTGAGTAATTGTCTTACCCTAAGATAGAAAGGGAAAAAAAATCCAATAACCAGTGTCGCTTCTACACTAAAACTAGTTCTCAATTCAGATTTTGAAGGTGAAAGGTGTCAGGCATTTTCAGGCTATGTCCAGCATGAACACGCTGTGTGTGTGTGTGTGTGTGTGTGTGTGTGTGTGTGTGTGTGTGTGTGTGTGTGTGTGTGTTCACAGAGGCAGCGTCTGATCAACACACGGACTTTGACCAACGGTGACTCTGATGTCCCAGTGAAAGGAGGAAGTAGGCGGGGCATAGAAAATGGCCTGTCTGGAGCAGAGAGGGCTGTCAGTGGTCGCCATGACGACCGAGAGGGAGGCAACGAGACAGAGAACGAGGACAACGAGAACAACGAGAATGATGAAGAGGAAGAGGAGGATGATGGAGAGGGACCATTGGTTCCCTTCCAGTGCCCAGGTACCTTCTGGAAACAGCTCTGTGTTGACATGTTATCTCTCTCTCCTTTAATGCTTCACAGTTCACAGTGTGTGATGTCATTGTCATCACTCCCACTGGCTGAATTTTGGATGGATACATTTCCGGCTGCGTTTGTGTCATCCTCCATCTTGCCTTATTAAAATACTCTTTCATTCGTTTGTGTCACACTTTGCAATGATACACATCCTGTTGATCAGATGCTGTAACTACACGTATATTACTCATGCATGCAATTCAAATGCATCTGTTATCTGCATAAACAATGGAGTAAAAATGTTTTTACATTTTAAAGCTACAAAGTGGGAAATAGAAAACTAGTCTGGTCATCGATAGACAACAAAGTTTACTGTCAGAGGACGTAATTATCTGTCTCTTTGCTCTTCTTTCTGTTTACTAGGACAATATATCTCAGTCTTGACACTGTGTCTTGCGCTGTCTGTTTTTTCACAGCCGGTGCATGCAACAAGCTAAAGTGGCTTCTAGCCTGGCCTCTGTGCCTGCTGCTGTACTTCACCGTCCCTAACTGCTCCAAGCCCCGCTGGGAGAACTGGTTCATGCTGTCCTTCGTAGCCTCCACCCTGTGGATCGCCGGCTTTTCCTACATCATGGTCTGGATGGTAAGAGATGAATAGAGGCAAACCATGTCGAGAGATATAAAAGACACTTTTTGATCTTAAACGATGATATGTTGGGCCCGAGATTAAGATGAAGATTTAGTAAAGATAAAACCCTTTTCCAAATGATGCTCCACGGCCCGAGCCTTTGTGATTTTACTCTTTTATACCAACCAAGAAAACCATAAGGAAACTTTATCAGAGGGACACATTGAAGATCTGACAATAAACTGACAACAAGAGGGGATGGAACACTGACACTAAATAGACACAGGCGTAATAAATCACAGGTGAAGACAATCAGGGTGAATCAGGGGAGAGAAACCAGAGAAATGGAGGGAGATCAAACAATAAACACTGGTCACAAGAAATACAAAACTAAACAATTTGAAATGTTTAATGCGGCAGCAGAACACAGTTTGTGTTTGGCATCGAGACTCCTACATCAACACTCCTCACGGATTATTTTACATGCAGAAATTTGAGGAGTGATGACATCCGGAGAAAAATAAATTAAAATACAGTCGAATGAAATTACACATTTCTGTGCCCTGTAGTCATTCATACCCAAAAGCATGCAAAGAAGAGCTTATGGATAGATAAGGTTTGTAAATGCAAAAACCAATCCCCTTTGAAGGTTCCCTCTGGAGTTTCAGAATACTGAGCTCGTCTCCGTATGAGTGTCTCTCCTCATTCTGTTTATCTCTTGCTTTATAAGATGGCACGTCGTGTCACACGAGGACACAAAACTCTCTGTGCGTCTGTTCTGTCAGGTAACAGTGATAGGCTTCACGCTCGGTATCCCAGATGTCATCATGGGCATTACCTTCCTGGCAGCCGGCACCAGTGTCCCCGACTGCATGGCCAGCCTGATAGTGGCAAGACAAGGTAATCACTCTCACATGAAATGACAGGCTACAGTTGTCATTTTACACAAACAAACACACACAGACACAGAGATGGAAGATAAACAACAGAATGAAAGTGGAGCCACGATCCGAGAGGGGAGGAGACGACAGCGATAGAGATGGGGTGGAAAGCAGTGATGGGGGGGGGGGGACAAAGATTGTGGGCCTGTTATGTTTTTTTTTCTCTGTCCCTCATCCATCCGCTTGGTGAGGCAGTAAAAGAAGACAACCCAACAGGGTCCCTTTCCATCCTTTCATCTGTGTTTATTCTTGCTCCTGTCATCAAATATTTAAACGCCACTGTCTGTGTGTGGGGGCTCGCTTGGAAACTCACCACCACAGTTTACTCCTCTATCCTTTGCTTTGTTGCTTTACCACCTTCTGTGGGCGTCAAATGGAAAGATAGCTCTACTGATCGTCCCACCTATGTTTTAACCTGTTGCCGTTTCATCCCACGACTTCTTGTGCATTCATTGCCTACTTGTTTTATTTATCTCTCTGCACCTTCCTCTGTCTTTCTCTGTTCTTTCTCACCTCTCGTTATAAGCTGGGGTTTTGGGGGTTTTTTGGTGTTTTTTTTTTTGCTTTTGTAACGTTTACACTCTGTGGGTCTGCTCAGGAATGGGAGACATGGCGGTGTCCAACTCCATCGGCAGTAACGTGTTTGACATCTTGGTGGGCCTCGGTCTCCCGTGGGCCCTGCAGACTCTGGCTATCAACTATGGCTCTGATGTAAGTACTGTACCACACTCCTTCTCCTTCTCGGGTTCACACTGGAACATGTACAGTAAATGTCACACCTAAAGGCAGCTTACTCTATCCAGTGGTCGTGCTAATAAATACCTTTATTTCGAAAACACAGAGAACAAAAACAGGTACCTCCAACGACATATTTGGACTTTCTTTCACTTTCAGCAGTTACACAGGACCTAGATGGAGGTGATATACCAGCTCTCTGTTCTTACATTTAAGAAACACCACATCAGCCACAATTCAATAGTTTTCACGTGACGTCACACACTTATGGAACTGTCCACCTGGCAGGCAAGTCTTCTTAGTGCTGTATGCTACTAAAGTTGTCACCCACATGTTGTTTTTTTTCATAAAATATCTATTGCACTGTCCGACTTAGGACACTGACATGGGTTGTATTTCTACAGAACTGAATGTGAGAAAGAATCCCCAGAGAGGAGGAGATTGTACTAAGCTTATTCTTATGGACAGTTAACAATCCTGTGCTGCAGCTCCGCGGCGTGTTCAGTGGTGATTGCTACGTCCCTATGATCTCTATGGCCTTTCAAGCCTTCACACCGTTCCTGTGAATGAGAGCTATTAATATGCCAAACACAAAACGCGATGCAAGTGTGCTTCAAATGACAGCATTATGACAGTCTGCAGGAGTCAACGTGGGCATTTTGCAGCTGCGTAGGCACCTTTAAAAATAACAGGTATGCATAACACCTCCAATAAGCTGATTCAAACGTCTCTATGGTAGGGTCAGAACAGCATGCTTTGATTCCAACAACCACATGTTGGCTCCTTAAAATAAACAAATCCACATCAAATCGCCCCCATACAACTCTTTGTCATCTGGGTCACACACACAAAAACACAGAAACACCATTTCAATGCACTTTATTGAAGCTATACTAGGGAGCTAGTTTTTTAGCTGTGAAGCACTCGTAAGGCTTTAAAGGCGTAGAGCTTTGGGGAGTGGAAAGCATCAAGTTTTCATAGGTAAACTTATTTGAACTTAAGTCCCAGCTCTTACATGTCTACTCAGAGCAGTCAGCTCTGCAAAAAGGTTCTTACCAATCAACATCTCTAGAGTCAGTGTGTGCAGCCATGGGGTTTGTGCATTCTGCATCTTTATCTCTGCTGAATACAGACTACAGGAAGTAGTTACTCTGTAATCATACTGGAAAGTTCTTCAAATGCTTTATTTGAGACTTGGTTCTGACAGTATTGCGGTTTAATGCTGTCTCCCCCATAACAACAGGGGTTTTATCCTTAAAACACTGACAAGCTTCTCCATCCATTCATTTATTATCCAACACCCTGCACCATTACTCTTTCATTCTTAACACAAAGTGCTCTTAATCCATCTGTTCCCACTCACCTGTCAAATGTTGAGAAGCCTAATGACACTTTATGACAGTCTGTCTTATTTGCCCAGGAAGTGAGATCTTTTTTTCTTTACCCATTGCTTCAGAGCTGAATTAAGTTTTCTTTTGGAAATTACATCTGATAATAGCTACATTTAGCTACATCAGTACATTTAAAAGTGATCTTGATGAACACTGATTTAATGTCAGTCTTTCTTTAATGCTTTTATCACTTGGGGCTTTTTTTAGGCAAACTGGGAACCACAAGCAATTTCACACACACCATCATCTCTTAATGTGAAATCCTCATTCACGTCTAAAGTTAAAAAAAAAAGAAAAAGTTCCGTCAAACTGTGTTTTTCAACTCAGCCCTCATTTTGCGGCTGAACAGATAAGATGCATATCATTTCTCCTCTACTTGAAGTTTTTGTTTTGTGTTTGAACACAGCAGCTAAAAGCAAAAGAAAAGGAAGATGGTGTGATTGAAACATAAAAGATTCCCTGTGGCGTATTTGAGATTGTAAAACCAGCAGCCTTTATAAGTCTCCCCACAAACGGCAGATACCCAGCATCAATTTGAACACAAGATAGAAATCGACAAGTGTTTGTGAAAAAAAGCATGACCGGAGACTGTCATGGAAGATGGTGAACAACGCTACCAAAATTTATCGACAAAAAAAAACGTAAGATTTGTGCTTTAGTCTTCTAAAGAAAAAACTCGGTGGAATTCAAGCGCTCTTAGCTAAATTGCTGTTATTTGTTCGTTCATCTGAAATGAGTTAATTGGTAGTTTTTGAACAGAAGCGTAATTGTCAGTGACCTAAAGTACCTCAGAGACGTACAGTAGTTTCACTGCGATGTACAGCATACTCGCTCACTTCCTGCAGTCGATGTTTGGCAAGACCCAAAGTTGTTTCAACTGCTTCGCCGGTTGCGTATGAATGTTTACAAATGGGATTAGTTACTTCTGATGGTCACTTTACATAGCAGCGTCTGTCATGAGTGTGTGAATGTGCAGGTGTGACATGTGGCGTAAAAGTGCTCAAGTCCATTTACCATTTAAGCTGTGTACTCAAAGAAACCACTTTAGTGATGTAGTTTGATTCATCGCTAAAGGGCATTGTCTGATATTTATTAAGGCCAAAGTGCATTTACAAAAATGACATTTCCAATTCCAACTCACCTCTTCTTCACCGTCTTTATTGCATTCAGAGGGAGCAATAAAACCTGCCAAATATCTGTCAACCCGTTTGTTCTCTTGACTTTTACTTGAAATGTTGAATAATGCTGAACCTTCCATTGCTTGTGTGTGCCCAGTCTTACACAATGTCCTTTAGAAATCCTGCTGCCATGTGCTGAACATGTTCTATTTAATATCCAAGATGGCCGTCACTGTTAGTGAGAAGTAGCCCATGGATATCCTATCCTTGTTGTCAAAGCACTTTGAGTAGTCAAAAGACTGAACCAGCGCTATACAAGCTCAAGTCCATTTACCATTCCCTGATCTGGCGAGCTAAATTAGAATTAAATAATGTTTTGTGTTAGTTTGTGTAGGACACGAAAGTCATGTGACCCAGCTGTAATCGACTGACAGTCTGCTGAATTAGTGCTTCTCATCACTCAGTAACCAATCACATCTCATTGTCACAACAAGGCGGTCCATTTAACCACGACTTCCTTCTCACTGGTCCCTGCCACACCGATGCTGCTCACACTGGATAACTGCTGCTGGCTCAGTTTTGCCTCCACCAACACCACAGCCTCCTCCTTTTCTAGCCTTAAGCTTTTGGAGCATCAGCGCCAAGTTCAACACTGTTTCTGTTTAATATATGATGAGTGTTCCCGACTGACTTGATTTGATTGAATATGTTTTGATTTAGCTGTTTCCAAATCACTAACTTGCTGAGATTAAATAGTCATAATTACATTTTTTTGAGTTGTACATTTATTGTGTCTTTGCTCCTTTTTTATTCTTTATTGAGAATTCAAACTACTGACGGATTATGTCGACGCGTTTTTCTTGTTGTAGATCAAACTCAACAGCAAAGGACTGATCTTCTCTGTCGGCCTCCTGCTGGCCTCCGTGTTTATGACTGTGAGTACACAACAACATGTCAGATTTCAGAGTTCTCTCTACATGTTTGTCTCAATCCGTCTATTGATCTGTTTGTCTGCCCGTCTCTCTACCTTCTTGCTCATCCTGTCTTCCTCTTTCCTCCAGGTCCTGGGAGTTCACCTGAACAAGTGGACATTGGACAAGCGTTTGGGCTTCATGTGTCTCTTACTCTACGCGGTCTTCCTGTGTTTCTCCTGCCTCATCGAGTACAACATCTTTACCTTCGTCAACCTGCCGACCTGCCGTGACGAATGAGACACACAAACACGGTCACATACACACACACTGATGCACACACTCGCATGAGAAGTGGCGGTTGCGAGGAAGGGACGTGAAGTGAGGCATTAAATAGATGATGGTATTTGATGGTAGAATGAGAACAAGAAGGTCAAATTCTTAAAATGTGTAAAACAGCAGAAATGATTTTGTGAGAAATTTTTTTTTCCTGCTTTCATTTCTTTTGTGAGACGAGATCTGGTTCTGCTCTTTTTCTTTTTCGTCTTGATCTCCGTCTTTCTGCACAGTGCAATATGAAGCTGCTCTGGTGTTTGCTCACAACCAGAGTGTGGCATTGATTTCGGGCGCAGAGATAGAAATGACTGACTGTTTCGAAGCCTTCCCAAAGGACTGCACTGAGGACAACAACAACAAACACTTGTTTACCGACTACTGCTTGCTTCTGACGCGAGGACCTTTTTTTTTTTTCCCCACAGTGTTTCGGTGTGAAAGATGTATTGTTTACCAGCTGCTAAACCTTTCCTGAGAGGAAAGAGGAATCATATAGATATTGAGAGTTATATATTGATAAAAGCTATGATGTAAAGGGATCAGGAGGGGGGAGGGAGGGAGTGTCGTGTGGTGTGGTGTTGGAGATAATGAGCATTCATTTCAGACAAGAACGTAATTTGGCACATTTTGTCCCACTCCATTGTCTTGTTGTGACTTTTTCCAATAATGTTCACAGCACTTTCAGACATACAGCAAATCAGAACTGCACAATCTCGTCCTACGACCACAGGATTATCCAGTCCCCCTTTTTATAAATTAACTGGAATAGCCTCACAGCTGTAGCTTCTGTCTTTTGTACTGAGAGTTTATTAGATTTATGGAGAGTTTGTATTTCTTTTCTCTTGTGTAAATAGCCCACCTGTGTAAATACCCCCAGATGTGATATGTATTATTTATTCATGTCAAACGCACATTTCTCCTCTGGAGGTCACAAAACACCCAGGCAGGTTTTATTTATGGATCCAGGGGTAGCTTAAGTCCACGCCTAAGACCACCTATACAGAAGACCACTGGTGTTGAAGCAAGCACAAATTTTCTCCTCTGGAGCTGGATTTAATTTATAACGTGTTTTAGTTTTGTGACAATGTTAAATTAAAGTCAAACTTGCACTGAAGAGCTTAAACAGGCTTCACAGGGAGACCGGAAGTGTTCCTCCTCCTAATGCACGCTGATTACAAGGACGGCCTCCTTGTAAAATGAAGCAGTGTTTGTGAGTTTATGGTAGTGATGATTTAAGATGTTGTGTTTCAGCAGGTTGTCATGGGTTCATGCACTGCTGATTTTTTTTTTTTATTTTTTTTTTGCAAAGAAACTGACCAAATAGACTTAAAAACAGTGGCAGCATTATGATCAGCCAAGCAAGTTGGACGAGGCTGTCCTCAGTGTTGGATGGATGTCCTGGGTTCTTACTCCTTTGTCGTCCCAAAGAGGGAGTGAGACATGTTAGTTGTGTTACTGTAGGAGTAGAGTAAAGATGCAATATAAAGCATCAGGACTTTAGTCCCAGCTCTGAATATTTAAAAGTTGGGATGTTTATTTTTTTCCAGGAGTTCTTTGTATTTTGTAATGCCTAATGTCTAACTTTTGTCCAGCTATGGTAGGTTTGTGGTACATAAATATTCCTACTAGTTTTTAGAAGCATGTACAACGTGGTTTGTGAATCCTACATGACGATTTTTTTTTTAATTTGAAATTTACGAGCGACAATGCACGCCAGGGAAGTCACATTTTTCCTCAAAGACTTCCGCCCCTGCAGAAGTTACCGTTCGTCCTTCAGGGCTGGTTGATTCTCACACAGAATGCATCCAAATGTCAGCTTTTCCTCCACAAAGGTTCATTTGAAATGTCAAGTGCCCCACTCTCTTTTCCTGTTGAGGGAATGCAAGGGTCGAAACAAAGTCGAACTTCTTTTGCAGGTATATTTAATTTATTGATCAGACATATAAGATATCAAATCTGAGAGGTATTGTTGTTTGAATGTACAAATAATTAATGTGCTTTTGTGTTTATATTTCATACCTATTTATTTCTTTTAGTGACACAGGTAGAGAACTCTGTGCTATGACCGGGAAACAGGGTTTACATGTCTTTTGAATCTTATGTGATGCAATAATAATATGACCTTACAAATATGTAAATATGCTTTAACGATCAAAGATGAATTTATAAGAGTTTAAAAAGATGTATTCAAATTGTAAATTAAGTTTTCTCTATATGTGACACTGTAAGAGCTCGTCATTCCAGATGAAATTATTTATTAATGACTTTACAACAAATCCAAACTGGACTGTTATGAACATAATGAGCCCATCAGCATGGCCAGCACTACCACACGGCACCATCAGATTACCAGTTAGCAGAATTACTGAAAGCATCATGCTGTTAATGTTTGGCTGCAGTTAGGAAATACCATGCAGTGAACAAAGACGGACATTTTTACAAATTCATGATTTAAGGTCCCGTCTTTCTCACTATTTCACAAAACACGTCCCTGAAGAAATGAAGTAACGTGAAAGTCGCCTGATTCTAATTGATGTTAAGATTTAATATTCTGAGACAGGGAACAAACAAACGAAAAGTAAGAAATGTATGACGGAACAAAGTGAAGGAACAAGACAATCTTATGTTTAACAGGACTTCATAGACTTATTACACATTTTTTTCAAGTCACATAGCGACCCAATAAAATGGGCTCCACGACGCGTCCCACAAGTGGAGAACTAATGGTCTAGATCATGGTGTGACTTTTTATTAACTTCTGTAGAAAAGAATAAACAATAGATTTAATGTGAAAAATAGTTAGCAAAACAATTATGACATTTGAACTCACAAGCTTTACTTACTAAACTGAGATTTTACAAATTAAACATGAGATTGTATGTCAAATTTAGGATAAAAAAAAAAAGAAGCAATCATATCTCTGACTTAGTGTCACATATTTTACAGTAAATATCTAAATAATCATTTCACCTTAACTTAAAACATTTAAAGGTAGGGTTGGTCTAATCATACTGGTAAAACGATCTTTAGACCCCAGCAGCAGGAAGCACATTAAATGTGACTGGTGTTAAGCACAGGGAGATAACGAGGCATTTGATTGGTACTTTACATCTGGACCTTAAGGCACTGATAGGTGGGAGTTTGTACAGGTCCTTTTTTTCTGAGCACATGATTAATTTTGACTTATACTAGAGGAAAGGACCACTGTCATTGTTAGACATAACTGCTTACTAATGTTACCTTTCAAAGCTTGCAAACTTTACATAATTACCAAGTTTTAAAACACCTTGGTGTTTTAAATGTTCCCAAACGTCTTGTTCTTCCTATGGCTGAAATACTGCCATTCCTTCTCATAACTGTTACTATGACAACTGATAGTGCGGAGCCCCTGAAGTCCCCAAAAATGTCTTGTGCACACAAGATATTGATTTTTTTTTTTAACTTTTTGGGACTTCAGGGGCTCAGTACTACCAGTTGTCATGGTAGCAGTTCTGAAAATGTATGGCATTTAATTATTTAGTTAATAACTTGTGCGCATAAGATTTTTCTCTTTTCTTTTTTTGGACGCCGCATGATAGATCAACCAATGTTATATTTATTTTCTAAATCTCCATTCATTATTTTGTGCTTGGGAAAAGATGTTTTTTTTATTTTTCATTTTTACATATTCCTCTGACCTTTTCCCCTCAAACTGGAAATGATCTTGTCTAATTATCCATATAAAACCAACAACAGTTTCCAGGGATTTTCCTTTCTCAGAATCTACAATTACACATCATTCTTTGTGAGAAGACATATGGTTAATTAAACAGTGTTATTTCAATTTGAACTGTTCCAAAATCACAATGACTGTTGGTCAGCTGTTAACATCAACATGGGACCTTTAAATGTGTGTATTGTAGTATTGCTGGCACTAACTAGTCTCTATGACTAGGATCAGGTCTTGATAGGTTGACTAATAGAGCAATGAAGTCTTTCTGTCGGACATGATAATCACTGACTACATGGCACAGATTGTCATCTAATTGCTTCAGTTTTATCAATATCTTTACAATCCAGGGCATTTTTTCTCCAGTTTTTTCATATTGTGCACTTTATTGTTTTACAACTGACTATATATAAATTATTTGGTTCATTACCTTCTGTGCTGCTATTCACAACATGGACCTAACACCTGAACATGGGGGTACCATGTCCTTAAAACCAATCAAACAACCACAAAAAAAAACGCTCACATTGATAAGTAAAGAAGCATCTTGTAGAGGAGATTTCTTATAAATTTGTGATATTCACATGGGTGATATTGCTAGTGTACAAATGTATATAGATAGGTGTAAATGTATTTATATATTTTTTGTCTCAATCTGTATATCTGTTGAATATATTTTCATAGATACTAGGTCTCCCTTGTATTCCCTTTGTTTTGATGTGTTTGAGACCTCTGAAACTAATGTCCTTTGTTTACTCGCATGGAGATATTTCAATATGATGAATTATTTATGGGAAATCTTAATGTCATTCGGGATGAGAGTCCATTGTGTTTTAGATGGCACTGGATTAAGTTCAAACTGGATGTCCTAGATGACTGCATGCTGTTGCTAGCATAGGATATTCGAGAGTGAGAGTGTTTGCAGACGATACAATTTTCTTCGTGTCCAAGCGTTACCTCTTTCTACACAAGAAACTTTTCAATAGAATGGTTTACTTTGTGTTTAAGTGTTTCAAATGTACTTTTAGAGATAACTATGCTACCTGAGCATTAATAAAGTTGTCTTTGTTTAAGGTAATAAAAGCCTTGTTTGTTTTTTCTTGAATCTGTGTACTCATAAATTCATGCGGAAAGTTGTCCATAAAAAGGATCTTGTACTTCACAAAAGTAATGTGATTTGCTAATGTTTGAAATTATAATAGCATCCTAGCTGCATGGAAAACATGCTGCACTCTATACTTCTGAATGTCAGGCAGTGTGAGTGGAAATAATTTAACAATCAATTGTAGATTTGTCCGTTGAAACTGAAATATAGCTTTAAATGCAGGAATCTATGTGTGTGTGTGTCTGTGTGTTTGTTAGTTGTGTTTCTACACAACCATTCATCCGATGGACGTCAGACTTGGTGGCTGGATTGATGGGGACCCAAGGAAGTGCAGTGCTGATTGTGAAGTTCAGATGAGCTCATATTGTTGCTAAAACGTTTCAAATAGTGTTGCTGTGGCGCATTATGATGGAATCAAAACCTACTGGAAAATCAGTACGAGTGGAACCAACACATGTTGATGCACAGAAGGAGACTCGCCCGAGGCAATGATATTTAGGTCACTGAGCGGACTGGACGAGATATTTCAACGTGAGTTTACCTTTTTATTTTGCTAAGTGGAGGCTACCTTTATCATTAAATACGGTCAATAAACAACACATGGTGCACGTGCAGAAGGAGACAATGTTATTTATGTACACACTAGCTAAACATAAACACATGTCGGTTTAAATTCCTTGTTTAAAAGCTCATTTTGGCACCATGGCTGAACAACATGTTGCCCTTAGCCAATCCTGACCAGCCACAATCTCACCAAACACATTACAAACAAGCACACACTCCACAGGTAGTGCACTCGTTTCTTTCAACAGAAACACTGACCCTTCACAAAATGACACATCCCCAGTCTGCTGAGCTCACAGACATTAAATACCATGTTACCTATTCACTTGGGCCAATCAGAGAGGAGCTTCAATCAGTGCCAGTTTCACTCCAGGTGTAATTAATCTCACCTCCCCTGGAGTTAATGAGACTCAAGCAGCGTGACGAATCAAATTTAAAAAAAAAAACAAACGCCCTTTCTTAGGTCCAAACGTATCAAAGAAAAATAAAACCTAAATATTCAGTTGTCTTTCATCATAGATAAGAAAAAAACATGTTTAATTCACAAATTCGTTTGACTCATTTTAAGTACTTTTAGTGAAAGAAACACAGACATTGACTCTTGAGCTAAAGGAATGTGCACCTTCCTCAGCCTAGAACATCAAAATCTATCAAACTCATTTTTGCACTGGAGATGGCATGCCCCATAACAAGCTCAAAAAAGGCATGGATTCTCTGAGCAGCTCCGTCAGTGACAGACTGCTCCACCTGCTGTATTTTAATAAGCTACTGCAGGAAGTACTCTCTGGCTGCGCTCTTCAGTGGATACTCAGCGACCTCAGACAATCATCCAGTACACAACTAAACTTTTCTTATTACAATCATTGTATTCTAAGATATACACTTTGCAGACAGCACTGTTAGAAAGAAAACTATTGCAGCAAAAACTAAGACTTTAGAGAGTGAAATCATCCTTCTTGTATATTTTCCTTTTTTTTTGGGATGGCAAAAGTAGTATTTTGGTTTTATATACATAAAATAAAGTTCCGTGTTCCTATCAGATTCACCCAGCACAAGCTTTGGATTTCATTATTTAAATCCTCATCTTGTCATTTTCTGGATATTTTGTTTCCAAACATCAGGTTCAGGTTACTTTATTTGTGCCCCTAGTTACATGTGGTTGCAGGGCGAGTCACTTAATAAAAGAGACAATACATAAAACATACAAAGTGCCAATGCACAGTATATGGGTACAAGTGCAGTGGTGCATACAGTGCACAGGTTCCAACCGTAAAGTTGATAGAACAAGTTTATCCGTAAAAGTTACAGAGCCGAGAACACAAAACCAAGCATGATGACAGCATCCCAGCCTGCGATCTCCGTCCCTCCAATTCTAAGTCAGTAAATTCTGTGTGATTTCAATATTTGAGTCTTGAATGTATTAATTTCACTGACAAAGTACGGTGGACGACAGGGTTTGTGGCTTTGAAAGAGTATTTTAAATGGTCACAATAATGATCATTTAGTTGATAAAATTAATCTAAAAAACATTTAGTTTTTTTTTTTTTAAATCTCATTTTTATTTAGCAGTGAGAGGTTTATTTGTGTTGAGTCATAAAATGAGAAGAGTTTCTGCAACGAGTGCGGTCAGCAGCAGAACGCTATGGGGTGAAAATGTGGGCTGTAAGCACCCTCTAGTGGTGAAACACAGAAACAAGTGTTGACAGAAGAACCAAGTCAGGCATGCGATTTCATTTCCAACATTTATTAAGTGCAAAAGGATATATATGAAATCATTCAATGACACATCATAAACTGTTTGCCTGGATGAAGTTGATATCTTGACACTGTAAAGAATAGTACAGACACGGAAAAGCCATCTGTGAAAAATCCCCGCACAGAGACACATAAATACTCAGCTTGCTAAATCAATGAAAAGTTATTTTTCTGAAAACATCACACCATGAGTCGATTCAAGCTGGGAAAACTTGGCACCCAGATAAACACATGTTGAGCTTGTCACCCGTTGCATCCAGACGATACATGATGTCATCCTGCGACACAACCGCCTTGAAAAAAAAACCTCGGATTCGCTTAGAAGGGGATTCCACTCATTTAGATCAGGGTCCTCGGTTTGAGAACTACAACACTACTTCGAAGAACGTGATGTGTCAGACGTTTCCTCGGACTTTCACAATTCATTCTATCCCTGTACAGCTGGCTTCTGTTATTTAATCAGACCAGAAAGAACACACTGGCGCCATTGCAGCCCGTCTTTCAGCTCAAATGAACACCCAGAATACGATGAAGGACCCGGATGAAAATAAATACTGGAATTCCCTTTTAAGCAGCAGAGCTTTTCGCTACCCTCTTCAACTTCACTTTACATACCTCACCACACTTTAAAACAGGAATGAATGGAGTGTTACAGTTCAAGACAGTCATTAAACAGCATATAGACTTGATTTTGAAACGGCTGGTATCTTGACATGACACTTTCCAATGTTTGATTTGTTGACTGTCCTGTCGTCTGCATCGCTGACTGAACCTGTCTCAGTAACATCTCTTCTCCTGTACACAGAGTCCTCACATACTTTAGTCTTTCTGAGTATCTACGAGCCGTACAGCACGTTCCTGTGTGTGTGACCTCAGACCAGCATTGAAGTCCACAAAACCTGTTTAGATTAAAACCGACCATATACGTACATTTTATAAAAACCTTTATCATTCGTCAGTAGTACAAAGACTTGTCTGTAATTGGAATATGGCAGCTAGTCACAGTTGTTCCTCGGCCACATCATGTCAATCTGAATGTGAAAGGCACCCATAAACAAGCAATAGATCATGTAAGACAATATCTTTGATATCACCAGGATAATCAGTAAACATGAATGAATGTTACGTTTTCTAAACACTGGCAGACGAGCCTGTTTCTAAAATTACACTGTAAGACAAAACTACATGCAAGAAGGTTTTTTTTTTGTACACATTCTGAAAAGTTCATCTTTTAGTTGTGACATAAAAAAAGGCAGTATCATACATGATAATCTTCCACTGATAATGCCAGGGTCTACCTGCATACATGCAGCTGAGTGCAGAGGACGTTCTGCGTGTTGAAGGCAGAGGAGAAAACGAGGCTGTGGTTGTAAACACTGGCCCGGTCACCACAGCAGCATAGATTTGATGGAAAAGTACAATTTTATGACACCCACTTCCCATTTCAAGACACAAGAGAGAAGGAGGCAGTTCGGGTCTCGTGTTCCAACAACTATGGAAAGAAGAAACTTCTCGTCTCCTTGGCTCCACAGTTTTGTTTTGTTTTCCCGTTTTTTTTTCCAACAGATTTCTACTTCTGCAAACTCTTTAAATTACATTATAATTTAAAGAGTGTGGGAACTCTCATGGGTTGGTAATGTTGTCATATTATGAGTAAATACATAGACAGCCTTTCTGTTTTTACACACTGCTACATCTCTTGTTAGATATTTTCCATCAAACTCTTATTTCCCCTGACGAGTTTCTCTTCTTTTTAATATTTGCATAAAGTTGCTTGTGGAAGATATCAAATTGCAATATTCACCAGCCACCACTAGGTGTCACTAAAAACACAAAAAAAACATATTCACTATCAGAAGGATTAACAGTTTCAAACCAAACACAAAATATAAAATACAGTTTACCAGCAACTGTAACACACAAGTCTTAGTTATATCTATCACCTACATAAAATATCTGTTTCATATCTAAAGTGATTGATCAGAAACGAGTGAGATGAGATCATGTTTACACTAAGAACAGCTGACCCTGAATCAGCACCATGACACCAGTATTAAGGCAGGACTGTCAACACATTGTCGTGTTTATGTCATCTTTACACTTAATATTACCTCCCACATCTCTCTCTAAACCTTGTGTTTAGATGTTAAGAGCTGTGTTTGATGCCAAATCGAGACGCAAGGAAGTAAAAAAAAAAAAAAAAAAAAGCTCCATCTTTCTCACTTCCTTCCTTCCTTCCTTTTTTCTTTTCCTCTTTCACGTGTCTGTCAGACAAAACATTCCAGCGAGGGGATGTTGACTGAGACGACACGTGTCATCCAAAAGGAGAAGTCAGGCTTTGTAAAAACTGGCACGATGTGGCGTTCAGCCCAGTGGAAGCTCGTCGACGTGCCGGCTCTTTAAGGTCTAATCGAAATAAAGGGCGATGCTGTCACAACTTGGAGGACAAAGACCCCATTCACACTCTCAGTCATATTGATATGGAGTTCCCATTGAGGTGACTGGGCGGCAGGCTGAGGCTCAGATGGGGACTGAGGCCGAGGCTGAGATTTGGCCGGAGGGAGGGGTCCAACAGCTCCACGTCGAGGTCGTTCAAATTGTCCCTGTGGTCAGAGGTCGCAGCGAGGTCGTTCAAGTTGGGTGTAGTATCGAGTGGAGCTGATGATGAGGTGTCGCTGCCGGCCACACGGCGGAACACAAAGTGGAAGGGAGTGGCCTGCGAGCGGCTGTGGAGCTCAGCCTTGATCTTTTGAGGGTGTGTGTCGGGCGCCAGCTGCTGGCTGCTGCCTTCCATCAGCAGGAACAGGCCGTAGTTCTCAGGATCGGACACTTTGAACTTATGAGCGCACAGCTGACAGACCTCCTCCACCGTGGCGTACGGCCGGACCTGCAGAGTCTTGGCAGTACAGCCGCTGTCCAGCTCCTGCAGCGCCACCCTCAGGTAGTTCTGAAGAACAGCAGGGAGAGAAATACAAGCTCTGTCAGTCACTGAACATGATCTCTGCGCAGCCTGAGAAGTGATGAAGACATAGGAGGACAACCCTCCAAGGTCTCTTATCACATTATGGGACTGTGTCCACACACAGCGCAGTGATTGTTGTTCAATGAAAACAAAAGTGGAGTTCTGTATTTTCAGCGCTCCGCACCCTGAGCACAAAAAAAACCCATCCTCGCCAACATTGTTTAGTGTCGCCGCGCTCAAACGGCTTAATGTCGCTTCACCCTCAATGACCAATCAGAATGGGGCGGGACATTAGACTTTGCCAACAACAATGGCAAAGGAGATGCTAGTCTGACTCGTCTTTTCGAGGGAACCGTTTCCAGGTCGGGCAACAGCTGAGGCCTGGACACGACTCGTACGCACTGTTTTCACCTTTGCTTGCTAATCAATCTTTAAATTAAAGCAAATATTAACAACACAACTCGAATTAAAGTCATGAGCGCTGTCTGTGGACACAAGCCTTAAAATCTGTTCATTTAAACCAGTTAACTAAATAAGCCAAAGGCTGCAACAGCTTTAACTGCAGCAGGTTAACCTTTCTGGGAAAGTGCCCTTGAGCAAAGTATGCACTGTAAAAAAGTTGTTTTCTCCCCATAAGGAGCTAAACTTGTTCTTCGAACACATAAGAGAAGAGATGGACTTTTTGTTAGGATAGATTTGTTTTCCATCTCTTCACACAGCATAAAGTCAGACAGCAGAGAGACGGAGGACAGTTCCAAGGGAATGTCTCCGCTAACACCCACTCGTCTTTTTACCTGGAAGTCATCAAACGATGGAGCAGATCGCTGCATGGTGCGTCGGCGGTGCCACTGGTGGAGTGTGTCCCGGGTTTCGGAGCTCAGCACTCTGGCTGCCTGCTCCTCCTGGAAGTTTTTGATCAGGGACATGGCTCCGTAGGCGCTGGTCAGGTAGTAGCCACCTGGAAATCAATAAACAGAAGCGAGACTGTCAACAATGCGTGCATATCACAACTATTCCCCCACACTCTCCTTAGTGTTTTTACTGAAAGAAGGTTTATATGGGGATTGTTGAAGCAAACAGACCTTCTCCATGGAGCAGTGAGGGGTCCAGCAGCTCCATCATGTACAGTATTTCGTTGTCCAGCTGGGGCATGTCACACTGAGCCAACACGTAGGTCAGCATGGGCAGGAAGTCATCGGCACCGTACAGACGACCTGCGAGGCAGAGAGATCACAGACGTTAGGACCTTTTGACTTCATCAGTCGTGACTGTTTCTCCCACATGACCCTGCTGCTGCTCCCACGTTCACCTGAATTGTCCTCCATGATGGTGTAGATGAGTTTGCAGACTCGCAGCAACATGGTGACCTTCTTCTCAGGGGAGTACAGCTTACTCATGTTGTGGAACTTGTGCTTGATCTTCTCTATGGCCACGGGGTCCGGGGGCAGCGTGTCGGCCACGCCCATTTCCTGAGGCTGCCTGGCCTTGGCCAATGACAGGTTCTCCTTCAGCTCCTGCCACTCACCATTACGCACCTGGAACTCCCGCAGGGCTGCGCTCACTATCGGTTTGAGGGGCTTCAGGACGCATTTGTGCATGGCCTTTTCCAGAACTTGGTCTGAGGAGAAAACAAACAGTTTGTGTTTACAGTCTGGAATGATTTTTTTTTCCTTTTGGGGGGGGGGGGAGGCAGTTATTTCAGATCGAGTAGGAAAACTTTTGATGATACTTTAAATGAGGTTGGAGTGTGATTGAAATGCAGCTTAGATGCGTGTCCTCTGCATCTTTTGTTGGGCCAATCAGCATCTTCTTTAAAAGGTATTTTAAGTCACTCACGCATCACTGTATGCGTGAGTGATGCAGAGATTGTATACCAATCTCTGATGCGTGAGATTGGTATACTTAAGAGCTAATAGAAACCCCTGTGTGTCTTGTGCCGATGTTGAGAAACACGAATAAAGCAGAGGAGGAAGACGATGACTAACCAATCGAATCTGCGATGCAGCTGTAAACAAAGCAGTACAACTGAACTCTGATCTCCTGGACACAGACGTGGACGTAGTGGAAGGAAACACTCTGGCCCTCCTGTGTTAGTCTGCTATCTGCAGGATGACTAAATACAAGCCTCAGATAACAGCCTGCTGGATGTGAATCTCTTCAACAGTCCCACCTCTGACAACGTGCACATTCGTCTTTATGTCTGCTGAAGTGTCTCTGTTCTATAGCCTGTTTGTCTACTTGTCCACTGGGAGTTTATTCTGAAGTCGTTTCATTGCAGAGCAAACATCCCATCGAGGTTTCATTCCTGAACTGTGTTGTTTTGGATTCTTGAGACAAAAGCAAATTAGTCAGGAACTCCAAAGCTGCGTTGACACTGCAGCGTGAAGTCCATCAGGCTCCCGTGTGCGTCAGATCAGAGAGTGAACAGCACAAGTTACGTGAAATCGGATCTTTTCAAATCCGATTTGGGCCTTCGTACAGGCCAAAGATAAAAATCAATGTGAAGAGCCAAACAGAAACAATGAATCCGATGTGAGCGAAAACATCAGAACTGAGCATCGAGGCTTCCCGGAAACTGCCACGCTCAGATCCCGTCCTGTTTCCTGTTTTCTACAAACCAAAGAGTTTAGTATCCGCCATCTTTAAACCTCAGGACCGTTCAGGACACTCTAGGCCATGACTGTGTTGGTCCTGAACAGAGCAGCCCGGGTGTGCATTCACAAATCTACAGTGTCAACATGACTTTTTACAAGCTCAGCTCGTGCAGTCTGACTAACACCAACCATGATATCATAATACAGACAGGATGGACGCAGAGAGGGGAGGGGGGGGGGGGGGGGCAAACCACAGCACTGCTGAATAAGGAGCATGTGTGAGTGTGTGTTTGTTGCTGACTTTCCTCCAGAAAAGGGTGAAGTCAGCAGATTTTCAGCTGAGCACATTAGCAGACACAGATTTGACTTTTCCACCACAGTTGGCTGAAGTTCAGCATCCATCAGTCTGTCAGAAAAGAAGGAGCTGTTGAATTCCTTTCCTGCAAATGTTTTAATTCTTTTTTGTTTTACCATGAAGTTCCAGAGCTCGGGTCAGACCACCGACTGTTTTTGTTCGTAGAGTCTAAAGTCTTTGAATACGGGGATTTAAAGGACATTTCTGGTTTTCAAAGGAATCATGGTGTAGTCGAGATCCGTCTGTCTCAGGAGCACAAACCACTTGTCGAGGCACATTCAGGCCGAGCCCCTTTTAACCCCCCGAGGATAAATTACAACCATTCCAGCGGGGTTGCACTTCCTGCCTGAAGTCACCTACTGAAGCCAAATGGTTTGATCCAACATTTGTACTGAAAACACGATTCAAACTGATCCCATGCTCCTGAATGACACGACACACATTACTGCCACAGGGCCACAGGGCTTTCTCACTTCCTCATTCAAAGACTGCAGACTGACTAACAGTGGCACTAAGTAGGGCACCGAGCATCAGCACGATGAGAGCTGTTTCTTTTGTTTTTCTTCCACCCGCTTTAATTAAAGGTAAAGACTGGGTGGATTTGTTTTTCACTACCTTGTTTCAGTATCGCAGGGACGATGCTTTCCTTAGCCTCATAATCACAAGTTATTTTGGGTGAAAAACACAACCTGTCTGTTGCAGACAGTGAATTCATTTTGTTTGGATGTTCTCTGAGACAACCTGAAAGTGCTGCTGTCGACGTGTGGTTTACATGAGAAGTCAACCCAAAAGACTTTGGTTCAGAAGTTCTTTCACACAAAGTCATTCTGCGCTGAGATTCCTGGCAAACCGGTTCAAGGTTAACACCAAATCCTTGACATAACGTCTCAGTGTGGTTACAACACACATCAGAGCCTAAAAACACTCTTTCACTGCTTTCAGGGTGATAGTTTTTCTTTTTCACACAATGTAACAAACATTCATTGGGGGCCCCTCCAACCAGCGTTCATCACCATGCCGTCTGCTCTCTCCTCTTCTCACCTACTCTTCTTTTTCCTGCGTCTACTTTCATTGATGAACTTTGGTTTTCCCCAACACACACGCATCCACCGAAGGGCCTGGAGAGGGAGCCGCCTGAGTCTACTGCCATTACTAAATGTGCACATTTCAAACCCCTGCTGTTTGTCATCCCCTTGGAGGCCCCCGGTGGTCTGGGGTCCGAAGCACTTTCCTGCCAGACAAACAGATTTTTCTTTTACTTGTATTGATTGACAGCAGGTAAGTTTGTGCCAACCTTCTCCAACTGTGGGCCAGATGTACAGACATTCAAACGATCCCGCTCGAAGCAGAGCAGTGAGTCTATCAGACCTGAGCTAGTGTGACCGTCTTTACCCTGTGGTCATTTGTTTTCCACGCTTCACAGGAACAGCCACAAGTGGTGGCTGACCCTTCTTGGACGTCTATGTCCTGTCCTGGCTCCAAAGTGAAATAGCTTTAAAGCATCACCTCTACAAAAACACAAAAGAGTGCTCGGGCAACTTATCAGCTAAGGACGGCCAAAACAGACGCAAACAAAGTCTCGCACTTCCCACAAACAGGGCGTCTTCCCGCTTGGTATAAACATCCTCCCACCCAACATCCTCCCTGTTGTCCTTGACAGTAGCACAAGGACACGTTATCACTGAAGTTGTAATCTTCACTCACTTCTACCCTTTGCATATGGCCCCCTGCTGTGATGTCCAAGGCTGAAGACACTGATGCTTTAACTCTTGATTTTGGTGTCTGTTTGTTTTTAGCCATCTGAAGTTTGGTGCCACTTTTAAAAGCTACAAAGAGAGGCATGTCAACAAGTGTGTCTCCTTGTAGTTAAGAATAGACTGACGTTATCTGGAGGAGTGTGTCTATCTGTCATGTCACTGAGCTCTCCTCCTGAGACACAGATTGTTGACTTCCTGCGACAATGATAAACACCATCAAAATAACCCGAGTAGCTATCTTTAGATCTCACAAACGAGAAGGCCGAGGGAAAAATGTTCACAAGTCAAAACTGGTTTGTTGTCTTAAATACAGATCGTATCATGTGCCGTGTGTGGTAATGAATATTATGGAACATCCATCTATTATCTTTACTGCTTTTCTTCTTCGGGGGTTGCAGCGGGGCTGGAGCCGATCCCAGCCGTCATTGGACGAGAGGCAGGCTCCACCCTATGGCTGACCTGTCAATCACAGCCACACACATTCATACCTACAGGACGTTTAGAGTCAGCAGCTGACCTAACGAGAGTGTGTTCGAAGTGCAGGAGGACGTCGGAGTGCCCACTGCGGTGGTCATTTAGTCTTGTTTGTTTTTGTTTTGTTTTTTTATGAAGAGGAGTTGCTCATGGTCACAAGAACTCCTTATTGCCTTGTTGAAGGCCTTGTTGAAGAGAGTATCACCCCCCCCCCCCCCCCCCCCCCCCCCCCCCCCCCCCCCCAGTGGTGGCAGGGCTAATGGTTGGAAAGGGAGGGGTTCACTCGAAGTGAAACATCAACAAGCTGAAGGAAGCATCATTATTAAGGGGTTATAAGAAATGCTGAGATTAACACTTCAGAATCCTATTAATGACAAAATAAATGAAAGTCAGCCATCATCCTGAGAGAGCAGTGTCTGGTTTCTTTGAATGAATAAAAAAACATCCAGCAGGATTCCACATCGTGACGAGATCAGCGTTTACAATGAGCCTTTAATGAGGAGAAACGCTTCTTTGTAATGTAAGCATCTTTTCCTGACATGTGAGGGGGCTTTAAGGCTCCAATCTGAGACGTCTTCGCTCGAGGTCTCGGCTCATGAACACTCTGTGAAGCACTGCGAATGAAGCTTCATGACGCTGGCTTGTGTTGGCTGTGGGATGAAAACAAGGAACTCTATTCTGCCCCTTACCACTGTGGCCCCTTACCCCCCCCCCCCCTCTGAACATCCTGAGCCCAAACACACACATGGCTGCGTTACTGGCTGGGTTGTTGAGTGAGTGCAAGACAACAACAACAACAACAACAACAACAACAACAACAACAACAACAACAACAGGAATCACAACAGAAGTATTTCTTATATTTGAAAGGACGAGTGTCCAATCTGAAAACATTGTCTTTTCATTCTGTCCACTCTGAATTGTGATCATTTGCTTAGATTGTATTACTCGTCTTGTATTAAAGAGCTGATTCCTCTGAAGTGAACATACTGAGTGCCTTTTATGATAGTTCATTTAAGCATGGCACATTACTTTAAAGACAGAGGCTCCAAAGAAGTGCATAAATGAAGAAGGTATGCAAATCAAGTGCCGCAAGGGGCTCGTCTCGATCCTCTCACTCTGATTGGAGCTTCGCTTTAAAGGACAGAGTTGTTTCGACTTCCATTCTACAACTTGGCAGACCGTCATGCATCTGGGCTTCTGAGTTTCACGTAAAAAAAAAAAAAAAAAAAAGCCCACTGAAGCTGCCACAACAAAATATTGTGCAACTATTCCAAGAACTCACTCTGCAGCTCAGAACTCATCCCTTTGAAAAACAGACCATTCAAGGAAGAAGAAGAGAGAGAGAAAAAAAAAGGAAGGGGGATGGGTTAACAGCACATGGGACATATAAACATAAATACTGCTGCTGCCTTTCAAACGTCTCCCTTTTCCTTCAGGCGTTGTAAAACGACAGGAACACGTACACCCCGGCTCTTTTGCTTTCTAAGCACCGTCTGATTAACTGGAGCTTTTACAGTTATTCATAAATGTCTGCACTTCCATAGTTTAAATCATCTCACTTCCTGTGGTCCTTCATCGTATTTAGATTCTTTTTTTAGAAATACTCAGTTATAGAAAATATCCAGAGCTCATCATATACAAGCTGTGTTCCTCAGATTTTATTTTTGATTTTCACTGAGGTTTTCCTGATGTTTGGTCCTACGGTATCCCTCATGGGACAGTTTGAATTTACCTTCCTTTTTTTTTGCAAACAAGGATGCATTCATCAAATGTTAAACATACAGTTGACGTTTCAACCTTCCAGTTACTCTTTACAGGGGAATGACCAATGTATCACACCATAAACTGACATTGCCATAATGACAATGATCCAGTAAGTTTAGTATAACCATCAAACATTTAAAGATGGCTAACCTCAGGGGGGGTTCAATAGAAGCCTCTCTGAGAGGTCTCAACATTATATGATGGCTTTTGATACATGAGGATGACGAGTATCATAATTACAGAGCTCTGGTTCCAGACCAGCAGAAACACAAACATCTGAGATACAACGCTCTTTATGCTCTCTGTTTACATGTCGCTCTGTCCAAAGTCAAAGCCAGCTTGACAAGCTTGGCCTTCCTTACTCACAGACAGCTGTTCCAGCAGGTGTGTGTGCCCGTATCTGCCTTCATGGGTGTGTTTGGTTTCACCCTCATGTTGAAGTCTATTGTTCATATATGAAATAAAGGGTGGCTATAAATGGTATCAGTGAAAGGAAAATGCTAATATTTGCACTGCATTGTAATAGACTGACACATAGTTTGAAATGGTGGGACTGATAAAACTCACCTGGTCCTCTTTTTGGTTTCTAAACTGATACTGTCCTTAAAGCACACAGCACGACAGCAAACAACATTATCCTGAGGGCTGTGGCTTTTCCAGGATGTATACACATTAACAAACATGCGCTCATCCAACTGCAAACACGTGAGGAGAACTTTTTCCAATGTCCTCACTTCAGAAAAAATGAAGTGAAACTGCTGTGCCGGCACTAAAAGTGCCTTTTTGTGACATAGCCTTTCCATCTAGAATGACATTTCTCCATTGAAACATCCCTCATTCACACTTCCTAAAAGCAGTCGCCCCATTATTTGTCAAAAACATACAAGCTGACTCCGACCTCCCTTCAGGTGAAGTTCAGGAAGAGGTCAAGATGCCAACAAGGTAGAAATGTTGAGCTGGAGCAATCCCCATCCTGTCGACAGTTTGGAAAACTTTGCTCACAGACACAAGCATCTAACTGATCCCCAACTTAAACATACACAGGATACTGTGCAGACTATGAAGAAAAGCTGGAAGAAGTATTTCTGTAGGCGCTTACCGATCTGGTCTTCAGGAATGAGGCTCTCAATCGGAGGCTCGAGCTCGGAGCTCTGTCGCAGGTAGCTCTTCATCTGAGTGATAAACTGGCGGAGAGTCTGCAGCAGCTCCAGTCCAGAGGCGTAGCCCTGCCAGGCCTGGGTCCCTGCTCCCTCCCCCATGTAGCTCAGGTAGTCCTGCACCAGGCAACCGAAATATGTGCCTCTGTCCCTTGACAATTCCACCACCTTGCGTATCGCCCTCTTCTCGGGCGTCAGCAGCGAGTTGAAAACGCCGCTCATCTTGCGTAGGTGTCCTTTCAGGGCTTTCTGCAAGACCAAAGCGCCCGCACTGGGGCGACGTTTTGTGCGGTGGCCAGGTGGCACCATGGTGAGGTCCTGGTCTTGGTCCTGGTCGCTCTCCAGGCTGACGCCATAGTCAGGCTCCTCCTCATCGTCATCATCGTCATCGTCGTCATCCTCCTCCATACTGCAGTAAGGTAGGTGGGATGGTGGGATGGAGAGGGGGAGATGGGTGTTGAAGTCGGCTATGGTTGGGGGGCTGGGGTCATGAAGAGGAGGGAGGAAAAAGGCCGAACACTGGGAAAAATCGAGGGAGTCAGAGGAATCTGTGGAGAGGCTCATGTCACTCAACCGCTGGCCACCGCCGCTACCTTCCTCGCCTTTTTCTTCTTCGCCTCCGGTCAGTTCTGCCCTCTTACGAGCCGCCAACAGGGACGGGTCTGAAGGACTGCTGGCGTCCTGCTCTGGGGTTTTGGAGGAGCTTTGCTGAGACAGCCTTGCCCTTAAGAGGGCCTTCTCAATCGTTTCTTCCTCGAGCGCCAAGTGGCACTGAGCATCCTCCAAACTGGATGATGGTGAGGCTTTCGTACGACGAGGAGAGGAGGAGAGAGACGACAGAGAAATGGGCAGGGACGGCCGGGGGATGGAAATAGGGGAGCTGATGCTGAGTCTCTTGGGCGGGGAGGAAGAGGGGCTGATGCTTAGAGAGGAGCCCAGACGAGAAAGGAGGCTGCTGCCCCTCTCCCTCTCCTCCGCCTTGTCCTTCGGGACTTTGATCCAGGGGATCTTCTCCGGCATGCTGCGCTGACGGGGAAGAAGGCCTGAGCGGTGCTGTGCAAATTGAGGAGGGGGTGGACGAGGAGGTGGGGACCGTGGAATGTTGTCTGGAGCGCTCTGCTTTTGATCGCTGCTGCTGGTTTCACTGGTATCCTCCTTTACCTTCTTGTTACTGCTCTCCAAGTCGCTTTGACCTGACTGGAAACTGCCACTGTGCTCTGAGCTACAGACCGGAGAACATTGTTGGATTTCACCGTTGTTGGTTTCCTGACTGTTGCCAACAGGCTCCTCCCTCAGGCCAGAGGGATTTGAAGCAGTGATGCGGTCTCCCTCCGGCTGGTGAACCTTTATGAAGAGGGGATTGATGAAGCAAAGAGCCCCATTGGACTGGCAGCACTCAAGCTCAGATGGGGTACGAGTTCGAAGCCGAGGGCTTTCTGGGGAGGTCGTTATGGAGACTGGTCTCGGCGAAGGGGGCGGCGGTCTGCTGGGAGCAGCTAATGCTGCCGAGGACGCTGACACCTTTCTCCTGTGGCAAAACTGAGCCTCCCAGAAACCTGCAGGACACAGTGACAGAAATATTCTTACCATACAGTTTATATTCGAGAATGTCTGACACATACTTTAGGCTCAAGGTTAATTATGTCTTAACAAAAATTGAGCCACATAAAGAAGTGAGGTCAGCCTTTGCTTGGCCAAACCTGTCTTAAAGAGTCTAAATGACTTAAAGAGCCTTCCAGCATTCAGACAACTGGAAGGCAAAACTTCCTCTTCGGTCCAGTCATACGGTCATTGTTTACAGTTTTTGTTTACTGATAGATGATGGTTTCACTGGTTCAAAAATGCCAGGCCTACGAGTTCTGCATTCATATGCAGATATATTTTCTCTCTCTGTGTGTTTCTCTGTGTCTCTCTCTCCGTCTCTCTCTCTCTCTCCGTCTCTCTTTATTATTCTGCAGATTCCTACCGGTCAAAGCAATGACAACTGTGATCTTTATGTGAAGCATTACTAACAAACGGTTGCTCTGTGAATGTCAGATCACTGACTGTATGAACAAATGTTTAGAGGTTTTAATGAAGTTCTCAGCAAAAATTCATATTTTAGCACCAGAACTTTTTTTGTTTGTTTTACCAACAATGAAACATGTCAGTGTTCAGCTAAACCTCTCCTGAGTTCTTTGTATAGATCAAATTAAACAGTGCTTCTCCAGAGTAATGACAGCAAAATGAACTCTGAAAATGATACCTACTGCACTCATCTAAATGATACCTAATGCACTCATCTAAATGATACCTAATGCATTCATCTAAATGATACCTACTGCACTCATCTAAATGATACCTAATGCATTCATCTATTCCAAACAACACAATTCCACTCCTGCTATAACGTCTCCAACAGAACCACTTAAAGCCACTTTGTTCTCAATCAAAGCTGATTGCTTTTTAAATCTTTGAGGATAAGTAGAATGCATTTCTCAAGCAAATGAGATACAAGAAGAAAAAAAAACATGATTGAAAACATATAATGAAGTGTTTGTTAAAGCTGCCAAGCCGTACCAGACAGCGCAAAACAAGACAGACAAGCACCAGCAGAAACAATACCACATGAAGAATAGCAGTGCCAGACACAGGGCAGCTCCTTCACACGACTACACAACTGAAGTGAAAGGGCAACAATACTCACTGTGATCCTCAATAAACACAGAAGAAGTGCCGAGAGCCCGGCTGGTCCCAGTGAGGACAGGTTGCCGTTTCTGCACAAGCTGAAACTCGACTGGCTCGCTCGTGCTCAATCTGTGTTATGACTCACTCCTGCTAATGTGTGTGTGTGTGGGCGGGCTGTTGGCTCAGAATTCCCGCCTCCATCCCTCCCTTCCAGTTAAATTTGCCTGGTCTGACTCTCTGTCCCCATTGTTCTCCCTCTGACACGCAGTCTCTGACATACTTCGATTGAACTTGATCTTCACTCCATCTCTCTCTTTTCTTTTGACATGTCATCATTTTGTGTTACTTTTTCTTAGTGTTTTAGTTTTCACTGTTTTTCAGGATTTCCAGGATTAGCTCTTTTTTTGTGATTCTGTAGCTTCAAAAAACTACTTTAGAATTGAGAAAGAATTATAGACAGCATGTTCACACAAGTACAAGCACAACAAAAAAAAAGCTGCTGTGAAATGTTTCCGCACGCACACACACACACACACACACACACACACAGAAGTCAGAAGAAGACACACTGATGTCAGAAGAGAGGAAGGCGAGGCTAAGTTGGGGGCAACTTGTTGAGAGATACAGCAGCTGAAGTGTAGCTAAACATAGAAAGAGTAGGGGGAAAAGCGGATCCGTCGCTCCACAATGTACGGAGCCTATAGTCCTCCAAACGCAAGTCATTCCCCACTCTCTCTTCAGTTTCCTACTCTATCTACTGTCCTATGAAATGGAAAGTCCCCTTGTTTCATCAGAGGTTTTAGAGTAATTAGAGTCGGGGCAGTAGATTCGGCCTTGCTTTGACTGACACTTTAATCTTCTTCACATGGGCCACCTGTGTTACTATAAATAGCAAACAGGAAAGAAGGACAACATGCATGTTGTTCAAAGGGTGGCTCATCTTTGCATGGTTTCATGAAAAACCTTCTCCCAGCAGTCTTTAATGTTTTTCCTTCTTCTGGCTGATGTTTTCCAGACATCACGAGACTTTTTGAGACCACATAGTAAAAAATGGAACTGTTCATTTCTATCAGCTCGCAATCCTTTGCAGGAAATGGTCTCTGGAAGCTTCATCTGATGCTCAGGTTGAAAGTAAATAACAGCTCAACCTTTGAATTTACATGAATACAATTTGAGCCTCTGACAACTTTCACTTCAAAGACAAAGAAAGGAGAGGAGGGACATTTGAATCTTTAGAGATGCACCAGTCCGACCCGCTTGTCAATTCTTTCATAAACTCAAAGTATCTGCATCCAAATCCTTCATATAGTCACTCATTTATTTCAGGTGGGTGTACAGAAAATTTCTTTGATTTGCCAGTAGCACAGTGGTGAATCTGACCTGTGACTCCTTTTTCTGCACATCATTCCCCCGCTCCATTTGTCTCTCTCTCTTCCCATTTTCTGAGTCTGTCATATCTCAAAAAAAAAAAGTCATAAAACGACCAAAAATAAACTTCAGGAATAATTAGTCTAAAAGATACTGTGAACTAAGGAGACGTATGGCGTAAAAGAATAACAAACGCCAAATCAAGTTCTATGTAAAATGTGACACAAAAGATGACGCAATGTCTCCAGAGCCTGACTGTCATTACAGCTGAGCCACACAGCAGGTAATATGAGACGGTGAGGACGTCAGAAGACGGTGCATTCGTCTCATCTCAACCGCTCATTTATGTTTGAATGTACGTCAGAAAGGTCTCTAAGACCAACTATTCACTGCTGCACAATTAACTTCACAGACACAAAACCCGCCATTGTGTCACCTCGCTAAACAGGAAGGCTCTTATGAATGAATGAAAGAGAGACTTTGAGGAATACAAGAGAGGAAAGAATAGAGTCATTTATGTTGGAGACCACATTAAAGACAAGGTTTCATCAAATCATTGTGTGTCTTCCGGGATATTTAAAAGGGTTTGTCCCGCTGAGGGACACTGGGAGTCTGGTCGAGTCATTCTGAGTACACATGATAGCTCGGATGAGTCAAAGAAACAGTAAATGAATGCACAGAGATGTCACCATGAGCGGGTTTAGAAAAGGGAAGTTCTGTGGATGATGAGTCCAACAACACCTACACATTTTTGAAACTTCTATTTTTGTCTCAGCTATTTAAGTTAGAATTTTTTTTTTTTTTGAAAATGAGGCACAAGTTTCATTAACGTCTGCTCTTTAAAAAAAAAAAAACGGAATTATTGTGTTACCACATTCTTCTGAGAATAATGTGTCAGATAAAATGAATCAAAAAGTTCACATTTTGTGCAAGACTGTGCCTTTCACAACTGTGAGGGTGAAACAATACTCCAGAGGAGCCCAGCTATTGGCTGACTCCATGCCCAGCTGAGCCGTGCAGATCTGGGCCTGGAAGACGCTTGTGTCCCTGGGGCTGAGTCATTAAGCACTGGCATGCCAGTTAATGCTCAGAGCAGAGGGAAATGTGGTCGAGATGGGCTTTACGAGTGTCACGCCTCAGGAAAAAAACCCAGTTTTTTTTTTCTTTTTTACACACAACAGATGGGCCCAATGGAAAACATGCGACTGAATCTGCAAGAAGCTGAGGGAAGAGCAAACATCTCTTCACTCAGCTGGAGATGTTTCCCTGCTGATGCAATGAGGTAGATTTAAAACAAACATAACTCACACACACAAACCTACTCAGTGGTGATTTTGCTGTCTGTTGGGGCCACAGGCACCCTACAAGCTGTCTTTATCACCACGTCTGTCACTCCTCTTCCTCTTTCATCCTGTTCATGTTATCTCTCCTATAGACGGATAATTCTTCATTTTTCTTGCTTTACCGTCATCGAAAAACGTTGGTTTTCACAGCAATAATGCCCACATGGCATCGAGAGTGAATGCCTTTAAATGGGGCTCTCATAGGGAGGTTTCTTACTGTATTGCAAAACGTGCAACACTTTGGGCGGCTGCTGAGGTTTCAAGTTTGTGGGCCCTCAGGGGCCACCAAATGATCTGGGACCCCAAGCAGTTACCTTGCCTGGTGACGAGCAGCCCCTCTGGACCTTCTGTGTTTTTCCTTTGTGCTTTCCATGGATTAGAGGCTCATCTCATTCTGATGATGTCTTCATCTCTTTGACCTACTTAACTTTATTTTGATTACAACTTGTTTTCAGACAACCTTGTCATTTCGTAGATATATGTAAAATATTTGTCCTCTTTTTTTGTGCATACTCTGTGGCTTTCTGCTGCAATAGAACCTCGAAAGGTCGCTCTTCGTATCTCACCTTCAACCTGCCTAAGATTCCCATAATTGCATGCTTGACCCCCAAATAGGTATTCCAAAGAGAGAACAACAAACCTGCTCCAAGTTTAGCAACCTCCTCGAGGTCAGCAGAAGTTCGGGCAGATGCAATGGCCTCTGGAAGCTTCAATGTGAACGGCAGCACATCCCTAAGAAAGAGAGAAAAGGAGAAAGACTCGGTCAACAGACAAAGAATAGAGGAGTAGAAGAGAGTCGGAGTTACTGAGAAACTAATGCTTACAGTGTGTGAGTCACTGAGTTGGGCAAGAGGAGCGTGGCTGGGACTGGGTGTGTGGTGTTGGCTGAACCATATTTTCAACCACACGTTCAGAAGGTCATATGCACCGCCTGCTTTTTAACTTCAAGGCTTTGACATGCTTTCAAACGTTTCTGTCAAGTGAACCTAGATAATCAAAGCCGAAAAACACCCTGATTGATTTAGCTTCATAAAAAAGCACCGGGAAGCTTTGTGGACCAAAGTGCTTTACTGTCAATCTCTGAACCACTTGGCTATGAAGTCAAAACAAATACCTGATAACTGATAGCATTCTGTTAAAATGAGGAAATGAATGATATTTGCGGTGATTTTCCATCCATGCTATCGGGGACAGGTGATGTAACTGTGCCTCGAATAACAATGTTGCACTTCTTGACTTTGTTTCCTCATCTTGATTTCCTTGTCAGTGTTGTTCTTACTCCTTAATGTACGTCGCTTTGAATAAAAAGTTTCTGCTGAATGAATGGCTGGTATTTGTTGTGTGGGATTCAGCCCCTCCTCGCTCCCCACTTTGAAAGCAAGGGGGGAAAGGGGTGATTTCCAGCGAGCCTCGACGTCACCTTTTGTTATTGTAGTCTGGAATGAGAGCACCTGAATCTACATATTGTATCTTTCTTTAGTACCTGTCTCAAAGAAGGAAACCACTGAAGGATATTTTTGGTACTTTCTTCTTCGTGTTAGTTATAACCTCTCACTTTGTAAACTTAAGACACTTTGCCAACCACAATGTAGCTGCAGTGCATCCATTAATTAATAAGTACAGAATAAAAGTATTTGAATGTGCAGAAATACAAATGAATATGTTCGTAGCTATTTCTGATAAACATGTGTTAAGGTGAAAAGGGCTTCAGATGACTTACTGTCATTACCAGTCTTTCTCTTGTGATGAACTCACCTGCTGATGCAGCAAAAAGCGACCAGACGGAAGAGGTCTGCGAAGCTCAGGCCCGATCCCTCCAGAGAGAACGCTGCAGGAGCAGAGATCAGCATGATCACGACACGTCAAACTCCCTCAAGCGTCCCCGGACAATTATCAAACACATTACAAACTACAACATGGAATCACTACACAGCCATACATCATGTTTCTACTTGTTTCACTCGCAAAGGGAAAAGAGGAAAAAGCTGAAGTACAAGTGTCAGGGCACCCAACATATCAAACTGTTGCTCCGTTTGTGAGATCTCCTGCTTTAAAACAGACCACAGACAGTATCACACAGCCTAACACAATAAAAACTACAAGAAATAAAGTCTGACTTTAAAAAAAGAGGACCTATTTAGTAGAAAGAACCAAATGGAATCTTGGCAGTAGCTGGTGCATTGAATTCAAAGTGCTTGTATAGGGAGGAGGATGCTGTGAGAGCAGAACCATTAATGTGTCCGGGAAGTTCCACTTGAGCCCTTTACATGCAGCCTTTTCTCTAAAGTGCTGTAACAGAGCTTAGCGGTCAGCTGGTCTTTGTACTTTGACATGGATCCTACGACGGCCTAATGTTGGTCTCCCAGTCACTGAATTTATATCAGCGTTGTGGGAGCATGGCACAGCAGGGGGCTCCACATACACACAGTCAAACAAACACACAGCACTGCGCCTCTGTTACTACTACAGGAATGATGATCTTTGTCTCCCCCCATCACGCCTCTGTAACATTCAGATTAAAGGTGAAACATCTCAGGAGCGTAAAAAGAAACGGCTGAAAGCAGCAGTCTGAACAGGGCTTCAGGTTCTGTTAGCTTTGCAGTAAGCAGCTTGTTTGGTGCTAGACTGTGATCATCTTCAGCATTTAAGGAACCAATTGAACGTAGGAGTGCCTTTTTTTTTTCTTGGGCGTGAATATTAGCCCGTTCAAACTGAATGGTAACATTGTGTTAGCGGTTACTGAGGGAAAGAAGAGAGTCTGTCTTTGGTTGTTGGCAGGTTCGTCTTTTATATTTCATATTTATAGCTGACATCATTCTCAAGATACCCGAGTGGCTGGGTGTGTGCTTTGCTAATAGCATGGCCAGATTACATTTGTAATCCTTCCAGTTGAAGATGCCCAGAAAACCTTGAAAGATGTGCATGAAAGGCAGACAGGGAGCTGAACATGAGGCCGACACAGTGAGAACTACAACCTCTGAGGGACCTGATCTACTGAGGGAGTTTCACTGGAACCCCAGAGAAAAATGAAATCAGGTTTTGTATCCATGTGGCCAAATCTTAAACTAATTCCTGTAGAATAAAGGAGATGATCCCATACCTATAATTAAAGGCCATGTGCTTGAGTCAGTGAAAACCTATTCTCAGAGTCTTAAACTTTAGCATGAAGCCTGGATTCATTGTGTTATTGTTCTCTACAGGTGCTAGGGGAGACGTCACTGTGGCTTCAGCCTGCACCTTTAGTCATTAGTCAGCAGTAGAGGCTGTGAAGGCTGCCAGAGGCAATGATTCACAAGCATGAAGAAATTCTCTCTTGGCAAGCTTTTGGAAATTGCAGTTTGGAGCTGACAGAGACAAATACCAGCACGCACAGGTACAACATGAGGGCGAAACAATCAGAAGAGTGTCTTTACGGAAAATCCCTGCTTTTCAGCTCACTAAAAAAAAAGAACCCAAAGACAAAAAGACACATTGAACACTTGAGTTCTTCACACAATTATTTGATTTGGGCGATTGAAGGGGCAGAATTCACTTTGAATGAGAAGTCTGCAGGTCACCATACATCTCGAAAAACAGCTTCACTTAACACTTCTCAAAGTATCTTGTACATTTCACGGCACGATGCCACCACTTGTTATTGTTTATTATTATTTATTCAATTATTGTAAACTTGCTCATAGATGTTTTTTTGTTTTTACTTTCATGCTATTGATGCCATTTATATTCCCTGTTTTCCTGTGATTTTGGAGCTGCTGTAACAATCAGTGTTCCCCTTATTCTTTATCCTTTACCTAGTTTAGCTTCATAAAAAAGCACCGGGAAGCTTTGTAGATAAAAGTGCTTTACTGTCAATCTCTGAACTGCTTGGCTATTTGGCAAAACAAATACCTGATAACTGATAGCATTCAGTTGAAATGAGGAAATGAATGATATTTGCTGTGATGTGGGACAGGTGATATAACTGTGCCTGCAATAACAATGTTGCACTTCTTGACTTTGTTTCCTCATCTTTATTTTATTGTTGGTGGAACAGGAACTTATAAGAAGGTAGCAGGACATGAGGCTGAGAAAATGGCAGACGGAGCAGTCGAGTCCAACACTACGATGACAGTTAGTGCCTTTGTCTCACTGCTCCCAGCAGACCACCGCATCTGCATCGAGTCTTTACCAGCCAACCTTTGACATTGGTTTGAAGTTTCCTTTCCCTCCTACTTCCCTGTTTGTACTTTTGTGTATTAAACTTATTTCTTGTTTATTTACCACCTTGCTGTACTTAGTTACTGCTGATGAGCTGTCAGCTTCACCAAACAGCACCACCGTCCTCATTTTAATGTTTTATTCTTGGTGAGTCCAAATAAGGACAAATCTGAGAAACAATCCTTAAAAGTAAAAAATATATTTGATTGTTTGACAGAGCTGATTCTCCTGAAACAAATAAATTCAATCCAAACCTTTTTGAATATAAACATGAGGCCCGGGGAATGTTGGAGTTTCCATTCATCTTGCTCAAATAACAATTCATTACATTTTGAATCCAACAGCTGCATGTGTTTATAATGTATTTAGACTGTAAGTGGGTCAGAAGGATTAAGGCCTGAATCATAATTGCAGGTTGCTGCACATGCTCGTGTGACCACATCAAAAACTTTCTCAGGAAAAAAAAATAAAAAGAAAGAGAAGCTGCATATTTAAAGTAGCCCGGCAATTCCACGAAGAGATCTTTGCCAATTCTGGTCCATGCCAAAAAACCATCACAAAATAAATATATGATGATAACCTGTTGCCTTTTTTCAACTTGCGTGTTGCTTGAGGGTGACCTTGAAACCTTTGATTGCTAGCTTTATTAAGTATAAGAGAAGACAGATTATGCAAATGAAGGATCAGGAAGTTTTCAGATACTTACTGTACTGACTCTCCTTCACAGGAAAGTCTTTGATGGGTACTTCAGAGTCTTTGTCCATGCGCACTGATATTACTTTCCTCTGCAGGCTGGTTGACTTCCTCACCACAAATGTCTGAAAAACATCCAGTTAGAATATTTACTTCTGTGTGTATTTGACCTGAATCATTCTGCATGAACATAAACTGACTCAAATGCCTTTTGTGAAGGATGTGAAATATATTTCAAACTGCTCATGCTCACACACAAAGCCCTCCAACACCTGGCTCCCCCCGGCCTGACTGAGCTCCTCCACTCCACTCGCGCAGAACAAACTATCAATACTTGGGGGACGGAGCCTTCTCCATTGCTGCTCCCCACCCTCTGGAACTCCCACCCGAAAAACATTCCAGACTCCTCGACACTCACCTCCTTCAAGAAATCTTTCAAAACTCACCTCTTCAACATCGCTTACAATAACTAAGTCACATGCTTCCTGCTTACATCCTTACATTAATGTTTACATAAACGTTTATGTTTTGTTTATTGATTGTTGTTTGTTTTTTTGTCAAAGCATCTTTGGGTATTTAGAAAGGCGCTATGTAAAACAAATGCATTATTAATATAATTATTATTATTATTATTATTATTATTATTATTATTATTATAAGGCAAGGAAAGTCAAAAGGAGAGCCCGACTGATTAATCGGCCTGCTGATAATATCAGCTGATATTAGCATATCTAGTGACTATCAGTGTCAGCTAATGTTATCTAATTAATTAATATCAAATATAGACTGTATATTAAATATGACAGCTCTGCACTGACCCCGGTGGGTTGGCTCTGCAGTAAACGTGTGGCATGCTGGTGGTTAAGTCCCAGCTGCAGCCACACAGCATGTGTGTGCACCAGTCTGTCCAGGACACTGAGCCTCCGATGGAGCGAGTCATAGCCCGAGTCTCTCGCCCCAGCCTGTCCTGAACCAATCCCAGCACGCGGCGAAGCCGGCAGGAAGAGACCTCCCACCTCTTCAGCCAGCCTGAAAACAAGACGAGACACAAGAAAATGCACTGAATTTATATCCAAACATTTTCACACAATGACAGGCTAATGTAGCATGGCAGGATGGGGTATTACAAAAAAATCTACCTCCCCACTTTTACAGCTATTTAGTGATGCTAAGAAACAGAGAGTGAAGCATTTCATTTCCTAATAATATCTGACATCTGGTTTGTGTTTGTTCTTTAGTGCTCATGTTTTAAAGGTGTGTTCCTGCTCAATTAAAAGTGATTATTCCCCCTCAGCTTCAAATCAGCTGCCAGAGGAGACACATTTATAATAGACTTCTCTTATTTGTATTCTCCCTTTCCTTCTCTTCATTCACACTGATTTAGACTTCATGTATGCTTTTCATTTGATTACACTCATCTTTCAGAGCCCTGTTTTTAGTTTTCAGTCACCTTGCTTCACTTTGTTGGAGCTGTACTTTCACAATCCCTTTCTTGTTTTTTAGATTTACTGTTTTGAATTTCAAATCTTTCACTGCGCTCGGCTTGCCGTGCTTCTCAATCATCTCATGAAGTTATTTTGATTCTTTAGAAAAGCTATAAACCAACTCTTGGATTATTAGGTCTTTACCAAAATCAGACTGTATTTAAAGGGACAATGTGGGACTGTCTGATCCAGTAGGTGTCGCCCTTGAGCACCATGTATAGAAAATACTCTGTCTTTTAATGTTTTAAGCTGCATGATGGCAACTGATGTGTCTC
Organism: Symphodus melops; assembly: GCF_947650265.1. Lineage (NCBI taxonomy): Eukaryota > Metazoa > Chordata > Actinopteri > Labriformes > Labridae > Symphodus > Symphodus melops. The sequence continues at coordinate 4,122,974 of NC_136705.1, forward strand.
TGTCTGGTCACCACGTCACACAGTACGAGCGCCCTCTGCTGGTAGTCATAGGGAACAGCAAGACCTTAAATCAAAAGGCTCCACTGGCCCAGACATGAAAAAGTGTGTGTGTGAGGAACGCTTGATCATGTCAACAATCATGACCACCGTTAATATTTGACTGATATCAAGACCACCAATATTAAAGATGATGACTGGTCGATTTAAACATCTGGATCACTTGCATTTATCAAATGTTAACAGTCAACACTTTGAAAAACAAAAAATACATGAAAAAAAAAAAACAGGTGAAACATGTAGATCAAAATATAAAGAAATATGATAAACATGTTCTTGAGGCACTAATTAAGTACTGAACCTGTGAAAAGTCAACCACGCATGATAAAACCTGTTGGACCAAACAAACAGCACAGCATCGTAATGACAAATGTCATTAAAATTCAATGACCTGCAGTGCATGTGCACACACACACTTCCTCTTCACACAGTCAACATTCATTCTCACTCACCCGAGGAGAGGATCAGTCGTGTTGTCTCCTTCTGACTGCTCGCTCTTTTTCCCCATCTCCTTCTTCAGGGTGCCTATTTCCCACGCAAATGAGTCAATGAGCTACAAAGAGACACAAAGAACGACGTGGTGACCGGACGGAAAGCAGAAGGTCACATACAAGGTCAAAATGAACATGAGCGTCTCTGGAGTCAGGTCTTTCTCAGCCTCCAGAAGTGTTTGTAGAGGCTCTTATTTCTGCAAGCTTCAAGTAGTCTGTGTGTGTGTGTGTGTGTGTGTGTGTGTGTGTGTGTGTGTGTGTGTGTGTAAACATTTCACAGCAGCTTTTTTTGTTGTGCTTGTACTTGTGTGAACATGCTGTCTATAATTCTTTCTCAATTCTAAAGTAGTTTTTTGAAGCTACAGAATCACAAAAAAAGAGCTAATCCTGGAAATCCTGAAAAACAGTGAAAACTAAAACACTAAGAAAAAGTAACACAAAATGATGACATGTCAAAAGAAAAGAGTGTGTGGAGTGTGTGTGGCTGCAACACAATGTACCCGCTGCCTGACCATTTCCTATTGACCACACTGAGTTACTAAAGAGGAACACGGGGAGGAAACACAGTCATCACAGTTCAGTAAGTTGTAAAATGTGCCGTCTAAATGTTAGAGGTGTGCGAGTGTGCTTCAAACAAATGGAACTTCCTGTTAATGTGGGCCCGTAATACCAGTTCAAGTTGTGTTTGAAGGAACAATGTGAGGAGCAAAAGTGTCCTTTGCTCCAGCTCTCAGTGCCGGTGTCCTCGCTTCCTATTGGAGGTCTAAATAAGCAGAGAGTACGTTAGTGTCGCTGGTGAGATTCGTGCTTCTCACTCACTGTAGAGAAGAGTCCGGACTCAGAGAGAAATCAAGCTCTGTCAACTTCTCTCTGTGTCTCTGTGTAAAATGTCTCACATTCTGCCTTCCAGCTGATAGTGGCACTGCTCTCCAGTCCCCTCGACCCATGTATCCAAACGGGAGTCTTACAGTGAGCATGAGTCGAGTACTGCAGCACATGGATGGGATTAGTATGTGAAATGTTTCTTTCTACCACCTGTACGTCAGTGTGAGAGTGTTAAACGATGATCAATGAAATTGAAGAGTGTGAGCTTTGGGATGGTTGTTATTGTGTTGCATTAAAATATTAAATGAGTCGAGAAGCTGTTGTAAATGTTAATGTTTCAATGAGTGCAGCAAATATCATGAGACATTTCAACTGTTTTAAAGTGTTAAGATTTGACCGGACAGAGCAACCTTTAGAATTTAATATTAAAAAAATGCGTTTCATTTTTTCATTTGACGTCTTGACGATCCTGGCGGAGTGCCTGCTTATTCAACTTGTTCTTGAAGTTGCGGCGCCGTGTGTCATGCACAGATGAGCGCCACACCCCACCCAGTGGAGACGCACTAATTGGTTCTGCTGCCATGACATCACAACAGGTGTCTGATAAACACTGAAGTACAGACAACCAACCCGACAGGGATCCGAAGTTTAAAAGTATATTTTCAGAATAGACTGGGTGCAGGTACGATAAAGACATGCAGACTCCACCTCCTCAGCAAAACAGCCAAAATAACCTCGACCTGATTCTGTATGACATGAAATCTGATCCATTACTTCTTGATTGAAAAACAGTTTTGTCTGCACTGTAAACTGGTACACCAGTTACTCCTGAGTTGCATCAACAGATCTCAGGAAGCTGCTAATCATGTTATTTAAAACCAAATCCTTTGGACTATAAATGATCGAGCTTTATAAAGTCAATCTTCTTCTACATTTCCGTCTTAACTTCTGGTAATGGAAATAGTTTGAGGGTTTTTTTTTCTTGACTTTGGTTTATTCTGGTGGTGTCTTTTGTTTCATTTCCCAGTTATCCGTCTAGTTGGGTAATTCATCTGTTGGCTAACATCAGATCAGCTCCAGGAATCAATCAGCTCAGCTGTTTAAGAGGAAATCAAAACACCCTGACTCACTGATTCAGAATGATTGAAGCACATTGGGAATGAAGACGGAGCAGCACTGGACACAATCACAGCTGAGTTTAATAATGCCTCCAGTTCTTTTCCTGAAGTCACCATGTAATCAATGTGCTGCATGTGTAAACCTTAACCCAAAAATTCTACAAAGAGTCAGAGGAACAGGCTTTTAAAACTGTGACAGCACAATGTTAAAATCAACTGATAACAAACCTTCATATCTCAAACAGAGAATTTGACTTCTTAGTTTTTTTTAGAAATGTGCTGAGTGTCCATGAGTTGTACATTTTTTCAGAGCATAAACAAAAGAGTGAAACACTTGAAGGCAGCTGAGCAGACTTCTGAGGTCGGCAGCCTCAGACCAGCTCGCTGTACTTCAGTCAATGTTGAGGTCAAAGAGCGATCATGGAACCTCGGCTCAGCAAAAATCTTCACTACCTTTCTGCTATTTAAGCCAGCCTTAAAATGCTTTTCTCCAGACTCGCCTTTCTTTCGCTGACAGATCATTCTCCCAGAGCTCTGACTTTAACTCTCCTGTCGCGGTGATAACTGGTCTCACATCCAGCAAACAGAGGGGAGTCCTAAACCACCGTGTCCTTAAAGCCGCCTCTGTTCTCGGGTTAAAAAACAACAACGGAACATTCTGGACTGAGATCGAAACTCAGGAGGAGGATACACTGCAGAATTTCAACACAGCCCGTTTCCTGTATGTCTGATCATGGTGAGGTCACTTGGTGGTGACTCCTGAACCTTTAACTTCTCTTCAAGGTCCCTGAGAGGACATTTGTTTTGCACTCAGTTAAAACCATAAAACGTAGCCAGAACAGAAGCATGCAGTACTGATATTATTCTATTCTATGTCCAATATTATTATTATTATTTTAGCTTTATTCCCCATGTTAACAGATTTTTGCACCAAGACAAATTCCTCATAGATGTAAATAAAAAAAAAATTCTGATTCATTTCATGTCCATTAACCTGCTGAACATTTTTTTTTTTACCCATAGTACCTTTATAACACTGGAGTGTTCTCTACGTTGAGATTCTTAAACTTACTGATCATCGGCTTCTATTTATAGTTTAAAAAGGAAGTCTGCCCCTTACTTACTCGCTAATCACAAGGTATTTCAATATCGTTTGGACAAACCTGTCTTATTGTACCTAAGGTGGCGTTTAGTGGGACGTGTGATCTCTGAACTCTCTGCTGTGAGGTGTGGTCACGCCACGTGTGTTTAAGGCCAAGGTCTATAATTATGACAGGCTGTAGATAAACAGCAAGAGCAACACTACACTATATTGTGACAGGGAGCAGCTAAGAACAACTTATCAAGCCGAGTGGCTTTTTTTAAACTGCTCCACTAAACAGATACTGTAAAAGGCTAAATCAATGTCATGCTTTGAAATCTGTTCAACACTTGCTGTTTATACAATGATACTTTCTTTAAACTCCCAGAGTTTTCACAGTACAAAGACGTCTTTCTCCTTGGACAACACAACCAGAATAACTTGGCCTGTTGACACTTTTGGAACCAGAGGGTCAGAGGTCAAGACAATGTGGAGGGAACTTCTTCATTGTCTCTTCTGATATTAAACTGAACCATTTCCCACTTTAGTGAGGTTATGAATGGGATCAGATGGTGGAGAGGGACTATGCTTAACGGTAAGTAGGGGTAACAAGTGGCAGCTGTGATTGCAGGCTCGGTAACCTTGACTTCTCTAACATGACCAAGTTTATAAAAAAAAATTATGATCGATTACACTGAAGCACAGTTTGCAGCAAAACACTTCAGAGGGTGAAGTGAGTTGAACTGATTTTTACTCTTCTTCATGTCGGGGTTCAAGTAATCAACCCACTTTAAATTATGTGTTTTATTTGAATGCTGTATTTTTCATTATCATATATGCTGATACATTTGATTATGTTAATATTAACATATTTTGATGCACTTGTATCATTTTCTTTATACAAATAAATACTGCAGGAAGAAGATGCTGTTTTTTGTGATTACAAATGTTCAAAGCAGCTTGATTTGAATTTTAGGATAATTCATTCAAACACCTGATGAGTTAATCAATTTCATCATCCTCATCGGTCAATTGTCATAATCTCATCATGAATGTCAGTCATGACAAGTGAGCTTGTGCTCCTCAAACCTGTCTGAGGCACGAATGACATTTCATTTACAAGAATAATCGGAGCTCGACTTGGTCAATTCCTTTAAACGTCTCTGCTCGACAAAGCAGGAGACGCTGAGTTTGGAGAAAAGCAGCAGAGATGAAAGGCCTGGCAGGTAAAGCACAGAGCTCCACCTCTCTCTCTCTCTCTGTAATCTTTTCCAGGAGCCTGTGATCGGTGTGGAGACACACAGGTACTTATCGGGGTTGTACCTTGAAGAAGCTGCCTCTCTTCTCCTGCTTGCAGGGCGGACTGATGCTGCTGGTGGACATGATGTCTTCTGATGTGCTGAGTTCTCTCTCTGGGCCGAACTGTCTGTGAAGGAACGAGAAGATTAGAGCTACACAAACAAACCAGGAAGTTCATGTTGTCTACTTAAGATCAGTCTAAATGACATGAAGACAGTTTGTTTTTCTCCCACTTCGGACATAATAAAAGAATGGTTGTTACATGATAATAACTATTAAAATAGTCAAAACAACAAAACTAACAACGCTGGACACTGTTTGTGCATTTAAGGGGATCAAAGCGATAAATCTGTCTCTACAGATAACAGAGATCTCACAAAGACATTACACAATCAATAACAGATTTTTTTCAGCCCCAACATCGACATCAGTGTCGGCCCCAAAAATGCAGGGCCCATCAGGCCCAACAGTTCAGTCTGTATAAATGTAAAGAGAATATAAAACATTTTACACAATCTATTTTACTGACAGTTTGTCCTTTTTAGTATCCTGCTTATTTCTATTGAATAAAGTGTTTTGGTTTGCCTCTCTTTTTAACCATTTGGACTTTTTCATCTGAATGTCTCTGTAATTTGTATTAAATGTTTTCATTTAATCCTTTTTACTTCTCTTTTGTCATCCACTGAGTTTAAGTCTTTTCTTTGGATTGGTGTGTTATGACTGAGTTCAGTGCTACTGTCATTAGAGGACAAGCACAAACTCTCTCTAATACATTTCTGATGATGTTTATTTATTCTTCCAGAGCAGCGTGTACAGGCTGTGACTCTTGAGCTGGTCTAAAATGTGACGCTGAACGATTATGTTGTTCTCTAACCAGCTCACCACTTTGAGTTTTCAGAAACTTACAAGACGTTTAAAGTGTGATGACGTCGACTGAGCACTTTTTCATTGTTGCACAATTCAGACAAAATGTACGTGTTTCAAAACTGTGGATTTTAGCATTTGGTATCACAGCATGTGATTTAAAAGACTCACTGTAACATGTCACTTGTTTAAAAGCACTTAAACTGAATGTAAGTCAAAAGGCTATTCTTCATCTGCTGTTCCATACCGGGACAATAAAAGGTCAGGATGACTTGAAATAGGTCACTTAGGGTCAAATCAACAAAGTCGCTTTCGTCCATCATTGTAGTTTGTTGTCATGAGGAAGTCATTTTTACTTTACAGAATGGATTGGATTTAATGTGAAGGAGAACCCATCAGCTGGAGTCCTCTTACATCCTCCCCCTGCTGATAGCATAAAGAAGCTAACCTGCCCCAACAGGAAACTGTCCCCTTTGTTGTCTTTGATGGAGTTCTTAGAGCCGACTCACACTTGTGGTTCATTCACAGCAGAGAGGAACAACACATACATATCCACACACAGGCATGCCTGACCTACATGTTGTGGATTCTGTTTCCGAGTTGATGTGAGCCAGCTGTGTGAAGGCATGCAAACACCTCCCAGAAGTCCCATTTAACAAAGACACATGGGAATGAACCGCCTCAGCATCCATAACAACAAATTCCTCTCTGTGCTGTCAGACACATCCACAACAACACGGGAACAGAAGACTGTTGTGAAAGCATAAATCTCAGGGCTATTGTTAGACTGATTGGAGAGCTTTTTTGACTTTGAGACACTCGGAAGGAAATGTGCTCGACAAAACATGTGCTGTTAGCTCACTGTTGGAATGCTTTAGATCTCAGAGCCAGATATGTGCTCTGAGCATGTCCTATACATGTGCTGGCAGCACTCACTTTCACTTAGATCCAGATAATCTACTGTATACTCCATGCTGCAAGCATGTGTGTCTGAAAAGATGAAATCCAAAGATCTGAAGAGATTCTGTCTCTGGACACCACAGAAAAGCCTAGAAGAGGAGTTTTCCATTCTATCGTTGTGTCATTTTTTTCTAACCTTTATTTATTCAGGAGAAATCCCGTTGAGGTTCAAAACCTCTTTTTCAAGGGAGTCCTGCAAAAGTTAGATTCAAAACATACAGACAGTAATAAAAAATATTTTTAAAAAACAGTAACAAGCAGAGGAGGTGGTCTCATGTGTTCAGCCTGGATTTAAAGGCATTCAAAGCACAGTTATGGTCAAGTCTTTTTGCAGCCGTGTGGATGGTGCGTCGGTGGAATGGGGTTTTGGGATGAGGGGTGGGTTCTTCTGCTAGCAGAGGGAGTAACAGACCCCAATCGAGATGAGTGTAAAAGCAGGAGTCAGCAGGGTGGGTAAAGTGCTGCTTGTGTTTGTGTGTGCTATGTTGCATGCTGTGTTCATTTACAAACGTGACAGGTAATTCAATGTGAAAAGCACTTAGGGTAAGGGTACTCCTCAAAGATCAGCCCACCAGGTCCAAGACTCTGCAGGACTCTTCAGTGGGGGGCTTGATTTCACTCATTAACAGTTTCCCTGTCAATGATTCAGTTCAATCTCATATCACTTGTCTATGACTGAAATAATAACTTCAAGCTTCCCCACAAAGACGTAACTGCATGTCATAAAATAGTCAAGTGCTGCCTTCTCCTTGCAGAAATAACCAAAACTTTGTTGTGCTAGCCTTTAGCGTTCAGCTGTGCTCATCTCAAGATGACCTGAAAATCACCAAACGTACTGCGATGGAGAAACATAGCAGGGCTTGGAATTTCAAGCCAAGATGCTCTGAGCCCTCAGCTTGCAACTTTGAGGAATAGTTGAAAGAATCTAACTGCGGGTGTATGGATGTGAGAGAAGGCTGAGCTTAACTCCAAGAGTCAAGAAAGCTACCGATCTGTAATCTCTTCAACTATTGACATGTGGAAATCAAAGGACAGCAGTGCTCTCCGTTTGATCAAACAACAGTACAACAGGCCTAAAGAGTTTAGCTTTAGGGCACGCTCACACTCGGCCCACACCGTGTTGAAGCACGCTTGCCCCTCCCCCCCCTGCACTCACACTGCTCCAGGACTGACCTGGCCTGAGCACGGTCACCTCTTGTACATGATGTTGATCACAAAGCCTGCTTAGTTTAAGACAGGTAGAATAAAAAAATAGAAAGTTCGAGTCTGCACACTGGAGAAGAACACAGAGAACATGACGGTGCATCATAGCCTCGTGGCTGACAGCCATGACACTGAGATTTCTCGATAATGGAGCTGGGGATCTTCAAGGCTGTACTTCATGTGTACGTTGTGTCCCCGTGCTTGTGCGAGCCACTATTCTGTGCCAAAGCATGCCTCTTCCAACTGTGCCAGGGCCAAGGGAGTGTAGCATGCCTTGAGCACGGAACAGAGCACTCACACTAGTAGAAGAAAGTGGACTTTGAGGGTGAGAGCATGCCTCGGCATGGTACAGAGTGCATAGTGCGAGTGTGCACAGGAGGAGATGGCTGGACTACACTTGTGTGTTTGCGACTAGCACGTGTGTGTGCATACACATTTTAGAAGCAAATGATTTTGAAAGAAGAAAAAAAAGCAGCAGAAAGCGTGTAACCTTGCTGCTCTTTATGTCCTGTCTCTATCACTGCCCCCCTCTTCCTCTTCACATCCCTGGTGGGGCTCTGTGGGGCTCTGTAGGGCCAATCCCCCCACCTCCCTCTTTGTCAAAACAAAGACGTGCTGTGAGCTTTTGGGGTTGTTTTGCCCAGAGCACAACTTGTGTTTGTGCATCACTCACAATCTTGCCGTCACACTTGTGCACAGTCCAGGCCTATAGTAAACAGGAAGGCCCCTGTGGTTTTCAGGCGAGGAAAAACAAACACTATACTTCCAGTTGTCGAGTAATAAACAAAACTGCCCACGACACAGACACAAGTGAAACCATTTCTAAAGGGCTATTTGTTCTCTACAATTTAAGTACAGTCAAAGCTTAACATGGGAAAAAGAAGGGTGTCTGTTTGGATTTATCAGATTTATCAGAGAAAACTTTTCATATGCAGTCTTTACAACCCTTTTAAACGTTCACTATCTGTCTTTAGCCAAACATGGAGGATCTCTTTAATGAGTGGCAGCATAAAACCAACATGTATTCAAGCATTGCCATGTTGTGAAAGGAGAGTTAGGATCCTGTAAGTGCTGTCTCTTTCTAACAAAAGGAAAACCACAAACAAGAATTTAAGCTAAAGCAAAAAGGCACTGCCTGATTCTAAAATCCTGACCCTACTGGATTCTCTCTTCCACTGACCTGCCATCCAAATGTACAGTCACTTCTCAGTCACTCTGCTCTGGTCCTAACTATGCTCAAATATTGATGCTGATAACACGCTGTCGCCTTAGAAGTGTTAGCATAAAGCAATCAGCATATAAGCATTAACCATCCCCAAAACCAAAAGGTATATCAAATAAGACGAAGGTAAGATGAAGAAGCTAAGCTATGACGTTCATATGAAGTTTTACCGCTGCTTTCATGTTTTTCTCTGTTTGCCTCCATCAGCATGAACATAACTCACAGAAACTCCTCTGTGCTGTTTATTCACCTGCTATGTCCATGTGTGCGTCACTGAGTCCAATGTTTTCAAACAGTCTTTAGAGAGCTGGTGTTTTTTTCCGTTATAATCCTGTCGTACAGAACACACACCACTTTCTGAGCCTCACCTCTGGGACAGGAAGTTACTCACAGGGGTTTCCCTTTCAGAGAAAGAGAGGATTTTTGCCCCGTTTCCACACAGCAGTCCGGTACGGATCGGTACAGTTTGGTATGGTTGGGTGCTGAAGCAGTGTGCATGAGGGGATATGGAGGTTAAATAACTTCTCTTTTTTTATTTTTTTTATTTGACCACCATTAAAAGATATTTGCCAAAAGTTCTTTCAGACTTCATGTTTTCTAAACAGTTGTCTCAAACAGGATTTAAAAAGATGAACGCCCACCAAGTGCCAAATGTGCAACATCCACCATAGTTACTAAATGTTTATTCCAAAATATTCATGTAGTCAACCAAAATATGCGGTTATGACCTTGAAACTGTCTCTTGCTCCTCTGCTGTCTACATGTCCACACACACACACACACACTCACACTCACACTCACACAGTTTATTATATGGGCCATCACCCTCATACAGCTAGCGAGTTTAACCATTAGTCAAAGTAAACCTGCCAAATGATTTATTTTATTATGGCTAATGAGAAATGCACTTGGATGACTGATTCTTTCATCCACTTGCCAGCCGGGTCTGGGAGTCCAAAAGGACATTTCAGACGCTTCATGAAAACAGACAAGAAGAAAGGAGAGTACACTGAAAAGCAGTAATCCAAAAGGAAACGGGTTGTTTAGTCCTCTTTCGAAATGGCCAAACACAATAGAGTGAAAGGAAAAATCTCAGACACATTTCTTCTTAATCTGCTGCCTTCAATCAGAAGTCCAGGATGTGTTGGGAACTACAGAGCACAAGCTGGAAAAAGCTGAAAAGCTGAAATGAGACCTCCTGAGCCAGTCGACGGCCACCATTCCTGAGCACCTCTCTGCCGCCTGAGAGGATTTCCTGTGGGCCGTGGTTACACTGGGAGATGGAGGGATTGGATGCTAACTCTTTAGCTTCTTTGGAGAAGAAGTGTCACACATTTCCTCTTACAGCAGCTGGGTGTGTCTGTGCAGAGTTTTATTACATGGAAAAACCAACCACACTAGTGAGAAAAGGCATGCGTATCTTGACTGACAGTGGAGGGAGTTCCCTGCAGCCGCAGCTATCGTAGCATTGCCCTGCTGCACATTTCACGCTGCAGGTCTCCAAGCCAAAGCCTAAAGCATGTCAATAAAAAAATGCTGAACTACACTTGGTGGGGGAAAAAACATACTTCAATAAGAAGAAGCCCAAATTAAGCTTGACTCTTCTCACATAAAACTCAACGAAACATTCAATCTGCAAAGTGTTCAACACATCAGACTTTGCACCATTGAAAAGGAACAATATGATAAGGCAATGATAATACCTGATAATAGGTTCTGTCCAAATAAATCTCTGCATGCTGAGCTCAGAAACATAGTGACTAACCTTCAACGTTACTTAACTATGCTCATCATAAGAAATGCAGGCTGGTGTATGTGAAAGTGAAAAGGTACAGAAACAAAAGTTTGTCGGTGCACGTCTGCAGGCTTTGCTGAGAGAGACAGTCAGACTTAATCCTCCAGTAATCATGTTTTAAACTGCTGCTTGTGTTTCCCTCGTACGTTTAATACACTTCACTGTGTCTTTTAACGAAGATCAGCAGGAATACAAGTTTCATCATTTTAATCAAGTAACTCCACACCTTGATTGATGTTTACAATTTCATGCTTTTTAAGCACTGATACCTCCAAATTGATGATGATATGAGTCTTTTATCAGTCAAGTTACAGCGGCAGGAAAACGTGTTTTTTAATAGGAAGAAACAAGAATCCTGATGACCATACAACAATCAGATGGAGGGTCTGTGGGGGCTTTCTCCACGATCCAGTTATGTTTTTTATGTTCCTTTCTTCTCAGAGGTCAGAGTCATTGGCAACATGTTGGATGTTTGGAAACATCCTGTGGCCAAAAAAGGTTATTTGGTAAAAAGAAAAATCCCACCAAAAAAATCAACCTCTCCGGCTCCTGGCTAAAAAGCTACTCTTTGTGCAACAACAGAGACATATCTGACTCTTTGGATGATGTTGGTTCTTAATCAAATTGTTTGAAGTGTCAATTTGCTTTGTAAAGATAAAAAGTTTGGACTATGACCTTAGGGCAAGCAAAGTTCCTACAACAACATTTCCCTTTATGTTCCTGTGTCTGCCGTCGCATTGTTCACATCACGGCCCCTCACCAGAGCATCTCCCCATGACCTGGCTTGACTCATGCCTCCATCCTCAGCGTGTTGAAAGAGCTGAACTTTCAGGAGCTGGGGAAACAGCACCCACTCTGCAGAATCAAAGCACTCTTGAATTCCTGACGGCTGACTCAGGTTTGAGGAAGAAAAACAGTGCTAGTCTGAGTTGTCCCCAACACTGAGCGCTAAGCACATTAGCAGATTGTTGAGCAGATTGAAAAAACAGTGTTTGGGTCACAGCCAGCATCAGGAAACACACCGGCTCTATTTTCTGTTTCCTCCATGAAAACTGAACACTGAAGGGAGATATGCAACTTGCGAGTAATGTTGTGGTCATAGGTACGGTTACAGTGTGGGAACCCTGACAATGCCTGGCAGCGGCTTTTAAACAGCAGCCGACTTGCCAAGCAAACAATAGATGACACACCAATCTGTGAGCTGGAAGCATTTAGGGGCTAAAGAAAGCCAAGCTTCGAGCTACCAGCTGCAAAACTCCACTGCTGACAGACAAGTGGATTTCAAGGCTGAGCTGAAATATCACACTCCATCAACAGATGCTCCAGGCCAAGGAAAACTTTAGAGATACGCTTTGTTAATGACATGACAATCTAGAGCTTGTTACCTTGTTATTGAGGAATTCCTACTATGCTATAGATCATCTTTTCTCATCCTCATTGTTGATATTAAAAGGACAAAAAAACCACCTTAGCTCAAAAACTGAAATTACAAATCTATATCTGCATCTATCTCTACAGATCAACACAGATCTATGAAAGATATATATTGATCAGATGGGGTTTTTTTCTCTCCCCACTTTCCATACCAGCACTAAAGAAATCCTTCAGCTGTCTGCTGCTCTTCACACAGATGTATGTGTCAACTAAGGTCTACAGACCTACATGACAATATCTTCTGTTTCTGGACTTTCTTAATGGGCTACATCGCAATATAAAAACACGTTTTTGTTCCGAGGCTGATGTTTATTAGTGTGTTTTTTAATGATATTACATTATTTGAATAAGCTTAACAGCATGTGCCTAAATTTGTGATGAAATAATCACCTCCAGGGACAGTGGGGGTCTCCAATCGCTGGCACCCAGTGAGCTGAAAAGTTTGGGAGTCCCTGTAGCCTCTTTGAGTGTAATATAGAACCGTTTAATATTCAAGTCGTCCTGCATCCACCTACCATGGCGAGGCTACAGTCCGAAGCTGAACTGAATATTACTATGTAAACCAATGGACAAATAATCATTTCCCTCTTGGGCATCTTCATGCGTCATTGTTGCGATTCAAGATAAAACGCTGACGTCGCGCGACAGGTGGCGATCATTTCAAACAACGCGTTTCACAGGATTCCTCACACATCGTAGGCTACAGAATGGAAGACCGAACTGTTCACTTTTATCAAAAACAGACAGCTAATTGAAAGTCAACTAACCATAACCGACACAAAGGATAGCCCACCTACCTTTCACGGAGGGAGTTTTAATCCACTTTTGCCATAGGAAAAAGTCAACTGCCGCGACGTGTTAGGAAAAAAGATATTCCAATCATAGTTCCAAGGCGAATCCTGCTCATCATTGAACTAATTTGCAAATATAAATGGACATGACTTAACGTTTTATAATAAAAAAAACACGTAATGAACTCTGTAATACACCGGCTGAATCCATGGTCCTTAACTTCTGAGGAGCCGCTGGTTGGCTGCGTTTTTCCTTGTTGAAATGTTCCACAAAGGGGTTAGACTTCCGTTATAGTTTTCAAAATAAAACATATACACGTTGCACTGTACTATGAAACACATCTTACTGTGAAAAATAACAAGGTGAAGAGCATTCTGATGTAAAATTAATAGATAAACAAAAAACTGGGCTGTGCTGCCATGTTTGGGGGATTATTGTATACACAGGGGAGGGGGACAGCGGGTGTGTAGGCGTATTGTAACTAATGTCTATCTATCTATCTATCTATCTATCTATCATGTGCTTTGCTCCAAGAGTAAAAGCATAGTAAACTCTATAAATTGTACCAATAGATTTACTTTGATGATACTGAGGGAAATCCAAAGTATCAAACAAAAAGAGAAGTTAGAAGGATGGAAACAAATTATACATACATATGTAGTGTTGGCTGGACAATTAAATACTTCATAATTTATTGGCCTGAAGTTTAAATGCGACTTTATTATGTCCTAATAGTTTCTAATCGTCAAAATGCAAGTCAGGCAACTGCTTGGGGCCGCCCTATCTGACAGCTCTCCCTCTTGTTGTTCAGCTGTTTGTTGTATTCCTTTATTTTGAAGGTAACGGTACATTTCTTCCGGATATTTCGTAATTTTGCCGAATACTTTACAATTCCAACTTCTTCCCCTTACAGCTCCGCAGAGGAACACAAACAAACCCTGCTTCTACTTTCAAATCACGTGTTCCATTCTGCGGAATGTTATAGGTCCCCGTCGAAAGACTCGAGTATCGCCAGTTCAGAGGAAAAACAAAACACATACGGTGTTGTGTGAGTAAAACATTTTTGGGATCACAGTGAGGAGTATTTCAAATCTGAAAATATTTTACTTGAAAGAAAGGATAACTTAGTGACTGAAATCTCGTAAGTGGATCAAGGATTTAATTGAGGACATGCTTATTTTCTCTAAAACTTTGTTTATTATAAATGTAATGTACATCTGTGTTCAAACATCACGTACTTAAAGCTAGTATTTCAGATAATCTACTCGCTACAAGTATGCAAGTGTATGATAAACTTATTGAATAATAGTAGTAGTAGTTAAAATTCATTGTGGTCAGTGGTTAATCTTTTGCAATGTCACCAATCAAGACAAGAGAAGCACTTTTGAAAACAAGAATCAGCAGTGTCTCCATTCAAGGTGATCTGATTGAAGTTTGTGAATTCTGAAGTTGTCTTCATATTCTATTTGCCAATGGAACCATCCCAACAAGTAGCACTTACCTCATTCCAAAGTACATGGCTCAAGTCAGGTCCATATCATAGACACAACATGATTCCTTGCAAGCCCTTTTTTATGGCAGCCCTTTCAACCAAACTCCACATTCGTTCTAAGTATCAATGGTCTTGATAATTGGTCGTTTACAATTGGAATACCTGTACATGGAGAAAGCCATCAAGTGAAAAAATGCAATGCATGCATAAAAGGTCACATCAGTGTGTCAACAAACCAAAGTTAGTGTTTATGTTAGCGTAACAATAATGACCAGAGCTAATTATTGCTATTCAAACTGTATGGCATTTAATTGCTACTGATATAACCCGAGTAAACCTTCAGCCAGTCATGCAAAAAGATTTATTTGTTATAGAATCAGTTTCGTAGGCTGATGTAGAACGTCTACTGAAACTTGTTGAGAAAAAAATACTTTGACCAGCTCAGGGATGATGTGTCCACTCTCGGGCGGCTGTGGCTCAGTTGGTAGAGTCGTCGCCCCTCAATCGGAAGGTTGAGGGTTCGATCCCCAGCTCCTACGAGCAACATGTCCGATGTGTCCTTGGGCAAGACACTTAACTCCAAATTGCTCCCCCTGCTGCGTCTGGGGCGTATGAATGTGGCGTGAATGTATAGATACTGGATGGGCTACATATCCAGCCCATCAGTGTGAATGGGTGTGAATGGGTAGGTGTGATGGGTAGGTGTAAAAGCGCTTTGAGTAGTCGGAAGATTAGAAAAGCGCTATACAAGCTCAAGTCCATTTACCATTTACTTTGAAGCTCTTTTCACATCCAAGACAACCACAATAAGAAGCACTTATGAACACAAGAATCATCAGTGTCTCCATTTGGAGTTATCTGAGAGTAATTTGTCCCAAAATCCTTGTGAATCATGTAGTTGATTTTGTCAAATAAAACTACCCCAACAAGTAGCACTTACTGATTCAAATGACAAGCCAATGCTCGAGTTAGGGTAATACTAATGACGGATAATTAAGGATTGAAAGAGCAATTCTCTGAAAAAAAACAAACATGATGTGGTCATCAGCAACATTACCCCAACAAGTAGCACTTACTGGATTCACATTCCAAGTCAGTGCATGTGTTCGGGTATTGTTGGTGACAAATTGATGAATTCAGCCAGTCATGCAAAAAGATCCAAACATTCTCAAAGCTGGTGGTAAATCTGTTGCCATGTCACAATCAAGAAAACCCCAAAGAGAAGCACTTATGAACACAAGAATCATCAGTGTCTCCATTTGGAGTTATCTGAGAGTAATTTGTCCCAAAATCCTTGTGAATCATGTAGTTGATTTTGTCAAATAAAACTACCCCAACAAGTAGCACTTACTGATTCAAATGACAAGCCAATGCTCGAGTTAGGGTAATACTAATGACGGATAATTAAGGATTGAAAGAGCAATTCTCTGAAAAAAAAAACATGATGTGGTGATCAGCAACATTACCCCAACAAGTAGCACTTACTGGATTCACATTCCAAGTCAGTGCATGTGTTCGGGTATTGTTGGTGACAAATTGATGAATTCAGCCAGTCATGCAAAAAGATCCAAACATTCTCAATGCTGGTGGTAAATCTGTTGCCATGTCACAATCAAGACAACCCCAAAGAGAAGCACTTATGAACACAAGAATCATCAGTGTCTCCATTCAAGGTGATCTGAATGATTTGCTGCTGTCCTCATATACAGTCATATTTGCCAATGAAAGCGTCCCAACAAGTAGCACTTACCTGATTCCAAAGTACATGCTCAAGTCAGGTCCATATCACAGACACAACATGATTACTTGCTAGTTTCTCCAGCTCTTTCTTCTTGCATCTTCTGTGTTGAGTCCCTTCTGCAGTAGAAGTTGTGACTGTTTCACATTTTTGCCCATCTTTTATGCTCATTTCAACCAAACTCCGCCTTCATTCTACCAAGTATCAATGGTCTTGATAATTGGTCGTTTACAATTGGAATACCTGTACTTGGAGAGAAAGCCATCAAGTGAAAAACATGCAAGCAATTTGCATGTATAAAAGGTCAATCAGTGTGTCTGATATAACTCTGTTCCACACAAGGGTCTCTGCTTTATCTGCAAAGTTTACAAAAAACAAAAGCAACTTTTGTAAGACTTTAACAAACTGTAAGACAACATTTATAGCTCAGGTTTTCAAGTGCAGCTTTGACTTCCTGAACATGCATTGGCCAGTAAAACTACCCCAACAAAAAGCACTTACTGCATTTACAAACCAAAGTTAGTGTTTATGTTAGGGTAACAATAATGACCAGAGCTAATTATTGATATTCAAACTGTATGGCATTTAATTGCTACTGATATAACCCGAGTTAACCTGCAATTTATTTATTATAGAATCAGTTTCGTAGGCTGATGTAGAACGTCTACTGAAACTTGTTGAGAAAGAAATACTTTGACCAGCTCAGGGATGATGTGTCCACTTTGAAGCTCTTTTCACATCCAAGAAAACCCCAAAGAGAAGCACTTATGAACACAAGAATCATCAGTGTCTCCATTTGGAGTTATCTGAGAGTAATTTGTCCCAAAATCCTTGTGAATCATGTAGTTGATTTTGTCAAATAAAACTGCCCCAACAAGTAGCACTTACTGATTCAAATGACAAGCCAATGCTCGAGTTAGGGTAATACTAATGACGGATAATTAAGGATTGAAAGAGCAATTCTCTGAAAAAAAAAACATGATGTGGTGATCAGCAACATTACCCCAACAAGTAGCACTTACTGGATTCACATTCCAAGTCAGTGCATGTGTTCGGGTATTGTTGGTGACAAATTGATGAATTCAGCCAGTCATGCAAAAAGATCCAAACATTCTCAATGCTGGTGGTAAATCTGTTGCCATGTCACAATCAAGACAACCCCAAAGAGAAGCACTTATGAACACAAGAATCATCAGTGTCTCCATTCAAGGTGATCTGAATGATTTGCTGCTGTCCTCATATACAGTCATATTTGCCAATGAAAGCGTCCCAACAAGTAGCACTTACCTGATTCCAAAGTACATGCTCAAGTCAGGTCCATATCACAGACACAACATGATTACTTGCTAGTTTCTCCAGCTCTTTCTTCTTGCATCTTCTGTGTTGAGTCCCTTCTGCAGTAGAAGTTGTGACTGTTTCACATTTTTGCCCATCTTTTATGCTCATTTCAACCAAACTCCGCCTTCATTCTACCAAGTATCAATGGTCTTGATAATTGGTCGTTTACAATTGGAATACCTGTACTTGGAGAGAAAGCCATCAAGTGAAAAACATGCAAGCAATTTGCATGTATAAAAGGTCAATCAGTGTGTCTGATATAACTCTGATCCACACAAGGGTCTCTGCTTTATCTGCAAAGTTTACAAAAAACAAAAGCAACTTTCAAGTACAAATTTTGTAAGACTTTAACAAACTGTAAGACAACATTTATAGCTCAGGTTTTCAAGTGCAGCTTTGACTTCCTGAACATGCATTGGCCAGTAAAACTACCCCAACAAAAAGCACTTACTGCATTTACAAACCAAAGTTAGTGTTTATGTTAGGGTAACAATAATGACCAGAGCTAATTATTGATATTCAAACTGTATGGCATTTAATTGCTACTGATATAACCCGAGTTAACCTGCAATTTATTTATTATAGAATCAGTTTCGTAGGCTGATGTAGAACGTCTACTGAAACTTGTTGAGAAAGAAATACTTTGACCAGCTCAGGGATGATGTGTCCACTTTGAAGCTCTTTTCACATCCAAGAAAACCCCAAAGAGAAGCACTTATGAACACAAGAATCATCAGTGTCTCCATTTGGAGTTATCTGAGAGTAATTTGTCCCAAAATCCTTGTGAATCATGTAGTTGATTTTGTCAAATAAAACTGCCCCAACAAGTAGCACTTACTGATTCAAATGACAAGCCAATGCTCGAGTTAGGGTAATACTAATGACGGATAATTAAGGATTGAAAGAGCAATTCTCTGAAAAAAAACAAACATGATGTGGTGATCCTTGAAAGGTGAATCTGTGTGATTTGGTGATCAGCAACATTACCCCAACAAGTAGCACTTACTGGATTCACATTCCAAGTCAGTGCATGTGTTCGGGTATTGTTGGTGACAAATTGATGAATTCAGCCAGTCATGCAAAAAGATCCAAACATTCTCAATGCTGGTGGTAAATCTGTTGCCATGTCACAATCAAGACAACCCCAAAGAGAAGCACTTATGAACACAAGAATCATCAGTGTCTCCATTCAAGGTGATCTGAATGATTTGCTGCTGTCCTCATATACAGTCATATTTGCCAATGAAAGCGTCCCAACAAGTAGCACTTACCTGATTCCAAAGTACATGCTCAAGTCAGGTCCATATCACAGACACAACATGATTACTTGCTAGTTTCTCCAGCTCTTTCTTCTTGCATCTTCTGTGTTGAGTCCCTTCTGCAGTAGAAGTTGTGACTGTTTCACATTTTTGCCCATCTTTTATGCTCATTTCAACCAAACTCCGCCTTCATTCTACCAAGTATCAATGGTCTTGATAATTGGTCGTTTACAATTGGAATACCTGTACTTGGAGAGAAAGCCATCAAGTGAAAAACATGCAAGCAATTTGCATGTATAAAAGGTCAATCAGTGTGTCTGATATAACTCTGATCCACACAAGGGTCTCTGCTTTATCTGCAAAGTTTACAAAAAACAAAAGCAACTTTCAAGTACAAATTTTGTAAGACTTTAACAAACTGTAAGACAACATTTATAGCTCAGGTTTTCAAGTGCAGCTTTGACTTCCTGAACATGCATTGGCCAGTAAAACTACCCCAACAAAAAGCACTTACTGCATTTACAAACCAAAGTTAGTGTTTATGTTAGGGTAACAATAATGACCAGAGCTAATTATTGATATTCAAACTGTATGGCATTTAATTGCTACTGATATAACCCGAGTTAACCTGCAATTTATTTATTATAGAATCAGTTTCGTAGGCTGATGTAGAACGTCTACTGAAACTTGTTGAGAAAGAAATACTTTGACCAGCTCAGGGATGATGTGTCCACTTTGAAGCTCTTTTCACATCCAAGAAAACCCCAAAGAGAAGCACTTATGAACACAAGAATCATCAGTGTCTCCATTTGGAGTTATCTGAGAGTAATTTGTCCCAAAATCCTTGTGAATCATGTAGTTGATTTTGTCAAATAAAACTACCCCAACAAGTAGCACTTACTGATTCAAATGACAAGCCAATGCTCGAGTTAGGGTAATACTAATGACGGATAATTAAGGATTGAAAGAGCTATTCTCTGAAAAAAAACAAATATGATGTGGTGATCCTTGAAAGGTGAATCTGTGTGTTTTGGTGGTCAGCAACATTACCCCAACAAGTAGCACTTACTGGATTCACATTCCAAGTCAGTGCATGTGTTCGGGTATTGTTGGTGACAAATTGATGAATTCAGCCAGTCATGCAAAAAGATCCAAACATTCTCAAAGCTGGTGGTAAATCTGTTGCCATGTCACAATCAAGAAAACCCCAAAGAGAAGCACTTATGAACACAAGAATCATCAGTGTCTCCATTTGGAGTTATCTGAGAGTAATTTGTCCCAAAATCCTTGTGAATCATGTAGTTGATTTTGTCAAATAAAACTACCCCAACAAGTAGCACTTACTGATTCAAATGACAAGCCAATGCTCGAGTTAGGGTAATACTAATGACGGATAATTAAGGATTGAAAGAGCAATTCTCTGAAAAAAAAAACATGATGTGGTGATCAGCAACATTACCCCAACAAGTAGCACTTACTGGATTCACATTCCAAGTCAGTGCATGTGTTCGGGTATTGTTGGTGACAAATTGATGAATTCAGCCAGTCATGCAAAAAGATCCAAACATTCTCAATGCTGGTGGTAAATCTGTTGCCATGTCACAATCAAGACAACCCCAAAGAGAAGCACTTATGAACACAAGAATCATCAGTGTCTCCATTCAAGGTGATCTGAATGATTTGCTGCTGTCCTCATATACAGTCATATTTGCCAATGAAAGCGTCCCAACAAGTAGCACTTACCTGATTCCAAAGTACATGCTCAAGTCAGGTCCATATCACAGACACAACATGATTACTTGCTAGTTTCTCCAGCTCTTTCTTCTTGCATCTTCTGTGTTGAGTCCCTTCTGCAGTAGAAGTTGTGACTGTTTCACATTTTTGCCCATCTTTTATGCTCATTTCAACCAAACTCCGCCTTCATTCTACCAAGTATCAATGGTCTTGATAATTGGTCGTTTACAATTGGAATACCTGTACTTGGAGAGAAAGCCATCAAGTGAAAAACATGCAAGCAATTTGCATGTATAAAAGGTCAATCAGTGTGTCTGATATAACTCTGTTCCACACAAGGGTCTCTGCTTTATCTGCAAAGTTTACAAAAAACAAAAGCAACTTTTGTAAGACTTTAACAAACTGTAAGACAACATTTATAGCTCAGGTTTTCAAGTGCAGCTTTGACTTCCTGAACATGCATTGGCCAGTAAAACTACCCCAACAAAAAGCACTTACTGCATTTACAAACCAAAGTTAGTGTTTATGTTAGGGTAACAATAATGACCAGAGCTAATTATTGATATTCAAACTGTATGGCATTTAATTGCTACTGATATAACCCGAGTTAACCTGCAATTTATTTATTATAGAATCAGTTTCGTAGGCTGATGTAGAACGTCTACTGAAACTTGTTGAGAAAGAAATACTTTGACCAGCTCAGGGATGATGTGTCCACTTTGAAGCTCTTTTCACATCCAAGAAAACCCCAAAGAGAAGCACTTATGAACACAAGAATCATCAGTGTCTCCATTTGGAGTTATCTGAGAGTAATTTGTCCCAAAATCCTTGTGAATCATGTAGTTGATTTTGTCAAATAAAACTGCCCCAACAAGTAGCACTTACTGATTCAAATGACAAGCCAATGCTCGAGTTAGGGTAATACTAATGACGGATAATTAAGGATTGAAAGAGCAATTCTCTGAAAAAAAACAAACATGATGTGGTGATCCTTGAAAGGTGAATCTGTGTGATTTGGTGATCAGCAACATTACCCCAACAAGTAGCACTTACTGGATTCACATTCCAAGTCAGTGCATGTGTTCGGGTATTGTTGGTGACAAATTGATGAATTCAGCCAGTCATGCAAAAAGATCCAAACATTCTCAATGCTGGTGGTAAATCTGTTGCCATGTCACAATCAAGACAACCCCAAAGAGAAGCACTTATGAACACAAGAATCATCAGTGTCTCCATTCAAGGTGATCTGAATGATTTGCTGCTGTCCTCATATACAGTCATATTTGCCAATGAAAGCGTCCCAACAAGTAGCACTTACCTGATTCCAAAGTACATGCTCAAGTCAGGTCCATATCACAGACACAACATGATTACTTGCTAGTTTCTCCAGCTCTTTCTTCTTGCATCTTCTGTGTTGAGTCCCTTCTGCAGTAGAAGTTGTGACTGTTTCACATTTTTGCCCATCTTTTATGCTCATTTCAACCAAACTCCGCCTTCATTCTACCAAGTATCAATGGTCTTGATAATTGGTCGTTTACAATTGGAATACCTGTACTTGGAGAGAAAGCCATCAAGTGAAAAACATGCAAGCAATTTGCATGTATAAAAGGTCAATCAGTGTGTCTGATATAACTCTGATCCACACAAGGGTCTCTGCTTTATCTGCAAAGTTTACAAAAAACAAAAGCAACTTTCAAGTACAAATTTTGTAAGACTTTAACAAACTGTAAGACAACATTTATAGCTCAGGTTTTCAAGTGCAGCTTTGACTTCCTGAACATGCATTGGCCAGTAAAACTACCCCAACAAAAAGCACTTACTGCATTTACAAACCAAAGTTAGTGTTTATGTTAGGGTAACAATAATGACCAGAGCTAATTATTGATATTCAAACTGTATGGCATTTAATTGCTACTGATATAACCCGAGTTAACCTGCAATTTATTTATTATAGAATCAGTTTCGTAGGCTGATGTAGAACGTCTACTGAAACTTGTTGAGAAAGAAATACTTTGACCAGCTCAGGGATGATGTGTCCACTTTGAAGCTCTTTTCACATCCAAGAAAACCCCAAAGAGAAGCACTTATGAACACAAGAATCATCAGTGTCTCCATTTGGAGTTATCTGAGAGTAATTTGTCCCAAAATCCTTGTGAATCATGTAGTTGATTTTGTCAAATAAAACTACCCCAACAAGTAGCACTTACTGATTCAAATGACAAGCCAATGCTCGAGTTAGGGTAATACTAATGACGGATAATTAAGGATTGAAAGAGCTATTCTCTGAAAAAAAACAAATATGATGTGGTGATCCTTGAAAGGTGAATCTGTGTGTTTTGGTGGTCAGCAACATTACCCCAACAAGTAGCACTTACTGGATTCACATTCCAAGTCAGTGCATGTGTTCGGGTATTGTTGGTGACAAATTGATGAATTCAGCCAGTCATGCAAAAAGATCCAAACATTCTCAAAGCTGGTGGTAAATCTGTTGCCATGTCACAATCAAGAAAACCCCAAAGAGAAGCACTTATGAACACAAGAATCATCAGTGTCTCCATTTGGAGTTATCTGAGAGTAATTTGTCCCAAAATCCTTGTGAATCATGTAGTTGATTTTGTCAAATAAAACTGCCCCAACAAGTAGCACTTACTGATTCAAATGACAAGCCAATGCTCGAGTTAGGGTAATACTAATGACGGATAATTAAGGATTGAAAGAGCAATTCTCTGAAAAAAAACAAACATGATGTGGTGATCCTTGAAAGGTGAATCTGTGTGATTTGGTGATCAGCAACATTACCCCAACAAGTAGCACTTACTGGATTCACATTCCAAGTCAGTGCATGTGTTCGGGTATTGTTGGTGACAAATTGATGAATTCAGCCAGTCATGCAAAAAGATCCAAACATTCTCAATGCTGGTGGTAAATCTGTTGCCATGTCACAATCAAGACAACCCCAAAGAGAAGCACTTATGAACACAAGAATCATCAGTGTCTCCATTCAAGGTGATCTGAATGATTTGCTGCTGTCCTCATATACAGTCATATTTGCCAATGAAAGCGTCCCAACAAGTAGCACTTACCTGATTCCAAAGTACATGCTCAAGTCAGGTCCATATCACAGACACAACATGATTACTTGCTAGTTTCTCCAGCTCTTTCTTCTTGCATCTTCTGTGTTGAGTCCCTTCTGCAGTAGAAGTTGTGACTGTTTCACATTTTTGCCCATCTTTTATGCTCATTTCAACCAAACTCCGCCTTCATTCTACCAAGTATCAATGGTCTTGATAATTGGTCGTTTACAATTGGAATACCTGTACTTGGAGAGAAAGCCATCAAGTGAAAAACATGCAAGCAATTTGCATGTATAAAAGGTCAATCAGTGTGTCTGATATAACTCTGATCCACACAAGGGTCTCTGCTTTATCTGCAAAGTTTACAAAAAACAAAAGCAACTTTCAAGTACAAATTTTGTAAGACTTTAACAAACTGTAAGACAACATTTATAGCTCAGGTTTTCAAGTGCAGCTTTGACTTCCTGAACATGCATTGGCCAGTAAAACTACCCCAACAAAAAGCACTTACTGCATTTACAAACCAAAGTTAGTGTTTATGTTAGGGTAACAATAATGACCAGAGCTAATTATTGATATTCAAACTGTATGGCATTTAATTGCTACTGATATAACCCGAGTTAACCTGCAATTTATTTATTATAGAATCAGTTTCGTAGGCTGATGTAGAACGTCTACTGAAACTTGTTGAGAAAGAAATACTTTGACCAGCTCAGGGATGATGTGTCCACTTTGAAGCTCTTTTCACATCCAAGAAAACCCCAAAGAGAAGCACTTATGAACACAAGAATCATCAGTGTCTCCATTTGGAGTTATCTGAGAGTAATTTGTCCCAAAATCCTTGTGAATCATGTAGTTGATTTTGTCAAATAAAACTACCCCAACAAGTAGCACTTACTGATTCAAATGACAAGCCAATGCTCGAGTTAGGGTAATACTAATGACGGATAATTAAGGATTGAAAGAGCTATTCTCTGAAAAAAAACAAATATGATGTGGTGATCCTTGAAAGGTGAATCTGTGTGTTTTGGTGGTCAGCAACATTACCCCAACAAGTAGCACTTACTGGATTCACATTCCAAGTCAGTGCATGTGTTCGGGTATTGTTGGTGACAAATTGATGAATTCAGCCAGTCATGCAAAAAGATCCAAACATTCTCAAAGCTGGTGGTAAATCTGTTGCCATGTCACAATCAAGAAAACCCCAAAGAGAAGCACTTATGAACACAAGAATCATCAGTGTCTCCATTTGGAGTTATCTGAGAGTAATTTGTCCCAAAATCCTTGTGAATCATGTAGTTGATTTTGTCAAATAAAACTGCCCCAACAAGTAGCACTTACTGATTCAAATGACAAGCCAATGCTCGAGTTAGGGTAATACTAATGACGGATAATTAAGGATTGAAAGAGCAATTCTCTGAAAAAAAACAAACATGATGTGGTGATCCTTGAAAGGTGAATCTGTGTGATTTGGTGATCAGCAACATTACCCCAACAAGTAGCACTTACTGGATTCACATTCCAAGTCAGTGCATGTGTTCGGGTATTGTTGGTGACAAATTGATGAATTCAGCCAGTCATGCAAAAAGATCCAAACATTCTCAATGCTGGTGGTA
This sequence comes from Symphodus melops, assembly GCF_947650265.1. NCBI lineage: Eukaryota > Metazoa > Chordata > Actinopteri > Labriformes > Labridae > Symphodus > Symphodus melops. The sequence continues at coordinate 4,148,366 of NC_136705.1, forward strand.
AATCTGTTGCCATGTCACAATCAAGACAACCCCAAAGAGAAGCACTTATGAACACAAGAATCATCAGTGTCTCCATTCAAGGTGATCTGAATGATTTGCTGCTGTCCTCATATACAGTCATATTTGCCAATGAAAGCGTCCCAACAAGTAGCACTTACCTGATTCCAAAGTACATGCTCAAGTCAGGTCCATATCACAGACACAACATGATTACTTGCTAGTTTCTCCAGCTCTTTCTTCTTGCATCTTCTGTGTTGAGTCCCTTCTGCAGTAGAAGTTGTGACTGTTTCACATTTTTGCCCATCTTTTATGCTCATTTCAACCAAACTCCGCCTTCATTCTACCAAGTATCAATGGTCTTGATAATTGGTCGTTTACAATTGGAATACCTGTACTTGGAGAGAAAGCCATCAAGTGAAAAACATGCAAGCAATTTGCATGTATAAAAGGTCAATCAGTGTGTCTGATATAACTCTGATCCACACAAGGGTCTCTGCTTTATCTGCAAAGTTTACAAAAAACAAAAGCAACTTTCAAGTACAAATTTTGTAAGACTTTAACAAACTGTAAGACAACATTTATAGCTCAGGTTTTCAAGTGCAGCTTTGACTTCCTGAACATGCATTGGCCAGTAAAACTACCCCAACAAAAAGCACTTACTGCATTTACAAACCAAAGTTAGTGTTTATGTTAGGGTAACAATAATGACCAGAGCTAATTATTGATATTCAAACTGTATGGCATTTAATTGCTACTGATATAACCCGAGTTAACCTGCAATTTATTTATTATAGAATCAGTTTCGTAGGCTGATGTAGAACGTCTACTGAAACTTGTTGAGAAAGAAATACTTTGACCAGCTCAGGGATGATGTGTCCACTTTGAAGCTCTTTTCACATCCAAGAAAACCCCAAAGAGAAGCACTTATGAACACAAGAATCATCAGTGTCTCCATTTGGAGTTATCTGAGAGTAATTTGTCCCAAAATCCTTGTGAATCATGTAGTTGATTTTGTCAAATAAAACTACCCCAACAAGTAGCACTTACTGATTCAAATGACAAGCCAATGCTCGAGTTAGGGTAATACTAATGACGGATAATTAAGGATTGAAAGAGCTATTCTCTGAAAAAAAACAAATATGATGTGGTGATCCTTGAAAGGTGAATCTGTGTGTTTTGGTGGTCAGCAACATTACCCCAACAAGTAGCACTTACTGGATTCACATTCCAAGTCAGTGCATGTGTTCGGGTATTGTTGGTGACAAATTGATGAATTCAGCCAGTCATGCAAAAAGATCCAAACATTCTCAAAGCTGGTGGTAAATCTGTTGCCATGTCACAATCAAGAAAACCCCAAAGAGAAGCACTTATGAACACAAGAATCATCAGTGTCTCCATTTGGAGTTATCTGAGAGTAATTTGTCCCAAAATCCTTGTGAATCATGTAGTTGATTTTGTCAAATAAAACTGCCCCAACAAGTAGCACTTACTGATTCAAATGACAAGCCAATGCTCGAGTTAGGGTAATACTAATGACGGATAATTAAGGATTGAAAGAGCAATTCTCTGAAAAAAAACAAACATGATGTGGTGATCCTTGAAAGGTGAATCTGTGTGATTTGGTGATCAGCAACATTACCCCAACAAGTAGCACTTACTGGATTCACATTCCAAGTCAGTGCATGTGTTCGGGTATTGTTGGTGACAAATTGATGAATTCAGCCAGTCATGCAAAAAGATCCAAACATTCTCAATGCTGGTGGTAAATCTGTTGCCATGTCACAATCAAGACAACCCCAAAGAGAAGCACTTATGAACACAAGAATCATCAGTGTCTCCATTCAAGGTGATCTGAATGATTTGCTGCTGTCCTCATATACAGTCATATTTGCCAATGAAAGCGTCCCAACAAGTAGCACTTACCTGATTCCAAAGTACATGCTCAAGTCAGGTCCATATCACAGACACAACATGATTACTTGCTAGTTTCTCCAGCTCTTTCTTCTTGCATCTTCTGTGTTGAGTCCCTTCTGCAGTAGAAGTTGTGACTGTTTCACATTTTTGCCCATCTTTTATGCTCATTTCAACCAAACTCCGCCTTCATTCTACCAAGTATCAATGGTCTTGATAATTGGTCGTTTACAATTGGAATACCTGTACTTGGAGAGAAAGCCATCAAGTGAAAAACATGCAAGCAATTTGCATGTATAAAAGGTCAATCAGTGTGTCTGATATAACTCTGATCCACACAAGGGTCTCTGCTTTATCTGCAAAGTTTACAAAAAACAAAAGCAACTTTCAAGTACAAATTTTGTAAGACTTTAACAAACTGTAAGACAACATTTATAGCTCAGGTTTTCAAGTGCAGCTTTGACTTCCTGAACATGCATTGGCCAGTAAAACTACCCCAACAAAAAGCACTTACTGCATTTACAAACCAAAGTTAGTGTTTATGTTAGGGTAACAACAATGACCAGAGCTAATTATTGATATTCAAACTGTATGGCATTTAATTGCTACTGATATAACCCGAGTTAACCTGCAATTTATTTATTATAGAATCAGTTTCGTAGGCTGATGTAGAACGTCTACTGAAACTTGTTGAGAAAGAAATACTTTGACCAGCTCAGGGATGATGTGTCCACTTTGAAGCTCTTTTCACATCCAAGAAAACCCCAAAGAGAAGCACTTATGAACACAAGAATCATCAGTGTCTCCATTTGGAGTTATCTGAGAGTAATTTGTCCCAAAATCCTTGTGAATCATGTAGTTGATTTTGTCAAATAAAACTACCCCAACAAGTAGCACTTACTGATTCAAATGACAAGCCAATGCTCGAGTTAGGGTAATACTAATGACGGATAATTAAGGATTGAAAGAGCAATTCTCTGAAAAAAAACAAATATGATGTGGTGATCCTTGAAAGGTGAATCTGTGTGTTTTGGTGGTCAGCAACATTACCCCAACAAGTAGCACTTACTGGATTCACATTCCAAGTCAGTGCATGTGTTCGGGTATTGTTGGTGACAAATTGATGAATTCAGCCAGTCATGCAAAAAGATCCAAACATTCTCAAAGCTGGTGGTAAATCTGTTGCCATGTCACAATCAAGAAAACCCCAAAGAGAAGCACTTATGAACACAAGAATCATCAGTGTCTCCATTTGGAGTTATCTGAGAGTAATTTGTCCCAAAATCCTTGTGAATCATGTAGTTGATTTTGTCAAATAAAACTGCCCCAACAAGTAGCACTTACTGATTCAAATGACAAGCCAATGCTCGAGTTAGGGTAATACTAATGACGGATAATTAAGGATTGAAAGAGCAATTCTCTGAAAAAAAACAAACATGATGTGGTGATCCTTGAAAGGTGAATCTGTGTGATTTGGTGATCAGCAACATTACCCCAACAAGTAGCACTTACTGGATTCACATTCCAAGTCAGTGCATGTGTTCGGGTATTGTTGGTGACAAATTGATGAATTCAGCCAGTCATGCAAAAAGATCCAAACATTCTCAATGCTGGTGGTAAATCTGTTGCCATGTCACAATCAAGACAACCCCAAAGAGAAGCACTTATGAACACAAGAATCATCAGTGTCTCCATTCAAGGTGATCTGAATGATTTGCTGCTGTCCTCATATACAGTCATATTTGCCAATGAAAGCGTCCCAACAAGTAGCACTTACCTGATTCATAAGTACATGCTCAAGTCAGGTCCATATCACAGACACAACATGATTACTTGCTAGTTTCTCCAGCTCTTTCTTCTTGCATCTTCTGTGTTGAGTCCCTTCTGCAGTAGAAGTTGTGACTGTTTCACATTTTTGCCCATCTTTTATGCTCATTTCAACCAAACTCCGCCTTCATTCTACCAAGTATCAATGGTCTTGATAATTGGTCGTTTACAATTGGAATACCTGTACTTGGAGAGAAAGCCATCAAGTGAAAAACATGCAAGCAATTTGCATGTATAAAAGGTCAATCAGTGTGTCTGATATAACTCTGATCCACACAAGGGTCTCTGCTTTATCTGCAAAGTTTACAAAAAACAAAAGCAACTTTCAAGTACAAATTTTGTAAGACTTTAACAAACTGTAAGACAACATTTATAGCTCAGGTTTTCAAGTGCAGCTTTGACTTCCTGAACATGCATTGGCCAGTAAAACTACCCCAACAAAAAGCACTTACTGCATTTACAAACCAAAGTTAGTGTTTATGTTAGGGTAACAACAATGACCAGAGCTAATTATTGATATTCAAACTGTATGGCATTTAATTGCTACTGATATAACCCGAGTTAACCTGCAATTTATTTATTATAGAATCAGTTTCGTAGGCTGATGTAGAACGTCTACTGAAACTTGTTGAGAAAGAAATACTTTGACCAGCTCAGGGATGATGTGTCCACTTTGAAGCTCTTTTCACATCCAAGAAAACCCCAAAGAGAAGCACTTATGAACACAAGAATCATCAGTGTCTCCATTTGGAGTTATCTGAGAGTAATTTGTCCCAAAATCCTTGTGAATCATGTAGTTGATTTTGTCAAATAAAACTACCCCAACAAGTAGCACTTACTGATTCAAATGACAAGCCAATGCTCGAGTTAGGGTAATACTAATGACGGATAATTAAGGATTGAAAGAGCAATTCTCTGAAAAAAAACAAATATGATGTGGTGATCCTTGAAAGGTGAATCTGTGTGTTTTGGTGGTCAGCAACATTACCCCAACAAGTAGCACTTACTGGATTCACATTCCAAGTCAGTGCATGTGTTCGGGTATTGTTGGTGACAAATTGATGAATTCAGCCAGTCATGCAAAAAGATCCAAACATTCTCAAAGCTGGTGGTAAATCTGTTGCCATGTCACAATCAAGAAAACCCCAAAGAGAAGCACTTATGAACACAAGAATCATCAGTGTCTCCATTTGGAGTTATCTGAGAGTAATTTGTCCCAAAATCCTTGTGAATCATGTAGTTGATTTTGTCAAATAAAACTGCCCCAACAAGTAGCACTTACTGATTCAAATGACAAGCCAATGCTCGAGTTAGGGTAATACTAATGACGGATAATTAAGGATTGAAAGAGCAATTCTCTGAAAAAAAACAAACATGATGTGGTGATCCTTGAAAGGTGAATCTGTGTGATTTGGTGATCAGCAACATTACCCCAACAAGTAGCACTTACTGGATTCACATTCCAAGTCAGTGCATGTGTTCGGGTATTGTTGGTGACAAATTGATGAATTCAGCCAGTCATGCAAAAAGATCCAAACATTCTCAATGCTGGTGGTAAATCTGTTGCCATGTCACAATCAAGACAACCCCAAAGAGAAGCACTTATGAACACAAGAATCATCAGTGTCTCCATTCAAGGTGATCTGAATGATTTGCTGCTGTCCTCATATACAGTCATATTTGCCAATGAAAGCGTCCCAACAAGTAGCACTTACCTGATTCATAAGTACATGCTCAAGTCAGGTCCATATCACAGACACAACATGATTACTTGCTAGTTTCTCCAGCTCTTTCTTCTTGCATCTTCTGTGTTGAGTCCCTTCTGCAGTAGAAGTTGTGACTGTTTCACATTTTTGCCCATCTTTTATGCTCATTTCAACCAAACTCCGCCTTCATTCTACCAAGTATCAATGGTCTTGATAATTGGTCGTTTACAATTGGAATACCTGTACTTGGAGAGAAAGCCATCAAGTGAAAAACATGCAAGCAATTTGCATGTATAAAAGGTCAATCAGTGTGTCTGATATAACTCTGATCCACACAAGGGTCTCTGCTTTATCTGCAAAGTTTACAAAAAACAAAAGCAACTTTCAAGTACAAATTTTGTAAGACTTTAACAAACTGTAAGACAACATTTATAGCTCAGGTTTTCAAGTGCAGCTTTGACTTCCTGAACATGCATTGGCCAGTAAAACTACCCCAACAAAAAGCACTTACTGCATTTACAAACCAAAGTTAGTGTTTATGTTAGGGTAACAACAATGACCAGAGCTAATTATTGATATTCAAACTGTATGGCATTTAATTGCTACTGATATAACCCGAGTTAACCTGCAATTTATTTATTATAGAATCAGTTTCGTAGGCTGATGTAGAACGTCTACTGAAACTTGTTGAGAAAGAAATACTTTGACCAGCTCAGGGATGATGTGTCCACTTTGAAGCTCTTTTCACATCCAAGAAAACCCCAAAGAGAAGCACTTATGAACACAAGAATCATCAGTGTCTCCATTTGGAGTTATCTGAGAGTAATTTGTCCCAAAATCCTTGTGAATCATGTAGTTGATTTTGTCAAATAAAACTACCCCAACAAGTAGCACTTACTGATTCAAATGACAAGCCAATGCTCGAGTTAGGGTAATACTAATGACGGATAATTAAGGATTGAAAGAGCAATTCTCTGAAAAAAAACAAATATGATGTGGTGATCCTTGAAAGGTGAATCTGTGTGTTTTGGTGGTCAGCAACATTACCCCAACAAGTAGCACTTACTGGATTCACATTCCAAGTCAGTGCATGTGTTCGGGTATTGTTGGTGACAAATTGATGAATTCAGCCAGTCATGCAAAAAGATCCAAACATTCTCAAAGCTGGTGGTAAATCTGTTGCCATGTCACAATCAAGAAAACCCCAAAGAGAAGCACTTATGAACACAAGAATCATCAGTGTCTCCATTTGGAGTTATCTGAGAGTAATTTGTCCCAAAATCCTTGTGAATCATGTAGTTGATTTTGTCAAATAAAACTGCCCCAACAAGTAGCACTTACTGATTCAAATGACAAGCCAATGCTCGAGTTAGGGTAATACTAATGACGGATAATTAAGGATTGAAAGAGCAATTCTCTGAAAAAAAACAAACATGATGTGGTGATCCTTGAAAGGTGAATCTGTGTGATTTGGTGATCAGCAACATTACCCCAACAAGTAGCACTTACTGGATTCACATTCCAAGTCAGTGCATGTGTTCGGGTATTGTTGGTGACAAATTGATGAATTCAGCCAGTCATGCAAAAAGATCCAAACATTCTCAATGCTGGTGGTAAATCTGTTGCCATGTCACAATCAAGACAACCCCAAAGAGAAGCACTTATGAACACAAGAATCATCAGTGTCTCCATTCAAGGTGATCTGAATGATTTGCTGCTGTCCTCATATACAGTCATATTTGCCAATGAAAGCGTCCCAACAAGTAGCACTTACCTGATTCATAAGTACATGCTCAAGTCAGGTCCATATCACAGACACAACATGATTACTTGCTAGTTTCTCCAGCTCTTTCTTCTTGCATCTTCTGTGTTGAGTCCCTTCTGCAGTAGAAGTTGTGACTGTTTCACATTTTTGCCCATCTTTTATGCTCATTTCAACCAAACTCCGCCTTCATTCTACCAAGTATCAATGGTCTTGATAATTGGTCGTTTACAATTGGAATACCTGTACTTGGAGAGAAAGCCATCAAGTGAAAAACATGCAAGCAATTTGCATGTGTAAAAGGTCAATCAGTGTGTCTGATATAACTCTGATCCACACAAGGGTCTCTGCTTTATCTGCAAAGTTTACAAAAAACAAAAGCAACTTTCAAGTACAAATTTTGTAAGACTTTAACAAACTGTAAGACAACATTTATAGCTCAGGTTTTCAAGTGCAGCTTTGACTTCCTGAACATGCATTGGCCAGTAAAACTACCCCAACAAAAAGCACTTACTGCATTTACAAACCAAAGTTAGTGTTTATGTTAGGGTAACAATAATGACCAGAGCTAATTATTGATATTCAAACTGTATGGCATTTAATTGCTACTGATATAACCCGAGTTAACCTGCAATTTATTTATTATAGAATCAGTTTCGTAGGCTGATGTAGAACGTCTACTGAAACTTGTTGAGAAAGAAATACTTTGACCAGCTCAGGGATGATGTGTCCACTTTGAAGCTCTTTTCACATCCAAGAAAACCCCAAAGAGAAGCACTTATGAACACAAGAATCATCAGTGTCTCCATTTGGAGTTATCTGAGAGTAATTTGTCCCAAAATCCTTGTGAATCATGTAGTTGATTTTGTCAAATAAAACTGCCCCAACAAGTAGCACTTACTGATTCAAATGACAAGCCAATGCTCGAGTTAGGGTAATACTAATGACGGATAATTAAGGATTGAAAGAGCAATTCTCTGAAAAAAAACAAATATGATGTGGTGATCCTTGAAAGGTGAATCTGTGTGTTTTGGTGGTCAGCAACATTACCCCAACAAGTAGCACTTACTGGATTCACATTCCAAGTCAGTGCATGTGTTCGGGTATTGTTGGTGACAAATTGATGAATTCAGCCAGTCATGCAAAAAGATCCAAACATTCTCAAAGCTGGTGGTAAATCTGTTGCCATGTCACAATCAAGAAAACCCCAAAGAGAAGCACTTATGAACACAAGAATCATCAGTGTCTCCATTTGGAGTTATCTGAGAGTAATTTGTCCCAAAATCCTTGTGAATCATGTAGTTGATTTTGTCAAATAAAACTGCCCCAACAAGTAGCACTTACTGATTCAAATGACAAGCCAATGCTCGAGTTAGGGTAATACTAATGACGGATAATTAAGGATTGAAAGAGCAATTCTCTGAAAAAAAACAAACATGATGTGGTGATCCTTGAAAGGTGAATCTGTGTGATTTGGTGATCAGCAACATTACCCCAACAAGTAGCACTTACTGGATTCACATTCCAAGTCAGTGCATGTGTTCGGGTATTGTTGGTGACAAATTGATGAATTCAGCCAGTCATGCAAAAAGATCCAAACATTCTCAATGCTGGTGGTAAATCTGTTGCCATGTCACAATCAAGACAACCCCAAAGAGAAGCACTTATGAACACAAGAATCATCAGTGTCTCCATTCAAGGTGATCTGAATGATTTGCTGCTGTCCTCATATACAGTCATATTTGCCAATGAAAGCGTCCCAACAAGTAGCACTTACCTGATTCCAAAGTACATGCTCAAGTCAGGTCCATATCACAGACACAACATGATTACTTGCTAGTTTCTCCAGCTCTTTCTTCTTGCATCTTCTGTGTTGAGTCCCTTCTGCAGTAGAAGTTGTGACTGTTTCACATTTTTGCCCATCTTTTATGCTCATTTCAACCAAACTCCGCCTTCATTCTACCAAGTATCAATGGTCTTGATAATTGGTCGTTTACAATTGGAATACCTGTACTTGGAGAGAAAGCCATCAAGTGAAAAACATGCAAGCAATTTGCATGTGTAAAAGGTCAATCAGTGTGTCTGATATAACTCTGATCCACACAAGGGTCTCTGCTTTATCTGCAAAGTTTACAAAAAACAAAAGCAACTTTCAAGTACAAATTTTGTAAGACTTTAACAAACTGTAAGACAACATTTATAGCTCAGGTTTTCAAGTGCAGCTTTGACTTCCTGAACATGCATTGGCCAGTAAAACTACCCCAACAAAAAGCACTTACTGCATTTACAAACCAAAGTTAGTGTTTATGTTAGGGTAACAACAATGACCAGAGCTAATTATTGATATTCAAACTGTATGGCATTTAATTGCTACTGATATAACCCGAGTTAACCTGCAATTTATTTATTATAGAATCAGTTTCGTAGGCTGATGTAGAACGTCTACTGAAACTTGTTGAGAAAGAAATACTTTGACCAGCTCAGGGATGATGTGTCCACTTTGAAGCTCTTTTCACATCCAAGAAAACCCCAAAGAGAAGCACTTATGAACACAAGAATCATCAGTGTCTCCATTTGGAGTTATCTGAGAGTAATTTGTCCCAAAATCCTTGTGAATCATGTAGTTGATTTTGTCAAATAAAACTACCCCAACAAGTAGCACTTACTGATTCAAATGACAAGCCAATGCTCGAGTTAGGGTAATACTAATGACGGATAATTAAGGATTGAAAGAGCAATTCTCTGAAAAAAACCAAATATGATGTGGTGATCCTTGAAAGGTGAATCTGTGTGTTTTGGTGGTCAGCAACATTACCCCAACAAGTAGCACTTACTGGATTCACATTCCAAGTCAGTGCATGTGTTCGGGTATTGTTGGTGACAAATTGATGAATTCAGCCAGTCATGCAAAAAGATCCAAACATTCTCAAAGCTGGTGGTAAATCTGTTGCCATGTCACAATCAAGAAAACCCCAAAGAGAAGCACTTATGAACACAAGAATCATCAGTGTCTCCATTTGGAGTTATCTGAGAGTAATTTGTCCCAAAATCCTTGTGAATCATGTAGTTGATTTTGTCAAATAAAACTGCCCCAACAAGTAGCACTTACTGATTCAAATGACAAGCCAATGCTCGAGTTAGGGTAATACTAATGACGGATAATTAAGGATTGAAAGAGCAATTCTCTGAAAAAAAACAAACATGATGTGGTGATCCTTGAAAGGTGAATCTGTGTGATTTGGTGATCAGCAACATTACCCCAACAAGTAGCACTTACTGGATTCACATTCCAAGTCAGTGCATGTGTTCGGGTATTGTTGGTGACAAATTGATGAATTCAGCCAGTCATGCAAAAAGATCCAAACATTCTCAATGCTGGTGGTAAATCTGTTGCCATGTCACAATCAAGACAACCCCAAAGAGAAGCACTTATGAACACAAGAATCATCAGTGTCTCCATTCAAGGTGATCTGAATGATTTGCTGCTGTCCTCATATACAGTCATATTTGCCAATGAAAGCGTCCCAACAAGTAGCACTTACCTGATTCATAAGTACATGCTCAAGTCAGGTCCATATCACAGACACAACATGATTACTTGCTAGTTTCTCCAGCTCTTTCTTGCATCTTCTGTGTTGAGTCCCTTCTGCAGTAGAAGTTGTGACTGTTTCACATTTTTGCCCATCTTTTATGCTCATTTCAACCAAACTCCGCCTTCATTCTACCAAGTATCAATGGTCTTGATAATTGGTCGTTTACAATTGGAATACCTGTACTTGGAGAGAAAGCCATCAAGTGAAAAACATGCAAGCAATTTGCATGTGTAAAAGGTCAATCAGTGTGTCTGATATAACTCTGATCCACACAAGGGTCTCTGCTTTATCTGCAAAGTTTACAAAAAACAAAAGCAACTTTCAAGTACAAATTTTGTAAGACTTTAACAAACTGTAAGACAACATTTATAGCTCAGGTTTTCAAGTGCAGCTTTGACTTCCTGAACATGCATTGGCCAGTAAAACTACCCCAACAAAAAGCACTTACTGCATTTACAAACCAAAGTTAGTGTTTATGTTAGGGTAACAATAATGACCAGAGCTAATTATTGATATTCAAACTGTATGGCATTTAATTGCTACTGATATAACCCGAGTTAACCTGCAATTTATTTATTATAGAATCAGTTTCGTAGGCTGATGTAGAACGTCTACTGAAACTTGTTGAGAAAGAAATACTTTGACCAGCTCAGGGATGATGTGTCCACTTTGAAGCTCTTTTCACATCCAAGAAAACCCCAAAGAGAAGCACTTATGAACACAAGAATCATCAGTGTCTCCATTTGGAGTTATCTGAGAGTAATTTGTCCCAAAATCCTTGTGAATCATGTAGTTGATTTTGTCAAATAAAACTACCCCAACAAGTAGCACTTACTGATTCAAATGACAAGCCAATGCTCGAGTTAGGGTAATACTAATGACGGATAATTAAGGATTGAAAGAGCTATTCTCTGAAAAAAAACAAATATGATGTGGTGATCCTTGAAAGGTGAATCTGTGTGTTTTGGTGGTCAGCAACATTACCCCAACAAGTAGCACTTACTGGATTCACATTCCAAGTCAGTGCATGTGTTCGGGTATTGTTGGTGACAAATTGATGAATTCAGCCAGTCATGCAAAAAGATCCAAACATTCTCAAAGCTGGTGGTAAATCTGTTGCCATGTCACAATCAAGAAAACCCCAAAGAGAAGCACTTATGAACACAAGAATCATCAGTGTCTCCATTTGGAGTTATCTGAGAGTAATTTGTCCCAAAATCCTTGTGAATCATGTAGTTGATTTTGTCAAATAAAACTGCCCCAACAAGTAGCACTTACTGATTCAAATGACAAGCCAATGCTCGAGTTAGGGTAATACTAATGACGGATAATTAAGGATTGAAAGAGCAATTCTCTGAAAAAAAACAAACATGATGTGGTGATCCTTGAAAGGTGAATCTGTGTGATTTGGTGATCAGCAACATTACCCCAACAAGTAGCACTTACTGGATTCACATTCCAAGTCAGTGCATGTGTTCGGGTATTGTTGGTGACAAATTGATGAATTCAGCCAGTCATGCAAAAAGATCCAAACATTCTCAATGCTGGTGGTAAATCTGTTGCCATGTCACAATCAAGACAACCCCAAAGAGAAGCACTTATGAACACAAGAATCATCAGTGTCTCCATTCAAGGTGATCTGAATGATTTGCTGCTGTCCTCATATACAGTCATATTTGCCAATGAAAGCGTCCCAACAAGTAGCACTTACCTGATTCCAAAGTACATGCTCAAGTCAGGTCCATATCACAGACACAACATGATTACTTGCTAGTTTCTCCAGCTCTTTCTTCTTGCATCTTCTGTGTTGAGTCCCTTCTGCAGTAGAAGTTGTGACTGTTTCACATTTTTGCCCATCTTTTATGCTCATTTCAACCAAACTCCGCCTTCATTCTACCAAGTATCAATGGTCTTGATAATTGGTCGTTTACAATTGGAATACCTGTACTTGGAGAGAAAGCCATCAAGTGAAAAACATGCAAGCAATTTGCATGTGTAAAAGGTCAATCAGTGTGTCTGATATAACTCTGATCCACACAAGGGTCTCTGCTTTATCTGCAAAGTTTACAAAAAACAAAAGCAACTTTCAAGTACAAATTTTGTAAGACTTTAACAAACTGTAAGACAACATTTATAGCTCAGGTTTTCAAGTGCAGCTTTGACTTCCTGAACATGCATTGGCCAGTAAAACTACCCCAACAAAAAGCACTTACTGCATTTACAAACCAAAGTTAGTGTTTATGTTAGGGTAACAATAATGACCAGAGCTAATTATTGATATTCAAACTGTATGGCATTTAATTGCTACTGATATAACCCGAGTTAACCTGCAATTTATTTATTATAGAATCAGTTTCGTAGGCTGATGTAGAACGTCTACTGAAACTTGTTGAGAAAGAAATACTTTGACCAGCTCAGGGATGATGTGTCCACTTTGAAGCTCTTTTCACATCCAAGAAAACCCCAAAGAGAAGCACTTATGAACACAAGAATCATCAGTGTCTCCATTTGGAGTTATCTGAGAGTAATTTGTCCCAAAATCCTTGTGAATCATGTAGTTGATTTTGTCAAATAAAACTACCCCAACAAGTAGCACTTACTGATTCAAATGACAAGCCAATGCTCGAGTTAGGGTAATACTAATGACGGATAATTAAGGATTGAAAGAGCAATTCTCTGAAAAAAACCAAATATGATGTGGTGATCCTTGAAAGGTGAATCTGTGTGTTTTGGTGGTCAGCAACATTACCCCAACAAGTAGCACTTACTGGATTCACATTCCAAGTCAGTGCATGTGTTCGGGTATTGTTGGTGACAAATTGATGAATTCAGCCAGTCATGCAAAAAGATCCAAACATTCTCAATGCTGGTGGTAAATCTGTTGCCATGTCACAATCAAGAAAACCCCAAAGAGAAGCACTTATGAACACAAGAATCATCAGTGTCTCCATTTGGAGTTATCTGAGAGTAATTTGTCCCAAAATCCTTGTGAATCATGTAGTTGATTTTGTCAAATAAAACTGCCCCAACAAGTAGCACTTACTGATTCAAATGACAAGCCAATGCTCGAGTTAGGGTAATACTAATGACGGATAATTAAGGATTGAAAGAGCAATTCTCTGAAAAAAAAAATCATGATGTGGTGATCAGCAACATTACCCCAACAAGTAGCACTTACTGGATTCACATTCCAAGTCAGTGCATGTGTTCGGGTATTGTTGGTGACAAATTGATGAATTCAGCCAGTCATGCAAAAAGATCCAAACATTCTCAAAGCTGGTGGTAAATCTGCTGCCATGTCACAATCAAGACAACCCCAAAGAGAAGCATTTATGAACACAAGAATCATCAGTGTCTCCATTCAAGGTGATCTGAATGATTTGCTGCTGTCCTCATATACAGTCATATTTGCCAATGAAAGCGTCCCAACAAGTAGCACTTACCTGATTCCAAAGTACATGCTCAAGTCAGGTCCATATCACAGACACAACATGATTACTTGCTAGTTTCTCCAGCTCTTTCTTCTTGCATCTTCTGTGTTGAGTCCCTTCTGCAGTAGAAATTGTGACTGTTTCACATTTTTGCCCATCTTTTATGCTCATTTCAACCAAACTCCGCCTTCATTCTACCAAGTATCAATGGTCTTGATAATTGGTTGTTTACAATTGGAATACCTGTACTTGGAGAGAAAGCCATCAAGTGAAAAACATGCAAGCAATTTGCATGTATAAAAGGTCAATCAGTGTGTCTGATATAACTCTGATCCACACAAGGGTCTCTGCTTTATCTGCAAAGTTTACAAAAAACAAAAGCAACTTTCAAGTACAAATTTTGTAAGACTTTAACAAACTGTAAGACAACATTTATAGCTCAGGTTTTCAAGTGCAGCTTTGATTTCCTGAACATGCATTGGCCAGTAAAACTACCCCAACAAAAAGCACTTACTGCATTTACAAACCAAAGTTAGTGTTTATGTTAGGGTAACAATAATGACCAGAGCTAATTATTGATATTCAAACTGTATGGCATTTAATTGCTACTGATATAACCCGAGTTAACCTGCAATTTATTTATTATAGAATCAGTTTCGTAGGCTGATGTAGAACGTCTACTGAAACTTGTTGAGAAAAAATACTTTGACCAGCTCAGGGATGATGTGTCCACTTTGAAGCTCTTTTCACATCCAAGACAACCCCAAAGAGAAGCACTTATGAACACAAGAATCATCAGTGTCTCCATTTGGAGTTATCTGAGAGTAATTTGTCCCAAAATCCTTGTGAATCATGTAGTTGATTTTGTCAAATAAAACTACCCCAACAAGTAGCACTTACTGATTCAAATGACAAGCCAATGCTCGAGTTAGGGTAATACTAATGACGGATAATTAAGGATTGAAAGAGCAATTCTCTGAAAAAAACCAAACATGATGTGGTGATCCTTGAAAGGTGAATCTGTGTGTTTTGGTGGTCAGCAACATTACCCCAACAAGTAGCACTTACTGGATTCACATTCCAAGTCAGTGCATGTGTTCGGGTATTGTTGGTGACAAATTGATGAATTCAGCCAGTCATGCAAAAAGATCCAAACATTCTCAAAGCTGGTGGTAAATCTGTTGCCATGTCACAATCAAGAAAACCCCAAAGAGAAGCACTTATGAACACAAGAATCATCAGTGTCTCCATTTGGAGTTATCTGAGAGTAATTTGTCCCAAAATCCTTGTGAATCATGTAGTTGATTTTGTCAAATAAAACTGCCCCAACAAGTAGCACTTACTGATTCAAATGACAAGCCAATGCTCGAGTTAGGGTAATACTAATGACGGATAATTAAGGATTGAAAGAGCAATTCTCTGAAAAAAACAAACATGATGTGGTGATCCTTGAAAGGTGAATCTGTGTGATTTGGTGATCAGCAACATTACCCCAACAAGTAGCACTTACTGGATTCACATTCCAAGTCAGTGCATGTGTTCGGGTATTGTTGGTGACAAATTGATGAATTCAGCCAGTCATGCAAAAAGATCCAAACATTCTCAATGCTGGTGGTAAATCTGCTGCCATGTCACAATCAAGACAACCCCAAAGAGAAGCACTTATGAACACAAGAATCATCAGTGTCTCCATTCAAGTTGATCTGAATGATTTGCTGCTGTCCTCATATACAGTCATATTTGCCAATGAAAGCGTCCCAACAAGTAGCACTTACCTGATTCCAAAGTACATGCTCAAGTCAGGTCCATATCACAGACACAACATGATTACTTGCTAGTTTCTCCAGCTCTTTCTTCTTGCATCTTCTGTGTTGAGTCCCTTCTGCAGTAGAAGTTGTGACTGTTTCACATTTTTGCCCATCTTTTATGCTCATTTCAACCAAACTCCGCCTTCATTCTACCAAGTATCAATGGTCTTGATAATTGGTCGTTTACAATTGGAATACCTGTACTTGGAGAGAAAGCCATCAAGTGAAAAACATGCAAGCAATTTGCATGTATAAAAGGTCAATCAGTGTGTCTGATATAACTCTGTTCCACACAAGGGTCTCTGCTTTATCTGCAAAGTTTACAAAAAACAAAAGCAACTTTCAAGTACAAATTTTGTAAGACTTTAACAAACTGTAAGACAACATTTATAGCTCAGGTTTTCAAGTGCAGCTTTGACTTCCTGAACATGCATTGGCCAGTAAAACTACCCCAACAAAAAGCACTTACTGCATTTACAAACCAAAGTTAGTGTTTATGTTAGGGTAACAATAATGACCAGAGCTAATTATTGATATTCAAACTGTATGGCATTTAATTGCTACTGATATAACCCGAGTTAACCTGCAATTTATTTATTATAGAATCAGTTTCGTAGGCTGATGTAGAACGTCTACTGAAACTTGTTGAGAAAGAAATACTTTGACCAGCTCAGGGATGATGTGTCCACTTTGAAGCTCTTTTCACATCCAAGAAAACCCCAAAGAGAAGCACTTATGAACACAAGAATCATCAGTGTCTCCATTTGGAGTTATCTGAGAGTAATTTGTCCCAAAATCCTTGTGAATCATGTAGTTGATTTTGTCAAATAAAACTACCCCAACAAGTAGCACTTACTGATTCAAATGACAAGCCAATGCTCGAGTTAGGGTAATACTAATGACGGATAATTAAGGATTGAAAGAGCAATTCTCTGAAAAAAACCAAATATGATGTGGTGATCCTTGAAAGGTGAATCTGTGTGTTTTGGTGGTCAGCAACATTACCCCAACAAGTAGCACTTACTGGATTCACATTCCAAGTCAGTGCATGTGTTCGGGTATTGTTGGTGACAAATTGATGAATTCAGCCAGTCATGCAAAAAGATCCAAACATTCTCAAAGCTGGTGGTAAATCTGTTGCCATGTCACAATCAAGAAAACCCCAAAGAGAAGCACTTATGAACACAAGAATCATCAGTGTCTCCATTTGGAGTTATCTGAGAGTAATTTGTCCCAAAATCCTTGTGAATCATGTAGTTGATTTTGTCAAATAAAACTGCCCCAACAAGTAGCACTTACTGATTCAAATGACAAGCCAATGCTCGAGTTAGGGTAATACTAATGACGGATAATTAAGGATTGAAAGAGCAATTCTCTGAAAAAAAACAAACATGATGTGGTGATCCTTGAAAGGTGAATCTGTGTGATTTGGTGATCAGCAACATTACCCCAACAAGTAGCACTTACTGGATTCACATTCCAAGTCAGTGCATGTGTTCGGGTATTGTTGGTGACAAATTGATGAATTCAGCCAGTCATGCAAAAAGATCCAAACATTCTCAATGCTGGTGGTAAATCTGTTGCCATGTCACAATCAAGACAACCCCAAAGAGAAGCACTTATGAACACAAGAATCATCAGTGTCTCCATTCAAGGTGATCTGAATGATTTGCTGCTGTCCTCATATACAGTCATATTTGCCAATGAAAGCGTCCCAACAAGTAGCACTTACCTGATTCATAAGTACATGCTCAAGTCAGGTCCATATCACAGACACAACATGATTACTTGCTAGTTTCTCCAGCTCTTTCTTCTTGCATCTTCTGTGTTGAGTCCCTTCTGCAGTAGAAGTTGTGACTGTTTCACATTTTTGCCCATCTTTTATGCTCATTTCAACCAAACTCCGCCTTCATTCTACCAAGTATCAATGGTCTTGATAATTGGTCGTTTACAATTGGAATACCTGTACTTGGAGAGAAAGCCATCAAGTGAAAAACATGCAAGCAATTTGCATGTGTAAAAGGTCAATCAGTGTGTCTGATATAACTCTGATCCACACAAGGGTCTCTGCTTTATCTGCAAAGTTTACAAAAAACAAAAGCAACTTTCAAGTACAAATTTTGTAAGACTTTAACAAACTGTAAGACAACATTTATAGCTCAGGTTTTCAAGTGCAGCTTTGACTTCCTGAACATGCATTGGCCAGTAAAACTACCCCAACAAAAAGCACTTACTGCATTTACAAACCAAAGTTAGTGTTTATGTTAGGGTAACAATAATGACCAGAGCTAATTATTGATATTCAAACTGTATGGCATTTAATTGCTACTGATATAACCCGAGTTAACCTGCAATTTATTTATTATAGAATCAGTTTCGTAGGCTGATGTAGAACGTCTACTGAAACTTGTTGAGAAAGAAATACTTTGACCAGCTCAGGGATGATGTGTCCACTTTGAAGCTCTTTTCACATCCAAGAAAACCCCAAAGAGAAGCACTTATGAACACAAGAATCATCAGTGTCTCCATTTGGAGTTATCTGAGAGTAATTTGTCCCAAAATCCTTGTGAATCATGTAGTTGATTTTGTCAAATAAAACTACCCCAACAAGTAGCACTTACTGATTCAAATGACAAGCCAATGCTCGAGTTAGGGTAATACTAATGACGGATAATTAAGGATTGAAAGAGCTATTCTCTGAAAAAAAACAAATATGATGTGGTGATCCTTGAAAGGTGAATCTGTGTGTTTTGGTGGTCAGCAACATTACCCCAACAAGTAGCACTTACTGGATTCACATTCCAAGTCAGTGCATGTGTTCGGGTATTGTTGGTGACAAATTGATGAATTCAGCCAGTCATGCAAAAAGATCCAAACATTCTCAAAGCTGGTGGTAAATCTGTTGCCATGTCACAATCAAGAAAACCCCAAAGAGAAGCACTTATGAACACAAGAATCATCAGTGTCTCCATTTGGAGTTATCTGAGAGTAATTTGTCCCAAAATCCTTGTGAATCATGTAGTTGATTTTGTCAAATAAAACTGCCCCAACAAGTAGCACTTACTGATTCAAATGACAAGCCAATGCTCGAGTTAGGGTAATACTAATGACGGATAATTAAGGATTGAAAGAGCAATTCTCTGAAAAAAAACAAACATGATGTGGTGATCCTTGAAAGGTGAATCTGTGTGATTTGGTGATCAGCAACATTACCCCAACAAGTAGCACTTACTGGATTCACATTCCAAGTCAGTGCATGTGTTCGGGTATTGTTGGTGACAAATTGATGAATTCAGCCAGTCATGCAAAAAGATCCAAACATTCTCAATGCTGGTGGTAAATCTGTTGCCATGTCACAATCAAGACAACCCCAAAGAGAAGCACTTATGAACACAAGAATCATCAGTGTCTCCATTCAAGGTGATCTGAATGATTTGCTGCTGTCCTCATATACAGTCATATTTGCCAATGAAAGCGTCCCAACAAGTAGCACTTACCTGATTCCAAAGTACATGCTCAAGTCAGGTCCATATCACAGACACAACATGATTACTTGCTAGTTTCTCCAGCTCTTTCTTCTTGCATCTTCTGTGTTGAGTCCCTTCTGCAGTAGAAGTTGTGACTGTTTCACATTTTTGCCCATCTTTTATGCTCATTTCAACCAAACTCCGCCTTCATTCTACCAAGTATCAATGGTCTTGATAATTGGTCGTTTACAATTGGAATACCTGTACTTGGAGAGAAAGCCATCAAGTGAAAAACATGCAAGCAATTTGCATGTGTAAAAGGTCAATCAGTGTGTCTGATATAACTCTGATCCACACAAGGGTCTCTGCTTTATCTGCAAAGTTTACAAAAAACAAAAGCAACTTTCAAGTACAAATTTTGTAAGACTTTAACAAACTGTAAGACAACATTTATAGCTCAGGTTTTCAAGTGCAGCTTTGACTTCCTGAACATGCATTGGCCAGTAAAACTACCCCAACAAAAAGCACTTACTGCATTTACAAACCAAAGTTAGTGTTTATGTTAGGGTAACAATAATGACCAGAGCTAATTATTGATATTCAAACTGTATGGCATTTAATTGCTACTGATATAACCCGAGTTAACCTGCAATTTATTTATTATAGAATCAGTTTCGTAGGCTGATGTAGAACGTCTACTGAAACTTGTTGAGAAAGAAATACTTTGACCAGCTCAGGGATGATGTGTCCACTTTGAAGCTCTTTTCACATCCAAGAAAACCCCAAAGAGAAGCACTTATGAACACAAGAATCATCAGTGTCTCCATTTGGAGTTATCTGAGAGTAATTTGTCCCAAAATCCTTGTGAATCATGTAGTTGATTTTGTCAAATAAAACTGCCCCAACAAGTAGCACTTACTGATTCAAATGACAAGCCAATGCTCGAGTTAGGGTAATACTAATGACGGATAATTAAGGATTGAAAGAGCAATTCTCTGAAAAAAACAAACATGATGTGGTGATCCTTGAAAGGTGAATCTGTGTGATTTGGTGATCAGCAACATTACCCCAACAAGTAGCACTTACTGGATTCACATTCCAAGTCAGTGCATGTGTTCGGGTATTGTTGGTGACAAATTGATGAATTCAGCCAGTCATGCAAAAAGATCCAAACATTCTCAATGCTGGTGGTAAATCTGCTGCCATGTCACAATCAAGACAACCCCAAAGAGAAGCACTTATGAACACAAGAATCATCAGTGTCTCCATTCAAGTTGATCTGAATGATTTGCTGCTGTCCTCATATACAGTCATATTTGCCAATGAAAGCGTCCCAACAAGTAGCACTTACCTGATTCCAAAGTACATGCTCAAGTCAGGTCCATATCACAGACACAACATGATTACTTGCTAGTTTCTCCAGCTCTTTCTTCTTGCATCTTCTGTGTTGAGTCCCTTCTGCAGTAGAAGTTGTGACTGTTTCACATTTTTGCCCATCTTTTATGCTCATTTCAACCAAACTCCGCCTTCATTCTACCAAGTATCAATGGTCTTGATAATTGGTCGTTTACAATTGGAATACCTGTACTTGGAGAGAAAGCCATCAAGTGAAAAACATGCAAGCAATTTGCATGTATAAAAGGTCAATCAGTGTGTCTGATATAACTCTGTTCCACACAAGGGTCTCTGCTTTATCTGCAAAGTTTACAAAAAACAAAAGCAACTTTCAAGTACAAATTTTGTAAGACTTTAACAAACTGTAAGACAACATTTATAGCTCAGGTTTTCAAGTGCAGCTTTGACTTCCTGAACATGCATTGGCCAGTAAAACTACCCCAACAAAAAGCACTTACTGCATTTACAAACCAAAGTTAGTGTTTATGTTAGGGTAACAATAATGACCAGAGCTAATTATTGATATTCAAACTGTATGGCATTTAATTGCTACTGATATAACCCGAGTTAACCTGCAATTTATTTATTATAGAATCAGTTTCGTAGGCTGATGTAGAACGTCTACTGAAACTTGTTGAGAAAGAAATACTTTGACCAGCTCAGGGATGATGTGTCCACTTTGAAGCTCTTTTCACATCCAAGAAAACCCCAAAGAGAAGCACTTATGAACACAAGAATCATCAGTGTCTCCATTTGGAGTTATCTGAGAGTAATTTGTCCCAAAATCCTTGTGAATCATGTAGTTGATTTTGTCAAATAAAACTACCCCAACAAGTAGCACTTACTGATTCAAATGACAAGCCAATGCTCGAGTTAGGGTAATACTAATGACGGATAATTAAGGATTGAAAGAGCAATTCTCTGAAAAAAACCAAATATGATGTGGTGATCCTTGAAAGGTGAATCTGTGTGTTTTGGTGGTCAGCAACATTACCCCAACAAGTAGCACTTACTGGATTCACATTCCAAGTCAGTGCATGTGTTCGGGTATTGTTGGTGACAAATTGATGAATTCAGCCAGTCATGCAAAAAGATCCAAACATTCTCAAAGCTGGTGGTAAATCTGTTGCCATGTCACAATCAAGAAAACCCCAAAGAGAAGCACTTATGAACACAAGAATCATCAGTGTCTCCATTTGGAGTTATCTGAGAGTAATTTGTCCCAAAATCCTTGTGAATCATGTAGTTGATTTTGTCAAATAAAACTGCCCCAACAAGTAGCACTTACTGATTCAAATGACAAGCCAATGCTCGAGTTAGGGTAATACTAATGACGGATAATTAAGGATTGAAAGAGCAATTCTCTGAAAAAAAACAAACATGATGTGGTGATCCTTGAAAGGTGAATCTGTGTGATTTGGTGATCAGCAACATTACCCCAACAAGTAGCACTTACTGGATTCACATTCCAAGTCAGTGCATGTGTTCGGGTATTGTTGGTGACAAATTGATGAATTCAGCCAGTCATGCAAAAAGATCCAAACATTCTCAATGCTGGTGGTAAATCTGTTGCCATGTCACAATCAAGACAACCCCAAAGAGAAGCACTTATGAACACAAGAATCATCAGTGTCTCCATTCAAGGTGATCTGAATGATTTGCTGCTGTCCTCATATACAGTCATATTTGCCAATGAAAGCGTCCCAACAAGTAGCACTTACCTGATTCATAAGTACATGCTCAAGTCAGGTCCATATCACAGACACAACATGATTACTTGCTAGTTTCTCCAGCTCTTTCTTCTTGCATCTTCTGTGTTGAGTCCCTTCTGCAGTAGAAGTTGTGACTGTTTCACATTTTTGCCCATCTTTTATGCTCATTTCAACCAAACTCCGCCTTCATTCTACCAAGTATCAATGGTCTTGATAATTGGTCGTTTACAATTGGAATACCTGTACTTGGAGAGAAAGCCATCAAGTGAAAAACATGCAAGCAATTTGCATGTGTAAAAGGTCAATCAGTGTGTCTGATATAACTCTGATCCACACAAGGGTCTCTGCTTTATCTGCAAAGTTTACAAAAAACAAAAGCAACTTTCAAGTACAAATTTTGTAAGACTTTAACAAACTGTAAGACAACATTTATAGCTCAGGTTTTCAAGTGCAGCTTTGACTTCCTGAACATGCATTGGCCAGTAAAACTACCCCAACAAAAAGCACTTACTGCATTTACAAACCAAAGTTAGTGTTTATGTTAGGGTAACAATAATGACCAGAGCTAATTATTGATATTCAAACTGTATGGCATTTAATTGCTACTGATATAACCCGAGTTAACCTGCAATTTATTTATTATAGAATCAGTTTCGTAGGCTGATGTAGAACGTCTACTGAAACTTGTTGAGAAAGAAATACTTTGACCAGCTCAGGGATGATGTGTCCACTTTGAAGCTCTTTTCACATCCAAGAAAACCCCAAAGAGAAGCACTTATGAACACAAGAATCATCAGTGTCTCCATTTGGAGTTATCTGAGAGTAATTTGTCCCAAAATCCTTGTGAATCATGTAGTTGATTTTGTCAAATAAAACTACCCCAACAAGTAGCACTTACTGATTCAAATGACAAGCCAATGCTCGAGTTAGGGTAATACTAATGACGGATAATTAAGGATTGAAAGAGCTATTCTCTGAAAAAAAACAAATATGATGTGGTGATCCTTGAAAGGTGAATCTGTGTGTTTTGGTGGTCAGCAACATTACCCCAACAAGTAGCACTTACTGGATTCACATTCCAAGTCAGTGCATGTGTTCGGGTATTGTTGGTGACAAATTGATGAATTCAGCCAGTCATGCAAAAAGATCCAAACATTCTCAAAGCTGGTGGTAAATCTGTTGCCATGTCACAATCAAGAAAACCCCAAAGAGAAGCACTTATGAACACAAGAATCATCAGTGTCTCCATTTGGAGTTATCTGAGAGTAATTTGTCCCAAAATCCTTGTGAATCATGTAGTTGATTTTGTCAAATAAAACTGCCCCAACAAGTAGCACTTACTGATTCAAATGACAAGCCAATGCTCGAGTTAGGGTAATACTAATGACGGATAATTAAGGATTGAAAGAGCAATTCTCTGAAAAAAAACAAACATGATGTGGTGATCCTTGAAAGGTGAATCTGTGTGATTTGGTGATCAGCAACATTACCCCAACAAGTAGCACTTACTGGATTCACATTCCAAGTCAGTGCATGTGTTCGGGTATTGTTGGTGACAAATTGATGAATTCAGCCAGTCATGCAAAAAGATCCAAACATTCTCAATGCTGGTGGTAAATCTGTTGCCATGTCACAATCAAGACAACCCCAAAGAGAAGCACTTATGAACACAAGAATCATCAGTGTCTCCATTCAAGGTGATCTGAATGATTTGCTGCTGTCCTCATATACAGTCATATTTGCCAATGAAAGCGTCCCAACAAGTAGCACTTACCTGATTCCAAAGTACATGCTCAAGTCAGGTCCATATCACAGACACAACATGATTACTTGCTAGTTTCTCCAGCTCTTTCTTCTTGCATCTTCTGTGTTGAGTCCCTTCTGCAGTAGAAGTTGTGACTGTTTCACATTTTTGCCCATCTTTTATGCTCATTTCAACCAAACTCCGCCTTCATTCTACCAAGTATCAATGGTCTTGATAATTGGTCGTTTACAATTGGAATACCTGTACTTGGAGAGAAAGCCATCAAGTGAAAAACATGCAAGCAATTTGCATGTGTAAAAGGTCAATCAGTGTGTCTGATATAACTCTGATCCACACAAGGGTCTCTGCTTTATCTGCAAAGTTTACAAAAAACAAAAGCAACTTTCAAGTACAAATTTTGTAAGACTTTAACAAACTGTAAGACAACATTTATAGCTCAGGTTTTCAAGTGCAGCTTTGACTTCCTGAACATGCATTGGCCAGTAAAACTACCCCAACAAAAAGCACTTACTGCATTTACAAACCAAAGTTAGTGTTTATGTTAGGGTAACAATAATGACCAGAGCTAATTATTGATATTCAAACTGTATGGCATTTAATTGCTACTGATATAACCCGAGTTAACCTGCAATTTATTTATTATAGAATCAGTTTCGTAGGCTGATGTAGAACGTCTACTGAAACTTGTTGAGAAAGAAATACTTTGACCAGCTCAGGGATGATGTGTCCACTTTGAAGCTCTTTTCACATCCAAGAAAACCCCAAAGAGAAGCACTTATGAACACAAGAATCATCAGTGTCTCCATTTGGAGTTATCTGAGAGTAATTTGTCCCAAAATCCTTGTGAATCATGTAGTTGATTTTGTCAAATAAAACTACCCCAACAAGTAGCACTTACTGATTCAAATGACAAGCCAATGCTCGAGTTAGGGTAATACTAATGACGGATAATTAAGGATTGAAAGAGCAATTCTCTGAAAAAAACCAAATATGATGTGGTGATCCTTGAAAGGTGAATCTGTGTGTTTTGGTGGTCAGCAACATTACCCCAACAAGTAGCACTTACTGGATTCACATTCCAAGTCAGTGCATGTGTTCGGGTATTGTTGGTGACAAATTGATGAATTCAGCCAGTCATGCAAAAAGATCCAAACATTCTCAATGCTGGTGGTAAATCTGTTGCCATGTCACAATCAAGAAAACCCCAAAGAGAAGCACTTATGAACACAAGAATCATCAGTGTCTCCATTTGGAGTTATCTGAGAGTAATTTGTCCCAAAATCCTTGTGAATCATGTAGTTGATTTTGTCAAATAAAACTGCCCCAACAAGTAGCACTTACTGATTCAAATGACAAGCCAATGCTCGAGTTAGGGTAATACTAATGACGGATAATTAAGGATTGAAAGAGCAATTCTCTGAAAAAAAAAATCATGATGTGGTGATCAGCAACATTACCCCAACAAGTAGCACTTACTGGATTCACATTCCAAGTCAGTGCATGTGTTCGGGTATTGTTGGTGACAAATTGATGAATTCAGCCAGTCATGCAAAAAGATCCAAACATTCTCAAAGCTGGTGGTAAATCTGCTGCCATGTCACAATCAAGACAACCCCAAAGAGAAGCATTTATGAACACAAGAATCATCAGTGTCTCCATTCAAGGTGATCTGAATGATTTGCTGCTGTCCTCATATACAGTCATATTTGCCAATGAAAGCGTCCCAACAAGTAGCACTTACCTGATTCCAAAGTACATGCTCAAGTCAGGTCCATATCACAGACACAACATGATTACTTGCTAGTTTCTCCAGCTCTTTCTTCTTGCATCTTCTGTGTTGAGTCCCTTCTGCAGTAGAAATTGTGACTGTTTCACATTTTTGCCCATCTTTTATGCTCATTTCAACCAAACTCCGCCTTCATTCTACCAAGTATCAATGGTCTTGATAATTGGTTGTTTACAATTGGAATACCTGTACTTGGAGAGAAAGCCATCAAGTGAAAAACATGCAAGCAATTTGCATGTATAAAAGGTCAATCAGTGTGTCTGATATAACTCTGATCCACACAAGGGTCTCTGCTTTATCTGCAAAGTTTACAAAAAACAAAAGCAACTTTCAAGTACAAATTTTGTAAGACTTTAACAAACTGTAAGACAACATTTATAGCTCAGGTTTTCAAGTGCAGCTTTGATTTCCTGAACATGCATTGGCCAGTAAAACTACCCCAACAAAAAGCACTTACTGCATTTACAAACCAAAGTTAGTGTTTATGTTAGGGTAACAATAATGACCAGAGCTAATTATTGATATTCAAACTGTATGGCATTTAATTGCTACTGATATAACCCGAGTTAACCTGCAATTTATTTATTATAGAATCAGTTTCGTAGGCTGATGTAGAACGTCTACTGAAACTTGTTGAGAAAAAATACTTTGACCAGCTCAGGGATGATGTGTCCACTTTGAAGCTCTTTTCACATCCAAGACAACCCCAAAGAGAAGCACTTATGAACACAAGAATCATCAGTGTCTCCATTTGGAGTTATCTGAGAGTAATTTGTCCCAAAATCCTTGTGAATCATGTAGTTGATTTTGTCAAATAAAACTACCCCAACAAGTAGCACTTACTGATTCAAATGACAAGCCAATGCTCGAGTTAGGGTAATACTAATGACGGATAATTAAGGATTGAAAGAGCAATTCTCTGAAAAAAACCAAACATGATGTGGTGATCCTTGAAAGGTGAATCTGTGTGTTTTGGTGGTCAGCAACATTACCCCAACAAGTAGCACTTACTGGATTCACATTCCAAGTCAGTGCATGTGTTCGGGTATTGTTGGTGACAAATTGATGAATTCAGCCAGTCATGCAAAAAGATCCAAACATTCTCAAAGCTGGTGGTAAATCTGTTGCCATGTCACAATCAAGAAAACCCCAAAGAGAAGCACTTATGAACACAAGAATCATCAGTGTCTCCATTTGGAGTTATCTGAGAGTAATTTGTCCCAAAATCCTTGTGAATCATGTAGTTGATTTTGTCAAATAAAACTGCCCCAACAAGTAGCACTTACTGATTCAAATGACAAGCCAATGCTCGAGTTAGGGTAATACTAATGACGGATAATTAAGGATTGAAAGAGCAATTCTCTGAAAAAAAACAAATATGATGTGGTGATCCTTGAAAGGTGAATCTGTGTGTTTTGGTGGTCAGCAACATTACCCCAACAAGTAGCACTTACTGGATTCACATTCCAAGTCAGTGCATGTGTTCGGGTATTGTTGGTGACAAATTGATGAATTCAGCCAGTCATGCAAAAAGATCCAAACATTCTCAAAGCTGGTGGTAAATCTGTTGCCATGTCACAATCAAGAAAACCCCAAAGAGAAGCACTTATGAACACAAGAATCATCAGTGTTTCCATTTGGAGTTATCTGAGAGTAATTTGTCCCAAAATCCTTGTGAATCATGTAGTTGATTTTGTCAAATAAAACTGCCCCAACAAGTAGCACTTACTGATTCAAATGACAAGCCAATGCTCGAGTTAGGGTAATACTAATGACGGATAATTAAGGATTGAAAGAGCAATTCTCTGAAAAAAAACAAACATGATGTGGTGATCCTTGAAAGGTGAATCTGTGTGATTTGGTGATCAGCAACATTACCCCAACAAGTAGCACTTACTGGATTCACATTCCAAGTCAGTGCATGTGTTCGGGTATTGTTGGTGACAAATTGATGAATTCAGCCAGTCATGCAAAAAGATCCAAACATTCTCAATGCTGGTGGTAAATCTGTTGCCATGTCACAATCAAGACAACCCCAAAGAGAAGCACTTATGAACACAAGAATCATCAGTGTCTCCATTCAAGGTGATCTGAATGATTTGCTGCTGTCCTCATATACAGTCATATTTGCCAATGAAAGCGTCCCAACAAGTAGCACTTACCTGATTCCAAAGTACATGCTCAAGTCAGGTCCATATCACAGACACAACATGATTACTTGCTAGTTTCTCCAGCTCTTTCTTCTTGCATCTTCTGTGTTGAGTCCCTTCTGCAGTAGAAGTTGTGACTGTTTCACATTTTTGCCCATCTTTTATGCTCATTTCAACCAAACTCCGCCTTCATTCTACCAAGTATCAATGGTCTTGATAATTGGTCGTTTACAATTGGAATACCTGTACTTGGAGAGAAAGCCATCAAGTGAAAAACATGCAAGCAATTTGCATGTATAAAAGGTCAATCAGTGTGTCTGATATAACTCTGATCCACACAAGGGTCTCTGCTTTATCTGCAAAGTTTACAAAAAACAAAAGCAACTTTCAAGTACAAATTTTGTAAGACTTTAACAAACTGTAAGACAACATTTATAGCTCAGGTTTTCAAGTGCAGCTTTGACTTCCTGAACATGCATTGGCCAGTAAAACTACCCCAACAAAAAGCACTTACTGCATTTACAAACCAAAGTTAGTGTTTATGTTAGGGTAACAATAATGACCAGAGCTAATTATTGATATTCAAACTGTATGGCATTTAATTGCTACTGATATAACCCGAGTTAACCTGCAATTTATTTATTATAGAATCAGTTTCGTAGGCTGATGTAGAACGTCTACTGAAACTTGTTGAGAAAGAAATACTTTGACCAGCTCAGGGATGATGTGTCCACTTTGAAGCTCTTTTCACATCCAAGAAAACCCCAAAGAGAAGCACTTATGAACACAAGAATCATCAGTGTCTCCATTTGGAGTTATCTGAGAGTAATTTGTCCCAAAATCCTTGTGAATCATGTAGTTGATTTTGTCAAATAAAACTACCCCAACAAGTAGCACTTACTGATTCAAATGACAAGCCAATGCTCGAGTTAGGGTAATACTAATGACGGATAATTAAGGATTGAAAGAGCTATTCTCTGAAAAAAAACAAATATGATGTGGTGATCCTTGAAAGGTGAATCTGTGTGTTTTGGTGGTCAGCAACATTACCCCAACAAGTAGCACTTACTGGATTCACATTCCAAGTCAGTGCATGTGTTCGGGTATTGTTGGTGACAAATTGATGAATTCAGCCAGTCATGCAAAAAGATCCAAACATTCTCAAAGCTGGTGGTAAATCTGTTGCCATGTCACAATCAAGAAAACCCCAAAGAGAAGCACTTATGAACACAAGAATCATCAGTGTCTCCATTTGGAGTTATCTGAGAGTAATTTGTCCCAAAATCCTTGTGAATCATGTAGTTGATTTTGTCAAATAAAACTGCCCCAACAAGTAGCACTTACTGATTCAAATGACAAGCCAATGCTCGAGTTAGGGTAATACTAATGACGGATAATTAAGGATTGAAAGAGCAATTCTCTGAAAAAAAACAAACATGATGTGGTGATCCTTGAAAGGTGAATCTGTGTGATTTGGTGATCAGCAACATTACCCCAACAAGTAGCACTTACTGGATTCACATTCCAAGTCAGTGCATGTGTTCGGGTATTGTTGGTGACAAATTGATGAATTCAGCCAGTCATGCAAAAAGATCCAAACATTCTCAATGCTGGTGGTAAATCTGTTGCCATGTCACAATCAAGACAAGCCCAAAGAGAAGCACTTATGAACACAAGAATCATCAGTGTCTCCATTCAAGGTGATCTGAATGATTTGCTGCTGTCCTCATATACAGTCATATTTGCCAATGAAAGCGTCCCAACAAGTAGCACTTACCTGATTCATAAGTACATGCTCAAGTCAGGTCCATATCACAGACACAACATGATTACTTGCTAGTTTCTCCAGCTCTTTCTTCTTGCATCTTCTGTGTTGAGTCCCTTCTGCAGTAGAAGTTGTGACTGTTTCACATTTTTGCCCATCTTTTATGCTCATTTCAACCAAACTCCGCCTTCATTCTACCAAGTATCAATGGTCTTGATAATTGGTCGTTTACAATTGGAATACCTGTACTTGGAGAGAAAGCCATCAAGTGAAAAACATGCAAGCAATTTGCATGTATAAAAGGTCAATCAGTGTGTCTGATATAACTCTGATCCACACAAGGGTCTCTGCTTTATCTGCAAAGTTTACAAAAAACAAAAGCAACTTTCAAGTACAAATTTTGTAAGACTTTAACAAACTGTAAGACAACATTTATAGCTCAGGTTTTCAAGTGCAGCTTTGACTTCCTGAACATGCATTGGCCAGTAAAACTACCCCAACAAAAAGCACTTACTGCATTTACAAACCAAAGTTAGTGTTTATGTTAGGGTAACAACAATGACCAGAGCTAATTATTGATATTCAAACTGTATGGCATTTAATTGCTACTGATATAACCCGAGTTAACCTGCAATTTATTTATTATAGAATCAGTTTCGTAGGCTGATGTAGAACGTCTACTGAAACTTGTTGAGAAAGAAATACTTTGACCAGCTCAGGGATGATGTGTCCACTTTGAAGCTCTTTTCACATCCAAGAAAACCCCAAAGAGAAGCACTTATGAACACAAGAATCATCAGTGTCTCCATTTGGAGTTATCTGAGAGTAATTTGTCCCAAAATCCTTGTGAATCATGTAGTTGATTTTGTCAAATAAAACTACCCCAACAAGTAGCACTTACTGATTCAAATGACAAGCCAATGCTCGAGTTAGGGTAATACTAATGACGGATAATTAAGGATTGAAAGAGCAATTCTCTGAAAAAAAACAAATATGATGTGGTGATCCTTGAAAGGTGAATCTGTGTGTTTTGGTGGTCAGCAACATTACCCCAACAAGTAGCACTTACTGGATTCACATTCCAAGTCAGTGCATGTGTTCGGGTATTGTTGGTGACAAATTGATGAATTCAGCCAGTCATGCAAAAAGATCCAAACATTCTCAAAGCTGGTGGTAAATCTGTTGCCATGTCACAATCAAGAAAACCCCAAAGAGAAGCACTTATGAACACAAGAATCATCAGTGTCTCCATTTGGAGTTATCTGAGAGTAATTTGTCCCAAAATCCTTGTGAATCATGTAGTTGATTTTGTCAAATAAAACTGCCCCAACAAGTAGCACTTACTGATTCAAATGACAAGCCAATGCTCGAGTTAGGGTAATACTAATGACGGATAATTAAGGATTGAAAGAGCAATTCTCTGAAAAAAAACAAACATGATGTGGTGATCCTTGAAAGGTGAATCTGTGTGATTTGGTGATCAGCAACATTACCCCAACAAGTAGCACTTACTGGATTCACATTCCAAGTCAGTGCATGTGTTCGGGTATTGTTGGTGACAAATTGATGAATTCAGCCAGTCATGCAAAAAGATCCAAACATTCTCAATGCTGGTGGTAAATCTGTTGCCATGTCACAATCAAGACAACCCCAAAGAGAAGCACTTATGAACACAAGAATCATCAGTGTCTCCATTCAAGGTGATCTGAATGATTTGCTGCTGTCCTCATATACAGTCATATTTGCCAATGAAAGCGTCCCAACAAGTAGCACTTACCTGATTCATAAGTACATGCTCAAGTCAGGTCCATATCACAGACACAACATGATTACTTGCTAGTTTCTCCAGCTCTTTCTTCTTGCATCTTCTGTGTTGAGTCCCTTCTGCAGTAGAAGTTGTGACTGTTTCACATTTTTGCCCATCTTTTATGCTCATTTCAACCAAACTCCGCCTTCATTCTACCAAGTATCAATGGTCTTGATAATTGGTCGTTTACAATTGGAATACCTGTACTTGGAGAGAAAGCCATCAAGTGAAAAACATGCAAGCAATTTGCATGTATAAAAGGTCAATCAGTGTGTCTGATATAACTCTGATCCACACAAGGGTCTCTGCTTTATCTGCAAAGTTTACAAAAAACAAAAGCAACTTTCAAGTACAAATTTTGTAAGACTTTAACAAACTGTAAGACAACATTTATAGCTCAGGTTTTCAAGTGCAGCTTTGACTTCCTGAACATGCATTGGCCAGTAAAACTACCCCAACAAAAAGCACTTACTGCATTTACAAACCAAAGTTAGTGTTTATGTTAGGGTAACAACAATGACCAGAGCTAATTATTGATATTCAAACTGTATGGCATTTAATTGCTACTGATATAACCCGAGTTAACCTGCAATTTATTTATTATAGAATCAGTTTCGTAGGCTGATGTAGAACGTCTACTGAAACTTGTTGAGAAAGAAATACTTTGACCAGCTCAGGGATGATGTGTCCACTTTGAAGCTCTTTTCACATCCAAGAAAACCCCAAAGAGAAGCACTTATGAACACAAGAATCATCAGTGTCTCCATTTGGAGTTATCTGAGAGTAATTTGTCCCAAAATCCTTGTGAATCATGTAGTTGATTTTGTCAAATAAAACTACCCCAACAAGTAGCACTTACTGATTCAAATGACAAGCCAATGCTCGAGTTAGGGTAATACTAATGACGGATAATTAAGGATTGAAAGAGCAATTCTCTGGAAAAAAAACAAATATGATGTGGTGATCCTTGAAAGGTGAATCTGTGTGTTTTGGTGGTCAGCAACATTACCCCAACAAGTAGCACTTACTGGATTCACATTCCAAGTCAGTGCATGTGTTCGGGTATTGTTGGTGACAAATTGATGAATTCAGCCAGTCATGCAAAAAGATCCAAACATTCTCAAAGCTGGTGGTAAATCTGTTGCCATGTCACAATCAAGAAAACCCCAAAGAGAAGCACTTATGAACACAAGAATCATCAGTGTCTCCATTTGGAGTTATCTGAGAGTAATTTGTCCCAAAATCCTTGTGAATCATGTAGTTGATTTTGTCAAATAAAACTGCCCCAACAAGTAGCACTTACTGATTCAAATGACAAGCCAATGCTCGAGTTAGGGTAATACTAATGACGGATAATTAAGGATTGAAAGAGCAATTCTCTGAAAAAAAACAAACATGATGTGGTGATCCTTGAAAGGTGAATCTGTGTGATTTGGTGATCAGCAACATTACCCCAACAAGTAGCACTTACTGGATTCACATTCCAAGTCAGTGCATGTGTTCGGGTATTGTTGGTGACAAATTGATGAATTCAGCCAGTCATGCAAAAAGATCCAAACATTCTCAATGCTGGTGGTAAATCTGTTGCCATGTCACAATCAAGACAAGCCCAAAGAGAAGCACTTATGAACACAAGAATCATCAGTGTCTCCATTCAAGGTGATCTGAATGATTTGCTGCTGTCCTCATATACAGTCATATTTGCCAATGAAAGCGTCCCAACAAGTAGCACTTACCTGATTCATAAGTACATGCTCAAGTCAGGTCCATATCACAGACACAACATGATTACTTGCTAGTTTCTCCAGCTCTTTCTTCTTGCATCTTCTGTGTTGAGTCCCTTCTGCAGTAGAAGTTGTGACTGTTTCACATTTTTGCCCATCTTTTATGCTCATTTCAACCAAACTCCGCCTTCATTCTACCAAGTATCAATGGTCTTGATAATTGGTCGTTTACAATTGGAATACCTGTACTTGGAGAGAAAGCCATCAAGTGAAAAACATGCAAGCAATTTGCATGTATAAAAGGTCAATCAGTGTGTCTGATATAACTCTGATCCACACAAGGGTCTCTGCTTTATCTGCAAAGTTTACAAAAAACAAAAGCAACTTTCAAGTACAAATTTTGTAAGACTTTAACAAACTGTAAGACAACATTTATAGCTCAGGTTTTCAAGTGCAGCTTTGACTTCCTGAACATGCATTGGCCAGTAAAACTACCCCAACAAAAAGCACTTACTGCATTTACAAACCAAAGTTAGTGTTTATGTTAGGGTAACAACAATGACCAGAGCTAATTATTGATATTCAAACTGTATGGCATTTAATTGCTACTGATATAACCCGAGTTAACCTGCAATTTATTTATTATAGAATCAGTTTCGTAGGCTGATGTAGAACGTCTACTGAAACTTGTTGAGAAAGAAATACTTTGACCAGCTCAGGGATGATGTGTCCACTTTGAAGCTCTTTTCACATCCAAGAAAACCCCAAAGAGAAGCACTTATGAACACAAGAATCATCAGTGTCTCCATTTGGAGTTATCTGAGAGTAATTTGTCCCAAAATCCTTGTGAATCATGTAGTTGATTTTGTCAAATAAAACTACCCCAACAAGTAGCACTTACTGATTCAAATGACAAGCCAATGCTCGAGTTAGGGTAATACTAATGACGGATAATTAAGGATTGAAAGAGCAATTCTCTGGAAAAAAAACAAATATGATGTGGTGATCCTTGAAAGGTGAATCTGTGTGTTTTGGTGGTCAGCAACATTACCCCAACAAGTAGCACTTACTGGATTCACATTCCAAGTCAGTGCATGTGTTCGGGTATTGTTGGTGACAAATTGATGAATTCAGCCAGTCATGCAAAAAGATCCAAACATTCTCAAAGCTGGTGGTAAATCTGTTGCCATGTCACAATCAAGAAAACCCCAAAGAGAAGCACTTATGAACACAAGAATCATCAGTGTCTCCATTTGGAGTTATCTGAGAGTAATTTGTCCCAAAATCCTTGTGAATCATGTAGTTGATTTTGTCAAATAAAACTACCCCAACAAGTAGCACTTACTGATTCAAATGACAAGCCAATGCTCGAGTTAGGGTAATACTAATGACGGATAATTAAGGATTGAAAGAGCAATTCTCTGAAAAAAAACAAATATGATGTGGTGATCCTTGAAAGGTGAATCTGTGTGTTTTGGTGGTCAGCAACATTACCCCAACAAGTAGCACTTACTGGATTCACATTCCAAGTCAGTGCATGTGTTCGGGTATTGTTGGTGACAAATTGATGAATTCAGCCAGTCATGCAAAAAGATCCAAACATTCTCAAAGCTGGTGGTAAATCTGTTGCCATGTCACAATCAAGAAAACCCCAAAGAGAAGCACTTATGAACACAAGAATCATCAGTGTCTCCATTTGGAGTTATCTGAGAGTAATTTGTCCCAAAATCCTTGTGAATCATGTAGTTGATTTTGTCAAATAAAACTGCCCCAACAAGTAGCACTTACTGATTCAAATGACAAGCCAATGCTCGAGTTAGGGTAATACTAATGACGGATAATTAAGGATTGAAAGAGCAATTCTCTGAAAAAAAACAAACATGATGTGGTGATCCTTGAAAGGTGAATCTGTGTGATTTGGTGATCAGCAACATTACCCCAACAAGTAGCACTTACTGGATTCACATTCCAAGTCAGTGCATGTGTTCGGGTATTGTTGGTGACAAATTGATGAATTCAGCCAGTCATGCAAAAAGATCCAAACATTCTCAATGCTGGTGGTAAATCTGTTGCCATGTCACAATCAAGACAACCCCAAAGAGAAGCACTTATGAACACAAGAATCATCAGTGTCTCCATTCAAGGTGATCTGAATGATTTGCTGCTGTCCTCATATACAGTCATATTTGCCAATGAAAGCGTCCCAACAAGTAGCACTTACCTGATTCATAAGTACATGCTCAAGTCAGGTCCATATCACAGACACAACATGATTACTTGCTAGTTTCTCCAGCTCTTTCTTCTTGCATCTTCTGTGTTGAGTCCCTTCTGCAGTAGAAGTTGTGACTGTTTCACATTTTTGCCCATCTTTTATGCTCATTTCAACCAAACTCCGCCTTCATTCTACCAAGTATCAATGGTCTTGATAATTGGTCGTTTACAATTGGAATACCTGTACTTGGAGAGAAAGCCATCAAGTGAAAAACATGCAAGCAATTTGCATGTATAAAAGGTCAATCAGTGTGTCTGATATAACTCTGATCCACACAAGGGTCTCTGCTTTATCTGCAAAGTTTACAAAAAACAAAAGCAACTTTCAAGTACAAATTTTGTAAGACTTTAACAAACTGTAAGACAACATTTATAGCTCAGGTTTTCAAGTGCAGCTTTGACTTCCTGAACATGCATTGGCCAGTAAAACTACCCCAACAAAAAGCACTTACTGCATTTACAAACCAAAGTTAGTGTTTATGTTAGGGTAACAACAATGACCAGAGCTAATTATTGATATTCAAACTGTATGGCATTTAATTGCTACTGATATAACCCGAGTTAACCTGCAATTTATTTATTATAGAATCAGTTTCGTAGGCTGATGTAGAACGTCTACTGAAACTTGTTGAGAAAGAAATACTTTGACCAGCTCAGGGATGATGTGTCCACTTTGAAGCTCTTTTCACATCCAAGAAAACCCCAAAGAGAAGCACTTATGAACACAAGAATCATCAGTGTCTCCATTTGGAGTTATCTGAGAGTAATTTGTCCCAAAATCCTTGTGAATCATGTAGTTGATTTTGTCAAATAAAACTACCCCAACAAGTAGCACTTACTGATTCAAATGACAAGCCAATGCTCGAGTTAGGGTAATACTAATGACGGATAATTAAGGATTGAAAGAGCAATTCTCTGAAAAAAAACAAATATGATGTGGTGATCCTTGAAAGGTGAATCTGTGTGTTTTGGTGGTCAGCAACATTACCCCAACAAGTAGCACTTACTGGATTCACATTCCAAGTCAGTGCATGTGTTCGGGTATTGTTGGTGACAAATTGATGAATTCAGCCAGTCATGCAAAAAGATCCAAACATTCTCAAAGCTGGTGGTAAATCTGTTGCCATGTCACAATCAAGAAAACCCCAAAGAGAAGCACTTATGAACACAAGAATCATCAGTGTCTCCATTTGGAGTTATCTGAGAGTAATTTGTCCCAAAATCCTTGTGAATCATGTAGTTGATTTTGTCAAATAAAACTGCCCCAACAAGTAGCACTTACTGATTCAAATGACAAGCCAATGCTCGAGTTAGGGTAATACTAATGACGGATAATTAAGGATTGAAAGAGCAATTCTCTGAAAAAAAACAAACATGATGTGGTGATCCTTGAAAGGTGAATCTGTGTGATTTGGTGATCAGCAACATTACCCCAACAAGTAGCACTTACTGGATTCACATTCCAAGTCAGTGCATGTGTTCGGGTATTGTTGGTGACAAATTGATGAATTCAGCCAGTCATGCAAAAAGATCCAAACATTCTCAATGCTGGTGGTAAATCTGTTGCCATGTCACAATCAAGACAACCCCAAAGAGAAGCACTTATGAACACAAGAATCATCAGTGTCTCCATTCAAGGTGATCTGAATGATTTGCTGCTGTCCTCATATACAGTCATATTTGCCAATGAAAGCGTCCCAACAAGTAGCACTTACCTGATTCCAAAGTACATGCTCAAGTCAGGTCCATATCACAGACACAACATGATTACTTGCTAGTTTCTCCAGCTCTTTCTTCTTGCATCTTCTGTGTTGAGTCCCTTCTGCAGTAGAAGTTGTGACTGTTTCACATTTTTGCCCATCTTTTATGCTCATTTCAACCAAACTCCGCCTTCATTCTACCAAGTATCAATGGTCTTGATAATTGGTCGTTTACAATTGGAATACCTGTACTTGGAGAGAAAGCCATCAAGTGAAAAACATGCAAGCAATTTGCATGTGTAAAAGGTCAATCAGTGTGTCTGATATAACTCTGATCCACACAAGGGTCTCTGCTTTATCTGCAAAGTTTACAAAAAACAAAAGCAACTTTCAAGTACAAATTTTGTAAGACTTTAACAAACTGTAAGACAACATTTATAGCTCAGGTTTTCAAGTGCAGCTTTGACTTCCTGAACATGCATTGGCCAGTAAAACTACCCCAACAAAAAGCACTTACTGCATTTACAAACCAAAGTTAGTGTTTATGTTAGGGTAACAACAATGACCAGAGCTAATTATTGATATTCAAACTGTATGGCATTTAATTGCTACTGATATAACCCGAGTTAACCTGCAATTTATTTATTATAGAATCAGTTTCGTAGGCTGATGTAGAACGTCTACTGAAACTTGTTGAGAAAGAAATACTTTGACCAGCTCAGGGATGATGTGTCCACTTTGAAGCTCTTTTCACATCCAAGAAAACCCCAAAGAGAAGCACTTATGAACACAAGAATCATCAGTGTCTCCATTTGGAGTTATCTGAGAGTAATTTGTCCCAAAATCCTTGTGAATCATGTAGTTGATTTTGTCAAATAAAACTACCCCAACAAGTAGCACTTACTGATTCAAATGACAAGCCAATGCTCGAGTTAGGGTAATACTAATGACGGATAATTAAGGATTGAAAGAGCTATTCTCTGAAAAAAAACAAATATGATGTGGTGATCCTTGAAAGGTGAATCTGTGTGTTTTGGTGGTCAGCAACATTACCCCAACAAGTAGCACTTACTGGATTCACATTCCAAGTCAGTGCATGTGTTCGGGTATTGTTGGTGACAAATTGATGAATTCAGCCAGTCATGCAAAAAGATCCAAACATTCTCAAAGCTGGTGGTAAATCTGTTGCCATGTCACAATCAAGAAAACCCCAAAGAGAAGCACTTATGAACACAAGAATCATCAGTGTCTCCATTTGGAGTTATCTGAGAGTAATTTGTCCCAAAATCCTTGTGAATCATGTAGTTGATTTTGTCAAATAAAACTGCCCCAACAAGTAGCACTTACTGATTCAAATGACAAGCCAATGCTCGAGTTAGGGTAATACTAATGACGGATAATTAAGGATTGAAAGAGCAATTCTCTGAAAAAAAACAAACATGATGTGGTGATCCTTGAAAGGTGAATCTGTGTGATTTGGTGATCAGCAACATTACCCCAACAAGTAGCACTTACTGGATTCACATTCCAAGTCAGTGCATGTGTTCGGGTATTGTTGGTGACAAATTGATGAATTCAGCCAGTCATGCAAAAAGATCCAAACATTCTCAATGCTGGTGGTAAATCTGTTGCCATGTCACAATCAAGACAACCCCAAAGAGAAGCACTTATGAACACAAGAATCATCAGTGTCTCCATTCAAGGTGATCTGAATGATTTGCTGCTGTCCTCATATACAGTCATATTTGCCAATGAAAGCGTCCCAACAAGTAGCACTTACCTGATTCCAAAGTACATGCTCAAGTCAGGTCCATATCACAGACACAACATGATTACTTGCTAGTTTCTCCAGCTCTTTCTTCTTGCATCTTCTGTGTTGAGTCCCTTCTGCAGTAGAAGTTGTGACTGTTTCACATTTTTGCCCATCTTTTATGCTCATTTCAACCAAACTCCGCCTTCATTCTACCAAGTATCAATGGTCTTGATAATTGGTCGTTTACAATTGGAATACCTGTACTTGGAGAGAAAGCCATCAAGTGAAAAACATGCAAGCAATTTGCATGTGTAAAAGGTCAATCAGTGTGTCTGATATAACTCTGATCCACACAAGGGTCTCTGCTTTATCTGCAAAGTTTACAAAAAACAAAAGCAACTTTCAAGTACAAATTTTGTAAGACTTTAACAAACTGTAAGACAACATTTATAGCTCAGGTTTTCAAGTGCAGCTTTGACTTCCTGAACATGCATTGGCCAGTAAAACTACCCCAACAAAAAGCACTTACTGCATTTACAAACCAAAGTTAGTGTTTATGTTAGGGTAACAATAATGACCAGAGCTAATTATTGATATTCAAACTGTATGGCATTTAATTGCTACTGATATAACCCGAGTTAACCTGCAATTTATTTATTATAGAATCAGTTTCGTAGGCTGATGTAGAACGTCTACTGAAACTTGTTGAGAAAGAAATACTTTGACCAGCTCAGGGATGATGTGTCCACTTTGAAGCTCTTTTCACATCCAAGAAAACCCCAAAGAGAAGCACTTATGAACACAAGAATCATCAGTGTCTCCATTTGGAGTTATCTGAGAGTAATTTGTCCCAAAATCCTTGTGAATCATGTAGTTGATTTTGTCAAATAAAACTACCCCAACAAGTAGCACTTACTGATTCAAATGACAAGCCAATGCTCGAGTTAGGGTAATACTAATGACGGATAATTAAGGATTGAAAGAGCAATTCTCTGAAAAAAACCAAATATGATGTGGTGATCCTTGAAAGGTGAATCTGTGTGTTTTGGTGGTCAGCAACATTACCCCAACAAGTAGCACTTACTGGATTCACATTCCAAGTCAGTGCATGTGTTCGGGTATTGTTGGTGACAAATTGATGAATTCAGCCAGTCATGCAAAAAGATCCAAACATTCTCAATGCTGGTGGTAAATCTGTTGCCATGTCACAATCAAGAAAACCCCAAAGAGAAGCACTTATGAACACAAGAATCATCAGTGTCTCCATTTGGAGTTATCTGAGAGTAATTTGTCCCAAAATCCTTGTGAATCATGTAGTTGATTTTGTCAAATAAAACTGCCCCAACAAGTAGCACTTACTGATTCAAATGACAAGCCAATGCTCGAGTTAGGGTAATACTAATGACGGATAATTAAGGATTGAAAGAGCAATTCTCTGAAAAAAAAAATCATGATGTGGTGATCAGCAACATTACCCCAACAAGTAGCACTTACTGGATTCACATTCCAAGTCAGTGCATGTGTTCGGGTATTGTTGGTGACAAATTGATGAATTCAGCCAGTCATGCAAAAAGATCCAAACATTCTCAAAGCTGGTGGTAAATCTGCTGCCATGTCACAATCAAGACAACCCCAAAGAGAAGCATTTATGAACACAAGAATCATCAGTGTCTCCATTCAAGGTGATCTGAATGATTTGCTGCTGTCCTCATATACAGTCATATTTGCCAATGAAAGCGTCCCAACAAGTAGCACTTACCTGATTCCAAAGTACATGCTCAAGTCAGGTCCATATCACAGACACAACATGATTACTTGCTAGTTTCTCCAGCTCTTTCTTCTTGCATCTTCTGTGTTGAGTCCCTTCTGCAGTAGAAATTGTGACTGTTTCACATTTTTGCCCATCTTTTATGCTCATTTCAACCAAACTCCGCCTTCATTCTACCAAGTATCAATGGTCTTGATAATTGGTTGTTTACAATTGGAATACCTGTACTTGGAGAGAAAGCCATCAAGTGAAAAACATGCAAGCAATTTGCATGTATAAAAGGTCAATCAGTGTGTCTGATATAACTCTGATCCACACAAGGGTCTCTGCTTTATCTGCAAAGTTTACAAAAAACAAAAGCAACTTTCAAGTACAAATTTTGTAAGACTTTAACAAACTGTAAGACAACATTTATAGCTCAGGTTTTCAAGTGCAGCTTTGATTTCCTGAACATGCATTGGCCAGTAAAACTACCCCAACAAAAAGCACTTACTGCATTTACAAACCAAAGTTAGTGTTTATGTTAGGGTAACAATAATGACCAGAGCTAATTATTGATATTCAAACTGTATGGCATTTAATTGCTACTGATATAACCCGAGTTAACCTGCAATTTATTTATTATAGAATCAGTTTCGTAGGCTGATGTAGAACGTCTACTGAAACTTGTTGAGAAAAAATACTTTGACCAGCTCAGGGATGATGTGTCCACTTTGAAGCTCTTTTCACATCCAAGACAACCCCAAAGAGAAGCACTTATGAACACAAGAATCATCAGTGTCTCCATTTGGAGTTATCTGAGAGTAATTTGTCCCAAAATCCTTGTGAATCATGTAGTTGATTTTGTCAAATAAAACTACCCCAACAAGTAGCACTTACTGATTCAAATGACAAGCCAATGCTCGAGTTAGGGTAATACTAATGACGGATAATTAAGGATTGAAAGAGCAATTCTCTGAAAAAAACCAAACATGATGTGGTGATCCTTGAAAGGTGAATCTGTGTGTTTTGGTGGTCAGCAACATTACCCCAACAAGTAGCACTTACTGGATTCACATTCCAAGTCAGTGCATGTGTTCGGGTATTGTTGGTGACAAATTGATGAATTCAGCCAGTCATGCAAAAAGATCCAAACATTCTCAAAGCTGGTGGTAAATCTGTTGCCATGTCACAATCAAGAAAACCCCAAAGAGAAGCACTTATGAACACAAGAATCATCAGTGTCTCCATTTGGAGTTATCTGAGAGTAATTTGTCCCAAAATCCTTGTGAATCATGTAGTTGATTTTGTCAAATAAAACTGCCCCAACAAGTAGCACTTACTGATTCAAATGACAAGCCAATGCTCGAGTTAGGGTAATACTAATGACGGATAATTAAGGATTGAAAGAGCAATTCTCTGAAAAAAACAAACATGATGTGGTGATCCTTGAAAGGTGAATCTGTGTGATTTGGTGATCAGCAACATTACCCCAACAAGTAGCACTTACTGGATTCACATTCCAAGTCAGTGCATGTGTTCGGGTATTGTTGGTGACAAATTGATGAATTCAGCCAGTCATGCAAAAAGATCCAAACATTCTCAATGCTGGTGGTAAATCTGCTGCCATGTCACAATCAAGACAACCCCAAAGAGAAGCACTTATGAACACAAGAATCATCAGTGTCTCCATTCAAGTTGATCTGAATGATTTGCTGCTGTCCTCATATACAGTCATATTTGCCAATGAAAGCGTCCCAACAAGTAGCACTTACCTGATTCCAAAGTACATGCTCAAGTCAGGTCCATATCACAGACACAACATGATTACTTGCTAGTTTCTCCAGCTCTTTCTTCTTGCATCTTCTGTGTTGAGTCCCTTCTGCAGTAGAAGTTGTGACTGTTTCACATTTTTGCCCATCTTTTATGCTCATTTCAACCAAACTCCGCCTTCATTCTACCAAGTATCAATGGTCTTGATAATTGGTCGTTTACAATTGGAATACCTGTACTTGGAGAGAAAGCCATCAAGTGAAAAACATGCAAGCAATTTGCATGTATAAAAGGTCAATCAGTGTGTCTGATATAACTCTGTTCCACACAAGGGTCTCTGCTTTATCTGCAAAGTTTACAAAAAACAAAAGCAACTTTCAAGTACAAATTTTGTAAGACTTTAACAAACTGTAAGACAACATTTATAGCTCAGGTTTTCAAGTGCAGCTTTGACTTCCTGAACATGCATTGGCCAGTAAAACTACCCCAACAAAAAGCACTTACTGCATTTACAAACCAAAGTTAGTGTTTATGTTAGGGTAACAATAATGACCAGAGCTAATTATTGATATTCAAACTGTATGGCATTTAATTGCTACTGATATAACCCGAGTTAACCTGCAATTTATTTATTATAGAATCAGTTTCGTAGGCTGATGTAGAACGTCTACTGAAACTTGTTGAGAAAGAAATACTTTGACCAGCTCAGGGATGATGTGTCCACTTTGAAGCTCTTTTCACATCCAAGAAAACCCCAAAGAGAAGCACTTATGAACACAAGAATCATCAGTGTCTCCATTTGGAGTTATCTGAGAGTAATT
The DNA here is from genome assembly GCF_947650265.1 of Symphodus melops. NCBI lineage: Eukaryota > Metazoa > Chordata > Actinopteri > Labriformes > Labridae > Symphodus > Symphodus melops. Next base: position 4,192,040 of record NC_136705.1, read on the forward strand.
TGTCCCAAAATCCTTGTGAATCATGTAGTTGATTTTGTCAAATAAAACTACCCCAACAAGTAGCACTTACTGATTCAAATGACAAGCCAATGCTCGAGTTAGGGTAATACTAATGACGGATAATTAAGGATTGAAAGAGCAATTCTCTGGAAAAAAAACAAATATGATGTGGTGATCCTTGAAAGGTGAATCTGTGTGTTTTGGTGGTCAGCAACATTACCCCAACAAGTAGCACTTACTGGATTCACATTCCAAGTCAGTGCATGTGTTCGGGTATTGTTGGTGACAAATTGATGAATTCAGCCAGTCATGCAAAAAGATCCAAACATTCTCAAAGCTGGTGGTAAATCTGTTGCCATGTCACAATCAAGAAAACCCCAAAGAGAAGCACTTATGAACACAAGAATCATCAGTGTCTCCATTTGGAGTTATCTGAGAGTAATTTGTCCCAAAATCCTTGTGAATCATGTAGTTGATTTTGTCAAATAAAACTACCCCAACAAGTAGCACTTACTGATTCAAATGACAAGCCAATGCTCGAGTTAGGGTAATACTAATGACGGATAATTAAGGATTGAAAGAGCAATTCTCTTAAAAAAACAAATATGATGTGGTGATCCTTGAAAGGTGAATCTGTGTGTTTTGGTGGTCAGCAACATTACCCCAACAAGTAGCACTTACTGGATTCACATTCCAAGTCAGTGCATGTGTTCGGGTATTGTTGGTGACAAATTGATGAATTCAGCCAGTCATGCAAAAAGATCCAAACATTCTCAAAGCTGGTGGTAAATCTGTTGCCATGTCACAATCAAGAAAACCCCAAAGAGAAGCACTTATGAACACAAGAATCATCAGTGTTTCCATTTGGAGTTATCTGAGAGTAATTTGTCCCAAAATCCTTGTGAATCATGTAGTTGATTTTGTCAAATAAAACTGCCCCAACAAGTAGCACTTACTGATTCAAATGACAAGCCAATGCTCGAGTTAGGGTAATACTAATGACGGATAATTAAGGATTGAAAGAGCAATTCTCTGAAAAAAAACAAACATGATGTGGTGATCAGCAACATTACCCCAACAAGTAGCACTTACTGGATTCACATTCCAAGTCAGTGCATGTGTTCGGGTATTGTTGGTGACAAATTGATGAATTCAGCCAGTCATGCAAAAAGATCCAAACATTCTCAATGCTGGTGGTAAATCTGCTGCCATGTCACAATCAAGACAACCCCAAAGAGAAGCACGTATGAACACAAGAATCATCAGTGTCTCCATTCAAGGTGATCTGAATGATTTGCTGCTGTCCTCATATACAGTCATATTTGCCAATGAAAGCGTCCCAACAAGTAGCACTTACCTGATTCCAAAGTACATGCTCAAGTCAGGTCCATATCACAGACACAACATGATTACTTGCTAGTTTCTCCAGCTCTTTCTTCTTGCATCTTCTGTGTTGAGTCCCTTCTGCAGTAGAAGTTGTGACTGTTTCACATTTTTTCCCATCTTTTATGCTCATTTCAACCAAACTCCGCCTTCATTCTACCAAGTATCAATGGTCTTGATAATTGGTCGTTTACAATTGGAATACCTGTACTTGGAGAGAAAGCCATCAAGTGAAAAACATGCAAGCAATTTGCATGTATAAAAGGTCAATCAGTGTGTCTGATATAACTCTGTTCCACACAAGGGTCTCTGCTTTATCTGCAAAGTTTACAAAAAACAAAAGCAACTTTCAAGTACAAATTTTGTAAGACTTTAACAAACTGTAAGACAACATTTATAGCTCAGGTTTTCAAGTGCAGCTTTGACTTCCTGAACATGCATTGGTCAGTAAAACTACCCCAACAAAAAGCACTTACTGCATTTACAAACCAAAGTTAGTGTTTATGTTAGGGTAACAATAATGACCAGAGCTAATTATTGATATTCAAACTGTATGGCATTTAATTGCTACTGATATAACCCGAGTTAACCTGCAATTTATTTATTATAGAATCAGTTTCGTAGGCTGATGTAGAACGTCTACTGAAACTTGTTGAGAAAGAAATACTTTGACCAGCTCAGGGATGATGTGTCCACTTTGAAGCTCTTTTCACATCCAAGAAAACCCCAAAGAGAAGCACTTATGAACACAAGAATCATCAGTGTCTCCATTTGGAGTTATCTGAGAGTAATTTGTCCCAAAATCCTTGTGAATCATGTAGTTGATTTTGTCAAATAAAACTACCCCAACAAGTAGCACTTACTGATTCAAATGACAAGCCAATGCTCGAGTTAGGGTAATACTAATGACGGATAATTAAGGATTGAAAGAGCAATTCTCTGAAAAAAAACAAATATGATGTGGTGATCCTTGAAAGGTGAATCTGTGTGTTTTGGTGGTCAGCAACATTACCCCAACAAGTAGCACTTACTGGATTCACATTCCAAGTCAGTGCATGTGTTCGGGTATTGTTGGTGACAAATTGATGAATTCAGCCAGTCATGCAAAAAGATCTTTAACAAACTGTAAGACAACATTCTCAATGCTGGTGGTAAATCTGCTGCCATGTCACAATCAAGACAACCCCAAAGAGAAGCACTTATGAACACAAGAATCATCAGTGTCTCCATTCAAGGTGATCTGAATGATTTGCTGCTGTCCTCATATACAGTCATATTTGCCAATGAAAGCGTCCCAACAAGTAGCACTTACCTGATTCCAAAGTACATGCTCAAGTCAGGTCCATATCACAGACACAACATGATTACTTGCTAGTTTCTCCAGCTCTTTCTTCTTGCATCTTCTGTGTTGAGTCCCTTCTGCAGTAGAAGTTGTGACTGTTTCACATTTTTGCCCATCTTTTATGCTCATTTCAACCAAACTCCGCCTTCATCCTACCAAGTATCAATGGTCTTGATAATTGGTCGTTTACAATTGGAATACCTGTACTTGGAGAGAAAGCCATCAAGTGAAAAACATGCAAGCAATTTGCATGTATAAAAGGTCAATCAGTGTGTCTGATATAACTCTGTTCCACACAAGGGTCTCTGCATTTACAAACCAAAGTTAGTGTTTATGTTAGGGTAACAATAATGACCAGAGCTAATTATTGATATTCAAACTGTATGGCATTTAATTGCTACTGATATAACCCGAGTTAACCTGCAATTTATTTATTATAGAATCAGTTTCGTAGGCTGATGTAGAACGTCTACTGAAACTTGTTGAGAAAAAATACTTTGACCAGCTCAGGGATGATGTGTCCACTTTGAAGCTCTTTTCACATCCAAGACAACCCCAAAGAGAAGCACTTATGAACACAAGAATCATCAGTGTCTCCATTTGGAGTTATCTGAGAGTAATTTGTCCCAAAATCCTTGTGAATCATGTAGTTGATTTTGTCAAATAAAACTGCCCCAACAAGTAGCACTTACTGATTCAAATGACAAGCCAATGCTCGAGTTAGGGTAATACTAATGACGGATAATTAAGGATTGAAAGAGCAATTCTCTGAAAAAAAACAAACATGATGTGGTGATCAGCAACATTACCCCAACAAGTAGCACTTACTGGATTCACATTCCAAGTCAGTGCATGTGTTCGGGTATTGTTGGTGACAAATTGATGAATTCAGCCAGTCATGCAAAAAGATCCAAACATTCTCAATGCTGGTGGTAAATCTGCTGCCATGTCACAATCAAGACAACCCCAAAGAGAAGCACTTATGAACACAAGAATCATCAGTGTCTCCATTCAAGGTGATCTGAATGATTTGCTGCTGTCCTCATATACAGTCATATTTGCCAATGAAAGCGTCCCAACAAGTAGCACTTACCTGATTCCAAAGTACATGCTCAAGTCAGGTCCATATCACAGACACAACATGATTACTTGCTAGTTTCTCCAGCTCTTTCTTCTTGCATCTTCTGTGTTGAGTCCCTTCTGCAGTAGAAGTTGTGACTGTTTCACATTTTTGCCCATCTTTTATGCTCATTTCAACCAAACTCCGCCTTCATCCTACCAAGTATCAATGGTCTTGATAATTGGTCGTTTACAATTGGAATACCTGTACTTGGAGAGAAAGCCATCAAGTGAAAAACATGCAAGCAATTTGCATGTATAAAAGGTCAATCAGTGTGTCTGATATAACTCTGTTCCACACAAGGGTCTCTGCTTTATCTGCAAAGTTTACAAAAAACAAAAGCAACTTTCAAGTACAAATTTTGTAAGACTTTAACAAACTGTAAGACAACATTTATAGCTCAGGTTTTCAAGTGCAGCTTTGACTTCCTGAACATGCATTGGTCAGTAAAACTACCCCAACAAAAAGCACTTACTGCATTTACAAACCAAAGTTAGTGTTTATGTTAGGGTAACAATAATGACCAGAGCTAATTATTGATATTCAAACTGTATGGCATTTAATTGCTACTGATATAACCCGAGTTAACCTGCAATTTATTTATTATAGAATCAGTTTCGTAGGCTGATGTAGAACGTCTACTGAAACTTGTTGAGAAAGAAATACTTTGACCAGCTCAGGGATGATGTGTCCACTTTGAAGCTCTTTTCACATCCAAGAAAACCCCAAAGAGAAGCACTTATGAACACAAGAATCATCAGTGTCTCCATTTGGAGTTATCTGAGAGTAATTTGTCCCAAAATCCTTGTGAATCATGTAGTTGATTTTGTCAAATAAAACTACCCCAACAAGTAGCACTTACTGATTCAAATGACAAGCCAATGCTCGAGTTAGGGTAATACTAATGACGGATAATTAAGGATTGAAAGAGCAATTCTCTGAAAAAAAACAAACATGATGTGGTGATCAGCAACATTACCCCAACAAGTAGCACTTACTGGATTCACATTCCAAGTCAGTGCATGTGTTCGGGTATTGTTGGTGACAAATTGATGAATTCAGCCAGTCATGCAAAAAGATCCAAACATTCTCAATGCTGGTGGTAAATCTGCTGCCATGTCACAATCAAGACAACCCCAAAGAGAAGCACTTATGAACACAAGAATCATCAGTGTCTCCATTCAAGGTGATCTGAATGATTTGCTGCTGTCCTCATATACAGTCATATTTGCCAATGAAAGCGTCCCAACAAGTAGCACTTACCTGATTCCAAAGTACATGCTCAAGTCAGGTCCATATCACAGACACAACATGATTACTTGCTAGTTTCTCCAGCTCTTTCTTCTTGCATCTTCTGTGTTGAGTCCCTTCTGCAGTAGAAGTTGTGACTGTTTCACATTTTTGCCCATCTTTTATGCTCATTTCAACCAAACTCCGCCTTCATCCTACCAAGTATCAATGGTCTTGATAATTGGTCGTTTACAATTGGAATACCTGTACTTGGAGAGAAAGCCATCAAGTGAAAAACATGCAAGCAATTTGCATGTATAAAAGGTCAATCAGTGTGTCTGATATAACTCTGTTCCACACAAGGGTCTCTGCTTTATCTGCAAAGTTTACAAAAAACAAAAGCAACTTTCAAGTACAAATTTTGTAAGACTTTAACAAACTGTAAGACAACATTTATAGCTCAGGTTTTCAAGTGCAGCTTTGACTTCCTGAACATGCATTGGTCAGTAAAACTACCCCAACAAAAAGCACTTACTGCATTTACAAACCAAAGTTAGTGTTTATGTTAGGGTAACAATAATGACCAGAGCTAATTATTGATATTCAAACTGTATGGCATTTAATTGCTACTGATATAACCCGAGTTAACCTGCAATTTATTTATTATAGAATCAGTTTCGTAGGCTGATGTAGAACGTCTACTGAAACTTGTTGAGAAAGAAATACTTTGACCAGCTCAGGGATGATGTGTCCACTTTGAAGCTCTTTTCACATCCAAGAAAACCCCAAAGAGAAGCACTTATGAACACAAGAATCATCAGTGTCTCCATTTGGAGTTATCTGAGAGTAATTTGTCCCAAAATCCTTGTGAATCATGTAGTTGATTTTGTCAAATAAAACTACCCCAACAAGTAGCACTTACTGATTCAAATGACAAGCCAATGCTCGAGTTAGGGTAATACTAATGACGGATAATTAAGGATTGAAAGAGCAATTCTCTGAAAAAAAACAAATATGATGTGGTGATCCTTGAAAGGTGAATCTGTGTGTTTTGGTGGTCAGCAACATTACCCCAACAAGTAGCACTTACTGGATTCACATTCCAAGTCAGTGCATGTGTTCGGGTATTGTTGGTGACAAATTGATGAATTCAGCCAGTCATGCAAAAAGATCTTTAACAAACTGTAAGACAACATTCTCAATGCTGGTGGTAAATCTGCTGCCATGTCACAATCAAGACAACCCCAAAGAGAAGCACTTATGAACACAAGAATCATCAGTGTCTCCATTCAAGTTGATCTGAATGATTTGCTGCTGTCCTCATATACAGTCATATTTGCCAATGAAAGCGTCCCAACAAGTAGCACTTACCTGATTCCAAAGTACATGCTCAAGTCAGGTCCATATCACAGACACAACATGATTACTTGCTAGTTTCTCCAGCTCTTTCTTCTTGCATCTTCTGTGTTGAGTCCCTTCTGCAGTAGAAGTTGTGACTGTTTCACATTTTTGCCCATCTTTTATGCTCATTTCAACCAAACTCCGCCTTCATTCTACCAAGTATCAATGGTCTTGATAATTGGTCGTTTACAATTGAATACCTGTACTTGGAGAGAAAGCCATCAAGTGAAAAACATGCAAGCAATTTGCATGTATAAAAGGTCAATCAGTGTGTCTGATATAACTCTGTTCCACACAAGGGTCTCTGCTTTATCTGCAAAGTTTACAAAAAACAAAAGCAACTTTCAAGTACAAATTTTGTAAGACTTTAACAAACTGTAAGACAACATTTATAGCTCAGGTTTTCAAGTGCAGCTTTGACTTCCTGAACATGCATTGGCCAGTAAAACTACCCCAACAAAAAGCACTTACTGCATTTACAAACCAAAGTTAGTGTTTATGTTAGGGTAACAATAATGACCAGAGCTAATTATTGATATTCAAACTGTATGGCATTTAATTGCTACTGATATAACCCGAGTTAACCTGCAATTTATTTATTATAGAATCAGTTTCGTAGGCTGATGTAGAACGTCTACTGAAACTTGTTGAGAAAGAAATACTTTGACCAGCTCAGGGATGATGTGTCCACTTTGAAGCTCTTTTCACATCCAAGAAAACCCCAAAGAGAAGCACTTATGAACACAAGAATCATCAGTGTCTCCATTTGGAGTTATCTGAGAGTAATTTGTCCCAAAATCCTTGTGAATCATGTAGTTGATTTTGTCAAATAAAACTACCCCAACAAGTAGCACTTACTGATTCAAATGACAAGCCAATGCTCGAGTTAGGGTAATACTAATGACGGATAATTAAGGATTGAAAGAGCAATTCTCTGAAAAAAAACAAATATGATGTGGTGATCCTTGAAAGGTGAATCTGTGTGTTTTGGTGGTCAGCAACATTACCCCAACAAGTAGCACTTACTGGATTCACATTCCAAGTCAGTGCATGTGTTCGGGTATTGTTGGTGACAAATTGATGAATTCAGCCAGTCATGCAAAAAGATCTTTAACAAACTGTAAGACAACATTCTCAATGCTGGTGGTAAATCTGCTGCCATGTCACAATCAAGACAACCCCAAAGAGAAGCACTTATGAACACAAGAATCATCAGTGTCTCCATTCAAGTTGATCTGAATGATTTGCTGCTGTCCTCATATACAGTCATATTTGCCAATGAAAGCGTCCCAACAAGTAGCACTTACCTGATTCCAAAGTACATGCTCAAGTCAGGTCCATATCACAGACACAACATGATTACTTGCTAGTTTCTCCAGCTCTTTCTTCTTGCATCTTCTGTGTTGAGTCCCTTCTGCAGTAGAAGTTGTGACTGTTTCACATTTTTGCCCATCTTTTATGCTCATTTCAACCAAACTCCGCCTTCATTCTACCAAGTATCAATGGTCTTGATAATTGGTCGTTTACAATTGAATACCTGTACTTGGAGAGAAAGCCATCAAGTGAAAAACATGCAAGCAATTTGCATGTATAAAAGGTCAATCAGTGTGTCTGATATAACTCTGTTCCACACAAGGGTCTCTGCTTTATCTGCAAAGTTTACAAAAAACAAAAGCAACTTTCAAGTACAAATTTTGTAAGACTTTAACAAACTGTAAGACAACATTTATAGCTCAGGTTTTCAAGTGCAGCTTTGACTTCCTGAACATGCATTGGCCAGTAAAACTACCCCAACAAAAAGCACTTACTGCATTTACAAACCAAAGTTAGTGTTTATGTTAGGGTAACAATAATGACCAGAGCTAATTATTGATATTCAAACTGTATGGCATTTAATTGCTACTGATATAACCCGAGTTAACCTGCAATTTATTTATTATAGAATCAGTTTCGTAGGCTGATGTAGAACGTCTACTGAAACTTGTTGAGAAAAAATACTTTGACCAGCTCAGGGATGATGTGTCCACTTTGAAGCTCTTTTCACATCCAAGACAACCCCAAAGAGAAGCACTTATGAACACAAGAATCATCAGTGTCTCCATTTGGAGTTATCTGAGAGTAATTTGTCCCAAAATCCTTGTGAATCATGTAGTTGATTTTGTCAAATAAAACTGCCCCAACAAGTAGCACTTACTGATTCAAATGACAAGCCAATGCTCGAGTTAGGGTAATACTAATGACGGATAATTAAGGATTGAAAGAGCAATTCTCTGAAAAAAAACAAACATGATGTGGTGATCAGCAACATTACCCCAACAAGTAGCACTTACTGGATTCACATTCCAAGTCAGTGCATGTGTTCGGGTATTGTTGGTGACAAATTGATGAATTCAGCCAGTCATGCAAAAAGATCCAAACATTCTCAATGCTGGTGGTAAATCTGCTGCCATGTCACAATCAAGACAACCCCAAAGAGAAGCACTTATGAACACAAGAATCATCAGTGTCTCCATTCAAGGTGATCTGAATGATTTGCTGCTGTCCTCATATACAGTCATATTTGCCAATGAAAGCGTCCCAACAAGTAGCACTTACCTGATTCCAAAGTACATGCTCAAGTCAGGTCCATATCACAGACACAACATGATTACTTGCTAGTTTCTCCAGCTCTTTCTTCTTGCATCTTCTGTGTTGAGTCCCTTCTGCAGTAGAAGTTGTGACTGTTTCACATTTTTGCCCATCTTTTATGCTCATTTCAACCAAACTCCGCCTTCATTCTACCAAGTATCAATGGTCTTGATAATTGGTCGTTTACAATTGGAATACCTGTACTTGGAGAGAAAGCCATCAAGTGAAAAACATGCAAGCAATTTGCATGTATAAAAGGTCAATCAGTGTGTCTGATATAACTCTGTTCCACACAAGGGTCTCTGCTTTATCTGCAAAGTTTACAAAAAACAAAAGCAACTTTCAAGTACAAATTATGTAAGACTTTAACAAACTGTAAGACAACATTTATAGCTCAGGTTTTCAAGTGCAGCTTTGACTTCCTGAACATGCATTGGCCAGTAAAACTACCCCAACAAAAAGCACTTACTGCATTTACAAACCAAAGTTAGTGTTTATGTTAGGGTAACAATAATGACCAGAGCTAATTATTGATATTCAAACTGTATGGCATTTAATTGCTACTGATATAACCCGAGTTAACCTGCAATTTATCAAGGTTCAAGGTTCAAGGTTCTTTATTTGTCAAATATGCCACATGTTAAACATACAGCACAGATGAAATTGCATTCCCCCCCCCCCCCCAGTGCAAACCTGCAGTGCATAAAAGAGCACTAAAGAAAAACTAGCAATACTGTACAACAAATAACTTAACTAAAGACATTTGGACAACAAATAACGAACAACAGACAACAAATAACTTAACTAAAGACATTTGGACAACAAATAACGAACAACAGACAATAGACAGACAAGGGCACTTGTGAGTGTTACGCTTTGAGGTAGAATGTGGATAAATTACTATGAGGTAGATAAATTACAGTATTAACAATATAGACAGAGTGCAGATTAAAATACGAGGTTAAAGTTAGGTAGTGTGCAATAGTGCAAGTGCAAGTAGCAAAATTACTATGAGGTAGATAGATTTCAGTATTAACAATATAACCAGAGTGCAGATTAAAAATACAACGTTAAAGTGAGGTAGTGTGCAATAGTGCAATAGCATAGTCAATACAGTTCAATAACGGCTGTGCAGAGTTTTTAGGGTGCGTGAATTATTGGAGCATGCGGGGGGTGGAGGAGGGGGGTGATGCCAGGTCCTGTAGGGGCAGACTGTGGCAGGATGAAGGGGGGGGGGGGGGGGGATGGGGGGCAGAGGGGGCAGAGGGGTGAGGGAGGGTAGTGATGGGGATGGAGGGCAGAGGGGGCAGAGGGATGAAGGAGGGTAGAGAACTGAGGGCAGAGGGTGGAGGAGGCGGAGGGGGGATGGGGGCAGGGGCAGGAAAGGGGATGAGTGGACGAAAGGGGGGGAGGGCAGGGAGGGAGTTGAGACTCCTGACAGCCTGGTGGAATAGACTGTTCTTGAGCCTGCTGGTTCGAGCACGGAGACTCCGCAGTCTCTTCCCAGATGGCAGCAGGCTGAAGAGGCTGTAGGACGGGTGGGTGGGGTCACCTGCAATCCTGGTGGCTTTGCGGGTGAGACGTGTGTTGTAAATGTCCAGAAGGGGGGGAAGAGAGACACCAATGATCTTCTCAGCTACTCTCACGATGCGCTGCAGAGTCTTACGGCAGGACACGGTGCAGGCGCCGTACCACACAGTGATGCAGCTGGACATGATGCTCTCAATGGTGCCTCTGTAGAATGTGTGCATGATGGAGGATGGGGCTCTTGCTCTCCTCAGTTTGCGGAGGAAGTAAAGGCGCTGATTAGCTTTTTTGGCCAGTGATGCAGAGTTCAGGCTCCAGGACAGGTCTTCGGAGATGTGCACACCCAGGAACTTGGTGCTGCTCACCCTCTCCACTGCAGCACCGTCGATGGTCAGAGGAGCATGCTGGGTGTGCGTTCTCCTGAAGTCCACAACAATCTCCTTCGTCTTCTCCACGTTCAGATGGAGATTATTGTCCTTGCACCACGAGGCCAGCCTGCTCACCTCACTCCTGTAGATTGACTCATCGTTGTTGTTGATGAGACCCACCACAGTCGTGTCGTCCGCAAACTTAACAAAGAGGTTGGAGCTGGAAGATGGGGCGCAGTCATGGGTCAGCAGAGTGAAGAGGAGGGGGCTCAGCACACATCCTTGGGGGGCCCCCGTGTTCATCATGATGGTGCTGGAGGTGTTGCTGCCGACCCGGACTGCCTGTGGTCTCCCTGTCAGGAAGTCTAGCAGCCAGTTGCACATGGAGGTGCTTAGGCCCAGGTTGTCCAGTTTGTGGATGAGCTGCTGCGGGATGATAGTGTTGAATGCTGAGCTGAAGTCGATGAACAGCATTCTGACGTGGGCGTCCTTGGTCTCCAGGTGGGTGAGGGCTGAGTGGAGGGCAGTGGAGAGTATTTATTATAGAATCAGTTTCGTAGGCTGATGTAGAACGTCTACTGAAACTTGTTGAGAAAAAATACTTTGACCAGCTCAGGGATGATGTGTCCACTTTGAAGCTCTTTTCACATCCAAGACAACCCCAAAGAGAAGCACTTATGAACACAAGAATCATCAGTGTCTCCATTTGGAGTTATCTGAGAGTAATTTGTCCCAAAATCCTTGTGAATCATGTAGTTGATTTTGTCAAATAAAACTGCCCCAACAAGTAGCACTTACTGATTCAAATGACAAGCCAATGCTCGAGTTAGGGTAATACTAATGACGGATAATTAAGGATTGAAAGAGCAATTCTCTGAAAAAAAACAAACATGATGTGGTGATCAGCAACATTACCCCAACAAGTAGCACTTACTGGATTCACATTCCAAGTCAGTGCATGTGTTCGGGTATTGTTGGTGACAAATTGATGAATTCAGCCAGTCATGCAAAAAGATCCAAACATTCTCAATGCTGGTGGTAAATCTGCTGCCATGTCACAATCAAGACAACCCCAAAGAGAAGCACTTATGAACACAAGAATCATCAGTGTCTCCATTCAAGGTGATCTGAATGATTTGCTGCTGTCCTCATATACAGTCATATTTGCCAATGAAAGCGTCCCAACAAGTAGCACTTACCTGATTCCAAAGTACATGCTCAAGTCAGGTCCATATCACAGACACAACATGATTACTTGCTAGTTTCTCCAGCTCTTTCTTCTTGCATCTTCTGTGTTGAGTCCCTTCTGCAGTAGAAGTTGTGACTGTTTCACATTTTTGCCCATCTTTTATGCTCATTTCAACCAAACTCCGCCTTCATTCTACCAAGTATCAATGGTCTTGATAATTGGTCGTTTACAATTGGAATACCTGTACTTGGAGAGAAAGCCATCAAGTGAAAAACATGCAAGCAATTTGCATGTATAAAAGGTCAATCAGTGTGTCTGATATAACTCTGTTCCACACAAGGGTCTCTGCTTTATCTGCAAAGTTTACAAAAAACAAAAGCAACTTTCAAGTACAAATTATGTAAGACTTTAACAAACTGTAAGACAACATTTATAGCTCAGGTTTTCAAGTGCAGCTTTGACTTCCTGAACATGCATTGGCCAGTAAAACTACCCCAACAAAAAGCACTTACTGCATTTACAAACCAAAGTTAGTGTTTATGTTAGGGTAACAATAATGACCAGAGCTAATTATTGATATTCAAACTGTATGGCATTTAATTGCTACTGATATAACCCGAGTTAACCTGCAATTTATTTATTATAGAATCAGTTTCGTAGGCTGATGTAGAACGTCTACTGAAACTTGTTGAGAAAAAATACTTTGACCAGCTCAGGGATGATGTGTCCACTTTGAAGCTCTTTTCACATCCAAGACAACCCCAAAGAGAAGCACTTATGAACACAAGAATCATCAGTGTCTCCATTTGGAGTTATCTGAGAGTAATTTGTCCCAAAATCCTTGTGAATCATGTAGTTGATTTTGTCAAATAAAACTGCCCCAACAAGTAGCACTTACTGATTCAAATGACAAGCCAATGCTCGAGTTAGGGTAATACTAATGACGGATAATTAAGGATTGAAAGAGCAATTCTCTGAAAAAAAACAAACATGATGTGGTGATCAGCAACATTACCCCAACAAGTAGCACTTACTGGATTCACATTCCAAGTCAGTGCATGTGTTCGGGTATTGTTGGTGACAAATTGATGAATTCAGCCAGTCATGCAAAAAGATCCAAACATTCTCAATGCTGGTGGTAAATCTGCTGCCATGTCACAATCAAGACAACCCCAAAGAGAAGCACTTATGAACACAAGAATCATCAGTGTCTCCATTCAAGGTGATCTGAATGATTTGCTGCTGTCCTCATATACAGTCATATTTGCCAATGAAAGCGTCCCAACAAGTAGCACTTACCTGATTCCAAAGTACATGCTCAAGTCAGGTCCATATCACAGACACAACATGATTACTTGCTAGTTTCTCCAGCTCTTTCTTCTTGCATCTTCTGTGTTGAGTCCCTTCTGCAGTAGAAGTTGTGACTGTTTCACATTTTTGCCCATCTTTTATGCTCATTTCAACCAAACTCCGCCTTCATTCTACCAAGTATCAATGGTCTTGATAATTGGTCGTTTACAATTGGAATACCTGTACTTGGAGAGAAAGCCATCAAGTGAAAAACATGCAAGCAATTTGCATGTATAAAAGGTCAATCAGTGTGTCTGATATAACTCTGTTCCACACAAGGGTCTCTGCTTTATCTGCAAAGTTTACAAAAAACAAAAGCAACTTTCAAGTACAAATTATGTAAGACTTTAACAAACTGTAAGACAACATTTATAGCTCAGGTTTTCAAGTGCAGCTTTGACTTCCTGAACATGCATTGGCCAGTAAAACTACCCCAACAAAAAGCACTTACTGCATTTACAAACCAAAGTTAGTGTTTATGTTAGGGTAACAATAATGACCAGAGCTAATTATTGATATTCAAACTGTATGGCATTTAATTGCTACTGATATAACCCGAGTTAACCTGCAATTTATTTATTATAGAATCAGTTTCGTAGGCTGATGTAGAACGTCTACTGAAACTTGTTGAGAAAAAATACTTTGACCAGCTCAGGGATGATGTGTCCACTTTGAAGCTCTTTTCACATCCAAGACAACCCCAAAGAGAAGCACTTATGAACACAAGAATCATCAGTGTCTCCATTTGGAGTTATCTGAGAGTAATTTGTCCCAAAATCCTTGTGAATCATGTAGTTGATTTTGTCAAATAAAACTGCCCCAACAAGTAGCACTTACTGATTCAAATGACAAGCCAATGCTCGAGTTAGGGTAATACTAATGACGGATAATTAAGGATTGAAAGAGCAATTCTCTGAAAAAAAACAAACATGATGTGGTGATCCTTGAAAGGTGAATCTGTGTGATTTGGTGATCAGCAACATTACCCCAACAAGTAGCACTTACTGGATTCACATTCCAAGTCAGTGCATGTGTTCGGGTATTGTTGGTGACAAATTGATGAATTCAGCCAGTCATGCAAAAAGATCCAAACATTCTCAATGCTGGTGGTAAATCTGCTGCCATGTCACAATCAAGACAACCCCAAAGAGAAGCACTTATGAACACAAGAATCATCAGTGTCTCCATTCAAGGTGATCTGAATGATTTGCTGCTGTCCTCATATACAGTCATATTTGCCAATGAAAGCGTCCCAACAAGTAGCACTTACCTGATTCCAAAGTACATGCTCAAGTCAGGTCCATATCACAGACACAACATGATTACTTGCTAGTTTCTCCAGCTCTTCTTGCATCTTCTGTGTTGAGTCCCTTCTGCAGTAGAAGTTGTGACTGTTTCACATTTTTGCCCATCTTTTATGCTCATTTCAACCAAACTCCGCCTTCATTCTACCAAGTATCAATGGTCTTGATAATTGGTCGTTTACAATTGGAATACCTGTACTTGGAGAGAAAGCCATCAAGTGAAAAACATGCAAGCAATTTGCATGTATAAAAGGTCAATCAGTGTGTCTGATATAACTCTGATCCACACAAGGGTCTCTGCTTTATCTGCAAAGTTTACAAAAAACAAAAGCAACTTTCAAGTACAAATTTTGTAAGACTTTAACAAACTGTAAGACAACATTTATAGCTCAGGTTTTCAAGTGCAGCTTTGACTTCCTGAACATGCATTGGCCAGTAAAACTACCCCAACAAAAAGCACTTACTGCATTTACAAACCAAAGTTAGTGTTTATGTTAGGGTAACAATAATGACCAGAGCTAATTATTGATATTCAAACTGTATGGCATTTAATTGCTACTGATATAACCCGAGTAAACCTGCAATTTATTTATTATAGAATCAGTTTCGTAGGCTGATGTAGAACGTCTACTGAAACTTGTTGAGAAAGAAATACTTTGACCAGCTCAGGGATGATGTGTCCACTTTGAAGCTCTTTTCACATCCAAGAAAACCCCAAAGAGAAGCACTTATGAACACAAGAATCATCAGTGTCTCCATTTGGAGTTATCTGAGAGTAATTTGTCCCAAAATCCTTGTGAATCATGTAGTTGATTTTGTCAAATAAAACTACCCCAACAAGTAGCACTTACTGATTCAAATGACAAGCCAATGCTCAAGTTAGGGTAATACTAATGACGGATAATTAAGGATTGAAAGAGCAATTCTCTGAAAAAAAACAAATATGATGTGGTGATCCTTGAAAGGTGAATCTGTGTGTTTTGGTGGTCAGCAACATTACCCCAACAAGTAGCACTTACTGGATTCACATTCCAAGTCAGTGCATGTGTTCGGGTATTGTTGGTGACAAATTGATGAATTCAGCCAGTCATGCAAAAAGATCCAAACATTCTCAAAGCTGGTGGTAAATCTGTTGCCATGTCACAATCAAGAAAACCCCAAAGAGAAGCACTTATGAACACAAGAATCATCAGTGTCTCCATTTGGAGTTATCTGAGAGTAATTTGTCCCAAAATCCTTGTGAATCATGTAGTTGATTTTGTCAAATAAAACTGCCCCAACAAGTAGCACTTACTGATTCAAATGACAAGCCAATGCTCGAGTTAGGGTAATACTAATGACGGATAATTAAGGATTGAAAGAGCAATTCTCTGAAAAAAAAAAATCATGATGTGGTGATCAGCAACATTACCCCAACAAGTAGCACTTACTGGATTCACATTCCAAGTCAGTGCATGTGTTCGGGTATTGTTGGTGACAAATTGATGAATTCAGCCAGTCATGCAAAAAGATCCAAACATTCTCAATGCTGGTGGTAAATCTGTTGCCATGTCACAATCAAGACAACCCCAAAGAGAAGCACTTATGAACACAAGAATCATCAGTGTCTCCATTCAAGGTGATCTGAATGATTTGCTGCTGTCCTCATATACAGTCATATTTGCCAATGAAAGCGTCCCAACAAGTAGCACTTACCTGATTCCAAAGTACATGCTCAAGTCAGGTCCAAATCACAGACACAACATGATTACTTGCTAGTTTCTCCAGCTCTTTCTTCTTGCATCTTCTGTGTTGAGTCCCTTCTGCAGTAGAAGTTGTGACTGTTTCACATTTTTGCCCATCTTTTATGCTCATTTCAACCAAACTCCGCCTTCATTCTACCAAGTATCAATGGTCTTGATAATTGGTCGTTTACAATTGGAATACCTGTACTTGGAGAGAAAGCCATCAAGTGAAAAACATGCAAGCAATTTGCATGTATAAAAGGTCAATCAGTGTGTCTGATATAACTCTGTTCCACACAAGGGTCTCTGCTTTATCTGCAAAGTTTACAAAAAACAAAAGCAACTTTCAAGTACAAATTTTGTAAGACTTTAACAAACTGTAAGACAACATTTATAGCTCAGGTTTTCAAGTGCAGCTTTGACTTCCTGAACATGCATTGGCCAGTAAAACTACCCCAACAAAAAGCACTTACTGCATTTACAAACCAAAGTTAGTGTTTATGTTAGGGTAACAATAATGACCAGAGCTAATTATTGATATTCAAACTGTATGGCATTTAATTGCTACTGATATAACCCGAGTTAACCTGCAATTTATTTATTATAGAATCAGTTTCGTAGGCTGATGTAGAACGTCTACTGAAACTTGTTGAGAAAGAAATACTTTGACCAGCTCAGGGATGATGTGTCCACTTTGAAGCTCTTTTCACATCCAAGAAAACCCCAAAGAGAAGCACTTATGAACACAAGAATCATCAGTGTCTCCATTTGGAGTTATCTGAGAGTAATTTGTCCCAAAATCCTTGTGAATCATGTAGTTGATTTTGTCAAATAAAACTGCCCCAACAAGTAGCACTTACTGATTCAAATGACAAGCCAATGCTCGAGTTAGGGTAATACTAATGACGGATAATTAAGGATTGAAAGAGCAATTCTCTGAAAAAAAACAAACATGATGTGGTGATCCTTGAAAGGTGAATCTGTGTGATTTGGTGATCAGCAACATTACCCCAACAAGTAGCACTTACTGGATTCACATTCCAAGTCAGTGCATGTGTTCGGGTATTGTTGGTGACAAATTGATGAATTCAGCCAGTCATGCAAAAAGATCCAAACATTCTCAATGCTGGTGGTAAATCTGCTGCCATGTCACAATCAAGACAACCCCAAAGAGAAGCACTTATGAACACAAGAATCATCAGTGTCTCCATTCAAGGTGATCTGAATGATTTGCTGCTGTCCTCATATACAGTCATATTTGCCAATGAAAGCGTCCCAACAAGTAGCACTTACCTGATTCCAAAGTACATGCTCAAGTCAGGTCCATATCACAGACACAACATGATTACTTGCTAGTTTCTCCAGCTCTTTCTTCTTGCATCTTCTGTGTTGAGTCCCTTCTGCAGTAGAAGTTGTGACTGTTTCACATTTTTGCCCATCTTTTATGCTCATTTCAACCAAACTCCGCCTTCATTCTACCAAGTATCAATGGTCTTGATAATTGGTCGTTTACAATTGGAATACCTGTACTTGGAGAGAAAGCCATCAAGTGAAAAACATGCAAGCAATTTGCATGTATAAAAGGTCAATCAGTGTGTCTGATATAACTCTGATCCACACAAGGGTCTCTGCTTTATCTGCAAAGTTTACAAAAAACAAAAGCAACTTTCAAGTACAAATTTTGTAAGACTTTAACAAACTGTAAGACAACATTTATAGCTCAGGTTTTCAAGTGCAGCTTTGACTTCCTGAACATGCATTGGCCAGTAAAACTACCCCAACAAAAAGCACTTACTGCATTTACAAACCAAAGTTAGTGTTTATGTTAGGGTAACAATAATGACCAGAGCTAATTATTGATATTCAAACTGTATGGCATTTAATTGCTACTGATATAACCCGAGTAAACCTGCAATTTATTTATTATAGAATCAGTTTCGTAGGCTGATGTAGAACGTCTACTGAAACTTGTTGAGAAAGAAATACTTTGACCAGCTCAGGGATGATGTGTCCACTTTGAAGCTCTTTTCACATCCAAGAAAACCCCAAAGAGAAGCACTTATGAACACAAGAATCATCAGTGTCTCCATTTGGAGTTATCTGAGAGTAATTTGTCCCAAAATCCTTGTGAATCATGTAGTTGATTTTGTCAAATAAAACTACCCCAACAAGTAGCACTTACTGATTCAAATGACAAGCCAATGCTCAAGTTAGGGTAATACTAATGACGGATAATTAAGGATTGAAAGAGCAATTCTCTGAAAAAAAACAAATATGATGTGGTGATCCTTGAAAGGTGAATCTGTGTGTTTTGGTGGTCAGCAACATTACCCCAACAAGTAGCACTTACTGGATTCACATTCCAAGTCAGTGCATGTGTTCAGGTATTGTTGGTGACAAATTGATGAATTCAGCCAGTCATGCAAAAAGATCCAAACATTCTCAAAGCTGGTGGTAAATCTGTTGCCATGTCACAATCAAGAAAACCCCAAAGAGAAGCACTTATGAACACAAGAATCATCAGTGTCTCCATTTGGAGTTATCTGAGAGTAATTTGTCCCAAAATCCTTGTGAATCATGTAGTTGATTTTGTCAAATAAAACTGCCCCAACAAGTAGCACTTACTGATTCAAATGACAAGCCAATGCTCGAGTTAGGGTAATACTAATGACGGATAATTAAGGATTGAAAGAGCAATTCTCTGAAAAAAAAAAATCATGATGTGGTGATCAGCAACATTACCCCAACAAGTAGCACTTACTGGATTCACATTCCAAGTCAGTGCATGTGTTCGGGTATTGTTGGTGACAAATTGATGAATTCAGCCAGTCATGCAAAAAGATCCAAACATTCTCAATGCTGGTGGTAAATCTGTTGCCATGTCACAATCAAGACAACCCCAAAGAGAAGCACTTATGAACACAAGAATCATCAGTGTCTCCATTCAAGGTGATCTGAATGATTTGCTGCTGTCCTCATATACAGTCATATTTGCCAATGAAAGCGTCCCAACAAGTAGCACTTACCTGATTCCAAAGTACATGCTCAAGTCAGGTCCATATCACAGACACAACATGATTACTTGCTAGTTTCTCCAGCTCTTTCTTCTTGCATCTTCTGTGTTGAGTCCCTTCTGCAGTAGAAGTTGTGACTGTTTCACATTTTTGCCCATCTTTTATGCTCATTTCAACCAAACTCCGCCTTCATTCTACCAAGTATCAATGGTCTTGATAATTGGTCGTTTACAATTGGAATACCTGTACTTGGAGAGAAAGCCATCAAGTGAAAAACATGCAAGCAATTTGCATGTATAAAAGGTCAATCAGTGTGTCTGATATAACTCTGTTCCACACAAGGGTCTCTGCTTTATCTGCAAAGTTTACAAAAAACAAAAGCAACTTTCAAGTACAAATTTTGTAAGACTTTAACAAACTGTAAGACAACATTTATAGCTCAGGTTTTCAAGTGCAGCTTTGACTTCCTGAACATGCATTGGCCAGTAAAACTACCCCAACAAAAAGCACTTACTGCATTTACAAACCAAAGTTAGTGTTTATGTTAGGGTAACAATAATGACCAGAGCTAATTATTGATATTCAAACTGTATGGCATTTAATTGCTACTGATATAACCCGAGTTAACCTGCAATTTATTTATTATAGAATCAGTTTCGTAGGCTGATGTAGAACGTCTACTGAAACTTGTTGAGAAAGAAATACTTTGACCAGCTCAGGGATGATGTGTCCACTTTGAAGCTCTTTTCACATCCAAGAAAACCCCAAAGAGAAGCACTTATGAACACAAGAATCATCAGTGTCTCCATTTGGAGTTATCTGAGAGTAATTTGTCCCAAAATCCTTGTGAATCATGTAGTTGATTTTGTCAAATAAAACTGCCCCAACAAGTAGCACTTACTGATTCAAATGACAAGCCAATGCTCGAGTTAGGGTAATACTAATGACGGATAATTAAGGATTGAAAGAGCAATTCTCTGAAAAAAAACAAACATGATGTGGTGATCCTTGAAAGGTGAATCTGTGTGTTTTGGTGGTCAGCAACATTACCCCAACAAGTAGCACTTACTGGATTCACATTCCAAGTCCGTGCATGTGTTCGGGTATTGTTGGTGACAAATTGATGAATTCAGCCAGTCATGCAAAAAGATCCAAACATTCTCAATGCTGGTGGTAAATCTGCTGCCATGTCACAATCAAGACAACCCCAAAGAGAAGCACTTATGAACACAAGAATCATCAGTGTCTCCATTCAAGGTGATCTGAATGATTTGCTGCTGTCCTCATATACAGTCATATTTGCCAATGAAAGCGTCCCAACAAGTAGCACTTACCTGATTCCAAAGTACATGCTCAAGTCAGGTCCATATCACAGACACAACATGATTACTTGCTAGTTTCTCCAGCTCTTTCTTCTTGCATCTTCTGTGTTGAGTCCCTTCTGCAGTAGAAGTTGTGACTGTTTCACATTTTTGCCCATCTTTTATGCTCATTTCAACCAAACTCCGCCTTCATTCTACCAAGTATCAATGGTCTTGATAATTGGTCGTTTACAATTGGAATACCTGTACTTGGAGAGAAAGCCATCAAGTGAAAAACATGCAAGCAATTTGCATGTATAAAAGGTCAATCAGTGTGTCTGATATAACTCTGATCCACACAAGGGTCTCTGCTTTATCTGCAAAGTTTACAAAAAACAAAAGCAACTTTCAAGTACAAATTTTGTAAGACTTTAACAAACTGTAAGACAACATTTATAGCTCAGGTTTTCAAGTGCAGCTTTGACTTCCTGAACATGCATTGGCCAGTAAAACTACCCCAACAAAAAGCACTTACTGCATTTACAAACCAAAGTTAGTGTTTATGTTAGGGTAACAATAATGACCAGAGCTAATTATTGATATTCAAACTGTATGGCATTTAATTGCTACTGATATAACCCGAGTTAACCTGCAATTTATTTATTATAGAATCAGTTTCGTAGGCTGATGTAGAACGTCTACTGAAACTTGTTGAGAAAGAAATACTTTGACCAGCTCAGGGATGATGTGTCCACTTTGAAGCTCTTTTCACATCCAAGAAAACCCCAAAGAGAAGCACTTATGAACACAAGAATCATCAGTGTCTCCATTTGGAGTTATCTGAGAGTAATTTGTCCCAAAATCCTTGTGAATCATGTAGTTGATTTTGTCAAATAAAACTGCCCCAACAAGTAGCACTTACTGATTCAAATGACAAGCCAATGCTCGAGTTAGGGTAATACTAATGACGGATAATTAAGGATTGAAAGAGCAATTCTCTGAAAAAAAACAAACATGATGTGGTGATCCTTGAAAGGTGAATCTGTGTGATTTGGTGATCAGCAACATTACCCCAACAAGTAGCACTTACTGGATTCACATTCCAAGTCAGTGCATGTGTTCGGGTATTGTTGGTGACAAATTGATGAATTCAGCCAGTCATGCAAAAAGATCCAAACATTCTCAAAGCTGGTGGTAAATCTGTTGCCATGTCACAATCAAGAAAACCCCAAAGAGAAGCACTTATGAACACAAGAATCATCAGTGTCTCCATTTGGAGTTATCTGAGAGTAATTTGTCCCAAAATCCTTGTGAATCATGTAGTTGATTTTGTCAAATAAAACTACCCCAACAAGTAGCACTTACTGATTCAAATGACAAGCCAATGCTCGAGTTAGGGTAATACTAATGACGGATAATTAAGGATTGAAAGAGCAATTCTCTGAAAAAAAACAAACATGATGTGGTGATCAGCAACATTACCCCAACAAGTAGCACTTACTGGATTCACATTCCAAGTCAGTGCATGTGTTCGGGTATTGTTGGTGACAAATTGATGAATTCAGCCAGTCATGCAAAAAGATCCAAACATTCTCAATGCTGGTGGTAAATCTGTTGCCATGTCACAATCAAGACAACCCCAAAGAGAAGCACTTATGAACACAAGAATCATCAGTGTCTCCATTCAAGGTGATCTGAATGATTTGCTGCTGTCCTCATATACAGTCATATTTGCCAATGAAAGCGTCCCAACAAGTAGCACTTACCTGATTCCAAAGTACATGCTCAAGTCAGGTCCATATCACAGACACAACATGATTACTTGCTAGTTTCTCCAGCTCTTTCTTCTTGCATCTTCTGTGTTGAGTCCCTTCTGCAGTAGAAGTTGTGACTGTTTCACATTTTTGCCCATCTTTTATGCTCATTTCAACCAAACTCCGCCTTCATTCTACCAAGTATCAATGGTCTTGATAATTGGTCGTTTACAATTGGAATACCTGTACTTGGAGAGAAAGCCATCAAGTGAAAAACATGCAAGCAATTTGCATGTATAAAAGGTCAATCAGTGTGTCTGATATAACTCTGTTCCACACAAGGGTCTCTGCTTTATCTGCAAAGTTTACAAAAAACAAAAGCAACTTTCAAGTACAAATTTTGTAAGACTTTAACAAACTGTAAGACAACATTTATAGCTCAGGTTTTCAAGTGCAGCTTTGATTTCCTGAACATGCATTGGCCAGTAAAACTACCCCAACAAAAAGCACTTACTGCATTTACAAACCAAAGTTAGTGTTTATGTTAGGGTAACAATAATGACCAGAGCTAATTATTGATATTCAAACTGTATGGCATTTAATTGCTACTGATATAACCCGAGTTAACCTGCAATTTATTTATTATAGAATCAGTTTCGTAGGCTGATGTAGAACGTCTACTGAAACTTGTTGAGAAAAAATACTTTGACCAGCTCAGGGATGATGTGTCCACTTTGAAGCTCTTTTCACATCCAAGACAACCCCAAAGAGAAGCACTTATGAACACAAGAATCATCAGTGTCTCCATTTGGAGTTATCTGAGAGTAATTTGTCCCAAAATCCTTGTGAATCATGTAGTTGATTTTGTCAAATAAAACTACCCCAACAAGTAGCACTTACTGATTCAAATGACAAGCCAATGCTCGAGTTAGGGTAATACTAATGACGGATAATTAAGGATTGAAAGAGCAATTCTCTGAAAAAAACCAAACATGATGTGGTGATCCTTGAAAGGTGAATCTGTGTGTTTTGGTGGTCAGCAACATTACCCCAACAAGTAGCACTTACTGGATTCACATTCCAAGTCAGTGCATGTGTTCGGGTATTGTTGGTGACAAATTGATGAATTCAGCCAGTCATGCAAAAAGATCCAAACATTCTCAAAGCTGGTGGTAAATCTGTTGCCATGTCACAATCAAGAAAACCCCAAAGAGAAGCACTTATGAACACAAGAATCATCAGTGTCTCCATTTGGAGTTATCTGAGAGTAATTTGTCCCAAAATCCTTGTGAATCATGTAGTTGATTTTGTCAAATAAAACTGCCCCAACAGGTAGCACTTACTGATTCAAATGACAAGCCAATGCTCGAGTTAGGGTAATACTAATGACGGATAATTAAGGATTGAAAGAGCAATTCTCTGAAAAAAAACAAACATGATGTGGTGATCAGCAACATTACCCCAACAAGTAGCACTTACTGGATTCACATTCCAAGTCAGTGCATGTGTTCGGGTATTGTTGGTGACAAATTGATGAATTCAGCCAGTCATGCAAAAAGATCCAAACATTCTCAATGCTGGTGGTAAATCTGTTGCCATGTCACAATCAAGACAACCCCAAAGAGAAGCACTTATGAACACAAGAATCATCAGTGTCTCCATTCAAGGTGATCTGAATGATTTGCTGCTGTCCTCATATACAGTCATATTTGCCAATGAAAGCGTCCCAACAAGTAGCACTTACCTGATTCCAAAGTACATGCTCAAGTCAGGTCCATATCACAGACACAACATGATTACTTGCTAGTTTCTCCAGCTCTTTCTTCTTGCATCTTCTGTGTTGAGTCCCTTCTGCAGTAGAAGTTGTGACTGTTTCACATTTTTGCCCATCTTTTATGCTCATTTCAACCAAACTCCGCCTTCATTCTACCAAGTATCAATGGTCTTGATAATTGGTCGTTTACAATTGGAATACCTGTACTTGGAGAGAAAGCCATCAAGTGAAAAACATGCAAGCAATTTGCATGTATAAAAGGTCAATCAGTGTGTCTGATATAACTCTGATCCACACATGGGTCTCTGCTTTATCTGCAAAGTTTACAAAAAACAAAAGCAACTTTCAAGTACAAATTTTGTAAGACTTTAACAAACTGTAAGACAACATTTATAGCTCAGGTTTTCAAGTGCAGCTTTGACTTCCTGAACATGCATTGGCCAGTAAAACTACCCCAACAAAAAGCACTTACTGCATTTACAAACCAAAGTTAGTGTTTATGTTAGGGTAACAATAATGACCAGAGCTAATTATTGATATTCAAACTGTATGGCATTTAATTGCTACTGATATAACCCGAGTTAACCTGCAATTTATTTATTATAGAATCAGTTTCGTAGGCTGATGTAGAACGTCTACTGAAACTTGTTGAGAAAGAAATACTTTGACCAGCTCAGGGATGATGTGTCCACTTTGAAGCTCTTTTCACATCCAAGAAAACCCCAAAGAGAAGCACTTATGAACACAAGAATCATCAGTGTCTCCATTTGGAGTTATCTGAGAGTAATTTGTCCCAAAATCCTTGTGAATCATGTAGTTGATTTTGTCAAATAAAACTACCCCAACAAGTAGCACTTACTGATTCAAATGACAAGCCAATGCTCGAGTTAGGGTAATACTAATGACGGATAATTAAGGATTGAAAGAGCAATTCTCTGAAAAAAAACAAATATGATGTGGTGATCCTTGAAAGGTGAATCTGTGTGTTTTGGTGGTCAGCAACATTACCCCAACAAGTAGCACTTACTGGATTCACATTCCAAGTCAGTGCATGTGTTCGGGTATTGTTGGTGACAAATTGATGAATTCAGCCAGTCATGCAAAAAGATCCAAACATTCTCAAAGCTGGTGGTAAATCTGTTGCCATGTCACAAACAAGAAAACCCCAAAGAGAAGCACTTATGAACACAAGAATCATCAGTGTCTCCATTTGGAGTTATCTGAGAGTAATTTGTCCCAAAATCCTTGTGAATCATGTAGTTGATTTTGTCAAATAAAACTGCCCCAACAAGTAGCACTTACTGATTCAAATGACAAGCCAATGCTCGAGTTAGGGTAATACTAATGACGGATAATTAAGGATTGAAAGAGCAATTCTCTGAAAAAAAAACAAACATGATGTGGTGATCCTTGAAAGGTGAATCTGTGTGATTTGGTGATCAGCAACATTACCCCAACAAGTAGCACTTACTGGATTCACATTCCAAGTCAGTGCATGTGTTCGGGTATTGTTGGTGACAAATTGATGAATTCAGCCAGTCATGCAAAAAGATCCAAACATTCTCAATGCTGGTGGTAAATCTGCTGCCATGTCACAATCAAGACAACCCCAAAGAGAAGCACTTATGAACACAAGAATCATCAGTGTCTCCATTCAAGTTGATCTGAATGATTTGCTGCTGTCCTCATATACAGTCAAATTTGCCAATGAAAACGTCCCAACAAGTAGCACTTACCTGATTCCAAAGTACATGCTCAAGTCAGGTCCATATCACAGACACAACATGATTACTTGCTAGTTTCTCCAGCTCTTTCTTCTTGCATCTTCTGTGTTGAGTCCCTTCTGCAGTAGAAGTTGTGACTGTTTCACATTTTTGCCCATCTTTTATGCTCATTTCAACCAAACTCCGCCTTCATTCTACCAAGTATCAATGGTCTTGATAATTGGTCGTTTACAATTGGAATACCTGTACTTGGAGAGAAAGCCATCAAGTGAAAAACATGCAAGCAATTTGCATGTATAAAAGGTCAATCAGTGTGTCTGATATAACTCTGTTCCACACAAGGGTCTCTGCTTTATCTGCAAAGTTTACAAAAAACAAAAGCAACTTTCAAGTACAAATTTTGTAAGACTTTAACAAACTGTAAGACAACATTTATAGCTCAGGTTTTCAAGTGCAGCTTTGATTTCCTGAACATGCATTGGCCAGTAAAACTACCCCAACAAAAAGCACTTACTGCATTTACAAACCAAAGTTAGTGTTTATGTTAGGGTAACAATAATGACCAGAGCTAATTATTGATATTCAAACTGTATGGCATTTAATTGCTACTGATATAACCCGAGTTAACCTGCAATTTATTTATTATAGAATCAGTTTCGTAGGCTGATGTAGAACGTCTACTGAAACTTGTTGAGAAAAAATACTTTGACCAGCTCAGGGATGATGTGTCCACTTTGAAGCTCTTTTCACATCCAAGACAACCCCAAAGAGAAGCACTTATGAACACAAGAATCATCAGTGTCTCCATTTGGAGTTATCTGAGAGTAATTTGTCCCAAAATCCTTGTGAATCATGTAGTTGATTTTGTCAAATAAAACTACCCCAACAAGTAGCACTTACTGATTCAAATGACAAGCCAATGCTCGAGTTAGGGTAATACTAATGACGGATAATTAAGGATTGAAAGAGCAATTCTCTGAAAAAAACCAAACATGATGTGGTGATCCTTGAAAGGTGAATCTGTGTGTTTTGGTGGTCAGCAACATTACCCCAACAAGTAGCACTTACTGGATTCACATTCCAAGTCAGTGCATGTGTTCGGGTATTGTTGGTGACAAATTGATGAATTCAGCCAGTCATGCAAAAAGATCCAAACATTCTCAAAGCTGGTGGTAAATCTGTTGCCATGTCACAATCAAGAAAACCCCAAAGAGAAGCACTTATGAACACAAGAATCATCAGTGTCTCCATTTGGAGTTATCTGAGAGTAATTTGTCCCAAAATCCTTGTGAATCATGTAGTTGATTTTGTCAAATAAAACTGCCCCAACAAGTAGCACTTACTGATTCAAATGACAAGCCAATGCTCGAGTTAGGGTAATACTAATGACGGATAATTAAGGATTGAAAGAGCAATTCTCTGAAAAAAACCAAATATGATGTGGTGATCAGCAACATTACCCCAACAAGTAGCACTTACTGGATTCACATTCCAAGTCAGTGCATGTGTTCGGGTATTGTTGGTGACAAATTGATGAATTCAGCCAGTCATGCAAAAAGATCCAAACATTCTCAATGCTGGTGGTAAATCTGTTGCCATGTCACAATCAAGATTACCCCAAAGAGAAGCACTTATGAACACAAGAATCATCAGTGTCTCCATTCAAGGTGATCTGAATGATTTGCTGCTGTCCTCATATACAGTCATATTTGCCAATGAAAGCGTCCCAACAAGTAGCACTTACCTGATTCCAAAGTACATGCTCAAGTCAGGTCCATATCACAGACACAACATGATTACTTGCTAGTTTCTCCAGCTCTTTCTTCTTGCATCTTCTGTGTTGAGTCCCTTCTGCAGTAGAAGTTGTGACTGTTTCACATTTTTGCCCATCTTTTATGCTCATTTCAACCAAACTCCGCCTTCATTCTACCAAGTATCAATGGTCTTGATAATTGGTCGTTTACAATTGGAATACCTGTACTTGGAGAGAAAGCCATCAAGTGAAAAACATGCAAGCAATTTGCATGTATAAAAGGTCAATCAGTGTGTCTGATATAACTCTGTTCCACACAAGGGTCTCTGCTTTATCTGCAAAGTTTACAAAAAACAAAAGCAACTTTCAAGTACAAATTTTGTAAGACTTTAACAAACTGTAAGACAACATTTATAGCTCAGGTTTTCAAGTGCAGCTTTGATTTCCTGAACATGCATTGGCCAGTAAAACTACCCCAACAAAAAGCACTTACTGCATTTACAAACCAAAGTTAGTGTTTATGTTAGGGTAACAATAATGACCAGAGCTAATTATTGATATTCAAACTGTATGGCATTTAATTGCTACTGATATAACCCGAGTTAACCTGCAATTTATTTATTATAGAATCAGTTTCGTAGGCTGATGTAGAACGTCTACTGAAACTTGTTGAGAAAAAATACTTTGACCAGCTCAGGGATGATGTGTCCACTTTGAAGCTCTTTTCACATCCAAGACAACCCCAAAGAGAAGCACTTATGAACACAAGAATCATCAGTGTCTCCATTTGGAGTTATCTGAGAGTAATTTGTCCCAAAATCCTTGTGAATCATGTAGTTGATTTTGTCAAATAAAACTACCCCAACAAGTAGCACTTACTGATTCAAATGACAAGCCAATGCTCGAGTTAGGGTAATACTAATGACGGATAATTAAGGATTGAAAGAGCAATTCTCTGAAAAAAACCAAACATGATGTGGTGATCCTTGAAAGGTGAATCTGTGTGTTTTGGTGGTCAGCAACATTACCCCAACAAGTAGCACTTACTGGATTCACATTCCAAGTCAGTGCATGTGTTCGGGTATTGTTGGTGACAAATTGATGAATTCAGCCAGTCATGCAAAAAGATCCAAAC
This sequence comes from Symphodus melops, assembly GCF_947650265.1. Lineage (NCBI taxonomy): Eukaryota > Metazoa > Chordata > Actinopteri > Labriformes > Labridae > Symphodus > Symphodus melops. The sequence goes on from NC_136705.1 coordinate 4,221,061, forward strand.
ATTCTCAAAGCTGGTGGTAAATCTGTTGCCATGTCACAATCAAGAAAACCCCAAAGAGAAGCACTTATGAACACAAGAATCATCAGTGTCTCCATTTGGAGTTATCTGAGAGTAATTTGTCCCAAAATCCTTGTGAATCATGTAGTTGATTTTGTCAAATAAAACTGCCCCAACAAGTAGCACTTACTGATTCAAATGACAAGCCAATGCTCGAGTTAGGGTAATACTAATGACGGATAATTAAGGATTGAAAGAGCAATTCTCTGAAAAAAACAAACATGATGTGGTGATCCTTGAAAGGTGAATCTGTGTGATTTGGTGATCAGCAACATTACCCCAACAAGTAGCACTTACTGGATTCACATTCCAAGTCAGTGCATGTGTTCGGGTATTGTTGGTGACAAATTGATGAATTCAGCCAGTCATGCAAAAAGATCCAAACATTCTCAATGCTGGTGGTAAATCTGCTGCCATGTCACAATCAAGACAACCCCAAAGAGAAGCACTTATGAACACAAGAATCATCAGTGTCTCCATTCAAGTTGATCTGAATGATTTGCTGCTGTCCTCATATACAGTCATATTTGCCAATGAAAGCGTCCCAACAAGTAGCACTTACCTGATTCCAAAGTACATGCTCAAGTCAGGTCCATATCACAGACACAACATGATTACTTGCTAGTTTCTCCAGCTCTTTCTTCTTGCATCTTCTGTGTTGAGTCCCTTCTGCAGTAGAAGTTGTGACTGTTTCACATTTTTGCCCATCTTTTATGCTCATTTCAACCAAACTCCGCCTTCATTCTACCAAGTATCAATGGTCTTGATAATTGGTCGTTTACAATTGGAATACCTGTACTTGGAGAGAAAGCCATCAAGTGAAAAACATGCAAGCAATTTGCATGTATAAAAGGTCAATCAGTGTGTCTGATATAACTCTGTTCCACACAAGGGTCTCTGCTTTATCTGCAAAGTTTACAAAAAACAAAAGCAACTTTCAAGTACAAATTTTGTAAGACTTTAACAAACTGTAAGACAACATTTATAGCTCAGGTTTTCAAGTGCAGCTTTGATTTCCTGAACATGCATTGGCCAGTAAAACTACCCCAACAAAAAGCACTTACTGCATTTACAAACCAAAGTTAGTGTTTATGTTAGGGTAACAATAATGACCAGAGCTAATTATTGATATTCAAACTGTATGGCATTTAATTGCTACTGATATAACCCGAGTTAACCTGCAATTTATTTATTATAGAATCAGTTTCGTAGGCTGATGTAGAACGTCTACTGAAACTTGTTGAGAAAAAATACTTTGACCAGCTCAGGGATGATGTGTCCACTTTGAAGCTCTTTTCACATCCAAGACAACCCCAAAGAGAAGCACTTATGAACACAAGAATCATCAGTGTCTCCATTTGGAGTTATCTGAGAGTAATTTGTCCCAAAATCCTTGTGAATCATGTAGTTGATTTTGTCAAATAAAACTACCCCAACAAGTAGCACTTACTGATTCAAATGACAAGCCAATGCTCGAGTTAGGGTAATACTAATGACGGATAATTAAGGATTGAAAGAGCAATTCTCTGAAAAAAACCAAATATGATGTGGTGATCAGCAACATTACCCCAACAAGTAGCACTTACTGGATTCACATTCCAAGTCAGTGCATGTGTTCGGGTATTGTTGGTGACAAATTGATGAATTCAGCCAGTCATGCAAAAAGATCCAAACATTCTCAATGCTGGTGGTAAATCTGTTGCCATGTCACAATCAAGATTACCCCAAAGAGAAGCACTTATGAACACAAGAATCATCAGTGTCTCCATTCAAGGTGATCTGAATGATTTGCTGCTGTCCTCATATACAGTCATATTTGCCAATGAAAGCGTCCCAACAAGTAGCACTTACCTGATTCCAAAGTACATGCTCAAGTCAGGTCCATATCACAGACACAACATGATTACTTGCTAGTTTCTCCAGCTCTTTCTTCTTGCATCTTCTGTGTTGAGTCCCTTCTGCAGTAGAAGTTGTGACTGTTTCACATTTTTGCCCATCTTTTATGCTCATTTCAACCAAACTCCGCCTTCATTCTACCAAGTATCAATGGTCTTGATAATTGGTCGTTTACAATTGGAATACCTGTACTTGGAGAGAAAGCCATCAAGTGAAAAACATGCAAGCAATTTGCATGTATAAAAGGTCAATCAGTGTGTCTGATATAACTCTGTTCCACACAAGGGTCTCTGCTTTATCTGCAAAGTTTACAAAAAACAAAAGCAACTTTCAAGTACAAATTTTGTAAGACTTTAACAAACTGTAAGACAACATTTATAGCTCAGGTTTTCAAGTGCAGCTTTGATTTCCTGAACATGCATTGGCCAGTAAAACTACCCCAACAAAAAGCACTTACTGCATTTACAAACCAAAGTTAGTGTTTATGTTAGGGTAACAATAATGACCAGAGCTAATTATTGATATTCAAACTGTATGGCATTTAATTGCTACTGATATAACCCGAGTTAACCTGCAATTTATTTATTATAGAATCAGTTTCGTAGGCTGATGTAGAACGTCTACTGAAACTTGTTGAGAAAAAATACTTTGACCAGCTCAGGGATGATGTGTCCACTTTGAAGCTCTTTTCACATCCAAGACAACCCCAAAGAGAAGCACTTATGAACACAAGAATCATCAGTGTCTCCATTTGGAGTTATCTGAGAGTAATTTGTCCCAAAATCCTTGTGAATCATGTAGTTGATTTTGTCAAATAAAACTACCCCAACAAGTAGCACTTACTGATTCAAATGACAAGCCAATGCTCGAGTTAGGGTAATACTAATGACGGATAATTAAGGATTGAAAGAGCAATTCTCTGAAAAAAACCAAACATGATGTGGTGATCCTTGAAAGGTGAATCTGTGTGTTTTGGTGGTCAGCAACATTACCCCAACAAGTAGCACTTACTGGATTCACATTCCAAGTCAGTGCATGTGTTCGGGTATTGTTGGTGACAAATTGATGAATTCAGCCAGTCATGCAAAAAGATCCAAACATTCTCAAAGCTGGTGGTAAATCTGTTGCCATGTCACAATCAAGAAAACCCCAAAGAGAAGCACTTATGAACACAAGAATCATCAGTGTCTCCATTTGGAGTTATCTGAGAGTAATTTGTCCCAAAATCCTTGTGAATCATGTAGTTGATTTTGTCAAATAAAACTGCCCCAACAAGTAGCACTTACTGATTCAAATGACAAGCCAATGCTCGAGTTAGGGTAATACTAATGACGGATAATTAAGGATTGAAAGAGCAATTCTCTGAAAAAAACAAACATGATGTGGTGATCCTTGAAAGGTGAATCTGTGTGATTTGGTGATCAGCAACATTACCCCAACAAGTAGCACTTACTGGATTCACATTCCAAGTCAGTGCATGTGTTCGGGTATTGTTGGTGACAAATTGATGAATTCAGCCAGTCATGCAAAAAGATCCAAACATTCTCAATGCTGGTGGTAAATCTGCTGCCATGTCACAATCAAGACAACCCCAAAGAGAAGCACTTATGAACACAAGAATCATCAGTGTCTCCATTCAAGTTGATCTGAATGATTTGCTGCTGTCCTCATATACAGTCATATTTGCCAATGAAAGCGTCCCAACAAGTAGCACTTACCTGATTCCAAAGTACATGCTCAAGTCAGGTCCATATCACAGACACAACATGATTACTTGCTAGTTTCTCCAGCTCTTTCTTCTTGCATCTTCTGTGTTGAGTCCCTTCTGCAGTAGAAGTTGTGACTGTTTCACATTTTTGCCCATCTTTTATGCTCATTTCAACCAAACTCCGCCTTCATTCTACCAAGTATCAATGGTCTTGATAATTGGTCGTTTACAATTGGAATACCTGTACTTGGAGAGAAAGCCATCAAGTGAAAAACATGCAAGCAATTTGCATGTATAAAAGGTCAATCAGTGTGTCTGATATAACTCTGTTCCACACAAGGGTCTCTGCTTTATCTGCAAAGTTTACAAAAAACAAAAGCAACTTTCAAGTACAAATTTTGTAAGACTTTAACAAACTGTAAGACAACATTTATAGCTCAGGTTTTCAAGTGCAGCTTTGATTTCCTGAACATGCATTGGCCAGTAAAACTACCCCAACAAAAAGCACTTACTGCATTTACAAACCAAAGTTAGTGTTTATGTTAGGGTAACAATAATGACCAGAGCTAATTATTGATATTCAAACTGTATGGCATTTAATTGCTACTGATATAACCCGAGTTAACCTGCAATTTATTTATTATAGAATCAGTTTCGTAGGCTGATGTAGAACGTCTACTGAAACTTGTTGAGAAAAAATACTTTGACCAGCTCAGGGATGATGTGTCCACTTTGAAGCTCTTTTCACATCCAAGACAACCCCAAAGAGAAGCACTTATGAACACAAGAATCATCAGTGTCTCCATTTGGAGTTATCTGAGAGTAATTTGTCCCAAAATCCTTGTGAATCATGTAGTTGATTTTGTCAAATAAAACTACCCCAACAAGTAGCACTTACTGATTCAAATGACAAGCCAATGCTCGAGTTAGGGTAATACTAATGACGGATAATTAAGGATTGAAAGAGCAATTCTCTGAAAAAAACCAAACATGATGTGGTGATCCTTGAAAGGTGAATCTGTGTGTTTTGGTGGTCAGCAACATTACCCCAACAAGTAGCACTTACTGGATTCACATTCCAAGTCAGTGCATGTGTTCGGGTATTGTTGGTGACAAATTGATGAATTCAGCCAGTCATGCAAAAAGATCCAAACATTCTCAAAGCTGGTGGTAAATCTGTTGCCATGTCACAATCAAGAAAACCCCAAAGAGAAGCACTTATGAACACAAGAATCATCAGTGTCTCCATTTGGAGTTATCTGAGAGTAATTTGTCCCAAAATCCTTGTGAATCATGTAGTTGATTTTGTCAAATAAAACTGCCCCAACAGGTAGCACTTACTGATTCAAATGACAAGCCAATGCTCGAGTTAGGGTAATACTAATGACGGATAATTAAGGATTGAAAGAGCAATTCTCTGAAAAAAAACAAACATGATGTGGTGATCAGCAACATTACCCCAACAAGTAGCACTTACTGGATTCACATTCCAAGTCAGTGCATGTGTTCGGGTATTGTTGGTGACAAATTGATGAATTCAGCCAGTCATGCAAAAAGATCCAAACATTCTCAATGCTGGTGGTAAATCTGTTGCCATGTCACAATCAAGACAACCCCAAAGAGAAGCACTTATGAACACAAGAATCATCAGTGTCTCCATTCAAGGTGATCTGAATGATTTGCTGCTGTCCTCATATACAGTCATATTTGCCAATGAAAGCGTCCCAACAAGTAGCACTTACCTGATTCCAAAGTACATGCTCAAGTCAGGTCCATATCACAGACACAACATGATTACTTGCTAGTTTCTCCAGCTCTTTCTTCTTGCATCTTCTGTGTTGAGTCCCTTCTGCAGTAGAAGTTGTGACTGTTTCACATTTTTGCCCATCTTTTATGCTCATTTCAACCAAACTCCGCCTTCATTCTACCAAGTATCAATGGTCTTGATAATTGGTCGTTTACAATTGGAATACCTGTACTTGGAGAGAAAGCCATCAAGTGAAAAACATGCAAGCAATTTGCATGTATAAAAGGTCAATCAGTGTGTCTGATATAACTCTGATCCACACATGGGTCTCTGCTTTATCTGCAAAGTTTACAAAAAACAAAAGCAACTTTCAAGTACAAATTTTGTAAGACTTTAACAAACTGTAAGACAACATTTATAGCTCAGGTTTTCAAGTGCAGCTTTGACTTCCTGAACATGCATTGGCCAGTAAAACTACCCCAACAAAAAGCACTTACTGCATTTACAAACCAAAGTTAGTGTTTATGTTAGGGTAACAATAATGACCAGAGCTAATTATTGATATTCAAACTGTATGGCATTTAATTGCTACTGATATAACCCGAGTTAACCTGCAATTTATTTATTATAGAATCAGTTTCGTAGGCTGATGTAGAACGTCTACTGAAACTTGTTGAGAAAGAAATACTTTGACCAGCTCAGGGATGATGTGTCCACTTTGAAGCTCTTTTCACATCCAAGAAAACCCCAAAGAGAAGCACTTATGAACACAAGAATCATCAGTGTCTCCATTTGGAGTTATCTGAGAGTAATTTGTCCCAAAATCCTTGTGAATCATGTAGTTGATTTTGTCAAATAAAACTACCCCAACAAGTAGCACTTACTGATTCAAATGACAAGCCAATGCTCGAGTTAGGGTAATACTAATGACGGATAATTAAGGATTGAAAGAGCAATTCTCTGAAAAAAAACAAATATGATGTGGTGATCCTTGAAAGGTGAATCTGTGTGTTTTGGTGGTCAGCAACATTACCCCAACAAGTAGCACTTACTGGATTCACATTCCAAGTCAGTGCATGTGTTCGGGTATTGTTGGTGACAAATTGATGAATTCAGCCAGTCATGCAAAAAGATCCAAACATTCTCAAAGCTGGTGGTAAATCTGTTGCCATGTCACAAACAAGAAAACCCCAAAGAGAAGCACTTATGAACACAAGAATCATCAGTGTCTCCATTTGGAGTTATCTGAGAGTAATTTGTCCCAAAATCCTTGTGAATCATGTAGTTGATTTTGTCAAATAAAACTGCCCCAACAAGTAGCACTTACTGATTCAAATGACAAGCCAATGCTCGAGTTAGGGTAATACTAATGACGGATAATTAAGGATTGAAAGAGCAATTCTCTGAAAAAAAAACAAACATGATGTGGTGATCCTTGAAAGGTGAATCTGTGTGATTTGGTGATCAGCAACATTACCCCAACAAGTAGCACTTACTGGATTCACATTCCAAGTCAGTGCATGTGTTCGGGTATTGTTGGTGACAAATTGATGAATTCAGCCAGTCATGCAAAAAGATCCAAACATTCTCAATGCTGGTGGTAAATCTGCTGCCATGTCACAATCAAGACAACCCCAAAGAGAAGCACTTATGAACACAAGAATCATCAGTGTCTCCATTCAAGTTGATCTGAATGATTTGCTGCTGTCCTCATATACAGTCAAATTTGCCAATGAAAACGTCCCAACAAGTAGCACTTACCTGATTCCAAAGTACATGCTCAAGTCAGGTCCATATCACAGACACAACATGATTACTTGCTAGTTTCTCCAGCTCTTTCTTCTTGCATCTTCTGTGTTGAGTCCCTTCTGCAGTAGAAGTTGTGACTGTTTCACATTTTTGCCCATCTTTTATGCTCATTTCAACCAAACTCCGCCTTCATTCTACCAAGTATCAATGGTCTTGATAATTGGTCGTTTACAATTGGAATACCTGTACTTGGAGAGAAAGCCATCAAGTGAAAAACATGCAAGCAATTTGCATGTATAAAAGGTCAATCAGTGTGTCTGATATAACTCTGTTCCACACAAGGGTCTCTGCTTTATCTGCAAAGTTTACAAAAAACAAAAGCAACTTTCAAGTACAAATTTTGTAAGACTTTAACAAACTGTAAGACAACATTTATAGCTCAGGTTTTCAAGTGCAGCTTTGATTTCCTGAACATGCATTGGCCAGTAAAACTACCCCAACAAAAAGCACTTACTGCATTTACAAACCAAAGTTAGTGTTTATGTTAGGGTAACAATAATGACCAGAGCTAATTATTGATATTCAAACTGTATGGCATTTAATTGCTACTGATATAACCCGAGTTAACCTGCAATTTATTTATTATAGAATCAGTTTCGTAGGCTGATGTAGAACGTCTACTGAAACTTGTTGAGAAAAAATACTTTGACCAGCTCAGGGATGATGTGTCCACTTTGAAGCTCTTTTCACATCCAAGACAACCCCAAAGAGAAGCACTTATGAACACAAGAATCATCAGTGTCTCCATTTGGAGTTATCTGAGAGTAATTTGTCCCAAAATCCTTGTGAATCATGTAGTTGATTTTGTCAAATAAAACTACCCCAACAAGTAGCACTTACTGATTCAAATGACAAGCCAATGCTCGAGTTAGGGTAATACTAATGACGGATAATTAAGGATTGAAAGAGCAATTCTCTGAAAAAAACCAAACATGATGTGGTGATCCTTGAAAGGTGAATCTGTGTGTTTTGGTGGTCAGCAACATTACCCCAACAAGTAGCACTTACTGGATTCACATTCCAAGTCAGTGCATGTGTTCGGGTATTGTTGGTGACAAATTGATGAATTCAGCCAGTCATGCAAAAAGATCCAAACATTCTCAAAGCTGGTGGTAAATCTGTTGCCATGTCACAATCAAGAAAACCCCAAAGAGAAGCACTTATGAACACAAGAATCATCAGTGTCTCCATTTGGAGTTATCTGAGAGTAATTTGTCCCAAAATCCTTGTGAATCATGTAGTTGATTTTGTCAAATAAAACTGCCCCAACAAGTAGCACTTACTGATTCAAATGACAAGCCAATGCTCGAGTTAGGGTAATACTAATGACGGATAATTAAGGATTGAAAGAGCAATTCTCTGAAAAAAACCAAATATGATGTGGTGATCAGCAACATTACCCCAACAAGTAGCACTTACTGGATTCACATTCCAAGTCAGTGCATGTGTTCGGGTATTGTTGGTGACAAATTGATGAATTCAGCCAGTCATGCAAAAAGATCCAAACATTCTCAATGCTGGTGGTAAATCTGTTGCCATGTCACAATCAAGATTACCCCAAAGAGAAGCACTTATGAACACAAGAATCATCAGTGTCTCCATTCAAGGTGATCTGAATGATTTGCTGCTGTCCTCATATACAGTCATATTTGCCAATGAAAGCGTCCCAACAAGTAGCACTTACCTGATTCCAAAGTACATGCTCAAGTCAGGTCCATATCACAGACACAACATGATTACTTGCTAGTTTCTCCAGCTCTTTCTTCTTGCATCTTCTGTGTTGAGTCCCTTCTGCAGTAGAAGTTGTGACTGTTTCACATTTTTGCCCATCTTTTATGCTCATTTCAACCAAACTCCGCCTTCATTCTACCAAGTATCAATGGTCTTGATAATTGGTCGTTTACAATTGGAATACCTGTACTTGGAGAGAAAGCCATCAAGTGAAAAACATGCAAGCAATTTGCATGTATAAAAGGTCAATCAGTGTGTCTGATATAACTCTGTTCCACACAAGGGTCTCTGCTTTATCTGCAAAGTTTACAAAAAACAAAAGCAACTTTCAAGTACAAATTTTGTAAGACTTTAACAAACTGTAAGACAACATTTATAGCTCAGGTTTTCAAGTGCAGCTTTGATTTCCTGAACATGCATTGGCCAGTAAAACTACCCCAACAAAAAGCACTTACTGCATTTACAAACCAAAGTTAGTGTTTATGTTAGGGTAACAATAATGACCAGAGCTAATTATTGATATTCAAACTGTATGGCATTTAATTGCTACTGATATAACCCGAGTTAACCTGCAATTTATTTATTATAGAATCAGTTTCGTAGGCTGATGTAGAACGTCTACTGAAACTTGTTGAGAAAAAATACTTTGACCAGCTCAGGGATGATGTGTCCACTTTGAAGCTCTTTTCACATCCAAGACAACCCCAAAGAGAAGCACTTATGAACACAAGAATCATCAGTGTCTCCATTTGGAGTTATCTGAGAGTAATTTGTCCCAAAATCCTTGTGAATCATGTAGTTGATTTTGTCAAATAAAACTACCCCAACAAGTAGCACTTACTGATTCAAATGACAAGCCAATGCTCGAGTTAGGGTAATACTAATGACGGATAATTAAGGATTGAAAGAGCAATTCTCTAAAAAAAACCAAACATGATGTGGTGATCCTTGAAAGGTGAATCTGTGTGTTTTGGTGGTCAGCAACATTACCCCAACAAGTAGCACTTACTGGATTCACATTCCAAGTCAGTGCATGTGTTCGGGTATTGTTGGTGACAAATTGATGAATTCAGCCAGTCATGCAAAAAGATCCAAACATTCTCAAAGCTGGTGGTAAATCTGTTGCCATGTCACAATCAAGAAAACCCCAAAGAGAAGCACTTATGAACACAAGAATCATCAGTGTCTCCATTTGGAGTTATCTGAGAGTAATTTGTCCCAAAATCCTTGTGAATCATGTAGTTGATTTTGTCAAATAAAACTGCCCCAACAAGTAGCACTTACTGATTCAAATGACAAGCCAATGCTCGAGTTAGGGTAATACTAATGACGGATAATTAAGGATTGAAAGAGCAATTCTCTGAAAAAAACAAACATGATGTGGTGATCCTTGAAAGGTGAATCTGTGTGATTTGGTGATCAGCAACATTACCCCAACAAGTAGCACTTACTGGATTCACATTCCAAGTCAGTGCATGTGTTCGGGTATTGTTGGTGACAAATTGATGAATTCAGCCAGTCATGCAAAAAGATCCAAACATTCTCAATGCTGGTGGTAAATCTGCTGCCATGTCACAATCAAGACAACCCCAAAGAGAAGCACTTATGAACACAAGAATCATCAGTGTCTCCATTCAAGTTGATCTGAATGATTTGCTGCTGTCCTCATATACAGTCATATTTGCCAATGAAAGCGTCCCAACAAGTAGCACTTACCTGATTCCAAAGTACATGCTCAAGTCAGGTCCATATCACAGACACAACATGATTACTTGCTAGTTTCTCCAGCTCTTTCTTCTTGCATCTTCTGTGTTGAGTCCCTTCTGCAGTAGAAGTTGTGACTGTTTCACATTTTTGCCCATCTTTTATGCTCATTTCAACCAAACTCCGCCTTCATTCTACCAAGTATCAATGGTCTTGATAATTGGTCGTTTACAATTGTACTTGGAGAGAAAGCCATCAAGTGAAAAACATGCAAGCAATTTGCATGTATAAAAGGTCAATCAGTGTGTCTGATATAACTCTGTTCCACACAAGGGTCTCTGCTTTATCTGCAAAGTTTACAAAAAACAAAAGCAACTTTCAAGTACAAATTTTGTAAGACTTTAACAAACTGTAAGACAACATTTATAGCTCAGGTTTTCAAGTGCAGCTTTGACTTCCTGAACATGCATTGGCCAGTAAAACTACCCCAACAAAAAGCACTTACTGCATTTACAAACCAAAGTTAGTGTTTATGTTAGGGTAACAATAATGACCAGAGCTAATTATTGATATTCAAACTGTATGGCATTTAATTGCTACTGATATAACCCGAGTTAACCTGCAATTTATTTATTATAGAATCAGTTTCGTAGGCTGATGTAGAACGTCTACTGAAACTTGTTGAGAAAGAAATACTTTGACCAGCTCAGGGATGATGTGTCCACTTTGAAGCTCTTTTCACATCCAAGAAAACCCCAAAGAGAAGCACTTATGAACACAAGAATCATCAGTGTCTCCATTTGGAGTTATCTGAGAGTAATTTGTCCCAAAATCCTTGTGAATCATGGAGTTGATTTTGTCAAATAAAACTACCCCAACAAGTAGCACTTACTGATTCAAATGACAAGCCAATGCTCGAGTTAGGGTAATACTAATGACGGATAATTAAGGATTGAAAGAGCAATTCTCTGAAAAAAAACAAATATGATGTGGTGATCCTTGAAAGGTGAATCTGTGTGTTTTGGTGGTCAGCAACATTACCCCAACAAGTAGCACTTACTGGATTCACATTCCAAGTCAGTGCATGTGTTCGGGTATTGTTGGTGACAAATTGATGAATTCAGCCAGTCATGCAAAAAGATCCAAACATTCTCAAAGCTGGTGGTAAATCTGTTGCCATGTCACAATCAAGAAAACCCCAAAGAGAAGCACTTATGAACACAAGAATCATCAGTGTCTCCATTTGGAGTTATCTGAGAGTAATTTGTCCCAAAATCCTTGTGAATCATGTAGTTGATTTTGTCAAATAAAACTACCCCAACAAGTAGCACTTACTGATTCAAATGACAAGCCAATGCTCGAGTTAGGGTAATACTAATGACGGATAATTAAGGATTGAAAGAGCAATTCTCTGAAAAAAAACAAATATGATGTGGTGATCCTTGAAAGGTGAATCTGTGTGTTTTGGTGGTCAGCAACATTACCCCAACAAGTAGCACTTACTGGATTCACATTCCAAGTCAGTGCATGTGTTCGGGTATTGTTGGTGACAAATTGATGAATTCAGCCAGTCATGCAAAAAGATCCAAACATTCTCAAAGCTGGTGGTAAATCTGTTGCCATGTCACAATCAAGAAAACCCCAAAGAGAAGCACTTATGAACACAAGAATCATCAGTGTCTCCATTTGGAGTTATCTGAGAGTAATTTGTCCCAAAATCCTTGTGAATCATGTAGTTGATTTTGTCAAATAAAACTGCCCCAACAAGTAGCACTTACTGATTCAAATGACAAGCCAATGCTCGAGTTAGGGTAATACTAATGACGGATAATTAAGGATTGAAAGAGCAATTCTCTGAAAAAAAACAAACATGATGTGGTGATCAGCAACATTACCCCAACAAGTAGCACTTACTGGATTCACATTCCAAGTCAGTGCATGTGTTCGGGTATTGTTGGTGACAAATTGATGAATTCAGCCAGTCATGCAAAAAGATCCAAACATTCTCAATGCTGGTGGTAAATCTGCTGCCATGTCACAATCAAGACAACCCCAAAGAGAAGCACTTATGAACACAAGAATCATCAGTGTCTCCATTCAAGGTGATCTGAATGATTTGCTGCTGTCCTCATATACAGTCATATTTGCCAATGAAAGCGTCCCAACAAGTAGCACTTACCTGATTCCAAAGTACATGCTCAAGTCAGGTCCATATCACAGACACAACATGATTACTTGCTAGTTTCTCCAGCTCTTTCTTCTTGCATCTTCTGTGTTGAGTCCCTTCTGCAGTAGAAGTTGTGACTGTTTCACATTTTTGCCCATCTTTTATGCTCATTTCAACCAAACTCCGCCTTCATTCTACCAAGTATCAATGGTCTTGATAATTGGTCGTTTACAATTGGAATACCTGTACTTGGAGAGAAAGCCATCAAGTGAAAAACATGCAAGCAATTTGCATGTATAAAAGGTCAATCAGTGTGTCTGATATAACTCTGTTCCACACAAGGGTCTCTGCTTTATCTGCAAAGTTTACAAAAAACAAAAGCAACTTTCAAGTACAAATTTTGTAAGACTTTAACAAACTGTAAGACAACATTTATAGCTCAGGTTTTCAAGTGCAGCTTTGACTTCCTGAACATGCATTGGTCAGTAAAACTACCCCAACAAAAAGCACTTACTGCATTTACAAACCAAAGTTAGTGTTTATGTTAGGGTAACAATAATGACCAGAGCTAATTATTGATATTCAAACTGTATGGCATTTAATTGCTACTGATATAACCCGAGTTAACCTGCAATTTATTTATTATAGAATCAGTTTCGTAGGCTGATGTAGAACGTCTACTGAAACTTGTTGAGAAAGAAATACTTTGACCAGCTCAGGGATGATGTGTCCACTTTGAAGCTCTTTTCACATCCAAGAAAACCCCAAAGAGAAGCACTTATGAACACAAGAATCATCAGTGTCTCCATTTGGAGTTATCTGAGAGTAATTTGTCCCAAAATCCTTGTGAATCATGTAGTTGATTTTGTCAAATAAAACTACCCCAACAAGTAGCACTTACTGATTCAAATGACAAGCCAATGCTCGAGTTAGGGTAATACTAATGACGGATAATTAAGGATTGAAAGAGCAATTCTCTGAAAAAAAACAAATATGATGTGGTGATCCTTGAAAGGTGAATCTGTGTGTTTTGGTGGTCAGCAACATTACCCCAACAAGTAGCACTTACTGGATTCACATTCCAAGTCAGTGCATGTGTTCGGGTATTGTTGGTGACAAATTGATGAATTCAGCCAGTCATGCAAAAAGATCTTTAACAAACTGTAAGACAACATTCTCAATGCTGGTGGTAAATCTGCTGCCATGTCACAATCAAGACAACCCCAAAGAGAAGCACTTATGAACACAAGAATCATCAGTGTCTCCATTCAAGTTGATCTGAATGATTTGCTGCTGTCCTCATATACAGTCATATTTGCCAATGAAAGCGTCCCAACAAGTAGCACTTACCTGATTCCAAAGTACATGCTCAAGTCAGGTCCATATCACAGACACAACATGATTACTTGCTAGTTTCTCCAGCTCTTTCTTCTTGCATCTTCTGTGTTGAGTCCCTTCTGCAGTAGAAGTTGTGACTGTTTCACATTTTTGCCCATCTTTTATGCTCATTTCAACCAAACTCCGCCTTCATTCTACCAAGTATCAATGGTCTTGATAATTGGTCGTTTACAATTGAATACCTGTACTTGGAGAGAAAGCCATCAAGTGAAAAACATGCAAGCAATTTGCATGTATAAAAGGTCAATCAGTGTGTCTGATATAACTCTGTTCCACACAAGGGTCTCTGCTTTATCTGCAAAGTTTACAAAAAACAAAAGCAACTTTCAAGTACAAATTTTGTAAGACTTTAACAAACTGTAAGACAACATTTATAGCTCAGGTTTTCAAGTGCAGCTTTGACTTCCTGAACATGCATTGGCCAGTAAAACTACCCCAACAAAAAGCACTTACTGCATTTACAAACCAAAGTTAGTGTTTATGTTAGGGTAACAATAATGACCAGAGCTAATTATTGATATTCAAACTGTATGGCATTTAATTGCTACTGATATAACCCGAGTTAACCTGCAATTTATTTATTATAGAATCAGTTTCGTAGGCTGATGTAGAACGTCTACTGAAACTTGTTGAGAAAAAATACTTTGACCAGCTCAGGGATGATGTGTCCACTTTGAAGCTCTTTTCACATCCAAGACAACCCCAAAGAGAAGCACTTATGAACACAAGAATCATCAGTGTCTCCATTTGGAGTTATCTGAGAGTAATTTGTCCCAAAATCCTTGTGAATCATGTAGTTGATTTTGTCAAATAAAACTGCCCCAACAAGTAGCACTTACTGATTCAAATGACAAGCCAATGCTCGAGTTAGGGTAATACTAATGACGGATAATTAAGGATTGAAAGAGCAATTCTCTGAAAAAAAACAAACATGATGTGGTGATCAGCAACATTACCCCAACAAGTAGCACTTACTGGATTCACATTCCAAGTCAGTGCATGTGTTCGGGTATTGTTGGTGACAAATTGATGAATTCAGCCAGTCATGCAAAAAGATCCAAACATTCTCAATGCTGGTGGTAAATCTGCTGCCATGTCACAATCAAGACAACCCCAAAGAGAAGCACTTATGAACACAAGAATCATCAGTGTCTCCATTCAAGGTGATCTGAATGATTTGCTGCTGTCCTCATATACAGTCATATTTGCCAATGAAAGCGTCCCAACAAGTAGCACTTACCTGATTCCAAAGTACATGCTCAAGTCAGGTCCATATCACAGACACAACATGATTACTTGCTAGTTTCTCCAGCTCTTTCTTCTTGCATCTTCTGTGTTGAGTCCCTTCTGCAGTAGAAGTTGTGACTGTTTCACATTTTTGCCCATCTTTTATGCTCATTTCAACCAAACTCCGCCTTCATTCTACCAAGTATCAATGGTCTTGATAATTGGTCGTTTACAATTGGAATACCTGTACTTGGAGAGAAAGCCATCAAGTGAAAAACATGCAAGCAATTTGCATGTATAAAAGGTCAATCAGTGTGTCTGATATAACTCTGTTCCACACAAGGGTCTCTGCTTTATCTGCAAAGTTTACAAAAAACAAAAGCAACTTTCAAGTACAAATTATGTAAGACTTTAACAAACTGTAAGACAACATTTATAGCTCAGGTTTTCAAGTGCAGCTTTGACTTCCTGAACATGCATTGGCCAGTAAAACTACCCCAACAAAAAGCACTTACTGCATTTACAAACCAAAGTTAGTGTTTATGTTAGGGTAACAATAATGACCAGAGCTAATTATTGATATTCAAACTGTATGGCATTTAATTGCTACTGATATAACCCGAGTTAACCTGCAATTTATTTATTATAGAATCAGTTTCGTAGGCTGATGTAGAACGTCTACTGAAACTTGTTGAGAAAAAATACTTTGACCAGCTCAGGGATGATGTGTCCACTTTGAAGCTCTTTTCACATCCAAGACAACCCCAAAGAGAAGCACTTATGAACACAAGAATCATCAGTGTCTCCATTTGGAGTTATCTGAGAGTAATTTGTCCCAAAATCCTTGTGAATCATGTAGTTGATTTTGTCAAATAAAACTGCCCCAACAAGTAGCACTTACTGATTCAAATGACAAGCCAATGCTCGAGTTAGGGTAATACTAATGACGGATAATTAAGGATTGAAAGAGCAATTCTCTGAAAAAAAACAAACATGATGTGGTGATCAGCAACATTACCCCAACAAGTAGCACTTACTGGATTCACATTCCAAGTCAGTGCATGTGTTCGGGTATTGTTGGTGACAAATTGATGAATTCAGCCAGTCATGCAAAAAGATCCAAACATTCTCAATGCTGGTGGTAAATCTGCTGCCATGTCACAATCAAGACAACCCCAAAGAGAAGCACTTATGAACACAAGAATCATCAGTGTCTCCATTCAAGGTGATCTGAATGATTTGCTGCTGTCCTCATATACAGTCATATTTGCCAATGAAAGCGTCCCAACAAGTAGCACTTACCTGATTCCAAAGTACATGCTCAAGTCAGGTCCATATCACAGACACAACATGATTACTTGCTAGTTTCTCCAGCTCTTTCTTCTTGCATCTTCTGTGTTGAGTCCCTTCTGCAGTAGAAGTTGTGACTGTTTCACATTTTTGCCCATCTTTTATGCTCATTTCAACCAAACTCCGCCTTCATTCTACCAAGTATCAATGGTCTTGATAATTGGTCGTTTACAATTGGAATACCTGTACTTGGAGAGAAAGCCATCAAGTGAAAAACATGCAAGCAATTTGCATGTATAAAAGGTCAATCAGTGTGTCTGATATAACTCTGTTCCACACAAGGGTCTCTGCTTTATCTGCAAAGTTTACAAAAAACAAAAGCAACTTTCAAGTACAAATTATGTAAGACTTTAACAAACTGTAAGACAACATTTATAGCTCAGGTTTTCAAGTGCAGCTTTGACTTCCTGAACATGCATTGGTCAGTAAAACTACCCCAACAAAAAGCACTTACTGCATTTACAAACCAAAGTTAGTGTTTATGTTAGGGTAACAATAATGACCAGAGCTAATTATTGATATTCAAACTGTATGGCATTTAATTGCTACTGATATAACCCGAGTTAACCTGCAATTTATTTATTATAGAATCAGTTTCGTAGGCTGATGTAGAACGTCTACTGAAACTTGTTGAGAAAGAAATACTTTGACCAGCTCAGGGATGATGTGTCCACTTTGAAGCTCTTTTCACATCCAAGACAACCCCAAAGAGAAGCACTTATGAACACAAGAATCATCAGTGTCTCCATTTGGAGTTATCTGAGAGTAATTTGTCCCAAAATCCTTGTGAATCATGTAGTTGATTTTGTCAAATAAAACTGCCCCAACAAGTAGCACTTACTGATTCAAATGACAAGCCAATGCTCGAGTTAGGGTAATACTAATGACGGATAATTAAGGATTGAAAGAGCAATTCTCTGAAAAAAAACAAACATGATGTGGTGATCAGCAACATTACCCCAACAAGTAGCACTTACTGGATTCACATTCCAAGTCAGTGCATGTGTTCGGGTATTGTTGGTGACAAATTGATGAATTCAGCCAGTCATGCAAAAAGATCCAAACATTCTCAATGCTGGTGGTAAATCTGCTGCCATGTCACAATCAAGACAACCCCAAAGAGAAGCACTTATGAACACAAGAATCATCAGTGTCTCCATTCAAGTTGATCTGAATGATTTGCTGCTGTCCTCATATACAGTCATATTTGCCAATGAAAGCGTCCCAACAAGTAGCACTTACCTGATTCCAAAGTACATGCTCAAGTCAGGTCCATATCACAGACACAACATGATTACTTGCTAGTTTCTCCAGCTCTTTCTTCTTGCATCTTCTGTGTTGAGTCCCTTCTGCAGTAGAAGTTGTGACTGTTTCACATTTTTGCCCATCTTTTATGCTCATTTCAACCAAACTCCGCCTTCATTCTACCAAGTATCAATGGTCTTGATAATTGGTCGTTTACAATTGAATACCTGTACTTGGAGAGAAAGCCATCAAGTGAAAAACATGCAAGCAATTTGCATGTATAAAAGGTCAATCAGTGTGTCTGATATAACTCTGTTCCACACAAGGGTCTCTGCTTTATCTGCAAAGTTTACAAAAAACAAAAGCAACTTTCAAGTACAAATTTTGTAAGACTTTAACAAACTGTAAGACAACATTTATAGCTCAGGTTTTCAAGTGCAGCTTTGACTTCCTGAACATGCATTGGCCAGTAAAACTACCCCAACAAAAAGCACTTACTGCATTTACAAACCAAAGTTAGTGTTTATGTTAGGGTAACAATAATGACCAGAGCTAATTATTGATATTCAAACTGTATGGCATTTAATTGCTACTGATATAACCCGAGTTAACCTGCAATTTATTTATTATAGAATCAGTTTCGTAGGCTGATGTAGAACGTCTACTGAAACTTGTTGAGAAAAAATACTTTGACCAGCTCAGGGATGATGTGTCCACTTTGAAGCTCTTTTCACATCCAAGACAACCCCAAAGAGAAGCACTTATGAACACAAGAATCATCAGTGTCTCCATTTGGAGTTATCTGAGAGTAATTTGTCCCAAAATCCTTGTGAATCATGTAGTTGATTTTGTCAAATAAAACTGCCCCAACAAGTAGCACTTACTGATTCAAATGACAAGCCAATGCTCGAGTTAGGGTAATACTAATGACGGATAATTAAGGATTGAAATAGCAATTCTCTGAAAAAAAACAAACATGATGTGGTGATCAGCAACATTACCCCAACAAGTAGCACTTACTGGATTCACATTCCAAGTCAGTGCATGTGTTCGGGTATTGTTGGTGACAAATTGATGAATTCAGCCAGTCATGCAAAAAGATCCAAACATTCTCAATGCTGGTGGTAAATCTGCTGCCATGTCACAATCAAGACAACCCCAAAGAGAAGCACTTATGAACACAAGAATCATCAGTGTCTCCATTCAAGGTGATCTGAATGATTTGCTGCTGTCCTCATATACAGTCATATTTGCCAATGAAAGCGTCCCAACAAGTAGCACTTACCTGATTCCAAAGTACATGCTCAAGTCAGGTCCATATCACAGACACAACATGATTACTTGCTAGTTTCTCCAGCTCTTTCTTCTTGCATCTTCTGTGTTGAGTCCCTTCTGCAGTAGAAGTTGTGACTGTTTCACATTTTTGCCCATCTTTTATGCTCATTTCAACCAAACTCCGCCTTCATTCTACCAAGTATCAATGGTCTTGATAATTGGTCGTTTACAATTGGAATACCTGTACTTGGAGAGAAAGCCATCAAGTGAAAAACATGCAAGCAATTTGCATGTATAAAAGGTCAATCAGTGTGTCTGATATAACTCTGTTCCACACAAGGGTCTCTGCTTTATCTGCAAAGTTTACAAAAAACAAAAGCAACTTTCAAGTACAAATTATGTAAGACTTTAACAAACTGTAAGACAACATTTATAGCTCAGGTTTTCAAGTGCAGCTTTGACTTCCTGAACATGCATTGGCCAGTAAAACTACCCCAACAAAAAGCACTTACTGCATTTACAAACCAAAGTTAGTGTTTATGTTAGGGTAACAATAATGACCAGAGCTAATTATTGATATTCAAACTGTATGGCATTTAATTGCTACTGATATAACCCGAGTTAACCTGCAATTTATTTATTATAGAATCAGTTTCGTAGGCTGATGTAGAACGTCTACTGAAACTTGTTGAGAAAAAATACTTTGACCAGCTCAGGGATGATGTGTCCACTTTGAAGCTCTTTTCACATCCAAGACAACCCCAAAGAGAAGCACTTATGAACACAAGAATCATCAGTGTCTCCATTTGGAGTTATCTGAGAGTAATTTGTCCCAAAATCCTTGTGAATCATGTAGTTGATTTTGTCAAATAAAACTGCCCCAACAAGTAGCACTTACTGATTCAAATGACAAGCCAATGCTCGAGTTAGGGTAATACTAATGACGGATAATTAAGGATTGAAAGAGCAATTCTCTGAAAAAAAACAAACATGATGTGGTGATCAGCAACATTACCCCAACAAGTAGCACTTAATGGATTCACATTCCAAGTCAGTGCATGTGTTCGGGTATTGTTGGTGACAAATTGATGAATTCAGCCAGTCATGCAAAAAGATCCAAACATTCTCAATGCTGGTGGTAAATCTGCTGCCATGTCACAATCAAGACAACCCCAAAGAGAAGCACTTATGAACACAAGAATCATCAGTGTCTCCATTCAAGGTGATCTGAATGATTTGCTGCTGTCCTCATATACAGTCATATTTGCCAATGAAAGCGTCCCAACAAGTAGCACTTACCTGATTCCAAAGTACATGCTCAAGTCAGGTCCATATCACAGACACAACATGATTACTTGCTAGTTTCTCCAGCTCTTTCTTCTTGCATCTTCTGTGTTGAGTCCCTTCTGCAGTAGAAGTTGTGACTGTTTCACATTTTTGCCCATCTTTTATGCTCATTTCAACCAAACTCCGCCTTCATTCTACCAAGTATCAATGGTCTTGATAATTGGTCGTTTACAATTGGAATACCTGTACTTGGAGAGAAAGCCATCAAGTGAAAAACATGCAAGCAATTTGCATGTATAAAAGGTCAATCAGTGTGTCTGATATAACTCTGTTCCACACAAGGGTCTCTGCTTTATCTGCAAAGTTTACAAAAAACAAAAGCAACTTTCAAGTACAAATTATGTAAGACTTTAACAAACTGTAAGACAACATTTATAGCTCAGGTTTTCAAGTGCAGCTTTGACTTCCTGAACATGCATTGGCCAGTAAAACTACCCCAACAAAAAGCACTTACTGCATTTACAAACCAAAGTTAGTGTTTATGTTAGGGTAACAATAATGACCAGAGCTAATTATTGATATTCAAACTGTATGGCATTTAATTGCTACTGATATAACCCGAGTTAACCTGCAATTTATTTATTATAGAATCAGTTTCGTAGGCTGATGTAGAACGTCTACTGAAACTTGTTGAGAAAAAATACTTTGACCAGCTCAGGGATGATGTGTCCACTTTGAAGCTCTTTTCACATCCAAGACAACCCCAAAGAGAAGCACTTATGAACACAAGAATCATCAGTGTCTCCATTTGGAGTTATCTGAGAGTAATTTGTCCCAAAATCCTTGTGAATCATGTAGTTGATTTTGTCAAATAAAACTGCCCCAACAAGTAGCACTTACTGATTCAAATGACAAGCCAATGCTCGAGTTAGGGTAATACTAATGACGGATAATTAAGGATTGAAAGAGCAATTCTCTGAAAAAAAACAAACATGATGTGGTGATCCTTGAAAGGTGAATCTGTGTGATTTGGTGATCAGCAACATTACCCCAACAAGTAGCACTTACTGGATTCACATTCCAAGTCAGTGCATGTGTTCGGGTATTGTTGGTGACAAATTGATGAATTCAGCCAGTCATGCAAAAAGATCCAAACATTCTCAATGCTGGTGGTAAATCTGCTGCCATGTCACAATCAAGACAACCCCAAAGAGAAGCACTTATGAACACAAGAATCATCAGTGTCTCCATTCAAGGTGATCTGAATGATTTGCTGCTGTCCTCATATACAGTCATATTTGCCAATGAAAGCGTCCCAACAAGTAGCACTTACCTGATTCCAAAGTACATGCTCAAGTCAGGTCCATATCACAGACACAACATGATTACTTGCTAGTTTCTCCAGCTCTTTCTTCTTGCATCTTCTGTGTTGAGTCCCTTCTGCAGTAGAAGTTGTGACTGTTTCACATTTTTGCCCATCTTTTATGCTCATTTCAACCAAACTCCGCCTTCATTCTACCAAGTATCAATGGTCTTGATAATTGGTCGTTTACAATTGGAATACCTGTACTTGGAGAGAAAGCCATCAAGTGAAAAACATGCAAGCAATTTGCATGTATAAAAGGTCAATCAGTGTGTCTGATATAACTCTGATCCACACAAGGGTCTCTGCTTTATCTGCAAAGTTTACAAAAAACAAAAGCAACTTTCAAGTACAAATTTTGTAAGACTTTAACAAACTGTAAGACAACATTTATAGCTCAGGTTTTCAAGTGCAGCTTTGACTTCCTGAACATGCATTGGCCAGTAAAACTACCCCAACAAAAAGCACTTACTGCATTTACAAACCAAAGTTAGTGTTTATGTTAGGGTAACAATAATGACCAGAGCTAATTATTGATATTCAAACTGTATGGCATTTAATTGCTACTGATATAACCCGAGTAAACCTGCAATTTATTTATTATAGAATCAGTTTCGTAGGCTGATGTAGAACGTCTACTGAAACTTGTTGAGAAAGAAATACTTTGACCAGCTCAGGGATGATGTGTCCACTTTGAAGCTCTTTTCACATCCAAGAAAACCCCAAAGAGAAGCACTTATGAACACAAGAATCATCAGTGTCTCCATTTGGAGTTATCTGAGAGTAATTTGTCCCAAAATCCTTGTGAATCATGTAGTTGATTTTGTCAAATAAAACTACCCCAACAAGTAGCACTTACTGATTCAAATGACAAGCCAATGCTCAAGTTAGGGTAATACTAATGACGGATAATTAAGGATTGAAAGAGCAATTCTCTGAAAAAAAACAAATATGATGTGGTGATCCTTGAAAGGTGAATCTGTGTGTTTTGGTGGTCAGCAACATTACCCCAACAAGTAGCACTTACTGGATTCACATTCCAAGTCAGTGCATGTGTTCAGGTATTGTTGGTGACAAATTGATGAATTCAGCCAGTCATGCAAAAAGATCCAAACATTCTCAAAGCTGGTGGTAAATCTGTTGCCATGTCACAATCAAGAAAACCCCAAAGAGAAGCACTTATGAACACAAGAATCATCAGTGTCTCCATTTGGAGTTATCTGAGAGTAATTTGTCCCAAAATCCTTGTGAATCATGTAGTTGATTTTGTCAAATAAAACTGCCCCAACAAGTAGCACTTACTGATTCAAATGACAAGCCAATGCTCGAGTTAGGGTAATACTAATGACGGATAATTAAGGATTGAAAGAGCAATTCTCTGAAAAAAAGAAAATCATGATGTGGTGATCAGCAACATTACCCCAACAAGTAGCACTTACTGGATTCACATTCCAAGTCAGTGCATGTGTTCGGGTATTGTTGGTGACAAATTGATGAATTCAGCCAGTCATGCAAAAAGATCCAAACATTCTCAATGCTGGTGGTAAATCTGCTGCCATGTCACAATCAAGACAACCCCAAAGAGAAGCACTTATGAACACAAGAATCATCAGTGTCTCCATTCAAGGTGATCTGAATGATTTGCTGCTGTCCTCATATACAGTCATATTTGCCAATGAAAGCGTCCCAACAAGTAGCACTTACCTGATTCCAAAGTACATGCTCAAGTCAGGTCCATATCACAGACACAACATGATTACTTGCTAGTTTCTCCAGCTCTTTCTTCTTGCATCTTCTGTGTTGAGTCCCTTCTGCAGTAGAAGTTGTGACTGTTTCACATTTTTGCCCATCTTTTATGCTCATTTCAACCAAACTCCGCCTTCATTCTACCAAGTATCAATGGTCTTGATAATTGGTCGTTTACAATTGGAATACCTGTACTTGGAGAGAAAGCCATCAAGTGAAAAACATGCAAGCAATTTGCATGTATAAAAGGTCAATCAGTGTGTCTGATATAACTCTGATCCACACAAGGGTCTCTGCTTTATCTGCAAAGTTTACAAAAAACAAAAGCAACTTTCAAGTACAAATTTTGTAAGACTTTAACAAACTGTAAGACAACATTTATAGCTCAGGTTTTCAAGTGCAGCTTTGACTTCCTGAACATGCATTGGCCAGTAAAACTACCCCAACAAAAAGCACTTACTGCATTTACAAACCAAAGTTAGTGTTTATGTTAGGGTAACAATAATGACCAGAGCTAATTATTGATATTCAAACTGTATGGCATTTAATTGCTACTGATATAACCCGAGTAAACCTGCAATTTATTTATTATAGAATCAGTTTCGTAGGCTGATGTAGAACGTCTACTGAAACTTGTTGAGAAAGAAATACTTTGACCAGCTCAGGGATGATGTGTCCACTTTGAAGCTCTTTTCACATCCAAGAAAACCCCAAAGAGAAGCACTTATGAACACAAGAATCATCAGTGTCTCCATTTGGAGTTATCTGAGAGTAATTTGTCCCAAAATCCTTGTGAATCATGTAGTTGATTTTGTCAAATAAAACTACCCCAACAAGTAGCACTTACTGATTCAAATGACAAGCCAATGCTCAAGTTAGGGTAATACTAATGACGGATAATTAAGGATTGAAAGAGCAATTCTCTGAAAAAAAACAAATATGATGTGGTGATCCTTGAAAGGTGAATCTGTGTGTTTTGGTGGTCAGCAACATTACCCCAACAAGTAGCACTTACTGGATTCACATTCCAAGTCAGTGCATGTGTTCGGGTATTGTTGGTGACAAATTGATGAATTCAGCCAGTCATGCAAAAAGATCCAAACATTCTCAAAGCTGGTGGTAAATCTGTTGCCATGTCACAATCAAGAAAACCCCAAAGAGAAGCACTTATGAACACAAGAATCATCAGTGTCTCCATTTGGAGTTATCTGAGAGTAATTTGTCCCAAAATCCTTGTGAATCATGTAGTTGATTTTGTCAAATAAAACTGCCCCAACAAGTAGCACTTACTGATTCAAATGACAAGCCAATGCTCGAGTTAGGGTAATACTAATGACGGATAATTAAGGATTGAAAGAGCAATTCTCTGAAAAAAAAAAATCATGATGTGGTGATCAGCAACATTACCCCAACAAGTAGCACTTACTGGATTCACATTCCAAGTCCGTGCATGTGTTCGGGTATTGTTGGTGACAAATTGATGAATTCAGCCAGTCATGCAAAAAGATCCAAACATTCTCAATGCTGGTGGTAAATCTGCTGCCATGTCACAATCAAGACAACCCCAAAGAGAAGCACTTATGAACACAAGAATCATCAGTGTCTCCATTCAAGGTGATCTGAATGATTTGCTGCTGTCCTCATATACAGTCATATTTGCCAATGAAAGCGTCCCAACAAGTAGCACTTACCTGATTCCAAAGTACATGCTCAAGTCAGGTCCATATCACAGACACAACATGATTACTTGCTAGTTTCTCCAGCTCTTCTTGCATCTTCTGTGTTGAGTCCCTTCTGCAGTAGAAGTTGTGACTGTTTCACATTTTTGCCCATCTTTTATGCTCATTTCAACCAAACTCCGCCTTCATTCTACCAAGTATCAATGGTCTTGATAATTGGTCGTTTACAATTGGAATACCTGTACTTGGAGAGAAAGCCATCAAGTGAAAAACATGCAAGCAATTTGCATGTATAAAAGGTCAATCAGTGTGTCTGATATAACTCTGTTCCACACAAGGGTCTCTGCTTTATCTGCAAAGTTTACAAAAAACAAAAGCAACTTTCAAGTACAAATTATGTAAGACTTTAACAAACTGTAAGACAACATTTATAGCTCAGGTTTTCAAGTGCAGCTTTGACTTCCTGAACATGCATTGGCCAGTAAAACTACCCCAACAAAAAGCACTTACTGCATTTACAAACCAAAGTTAGTGTTTATGTTAGGGTAACAATAATGACCAGAGCTAATTATTGATATTCAAACTGTATGGCATTTAATTGCTACTGATATAACCCGAGTTAACCTGCAATTTATTTATTATAGAATCAGTTTCGTAGGCTGATGTAGAACGTCTACTGAAACTTGTTGAGAAAAAATACTTTGACCAGCTCAGGGATGATGTGTCCACTTTGAAGCTCTTTTCACATCCAAGAAAACCCCAAAGAGAAGCACTTATGAACACAAGAATCATCAGTGTCTCCATTTGGAGTTATCTGAGAGTAATTTGTCCCAAAATCCTTGTGAATCATGTAGTTGATTTTGTCAAATAAAACTGCCCCAACAAGTAGCACTTACTGATTCAAATGACAAGCCAATGCTCGAGTTAGGGTAATACTAATGACGGATAATTAAGGATTGAAAGAGCAATTCTCTGAAAAAAAACAAACATGATGTGGTGATCCTTGAAAGGTGAATCTGTGTGTTTTGGTGGTCAGCAACATTACCCCAACAAGTAGCACTTACTGGATTCACATTCCAAGTCCGTGCATGTGTTCGGGTATTGTTGGTGACAAATTGATGAATTCAGCCAGTCATGCAAAAAGATCCAAACATTCTCAATGCTGGTGGTAAATCTGCTGCCATGTCACAATCAAGACAACCCCAAAGAGAAGCACTTATGAACACAAGAATCATCAGTGTCTCCATTCAAGGTGATCTGAATGATTTGCTGCTGTCCTCATATACAGTCATATTTGCCAATGAAAGCGTCCCAACAAGTAGCACTTACCTGATTCCAAAGTACATGCTCAAGTCAGGTCCATATCACAGACACAACATGATTACTTGCTAGTTTCTCCAGCTCTTCTTGCATCTTCTGTGTTGAGTCCCTTCTGCAGTAGAAGTTGTGACTGTTTCACATTTTTGCCCATCTTTTATGCTCATTTCAACCAAACTCCGCCTTCATTCTACCAAGTATCAATGGTCTTGATAATTGGTCGTTTACAATTGGAATACCTGTACTTGGAGAGAAAGCCATCAAGTGAAAAACATGCAAGCAATTTGCATGTATAAAAGGTCAATCAGTGTGTCTGATATAACTCTGTTCCACACAAGGGTCTCTGCTTTATCTGCAAAGTTTACAAAAAACAAAAGCAACTTTCAAGTACAAATTATGTAAGACTTTAACAAACTGTAAGACAACATTTATAGCTCAGGTTTTCAAGTGCAGCTTTGACTTCCTGAACATGCATTGGCCAGTAAAACTACCCCAACAAAAAGCACTTACTGCATTTACAAACCAAAGTTAGTGTTTATGTTAGGGTAACAATAATGACCAGAGCTAATTATTGATATTCAAACTGTATGGCATTTAATTGCTACTGATATAACCCGAGTTAACCTGCAATTTATTTATTATAGAATCAGTTTCGTAGGCTGATGTAGAACGTCTACTGAAACTTGTTGAGAAAAAATACTTTGACCAGCTCATGGATGATGTGTCCACTTTGAAGCTCTTTTCACATCCAAGACAACCCCAAAGAGAAGCACTTATGAACACAAGAATCATCAGTGTCTCCATTTGGAGTTATCTGAGAGTAATTTGTCCCAAAATCCTTGTGAATCATGTAGTTGATTTTGTCAAATAAAACTGCCCCAACAAGTAGCACTTACTGATTCAAATGACAAGCCAATGCTCGAGTTAGGGTAATACTAATGACGGATAATTAAGGATTGAAAGAGCAATTCTCTGAAAAAAAACAAACATGATGTGGTGATCCTTGAAAGGTGAATCTGTGTGATTTGGTGATCAGCAACATTACCCCAACAAGTAGCACTTACTGGATTCACATTCCAAGTCAGTGCATGTGTTCGGGTATTGTTGGTGACAAATTGATGAATTCAGCCAGTCATGCAAAAAGATCCAAACATTCTCAATGCTGGTGGTAAATCTGCTGCCATGTCACAATCAAGACAACCCCAAAGAGAAGCACTTATGAACACAAGAATCATCAGTGTCTCCATTCAAGGTGATCTGAATGATTTGCTGCTGTCCTCATATACAGTCATATTTGCCAATGAAAGCGTCCCAACAAGTAGCACTTACCTGATTCCAAAGTACATGCTCAAGTCAGGTCCATATCACAGACACAACATGATTACTTGCTAGTTTCTCCAGCTCTTTCTTCTTGCATCTTCTGTGTTGAGTCCCTTCTGCAGTAGAAGTTGTGACTGTTTCACATTTTTGCCCATCTTTTATGCTCATTTCAACCAAACTCCGCCTTCATTCTACCAAGTATCAATGGTCTTGATAATTGGTCGTTTACAATTGGAATACCTGTACTTGGAGAGAAAGCCATCAAGTGAAAAACATGCAAGCAATTTGCATGTATAAAAGGTCAATCAGTGTGTCTGATATAACTCTGTTCCACACAAGGGTCTCTGCTTTATCTGCAAAGTTTACAAAAAACAAAAGCAACTTTCAAGTACAAATTATGTAAGACTTTAACAAACTGTAAGACAACATTTATAGCTCAGGTTTTCAAGTGCAGCTTTGACTTCCTGAACATGCATTGGCCAGTAAAACTACCCCAACAAAAAGCACTTACTGCATTTACAAACCAAAGTTAGTGTTTATGTTAGGGTAACAATAATGACCAGAGCTAATTATTGATATTCAAACTGTATGGCATTTAATTGCTACTGATATAACCCGAGTTAACCTGCAATTTATTTATTATAGAATCAGTTTCGTAGGCTGATGTAGAACGTCTACTGAAACTTGTTGAGAAAAAATACTTTGACCAGCTCAGGGATGATGTGTCCACTTTGAAGCTCTTTTCACATCCAAGACAACCCCAAAGAGAAGCACTTATGAACACAAGAATCATCAGTGTCTCCATTTGGAGTTATCTGAGAGTAATTTGTCCCAAAATCCTTGTGAATCATGTAGTTGATTTTGTCAAATAAAACTGCCCCAACAAGTAGCACTTACTGATTCAAATGACAAGCCAATGCTCGAGTTAGGGTAATACTAATGACGGATAATTAAGGATTGAAAGAGCAATTCTCTGAAAAAAAACAAACATGATGTGGTGATCCTTGAAAGGTGAATCTGTGTGATTTGGTGATCAGCAACATTACCCCAACAAGTAGCACTTACTGGATTCACATTCCAAGTCAGTGCATGTGTTCGGGTATTGTTGGTGACAAATTGATGAATTCAGCCAGTCATGCAAAAAGATCCAAACATTCTCAATGCTGGTGGTAAATCTGCTGCCATGTCACAATCAAGACAACCCCAAAGAGAAGCACTTATGAACACAAGAATCATCAGTGTCTCCATTCAAGGTGATCTGAATGATTTGCTGCTGTCCTCATATACAGTCATATTTGCCAATGAAAGCGTCCCAACAAGTAGCACTTACCTGATTCCAAAGTACATGCTCAAGTCAGGTCCATATCACAGACACAACATGATTACTTGCTAGTTTCTCCAGCTCTTTCTTCTTGCATCTTCTGTGTTGAGTCCCTTCTGCAGTAGAAGTTGTGACTGTTTCACATTTTTGCCCATCTTTTATGCTCATTTCAACCAAACTCCGCCTTCATTCTACCAAGTATCAATGGTCTTGATAATTGGTCGTTTACAATTGGAATACCTGTACTTGGAGAGAAAGCCATCAAGTGAAAAACATGCAAGCAATTTGCATGTATAAAAGGTCAATCAGTGTGTCTGATATAACTCTGATCCACACAAGGGTCTCTGCTTTATCTGCAAAGTTTACAAAAAACAAAAGCAACTTTCAAGTACAAATTTTGTAAGACTTTAACAAACTGTAAGACAACATTTATAGCTCAGGTTTTCAAGTGCAGCTTTGACTTCCTGAACATGCATTGGCCAGTAAAACTACCCCAACAAAAAGCACTTACTGCATTTACAAACCAAAGTTAGTGTTTATGTTAGGGTAACAATAATGACCAGAGCTAATTATTGATATTCAAACTGTATGGCATTTAATTGCTACTGATATAACCCGAGTTAACCTGCAATTTATTTATTATAGAATCAGTTTCGTAGGCTGATGTAGAACGTCTACTGAAACTTGTTGAGAAAGAAATACTTTGACCAGCTCAGGGATGATGTGTCCACTTTGAAGCTCTTTTCACATCCAAGAAAACCCCAAAGAGAAGCACTTATGAACACAAGAATCATCAGTGTCTCCATTTGGAGTTATCTGAGAGTAATTTGTCCCAAAATCCTTGTGAATCATGTAGTTGATTTTGTCAAATAAAACTACCCCAACAAGTAGCACTTACTGATTCAAATGACATGCCAATGCTCAAGTTAGGGTAATACTAATGACGGATAATTAAGGATTGAAAGAGCAATTCTCTGAAAAAAACAAATATGATGTGGTGATCCTTGAAAGGTGAATCTGTGTGTTTTGGTGGTCAGCAACATTACCCCAACAAGTAGCACTTACTGGATTCACATTCCAAGTCAGTGCATGTGTTCGGGTATTGTTGGTGACAAATTGATGAATTCAGCCAGTCATGCAAAAAGATCCAAACATTCTCAAAGCTGGTGGTAAATCTGTTGCCATGTCACAATCAAGAAAACCCCAAAGAGAAGCACTTATGAACACAAGAATCATCAGTGTCTCCATTTGGAGTTATCTGAGAGTAATTTGTCCCAAAATCCTTGTGAATCATGTAGTTGATTTTGTCAAATAAAACTGCCCCAACAAGTAGCACTTACTGATTCAAATGACAAGCCAATGCTCGAGTTAGGGTAATACTAATGACGGATAATTAAGGATTGAAAGAGCAATTCTCTGAAAAAAAAAATCATGATGTGGTGATCAGCAACATTACCCCAACAAGTAGCACTTACTGGATTCACATTCCAAGTCAGTGCATGTGTTCGGGTATTGTTGGTGACAAATTGATGAATTCAGCCAGTCATGCAAAAAGATCCAAACATTCTCAATGCTGGTGGTAAATCTGTTGCCATGTCACAATCAAGACAACCCCAAAGAGAAGCACTTATGAACACAAGAATCATCAGTGTCTCCATTCAAGGTGATCTGAATGATTTGCTGCTGTCCTCATATACAGTCATATTTGCCAATGAAAGCGTCCCAACAAGTAGCACTTACCTGATTCCAAAGTACATGCTCAAGTCAGGTCCATATCACAGACACAACATGATTACTTGCTAGTTTCTCCAGCTCTTTCTTCTTGCATCTTCTGTGTTGAGTCCCTTCTGCAGTAGAAGTTGTGACTGTTTCACATTTTTGCCCATCTTTTATGCTCATTTCAACCAAACTCCGCCTTCATTCTACCAAGTATCAATGGTCTTGATAATTGGTCGTTTACAATTGGAATACCTGTACTTGGAGAGAAAGCCATCAAGTGAAAAACATGCAAGCAATTTGCATGTATAAAAGGTCAATCAGTGTGTCTGATATAACTCTGTTCCACACAAGGGTCTCTGCTTTATCTGCAAAGTTTACAAAAAACAAAAGCAACTTTCAAGTACAAATTTTGTAAGACTTTAACAAACTGTAAGACAACATTTATAGCTCAGGTTTTCAAGTGCAGCTTTGACTTCCTGAACATGCATTGGCCAGTAAAACTACCCCAACAAAAAGCACTTACTGCATTTACAAACCAAAGTTAGTGTTTATGTTAGGGTAACAATAATGACCAGAGCTAATTATTGATATTCAAACTGTATGGCATTTAATTGCTACTGATATAACCCGAGTTAACCTGCAATTTATTTATTATAGAATCAGTTTCGTAGGCTGATGTAGAACGTCTACTGAAACTTGTTGAGAAAGAAATACTTTGACCAGCTCAGGGATGATGTGTCCACTTTGAAGCTCTTTTCACATCCAAGAAAACCCCAAAGAGAAGCACTTATGAACACAAGAATCATCAGTGTCTCCGTTTGGAGTTATCTGAGAGTAATTTGTCCCAAAATCCTTGTGAATCATGTAGTTGATTTTGTCAAATAAAACTGCCCCAACAAGTAGCACTTACTGATTCAAATGACAAGCCAATGCTCGAGTTAGGGTAATACTAATGACGGATAATTAAGGATTGAAAGAGCAATTCTCTGAAAAAAAACAAACATGATGTGGTGATCAGCAACATTACCCCAACAAGTAGCACTTACTGGATTCACATTCCAAGTCAGTGCATGTGTTCGGGTATTGTTGGTGACAAATTGATGAATTCAGCCAGTCATGCAAAAAGATCCAAACATTCTCAATGCTGGTGGTAAATCTGTTGCCATGTCACAATCAAGACAACCCCAAAGAGAAGCACTTATGAACACAAGAATCATCAGTGTCTCCATTCAAGGTGATCTGAATGATTTGCTGCTGTCCTCATATACAGTCATATTTGCCAATGAAAGCGTCCCAACAAGTAGCACATACCTGATTCCAAAGTACATGCTCAAGTCAGGTCCATATCACAGACACAACATGATTACTTGCTAGTTTCTCCAGCTCTTTCTTCTTGCATCTTCTGTGTTGAGTCCCTTCTGCAGTAGAAGTTGTGACTGTTTCACATTTTTGCCCATCTTTTATGCTCATTTCAACCAAACTCCGCCTTCATTCTACCAAGTATCAATGGTCTTGATAATTGGTCGTTTACAATTGGAATACCTGTACTTGGAGAGAAAGCCATCAAGTGAAAAACATGCAAGCAATTTGCATGTATAAAAGGTCAATCAGTGTGTCTGATATAACTCTGTTCCACACAAGGGTCTCTGCTTTATCTGCAAAGTTTACAAAAAACAAAAGCAACTTTTGTAAGACTTTAACAAACTGTAAGACAACATTTATAGCTCAGGTTTTCAAGTGCAGCTTTGACTTCCTGAACATGCATTGGCCAGTAAAACTACCCCAACAAAAAGCACTTACTGCATTTACAAACCAAAGTTAGTGTTTATGTTAGGGTAACAATAATGACCAGAGCTAATTATTGATATTCAAACTGTATGGCATTTAATTGCTACTGATATAACCCGAGTTAACCTGCAATTTATTTATTATAGAATCAGTTTCGTAGGCTGATGTAGAACGTCTACTGAAACTTGTTGAGAAAGAAATACTTTGACCAGCTCAGGGATGATGTGTCCACTTTGAAGCTCTTTTCACATCCAAGAAAACCCCAAAGAGAAGCACTTATGAACACAAGAATCATCAGTGTCTCCATTTGGAGTTATCTGAGAGTAATTTGTCCCAAAATCCTTGTGAATCATGTAGTTGATTTTGTCAAATAAAACTACCCCAACAAGTAGCACTTACTGATTCAAATGACAAGCCAATGCTCGAGTTAGGGTAATACTAATGACGGATAATTAAGGATTGAAAGAGCAATTCTCTGAAAAAAAACAAACATGATGTGGTGATCCTTGAAAGGTGAATCTGTGTGTTTTGGTGGTCAGCAACATTACCCCAACAAGTAGCACTTACTGGATTCACATTCCAAGTCAGTGCATGTGTTCGGGTATTGTTGGTGACAAATTGATGAATTCAGCCAGTCATGCAAAAAGATCCAAACATTCTCAAAGCTGGTGGTAAATCTGTTGCCATGTCACAATCAAGAAAACCCCAAAGAGAAGCACTTATGAACACAAGAATCATCAGTGTCTCCATTTGGAGTTATCTGAGAGTAATTTGTCCCAAAATCCTTGTGAATCATGTAGTTGATTTTGTCAAATAAAACTGCCCCAACAAGTAGCACTTACTGATTCAAATGACAAGCCAATGCTCGAGTTAGGGTAATACTAATGACGGATAATTAAGGATTGAAAGAGCAATTCTCTGAAAAAAAACAAACATGATGTGGTGATCAGCAACATTACCCCAACAAGTAGCACTTACTGGATTCACATTCCAAGTCAGTGCATGTGTTCGGGTATTGTTGGTGACAAATTGATGAATTCAGCCAGTCATGCAAAAAGATCCAAACATTCTCAATGCTGGTGGTAAATCTGTTGCCATGTCACAATCAAGACAACCTCAAAGAGAAGCACTTATGAACACAAGAATCATCAGTGTCTCCATTCAAGGTGATCTGAATGATTTGCTGCTGTCCTCATATACAGTCATATTTGCCAATGAAAGCGTCCCAACAAGTAGCACTTACCTGATTCCAAAGTACATGCTCAAGTCAGGTCCATATCACAGACACAACATGATTACTTGCTAGTTTCTCCAGCTCTTTCTTCTTGCATCTTCTGTGTTGAGTCCCTTCTGCAGTAGAAGTTGTGACTGTTTCACATTTTTGCCCATCTTTTATGCTCATTTCAACCAAACTCCGCCTTCATTCTACCAAGTATCAATGGTCTTGATAATTGGTCGTTTACAATTGTAATACCTGTACTTGGAGAGAAAGCCATCAAGTGAAAAACATGCAAGCAATTTGCATGTATAAAAGGTCAATCAGTGTGTCTGATATAACTCTGTTCCACACAAGGGTCTCTGCTTTATCTGCAAAGTTTACAAAAAACAAAAGCAACTTTCAAGTACAAATTTTGTAAGACTTTAACAAACTGTAAGACAACATTTATAGCTCAGGTTTTCAAGTGCAGCTTTGACTTCCTGAACATGCATTGGCCAGTAAAACTACCCCAACAAAAAGCACTGCATTTACAAACCAAAGTTAGTGTTTATGTTAGTGTAACAATAATGACCAGAGCTAATTATTGATATTCAAACTGTATGGCATTTAATTGCTACTGATATAACCCGAGTTAACCTGCAATTTATTTATTATAGAATCAGTTTCGTAGGCTGATGTAGAACGTCTACTGAAACTTGTTGAGAAAGAAATACTTTGACCGACTCAG
Source organism: Symphodus melops (assembly GCF_947650265.1). Classification (NCBI taxonomy): domain Eukaryota; kingdom Metazoa; phylum Chordata; class Actinopteri; order Labriformes; family Labridae; genus Symphodus; species Symphodus melops. The sequence goes on from NC_136705.1 coordinate 4,255,861, forward strand.
GGATGATGTGTCCACTTTGAAGCTCTTTTCACATCCAAGAAAACCCCAAAGAGAAGCACTTATGAACACAAGAATCATCAGTGTCTCCATTTGGAGTTATCTGAGAGTAATTTGTCCCAAAATCCTTGTGAATCATGTAGTTGATTTTGTCAAATAAAACTACCCCAACAAGTAGCACTTACTGATTCAAATGACAAGCCAATGCTCGAGTTAGGGTAATACTAATGACGGATAATTAAGGATTGAAAGAGCAATTCTCTGAAAAAAAACAAATATGATGTGGTGATCCTTGAAAGGTGAATCTGTGTGTTTTGGTGATCAGCAACATTACCCCAACAAGTAGCACTTACTGGATTCACATTCCAAGTCAGTGCATGTGTTCGGGTATTGTTGGTGACAAATTGATGAATTCAGCCAGTCATGCAAAAAGATCCAAACATTCTCAATGCTGGTGGTAAATCTGTTGCCATGTCACAATCAAGACAACCCCAAAGAGAAGCACTTATGAACACAAGAATCATCAGTGTCTCCATTCAAGGTGATCTGAATGATTTGCTGCTGTCCTCATATACAGTCATATTTGCCAATGAAAGCGTCCCAACAAGTAGCACTTACCTGATTCCAAAGTACATGCTCAAGTCAGGTCCATATCACAGACACAACATGATTACTTGCTAGTTTCTCCAGCTCTTTCTTCTTGCATCTTCTGTGTTGAGTCCCTTCTGCAGTAGAAGTTGTGACTGTTTCACATTTTTGCCCATCTTTTATGCTCATTTCAACCAAACTCCGCCTTCATTCTACCAAGTATCAATGGTCTTGATAATTGGTCGTTTACAATTGGAATACCTGTACTTGGAGAGAAAGCCATCAAGTGAAAAACATGCAAGCAATTTGCATGTATAAAAGGTCAATCAGTGTGTCTGATATAACTCTGTTCCACACAAGGGTCTCTGCTTTATCTGCAAAGTTTACAAAAAACAAAAGCAACTTTCAAGTACAAATTTTGTAAGACTTTAACAAACTGTAAGACAACATTTATAGCTCAGGTTTTCAAGTGCAGCTTTGACTTCCTGAACATGCATTGGCCAGTAAAACTACCCCAACAAAAAGCACTTACTGCATTTACGAACCAAAGTTAGTGTTTATGTTAGGGTAACAATAATGACCAGAGCTAATTATTGATATTCAAACTGTATGGCATTTAATTGCTACTGATATAACCCGAGTTAACCTGCAACTTAGTTATTATAGAATCAGTTTCGTAGGCTGATGTAGAACGTCTACTGAAACTTGTTGAGAAAGAAATACTTTGACCAGCTCAGGGATGATGTGTCCACTTTGAAGCTCTTTTCACATCCAAGAAAACCCCAAAGAGAAGCACTTATGAACACAAGAATCATCATTGTCTCCATTTGGAGTTATCTGAGAGTAATTTGTCCCAAAATCCTTGTGAATCATGTAGTTGATTTTGTCAAATAAAACTGCCCCAACAAGTAGCACTTACTGATTCAAATGACAAGCCAATGCTCGAGTTAGGGTAATACTAATGACGGATAATTAAGGATTGAAAGAGCAATTCTCTGAAAAAAAACAAACATGATGTGGTGATCAGCAACATTACCCCAACAAGTAGCACTTACTGGATTCACATTCCAAGTCAGTGCATGTGTTCGGGTATTGTTGGTGACAAATTGATGAATTCAGCCAGTCATGCAAAAAGATCCAAACATTCTCAATGCTGGTGGTAAATCTGTTGCCATGTCACAATCAAGACAACCCCAAAGAGAAGCACTTATGAACACAAGAATCATCAGTGTCTCCATTCAAGGTGATCTGAATGATTTGCTGCTGTCCTCATATACAGTCATATTTGCCAATGAAAGCGTCCCAACAAGTAGCACTTACCTGATTCCAAAGTACATGCTCAAGTCAGGTCCATATCACAGACACAACATGATTACTTGCTAGTTTCTCCAGCTCTTTCTTCTTGCATCTTCTGTGTTGAGTCCCTTCTGCAGTAGAAGTTGTGACTGTTTCACATTTTTGCCCATCTTTTATGCTCATTTCAACCAAACTCCGCCTTCATTCTACCAAGTATCAATGGTCTTGATAATTGGTCGTTTACAATTGTAATACCTGTACTTGGAGAGAAAGCCATCAAGTGAAAAACATGCAAGCAATTTGCATGTATAAAAGGTCAATCAGTGTGTCTGATATAACTCTGTTCCACACAAGGGTCTCTGCTTTATCTGCAAAGTTTACAAAAAACAAAAGCAACTTTCAAGTACAAATTTTGTAAGACTTTAACAAACTGTAAGACAACATTTATAGCTCAGGTTTTCAAGTGCAGCTTTGACTTCCTGAACATGCATTGGCCAGTAAAACTACCCCAACAAAAAGCACTGCATTTACAAACCAAAGTTAGTGTTTATGTTAGTGTAACAATAATGACCAGAGCTAATTATTGATATTCAAACTGTATGGCATTTAATTGCTACTGATATAACCCGAGTTAACCTGCAATTTATTTATTATAGAATCAGTTTCGTAGGCTGATGTAGAACGTCTACTGAAACTTGTTGAGAAAGAAATACTTTGACCGACTCAGGGATGATGTGTCCACTTTGAAGCTCTTTTCACATCCAAGAAAACCCCAAAGAGAAGCACTTATGAACACAAGAATCATCAGTGTCTCCATTTGGAGTTATCTGAGAGTAATTTGTCCCAAAATCCTTGTGAATCATGTAGTTGATTTTGTCAAATAAAACTACCCCAACAAGTAGCACTTACTGATTCAAATGACAAGCCAATGCTCGAGTTAGGGTAATACTAATGACGGATAATTAAGGATTGAAAGAGCAATTCTCTGAAAAAAAACAAATATGATGTGGTGATCCTTGAAAGGTGAATCTGTGTGTTTTGGTGATCAGCAACATTACCCCAACAAGTAGCACTTACTGGATTCACATTCCAAGTCAGTGCATGTGTTCGGGTATTGTTGGTGACAAATTGATGAATTCAGCCAGTCATGCAAAAAGATCCAAACATTCTCAATGCTGGTGGTAAATCTGTTGCCATGTCACAATCAAGACAACCCCAAAGAGAAGCACTTATGAACACAAGAATCATCAGTGTCTCCATTCAAGGTGATCTGAATGATTTGCTGCTGTCCTCATATACAGTCATATTTGCCAATGAAAGCGTCCCAACAAGTAGCACTTACCTGATTCCAAAGTACATGCTCAAGTCAGGTCCATATCACAGACACAACATGATTACTTGCTAGTTTCTCCAGCTCTTTCTTCTTGCATCTTCTGTGTTGAGTCCCTTCTGCAGTAGAAGTTGTGACTGTTTCACATTTTTGCCCATCTTTTATGCTCATTTCAACCAAACTCCGCCTTCATTCTACCAAGTATCAATGGTCTTGATAATTGGTCGTTTACAATTGGAATACCTGTACTTGGAGAGAAAGCCATCAAGTGAAAAACATGCAAGCAATTTGCATGTATAAAAGGTCAATCAGTGTGTCTGATATAACTCTGTTCCACACAAGGGTCTCTGCTTTATCTGCAAAGTTTACAAAAAACAAAAGCAACTTTCAAGTACAAATTTTGTAAGACTTTAACAAACTGTAAGACAACATTTATAGCTCAGGTTTTCAAGTGCAGCTTTGACTTCCTGAACATGCATTGGCCAGTAAAACTACCCCAACAAAAAGCACTTACTGCATTTACAAACCAAAGTTAGTGTTTATGTTAGGGTAACAATAATGACCAGAGCTAATTATTGATATTCAAACTGTATGGCATTTAATTGCTACTGATATAACCCGAGTTAACCTGCAACTTAGTTATTATAGAATCAGTTTCGTAGGCTGATGTAGAACGTCTACTGAAACTTGTTGAGAAAGAAATACTTTGACCAGCTCAGGGATGATGTGTCCACTTTGAAGCTCTTTTCACATCCAAGAAAACCCCAAAGAGAAGCACTTATGAACACAAGAATCATCATTGTCTCCATTTGGAGTTATCTGAGAGTAATTTGTCCCAAAATCCTTGTGAATCATGTAGTTGATTTTGTCAAATAAAACTGCCCCAACAAGTAGCACTTACTGATTCAAATGACAAGCCAATGCTCGAGTTAGGGTAATACTAATGACGGATAATTAAGGATTGAAAGAGCAATTCTCTGAAAAAAAACAAACATGATGTGGTGATCAGCAACATTACCCCAACAAGTAGCACTTACTGGATTCACATTCCAAGTCAGTGCATGTGTTCGGGTATTGTTGGTGACAAATTGATGAATTCAGCCAGTCATGCAAAAAGATCCAAACATTCTCAATGCTGGTGGTAAATCTGTTGCCATGTCACAATCAAGACAACCCCAAAGAGAAGCACTTATGAACACAAGAATCATCAGTGTCTCCATTCAAGGTGATCTGAATGATTTGCTGCTGTCCTCATATACAGTCATATTTGCCAATGAAAGCGTCCCAACAAGTAGCACATACCTGATTCCAAAGTACATGCTCAAGTCAGGTCCATATCACAGACACAACATGATTACTTGCTAGTTTCTCCAGCTCTTTCTTCTTGCATCTTCTGTGTTGAGTCCCTTCTGCAGTAGAAGTTGTGACTGTTTCACATTTTTGCCCATCTTTTATGCTCATTTCAACCAAACTCCGCCTTCATTCTACCAAGTATCAATGGTCTTGATAATTGGTCGTTTACAATTGGAATACCTGTACTTGGAGAGAAAGCCATCAAGTGAAAAACATGCAAGCAATTTGCATGTATAAAAGGTCAATCAGTGTGTCTGATATAACTCTGTTCCACACAAGGGTCTCTGCTTTATCTGCAAAGTTTACAAAAAACAAAAGCAACTTTCAAGTACAAATTTTGTAAGACTTTAACAAACTGTAAGACAACATTTATAGCTCAGGTTTTCAAGTGCAGCTTTGACTTCCTGAACATGCATTGGCCAGTAAAACTACCCCAACAAAAAGCACTTACTGCATTTACAAACCAAAGTTAGTGTTTATGTTAGGGTAACAATAATGACCAGAGCTAATTATTGATATTCAAACTGTATGGCATTTAATTGCTACTGATATAACCCGAGTTAACCTGCAATTTATTTATTATAGAATCAGTTTCGTAGGCTGATGTAGAACGTCTACTGAAACTTGTTGAGAAAGAAATACTTTGACCAGCTCAGGGATGATGTGTCCACTTTGAAGCTCTTTTCACATCCAAGAAAACCCCAAAGAGAAGCACTTATGAACACAAGAATCATCAGTGTCTCCATTTGGAGTTATCTGAGAGTAATTTGTCCCAAAATCCTTGCGAATCATGTAGTTGATTTTGTCAAATAAAACTACCCCAACAAGTAGCACTTACTGATTCAAATGACAAGCCAATGCTCGAGTTAGGGTAATACTAATGACGGATAATTAAGGATTGAAAGAGCAATTCTCTGAAAAAAAACAAATATGATGTGGTGATCCTTAAAAGGAGAATCTGTGTGTTTTGGTGGTCAGCAACATTACCCCAACAAGTAGCACTTACTGGATTCACATTCCAAGTCAGTGCATGTGTTCGGGTATTGTTGGTGACAAATTGATGAATTCAGCCAGTCATGCAAAAAGATCCAAACATTCTCAAAGCTGGTGGTAAATCTGTTGCCATGTCACAATCAAGAAAACCCCAAAGAGAAGCACTTATGAACACAAGAATCATCAGTGTCTCCATTTGGAGTTATCTGAGAGTAATTTGTCCCAAAATCCTTGTGAATCATGTAGTTGATTTTGTCAAATAAAACTGCCCCAACAAGTAGCACTTACTGATTCAAATGACAAGCCAATGCTCGAGTTAGGGTAATACTAATGACAGATAATTAAGGATTGAAAGAGCAATTCTCTGAAAAAAAACAAACATGATGTGGTGATCAGCAACATTACCCCAACAAGTAGCACTTACTGGATTCACATTCCAAGTCAGTGCATGTGTTCGGGTATTGTTGGTGACAAATTGATGAATTCAGCCAGTCATGCAAAAAGATCCAAACATTCTCAATGCTGGTGGTAAATCTGCTGCCATGTCACAATCAAGACAACCCCAAAGAGAAGCACTTATGAACACAAGAATCATCAGTGTCTCCATTCAAGGTGATCTGAATGATTTGCTGCTGTCCTCATATACAGTCATATTTGCCAATGAAAGCGTCCCAACAAGTAGCACTTACCTGATTCCAAAGTACATGCTCAAGTCAGGTCCATATCACAGACACAACATGATTACTTGCTAGTTTCTCCAGCTCTTTCTTCTTGCATCTTCTGTGTTGAGTCCCTTCTGCAGTAGAAGTTGTGACTGTTTCACATTTTTGCCCATCTTTTATGCTCATTTCAACCAAACTCCGCCTTCATTCTACCAAGTATCAATGGTCTTGATAATTGGTCGTTTACAATTGGAATACCTGTACTTGGAGAGAAAGCCATCAAGTGAAAAACATGCAATCAATTTGCATGTATAAAAGGTCAATCAGTGTGTCTGATATAACTCTGTTCCACACAAGGGTCTCTGCTTTATCTGCAAAGTTTACAAAAAACAAAAGCAACTTTCAAGTACAAATTTTGTAAGACTTTAACAAACTGTAAGACAACATTTATAGCTCAGGTTTTCAAGTGCAGCTTTGACTTCCTGAACATGCATTGGCCAGTAAAACTACCCCAACAAAAAGCACTTACTGCATTTACAAACCAAAGTTAGTGTTTATGTTAGGGTAACAATAATGACCAGAGCTAATTATTGATATTCAAACTGTATGGCATTTAATTGCTACTGATATAACCCGAGTTAACCTGCAATTTATTTATTATAGAATCAGTTTCGTAGGCTGATGTAGAACGTCTACTGAAACTTGTTGAGAAAAAATACTTTGACCAGCTCAGGGATGATGTGTCCACTTTGAAGCTCTTTTCACATCCAAGACAACCCCAAAGAGAAGCACTTATGAACACAAGAATCATCAGTGTCTCCATTTGGAGTTATCTGAGAGTAATTTGTCCCAAAATCCTTGTGAATCATGTAGTTGATTTTGTCAAATAAAACTGCCCCAACAAGTAGCACTTACTGATTCAAATGACAAGCCAATGCTCGAGTTAGGGTAATACTAATGACGGATAATTAAGGATTGAAAGAGCAATTCTCTGAAAAAAAACAAACATGATGTGGTGATCCTTGAAAGGTGAATCTGTGTGATTTGGTGATCAGCAACATTACCCCAACAAGTAGCACTTACTGGATTCACATTCCAAGTCAGTGCATGTGTTCGGGTATTGTTGGTGACAAATTGATGAATTCAGCCAGTCATGCAAAAAGATCCAAACATTCTCAATGCTGGTGGTAAATCTGCTGCCATGTCACAATCAAGACAACCCCAAAGAGAAGCACTTATGAACACAAGAATCATCAGTGTCTCCATTCAAGGTGATCTGAATGATTTGCTGCTGTCCTCATATACAGTCATATTTGCCAATGAAAGCGTCCCAACAAGTAGCACTTACCTGATTCCAAAGTACATGCTCAAGTCAGGTCCATATCACAGACACAACATGATTACTTGCTAGTTTCTCCAGCTCTTTCTTCTTGCATCTTCTGTGTTGAGTCCCTTCTGCAGTAGAAGTTGTGACTGTTTCACATTTTTGCCCATCTTTTATGCTCATTTCAACCAAACTCCGCCTTCATTCTACCAAGTATCAATGGTCTTGATAATTGGTCGTTTACAATTGGAATACCTGTACTTGGAGAGAAAGCCATCAAGTGAAAAACATGCAAGCAATTTGCATGTATAAAAGGTCAATCAGTGTGTCTGATATAACTCTGTTCCACACAAGGGTCTCTGCTTTATCTGCAAAGTTTACAAAAAACAAAAGCAACTTTCAAGTACAAATTTTGTAAGACTTTAACAAACTGTAAGACAACATTTATAGCTCAGGTTTTCAAGTGCAGCTTTGACTTCCTGAACATGCATTGGCCAGTAAAACTACCCCAACAAAAAGCACTTACTGCATTTACAAACCAAAGTTAGTGTTTATGTTAGGGTAACAATAATGACCAGAGCTAATTATTGATATTCAAACTGTATGGCATTTAATTGCTACTGATATAACCCGAGTTAACCTGCAATTTATTTATTATAGAATCAGTTTCGTAGGCTGATGTAGAACGTCTACTGAAACTTGTTGAGAAAAAATACTTTGACCAGCTCAGGGATGATGTGTCCACTTTGAAGCTCTTTTCACATCCAAGACAACCCCAAAGAGAAGCACTTATGAACACAAGAATCATCAGTGTCTCCATTTGGAGTTACCTGAGAGTAATTTGTCCCAAAATCCTTGTGAATCATGTAGTTGATTTTGTCAAATAAAACTGCCCCAACAAGTAGCACTTACTGATTCAAATGACAAGCCAATGCTCGAGTTAGGGTAATACTAATGACGGATAATTAAGGATTGAAAGAGCAATTCTCTGAAAAAAAACAAACATGATGTGGTGATCAGCAACATTACCCCAACAAGTAGCACTTACTGGATTCACATTCCAAGTCAGTGCATGTGTTCGGGTATTGTTGGTGACAAATTGATGAATTCAGCCAGTCATGCAAAAAGATCCAAACATTCTCAAAGCTGGTGGTAAATCTGTTGCCATGTCACAATCAAGAAAACCCCAAAGAGAAGCACTTATGAACACAAGAATCATCAGTGTCTCCATTTGGAGTTATCTGAGAGTAATTTGTCCCAAAATCCTTGTGAATCATGTAGTTGATTTTGTCAAATAAAACTGCCCCAACAAGTAGCACTTACTGATTCAAATGACAAGCCAATGCTCGAGTTAGGGTAATACTAATGACAGATAATTAAGGATTGAAAGAGCAATTCTCTGAAAAAAAAAACAAACATGATGTGGTGATCAGCAACATTACCCCAACAAGTAGCACTTACTGGATTCACATTCCAAGTCAGTGCATGTGTTCGGGTATTGTTGGTGACAAATTGATGAATTCAGCCAGTCATGCAAAAAGATCCAAACATTCTCAATGCTGGTGGTAAATCTGCTGCCATGTCACAATCAAGACAACCCCAAAGAGAAGCACTTATGAACACAAGAATCATCAGTGTCTCCATTCAAGGTGATCTGAATGATTTGCTGCTGTCCTCATATACAGTCATATTTGCCAATGAAAGCGTCCCAACAAGTAGCACTTACCTGATTCCAAAGTACATGCTCAAGTCAGGTCCATATCACAGACACAACATGATTACTTGCTAGTTTCTCCAGCTCTTTCTTCTTGCATCTTCTGTGTTGAGTCCCTTCTGCAGTAGAAGTTGTGACTGTTTCACATTTTTGCCCATCTTTTATGCTCATTTCAACCAAACTCCGCCTTCATTCTACCAAGTATCAATGGTCTTGATAATTGGTCGTTTACAATTGGAATACCTGTACTTGGAGAGAAAGCCATCAAGTGAAAAACATGCAAGCAATTTGCATGTATAAAAGGTCAATCAGTGTGTCTGATATAACTCTGTTCCACACAAGGGTCTCTGCTTTATCTGCAAAGTTTACAAAAAACAAAAGCAACTTTCAAGTACAAATTATGTAAGACTTTAACAAACTGTAAGACAACATTTATAGCTCAGGTTTTCAAGTGCAGCTTTGACTTCCTGAACATGCATTGGCCAGTAAAACTACCCCAACAAAAAGCACTTACTGCATTTACAAACCAAAGTTAGTGTTTATGTTAGGGTAACAATAATGACCAGAGCTAATTATTGATATTCAAACTGTATGGCATTTAATTGCTACTGATATAACCCGAGTTAACCTGCAATTTATTTATTATAGAATCAGTTTCGTAGGCTGATGTAGAACGTCTACTGAAACTTGTTGAGAAAAAATACTTTGACCAGCTCAGGGATGATGTGTCCACTTTGAAGCTCTTTTCACATCCAAGACAACCCCAAAGAGAAGCACTTATGAACACAAGAATCATCAGTGTCTCCATTTGGAGTTATCTGAGAGTAATTTGTCCCAAAATCCTTGTGAATCATGTAGTTGATTTTGTCAAATAAAACTGCCCCAACAAGTAGCACTTACTGATTCAAATGACAAGCCAATGCTCGAGTTAGGGTAATACTAATGACGGATAATTAAGGATTGAAAGAGCAATTCTCTGAAAAAAAACAAACATGATGTGGTGATCCTTGAAAGGTGAATCTGTGTGTTTTGGTGGTCAGCAACATTACCCCAACAAGTAGCACTTACTGGATTCACATTCCAAGTCAGTGCATGTGTTCGGGTATTGTTGGTGACAAATTGATGAATTCAGCCAGTCATGCAAAAAGATCCAAACATTCTCAATGCTGGTGGTAAATCTGCTGCCATGTCACAATCAAGACAACCCCAAAGAGAAGCACTTATGAACACAAGAATCATCAGTGTCTCAATTCAAGGTGATCTGAATGATTTGCTGCTGTCCTCATATACAGTCATATTTGCCAATGAAAGCGTCCCAACAAGTAGCACTTACCTGATTCCAAAGTACATGCTCAAGTCAGGTCCATATCACAGACACAACATGATTACTTGCTAGTTTCTCCAGCTCTTTCTTCTTGCATCTTCTGTGTTGAGTCCCTTCTGCAGTAGAAGTTGTGACTGTTTCACATTTTTGCCCATCTTTTATGCTCATTTCAACCAAACTCCGCCTTCATTCTACCAAGTATCAATGGTCTTGATAATTGGTCGTTTACAATTGGAATACCTGTACTTGGAGAGAAAGCCATCAAGTGAAAAACATGCAAGCAATTTGCATGTATAAAAGGTCAATCAGTGTGTCTGATATAACTCTGTTCCACACAAGGGTCTCTGCTTTATCTGCAAAGTTTACAAAAAACAAAAGCAACTTTCAAGTACAAATTTTGTAAGACTTTAACAAACTGTAAGACAACATTTATAGCTCAGGTTTTCAAGTGCAGCTTTGACTTCCTGAACATGCATTGGCCAGTAAAACTACCCCAACAAAAAGCACTTACTGCATTTACAAACCAAAGTTAGTGTTTATGTTAGGGTAACAATAATGACCAGAGCTAATTATTGATATTCAAACTGTATGGCATTTAATTGCTACTGATATAACCCGAGTTAACCTGCAATTTATTTATTATAGAATCAGTTTCGTAGGCTGATGTAGAACGTCTACTGAAACTTGTTGAGAAAGAAATACTTTGACCAGCTCAGGGATGATGTGTCCACTTTGAAGCTCTTTTCACATCCAAGAAAACCCCAAAGAGAAGCACTTATGAACACAAGAATCATCAGTGTCTCCATTTGGAGTTATCTGAGAGTAATTTGTCCCAAAATCCTTGTGAATCATGTAGTTGATTTTGTCAAATAAAACTACCCCAACAAGTAGCACTTACTGATTCAAATGACAAGCCAATGCTCGAGTTAGGGTAATACTAATGACGGATAATTAAGGATTGAAAGAGCAATTCTCTGAAAAAAAACAAATATGATGTGGTGATCCTTGAAAGGTGAATCTGTGTGTTTTGGTGGTCAGCAACATTACCCCAACAAGTAGCACTTACTGGATTCACATTCCAAGTCAGTGCATGTGTTCGGGTATTGTTGGTGACAAATTGATGAATTCAGCCAGTCATGCAAAAAGATCCAAACATTCTCAAAGCTGGTGGTAAATCTGTTGCCATGTCACAATCAAGAAAACCCCAAAGAGAAGCACTTATGAACACAAGAATCATCAGTGTCTCCATTTGGAGTTATCTGAGAGTAATTTGTCCCAAAATCCTTGTGAATCATGTAGTTGATTTTGTCAAATAAAACTGCCCCAACAAGTAGCACTTACTGATTCAAATGACAAGCCAATGCTCGAGTTAGGGTAATACTAATGACGGATAATTAAGGATTGAAAGAGCAATTCTCTGAAAAAAAACAAACATGATGTGGTGATCCTTGAAAGGTGAATCTGTGTGATTTGGTGATCAGCAACATTACCCCAACAAGTAGCACTTACTGGATTCACATTCCAAGTCAGTGCATGTGTTCGGGTATTGTTGGTGACAAATTGATGAATTCAGCCAGTCATGCAAAAAGATCCAAACATTCTCAATGCTGGTGGTAAATCTGCTGCCATGTCACAATCAAGACAACCCCAAAGAGAAGCACTTATGAACACAAGAATCATCAGTGTCTCCATTCAAGGTGATCTGAATGATTTGCTGCTGTCCTCATATACAGTCATATTTGCCAATGAAAGCGTCCCAACAAGTAGCACTTACCTGATTCCAAAGTACATGCTCAAGTCAGGTCCATATCACAGACACAACATGATTACTTGCTAGTTTCTCCAGCTCTTTCTTCTTGCATCTTCTGTGTTGAGTCCCTTCTGCAGTAGAAGTTGTGACTGTTTCACATTTTTGCCCATCTTTTATGCTCATTTCAACCAAACTCCGCCTTCATTCTACCAAGTATCAATGGTCTTGATAATTGGTTGTTTACAATTGGAATACCTGTACTTGGAGAGAAAGCCATCAAGTGAAAAACATGCAAGCAATTTGCATGTATAAAAGGTCAATCAGTGTGTCTGATATAACTCTGTTCCACACAAGGGTCTCTGCTTTATCTGCAAAGTTTACAAAAAACAAAAGCAACTTTCAAGTACAAATTTTGTAAGACTTTAACAAACTGTAAGACAACATTTATAGCTCAGGTTTTCAAGTGCAGCTTTGACTTCCTGAACATGCATTGGCCAGTAAAACTACCCCAACAAAAAGCACTTACTGCATTTACAAACCAAAGTTAGTGTTTATGTTAGGGTAACAATAATGACCAGAGCTAATTATTGATATTCAAACTGTATGGCATTTAATTGCTACTGATATAACCCGAGTTAACCTGCAATTTATTTATTATAGAATCAGTTTCGTAGGCTGATGTAGAACGTCTACTGAAACTTGTTGAGAAAGAAATACTTTGGCCAGCTCAGGGATGATGTGTCCACTTTGAAGCTCTTTTCACATCCAAGAAAACCCCAAAGAGAAGCACTTATGAACACAAGAATCATCAGTGTCTCCATTTGGAGTTATCTGAGAGTAATTTGTCCCAAAATCCTTGTGAATCATGTAGTTGATTTTGTCAAATAAAACTACCCCAACAAGTAGCACTTACTGATTCAAATGACAAGCCAATGCTCGAGTTAGGGTAATACTAATGACGGATAATTAAGGATTGAAAGAGCAATTCTCTGAAAAAAAACAAATATGATGTGGTGATCCTTGAAAGGTGAATCTGTGTGTTTTGGTGGTCAGCAACATTACCCCAACAAGTAGCACTTACTGGATTCACATTCCAAGTCAGTGCATGTGTTCGGGTATTGTTGGTGACAAATTGATGAATTCAGCCAGTCATGCAAAAAGATCCAAACATTCTCAAAGCTGGTGGTAAATCTGTTGCCATGTCACAATCAAGAAAACCCCAAAGAGAAGCACTTATGAACACAAGAATCATCAGTGTCTCCATTTGGAGTTATCTGAGAGTAATTTGTCCCAAAATCCTTGTGAATCATGTAGTTGATTTTGTCAAATAAAACTGCCCCAACAAGTAGCACTTACTGATTCAAATGACAAGCCAATGCTCGAGTTAGGGTAATACTAATGACGGATAATTAAGGATTGAAAGAGCAATTCTCTGAAAAAAAACAAACATGATGTGGTGATCAGCAACATTACCCCAACAAGTAGCACTTACTGGATTCACATTCCAAGTCAGTGCATGTGTTCGGGTATTGTTGGTGACAAATTGATGAATTCAGCCAGTCATGCAAAAAGATCCAAACATTCTCAATGCTGGTGGTAAATCTGCTGCCATGTCACAATCAAGACAACCCCAAAGAGAAGCACTTATGAACACAAGAATCATCAGTGTCTCCATTCAAGGTGATCTGAATGATTTGCTGCTGTCCTCATATACAGTCATATTTGCCAATGAAAGCGTCCCAACAAGTAGCACTTACCTGATTCCAAAGTACATGCTCAAGTCAGGTCCATATCACAGACACAACATGATTACTTGCTAGTTTCTCCAGCTCTTTCTTCTTGCATCTTCTGTGTTGAGTCCCTTCTGCAGTAGAAGTTGTGACTGTTTCACATTTTTGCCCATCTTTTATGCTCATTTCAACCAAACTCTACCAAGTATCAATGGTCTTGATAATTGGTCGTTTACAATTGGAATACCTGTACTTGGAGAGAAAGCCATCAAGTGAAAAACATGCAAGCAATTTGCATGTATAAAAGGTCAATCAGTGTGTCTGATATAACTCTGTTCCACACAAGGGTCTCTGCTTTATCTGCAAAGTTTACAAAAAACAAAAGCAACTTTCAAGTACAAATTTTGTAAGACTTTAACAAACTGTAAGACAACATTTATAGCTCAGGTTTTCAAGTGCAGCTTTGACTTCCTGAACATGCATTGGCCAGTAAAACTACCCCAACAAAAAGCACTTACTGCATTTACAAACCAAAGTTAGTGTTTATGTTAGGGTAACAATAATGACCAGAGCTAATTATTGATATTCAAACTGTATGGCATTTAATTGCTACTGATATAACCCGAGTTAACCTGCAATTTATTTATTATAGAATCAGTTTCGTAGGCTGATGTAGAACGTCTACTGAAACTTGTTGAGAAAAAATACTTTGACCAGCTCAGGGATGATGTGTCCACTTTGAAGCTCTTTTCACATCCAAGACAACCCCAAAGAGAAGCACTTATGAACACAAGAATCATCAGTGTCTCCATTTGGAGTTACCTGAGAGTAATTTGTCCCAAAATCCTTGTGAATCATGTAGTTGATTTTGTCAAATAAAACTGCCCCAACAAGTAGCACTTACTGATTCAAATGACAAGCCAATGCTCGAGTTAGGGTAATACTAATGACGGATAATTAAGGATTGAAAGAGCAATTCTCTGAAAAAAAACAAACATGATGTGGTGATCAGCAACATTACCCCAACAAGTAGCACTTACTGGATTCACATTCCAAGTCAGTGCATGTGTTCGGGTATTGTTGGTGACAAATTGATGAATTCAGCCAGTCATGCAAAAAGATCCAAACATTCTCAAAGCTGGTGGTAAATCTGTTGCCATGTCACAATCAAGAAAACCCCAAAGAGAAGCACTTATGAACACAAGAATCATCAGTGTCTCCATTTGGAGTTATCTGAGAGTAATTTGTCCCAAAATCCTTGTGAATCATGTAGTTGATTTTGTCAAATAAAACTGCCCCAACAAGTAGCACTTACTGATTCAAATGACAAGCCAATGCTCGAGTTAGGGTAATACTAATGACAGATAATTAAGGATTGAAAGAGCAATTCTCTGAAAAAAAAAACAAACATGATGTGGTGATCAGCAACATTACCCCAACAAGTAGCACTTACTGGATTCACATTCCAAGTCAGTGCATGTGTTCGGGTATTGTTGGTGACAAATTGATGAATTCAGCCAGTCATGCAAAAAGATCCAAACATTCTCAATGCTGGTGGTAAATCTGCTGCCATGTCACAATCAAGACAACCCCAAAGAGAAGCACTTATGAACACAAGAATCATCAGTGTCTCCATTCAAGGTGATCTGAATGATTTGCTGCTGTCCTCATATACAGTCATATTTGCCAATGAAAGCGTCCCAACAAGTAGCACTTACCTGATTCCAAAGTACATGCTCAAGTCAGGTCCATATCACAGACACAACATGATTACTTGCTAGTTTCTCCAGCTCTTTCTTCTTGCATCTTCTGTGTTGAGTCCCTTCTGCAGTAGAAGTTGTGACTGTTTCACATTTTTGCCCATCTTTTATGCTCATTTCAACCAAACTCCGCCTTCATTCTACCAAGTATCAATGGTCTTGATAATTGGTCGTTTACAATTGGAATACCTGTACTTGGAGAGAAAGCCATCAAGTGAAAAACATGCAAGCAATTTGCATGTATAAAAGGTCAATCAGTGTGTCTGATATAACTCTGTTCCACACAAGGGTCTCTGCTTTATCTGCAAAGTTTACAAAAAACAAAAGCAACTTTCAAGTACAAATTTTGTAAGACTTTAACAAACTGTAAGACAACATTTATAGCTCAGGTTTTCAAGTGCAGCTTTGACTTCCTGAACATGCATTGGCCAGTAAAACTACCCCAACAAAAAGCACTTACTGCATTTACAAACCAAAGTTAGTGTTTATGTTAGGGTAACAATAATGACCAGAGCTAATTATTGATATTCAAACTGTATGGCATTTAATTGCTACTGATATAACCCGAGTTAACCTGCAATTTATTTATTATAGAATCAGTTTCGTAGGCTGATGTAGAACGTCTACTGAAACTTGTTGAGAAAAAATACTTTGACCAGCTCAGGGATGATGTGTCCACTTTGAAGCTCTTTTCACATCCAAGACAACCCCAAAGAGAAGCACTTATGAACACAAGAATCATCAGTGTCTCCATTTGGAGTTATCTGAGAGTAATTTGTCCCAAAATCCTTGTGAATCATGTAGTTGATTTTGTCAAATAAAACTGCCCCAACAAGTAGCACTTACTGATTCAAATGACAAGCCAATGCTCGAGTTAGGGTAATACTAATGACGGATAATTAAGGATTGAAAGAGCAATTCTCTGAAAAAAAACAAACATGATGTGGTGATCCTTGAAAGGTGAATCTGTGTGTTTTGGTGGTCAGCAACATTACCCCAACAAGTAGCACTTACTGGATTCACATTCCAAGTCAGTGCATGTGTTCGGGTATTGTTGGTGACAAATTGATGAATTCAGCCAGTCATGCAAAAAGATCCAAACATTCTCAATGCTGGTGGTAAATCTGCTGCCATGTCACAATCAAGACAACCCCAAAGAGAAGCACTTATGAACACAAGAATCATCAGTGTCTCAATTCAAGGTGATCTGAATGATTTGCTGCTGTCCTCATATACAGTCATATTTGCCAATGAAAGCGTCCCAACAAGTAGCACTTACCTGATTCCAAAGTACATGCTCAAGTCAGGTCCATATCACAGACACAACATGATTACTTGCTAGTTTCTCCAGCTCTTTCTTCTTGCATCTTCTGTGTTGAGTCCCTTCTGCAGTAGAAGTTGTGACTGTTTCACATTTTTGCCCATCTTTTATGCTCATTTCAACCAAACTCCGCCTTCATTCTACCAAGTATCAATGGTCTTGATAATTGGTCGTTTACAATTGGAATACCTGTACTTGGAGAGAAAGCCATCAAGTGAAAAACATGCAAGCAATTTGCATGTATAAAAGGTCAATCAGTGTGTCTGATATAACTCTGTTCCACACAAGGGTCTCTGCTTTATCTGCAAAGTTTACAAAAAACAAAAGCAACTTTCAAGTACAAATTTTGTAAGACTTTAACAAACTGTAAGACAACATTTATAGCTCAGGTTTTCAAGTGCAGCTTTGACTTCCTGAACATGCATTGGCCAGTAAAACTACCCCAACAAAAAGCACTTACTGCATTTACAAACCAAAGTTAGTGTTTATGTTAGGGTAACAATAATGACCAGAGCTAATTATTGATATTCAAACTGTATGGCATTTAATTGCTACTGATATAACCCGAGTTAACCTGCAATTTATTTATTATAGAATCAGTTTCGTAGGCTGATGTAGAACGTCTACTGAAACTTGTTGAGAAAGAAATACTTTGACCAGCTCAGGGATGATGTGTCCACTTTGAAGCTCTTTTCACATCCAAGAAAACCCCAAAGAGAAGCACTTATGAACACAAGAATCATCAGTGTCTCCATTTGGAGTTATCTGAGAGTAATTTGTCCCAAAATCCTTGTGAATCATGTAGTTGATTTTGTCAAATAAAACTACCCCAACAAGTAGCACTTACTGATTCAAATGACAAGCCAATGCTCGAGTTAGGGTAATACTAATGACGGATAATTAAGGATTGAAAGAGCAATTCTCTGAAAAAAAACAAATATGATGTGGTGATCCTTGAAAGGTGAATCTGTGTGTTTTGGTGGTCAGCAACATTACCCCAACAAGTAGCACTTACTGGATTCACATTCCAAGTCAGTGCATGTGTTCGGGTATTGTTGGTGACAAATTGATGAATTCAGCCAGTCATGCAAAAAGATCCAAACATTCTCAAAGCTGGTGGTAAATCTGTTGCCATGTCACAATCAAGAAAACCCCAAAGAGAAGCACTTATGAACACAAGAATCATCAGTGTCTCCATTTGGAGTTATCTGAGAGTAATTTGTCCCAAAATCCTTGTGAATCATGTAGTTGATTTTGTCAAATAAAACTGCCCCAACAAGTAGCACTTACTGATTCAAATGACAAGCCAATGCTCGAGTTAGGGTAATACTAATGACGGATAATTAAGGATTGAAAGAGCAATTCTCTGAAAAAAAACAAACATGATGTGGTGATCAGCAACATTACCCCAACAAGTAGCACTTACTGGATTCACATTCCAAGTCAGTGCATGTGTTCGGGTATTGTTGGTGACAAATTGATGAATTCAGCCAGTCATGCAAAAAGATCCAAACATTCTCAATGCTGGTGGTAAATCTGTTGCCATGTCACAATCAAGATTACCCCAAAGAGAAGCACTTATGAACACAAGAATCATCAGTGTCTCCATTCAAGGTGATCTGAATGATTTGCTGCTGTCCTCATATACAGTCATATTTGCCAATGAAAGCGTCCCAACAAGTAGCACTTACCTGATTCCAAAGTACATGCTCAAGTCAGGTCCATATCACAGACACAACATGATTACTTGCTAGTTTCTCCAGCTCTTTCTTCTTGCATCTTCTGTGTTGAGTCCCTTCTGCAGTAGAAGTTGTGACTGTTTCACATTTTTGCCCATCTTTTATGCTCATTTCAACCAAACTCCGCCTTCATTCTACCAAGTATCAATGGTCTTGATAATTGGTCGTTTACAATTGGAATACCTGTACTTGGAGAGAAAGCCATCAAGTGAAAAACATGCAAGCAATTTGCATGTATAAAAGGTCAATCAGTGTGTCTGATATAACTCTGTTCCACACAAGGGTCTCTGCTTTATCTGCAAAGTTTACAAAAAACAAAAGCAACTTTCAAGTACAAATTTTGTAAGACTTTAACAAACTGTAAGACAACATTTATAGCTCAGGTTTTCAAGTGCAGCTTTGACTTCCTGAACATGCATTGGCCAGTAAAACTACCCCAACAAAAAGCACTTACTGCATTTACAAACCAAAGTTAGTGTTTATGTTAGGGTAACAATAATGACCAGAGCTAATTATTGATATTCAAACTGTATGGCATTTAATTGCTACTGATATAACCCGAGTTAACCTGCAATTTATTTATTATAGAATCAGTTTCGTAGGCTGATGTAGAACGTCTACTGAAACTTGTTGAGAAAGAAATACTTTGACCAGCTCAGGGATGATGTGTCCACTTTGAAGCTCTTTTCACATCCAAGACAACCCCAAAGAGAAGCACTTATGAACACAAGAATCATCAGTGTCTCCATTTGGAGTTATCTGAGAGTAATTTGTCCCAAAATCCTTGTGAATCATGTAGTTGATTTTGTCAAATAAAACTACCCCAACAAGTAGCACTTACTGATTCAAATGACAAGCCAATGCTCGAGTTAGGGTAATACTAATGACGGATAATTAAGGATTGAAAGAGCAATTCTCTGAAAAAAAACAAATATGATGTGGTGATCCTTGAAAGGTGAATCTGTGTGTTTTGGTGGTCAGCAACATTACCCCCAACAAGTAGCACTTACTGGATTCACATTCCAAGTCAGTGCATGTGTTCGGGTATTGTTGGTGACAAATTGATGAATTCAGCCAGTCATGCAAAAAGATCCAAACATTCTCAAAGCTGGTGGTAAATCTGTTGCCATGTCACAATCAAGACAACCCCAAAGAGAAGCACTTATGCACACAAGAATCATCAGTGTCTCCATTTGGAGTTATCTGAGAGTAATTTGTCCCAAAATCCTTGTGAATCATGTAGTTGATTTTGTCAAATAAAACTGCCCCAACAAGTAGCACTTACTGATTCAAATGACAAGCCAATGCTCGAGTTAGGGTAATACTAATGACGGATAATTAAGGATTGAAAGAGCAATTCTCTGAAAAAAAACAAACATGATGTGGTGATCAGCAACATTACCCCAACAAGTAGCACTTACTGGATTCACATTCCAAGTCAGTGCATGTGTTCGGGTATTGTTGGTGACAAATTGATGAATTCAGCCAGTCATGCAAAAAGATCCAAACATTCTCAATGCTGGTGGTAAATCTGTTGCCATGTCACAATCAAGACAACCCCAAAGAGAAGCACTTATGAACACAAGAATCATCAGTGTCTCCATTCAAGGTGATCTGAATGATTTGCTGCTGTCCTCATATACAGTCATATTTGCCAATGAAAGCGTCCCAACAAGTAGCACTTACCTGATTCCAAAGTACATGCTCAAGTCAGGTCCATATCACAGACACAACATGATTACTTGCTAGTTTCTCCAGCTCTTTCTTCTTGCATCTTCTGTGTTGAGTCCCTTCTGCAGTAGAAGTTGTGACTGTTTCACATTTTTGCCCATCTTTTATGCTCATTTCAACCAAACTCCGCCTTCATTCTACCAAGTATCAATGGTCTTGATAATTGGTCGTTTACAATTGGAATACCTGTACTTGGAGAGAAAGCCATCAAGTGAAAAACATGCAAGCAATTTGCATGTATAAAAGGTCAATCAGTGTGTCTGATATAACTCTGTTCCACACAAGGGTCTCTGCTTTATCTGCAAAGTTTACAAAAAACAAAAGCAACTTTCAAGTACAAATTTTGTAAGACTTTAACAAACTGTAAGACAACATTTATAGCTCAGGTTTTCAAGTGCAGCTTTGACTTCCTGAACATGCATTGGCCAGTAAAACTACCCCAACAAAAAGCACTTACTGCATTTACAAACCAAAGTTAGTGTTTATGTTAGGGTAACAATAATGACCAGAGCTAATTATTGATATTCAAACTGTATGGCATTTAATTGCTACTGATATAACCCGAGTTAACCTGCAATTTATTTATTATAGAATCAGTTTCGTAGGCTGATGTAGAACGTCTACTGAAACTTGTTGAGAAAGAAATACTTTGACCAGCTCAGGGATGATGTGTCCACTTTGAAGCTCTTTTCACATCCAAGAAAACCCCAAAGAGAAGCACTTATGAACACAAGAATCATCAGTGTCTCCATTTGGAGTTATCTGAGAGTAATTTGTCCCAAAATCCTTGTGAATCATGTAGTTGATTTTGTCAAATAAAACTACCCCAACAAGTAGCACTTACTGATTCAAATGACAAGCCAATGCTCGAGTTAGGGTAATACTAATGACGGATAATTAAGGATTGAAAGAGCAATTCTCTGAAAAAACACAAATATGATGTGGTGATCCTTGAAAGGTGAATCTGTGTGTTTTGGTGGTCAGCAACATTACCCCAACAAGTAGCACTTACTGGATTCACATTCCAAGTCAGTGCATGTGTTCGGGTATTGTTGGTGACAAATTGATGAATTCAGCCAGTCATGCAAAAAGATCCAAACATTCTCAAAGCTGGTGGTAAATCTGTTGCCATGTCACAATCAAGAAAACCCCAAAGAGAAGCACTTATGAACACAAGAATCATCAGTGTCTCCATTTGGAGTTATCTGAGAGTAATTTGTCCCAAAATCCTTGTGAATCATGTAGTTGATTTTGTCAAATAAAACTGCCCCAACAAGTAGCACTTACTGATTCAAATGACAAGCCAATGCTCGAGTTAGGGTAATACTAATGACAGATAATTAAGGATTGAAAGAGCAATTCTCTGAAAAAAAACAAAAACATGATGTGGTGATCAGCAACATTACCCCAACAAGTAGCACTTACTGGATTCACATTCCAAGTCAGTGCATGTGTTCGGGTATTGTTGGTGACAAATTGATGAATTCAGCCAGTCATGCAAAAAGATCCAAACATTCTCAATGCTGGTGGTAAATCTGCTGCCATGTCACAATCAAGACAACCCCAAAGAGAAGCACTTATGAACACAAGAATCATCAGTGTCTCCATTCAAGGTGATCTGAATGATTTGCTGCTGTCCTCATATACAGTCATATTTGCCAATGAAAGCGTCCCAACAAGTAGCACTTACCTGATTCCAAAGTACATGCTCAAGTCAGGTCCATATCACAGACACAACATGATTACTTGCTAGTTTCTCCAGCTCTTTCTTCTTGCATCTTCTGTGTTGAGTCCCTTCTGCAGTAGAAGTTGTGACTGTTTCACATTTTTGCCCATCTTTTATGCTCATTTCAACCAAACTCCGCCTTCATTCTACCAAGTATCAATGGTCTTGATAATTGGTCGTTTACAATTGGAATACCTGTACTTGGAGAGAAAGCCATCAAGTGAAAAACATGCAAGCAATTTGCATGTATAAATGGTCAATCAGTGTGTCTGATATAACTCTGTTCCACACAAGGGTCTCTGCTTTATCTGCAAAGTTTACAAAAAACAAAAGCAACTTTCAAGTACAAATTTTGTAAGACTTTAACAAACTGTAAGACAACATTTATAGCTCAGGTTTTCAAGTGCAGCTTTGACTTCCTGAACATGCATTGGCCAGTAAAACTACCCCAACAAAAAGCACTTACTGCATTTACAAACCAAAGTTAGTGTTTATGTTAGGGTAACAATAATGACCAGAGCTAATTATTGATATTCAAACTGTATGGCATTTAATTGCTACTGATATAACCCGAGTTAACCTGCAATTTATTTATTATAGAATCAGTTTCGTAGGCTGATGTAGAACGTCTACTGAAACTTGTTGAGAAAGAAATACTTTGACCAGCTCAGGGATGATGTGTCCACTTTGAAGCTCTTTTCACATCCAAGAAAACCCCAAAGAGAAGCACTTATGAACACAAGAATCATCAGTGTCTCCATTTGGAGTTATCTGAGAGTAATTTGTCCCAAAATCCTTGCGAATCATGTAGTTGATTTTGTCAAATAAAACTACCCCAACAAGTAGCACTTACTGATTCAAATGACAAGCCAATGCTCGAGTTAGGGTAATACTAATGACGGATAATTAAGGATTGAAAGAGCAATTCTCTGAAAAAAAACAAATATGATGTGGTGATCCTTAAAAGGAGAATCTGTGTGTTTTGGTGGTCAGCAACATTACCCCAACAAGTAGCACTTACTGGATTCACATTCCAAGTCAGTGCATGTGTTCGGGTATTGTTGGTGACAAATTGATGAATTCAGCCAGTCATGCAAAAAGATCCAAACATTCTCAAAGCTGGTGGTAAATCTGTTGCCATGTCACAATCAAGAAAACCCCAAAGAGAAGCACTTATGAACACAAGAATCATCAGTGTCTCCATTTGGAGTTATCTGAGAGTAATTTGTCCCAAAATCCTTGTGAATCATGTAGTTGATTTTGTCAAATAAAACTGCCCCAACAAGTAGCACTTACTGATTCAAATGACAAGCCAATGCTCGAGTTAGGGTAATACTAATGACAGATAATTAAGGATTGAAAGAGCAATTCTCTGAAAAAAAACAAACATGATGTGGTGATCAGCAACATTACCCCAACAAGTAGCACTTACTGGATTCACATTCCAAGTCAGTGCATGTGTTCGGGTATTGTTGGTGACAAATTGATGAATTCAGCCAGTCATGCAAAAAGATCCAAACATTCTCAATGCTGGTGGTAAATCTGCTGCCATGTCACAATCAAGACAACCCCAAAGAGAAGCACTTATGAACACAAGAATCATCAGTGTCTCCATTCAAGGTGATCTGAATGATTTGCTGCTGTCCTCATATACAGTCATATTTGCCAATGAAAGCGTCCCAACAAGTAGCACTTACCTGATTCCAAAGTACATGCTCAAGTCAGGTCCATATCACAGACACAACATGATTACTTGCTAGTTTCTCCAGCTCTTTCTTCTTGCATCTTCTGTGTTGAGTCCCTTCTGCAGTAGAAGTTGTGACTGTTTCACATTTTTGCCCATCTTTTATGCTCATTTCAACCAAACTCCGCCTTCATTCTACCAAGTATCAATGGTCTTGATAATTGGTCGTTTACAATTGGAATACCTGTACTTGGAGAGAAAGCCATCAAGTGAAAAACATGCAAGCAATTTGCATGTATAAAAGGTCAATCAGTGTGTCTGATATAACTCTGTTCCACACAAGGGTCTCTGCTTTATCTGCAAAGTTTACAAAAAACAAAAGCAACTTTCAAGTACAAATTTTGTAAGACTTTAACAAACTGTAAGACAACATTTATAGCTCAGGTTTTCAAGTGCAGCTTTGACTTCCTGAACATGCATTGGCCAGTAAAACTACCCCAACAAAAAGCACTTACTGCATTTACAAACCAAAGTTAGTGTTTATGTTAGGGTAACAATAATGACCAGAGCTAATTATTGATATTCAAACTGTATGGCATTTAATTGCTACTGATATAACCCGAGTTAACCTGCAATTTATTTATTATAGAATCAGTTTCGTAGGCTGATGTAGAACGTCTACTGAAACTTGTTGAGAAAGAAATACTTTGACCAGCTCAGGGATGATGTGTCCACTTTGAAGCTCTTTTCACATCCAAGAAAACCCCAAAGAGAAGCACTTATGAACACAAGAATCATCAGTGTCTCCATTTGGAGTTATCTGAGAGTAATTTGTCCCAAAATCCTTGCGAATCATGTAGTTGATTTTGTCAAATAAAACTACCCCAACAAGTAGCACTTACTGATTCAAATGACAAGCCAATGCTCGAGTTAGGGTAATACTAATGACGGATAATTAAGGATTGAAAGAGCAATTCTCTGAAAAAAAACAAATATGATGTGGTGATCCTTAAAAGGAGAATCTGTGTGTTTTGGTGGTCAGCAACATTACCCCAACAAGTAGCACTTACTGGATTCACATTCCAAGTCAGTGCATGTGTTCGGGTATTGTTGGTGACAAATTGATGAATTCAGCCAGTCATGCAAAAAGATCCAAACATTCTCAAAGCTGGTGGTAAATCTGTTGCCATGTCACAATCAAGAAAACCCCAAAGAGAAGCACTTATGAACACAAGAATCATCAGTGTCTCCATTTGGAGTTATCTGAGAGTAATTTGTCCCAAAATCCTTGTGAATCATGTAGTTGATTTTGTCAAATAAAACTGCCCCAACAAGTAGCACTTACTGATTCAAATGACAAGCCAATGCTCGAGTTAGGGTAATACTAATGACAGATAATTAAGGATTGAAAGAGCAATTCTCTGAAAAAAAACAAACATGATGTGGTGATCAGCAACATTACCCCAACAAGTAGCACTTACTGGATTCACATTCCAAGTCAGTGCATGTGTTCGGGTATTGTTGGTGACAAATTGATGAATTCAGCCAGTCATGCAAAAAGATCCAAACATTCTCAATGCTGGTGGTAAATCTGCTGCCATGTCACAATCAAGACAACCCCAAAGAGAAGCACTTATGAACACAAGAATCATCAGTGTCTCCATTCAAGGTGATCTGAATGATTTGCTGCTGTCCTCATATACAGTCATATTTGCCAATGAAAGCGTCCCAACAAGTAGCACATACCTGATTCCAAAGTACATGCTCAAGTCAGGTCCATATCACAGACACAACATGATTACTTGCTAGTTTCTCCAGCTCTTTCTTCTTGCATCTTCTGTGTTGAGTCCCTTCTGCAGTAGAAGTTGTGACTGTTTCACATTTTTGCCCATCTTTTATGCTCATTTCAACCAAACTCCGCCTTCATTCTACCAAGTATCAATGGTCTTGATAATTGGTCGTTTACAATTGGAATACCTGTACTTGGAGAGAAAGCCATCAAGTGAAAAACATGCAAGCAATTTGCATGTATAAAAGGTCAATCAGTGTGTCTGATATAACTCTGTTCCACACAAGGGTCTCTGCTTTATCTGCAAAGTTTACAAAAAACAAAAGCAACTTTCAAGTACAAATTTTGTAAGACTTTAACAAACTGTAAGACAACATTTATAGCTCAGGTTTTCAAGTGCAGCTTTGACTTCCTGAACATGCATTGGCCAGTAAAACTACCCCAACAAAAAGCACTTACTGCATTTACAAACCAAAGTTAGTGTTTATGTTAGGGTAACAATAATGACCAGAGCTAATTATTGATATTCAAACTGTATGGCATTTAATTGCTACTGATATAACCCGAGTTAACCTGCAATTTATTTATTATAGAATCAGTTTCGTAGGCTGATGTAGAACGTCTACTGAAACTTGTTGAGAAAAAATACTTTGACCAGCTCAGGGATGATGTGTCCACTTTGAAGCTCTTTTCACATCCAAGACAACCCCAAAGAGAAGCACTTATGAACACAAGAATCATCAGTGTCTCCATTTGGAGTTATCTGAGAGTAATTTGTCCCAAAATCCTTGTGAATCATGTAGTTGATTTTGTCAAATAAAACTGCCCCAACAAGTAGCACTTACTGATTCAAATGACAAGCCAATGCTCGAGTTAGGGTAATACTAATGACGGATAATTAAGGATTGAAAGAGCAATTCTCTGAAAAAAAACAAACATGATGTGGTGATCCTTGAAAGGTGAATCTGTGTGTTTTGGTGGTCAGCAACATTACCCCAACAAGTAGCACTTACTGGATTCACATTCCAAGTCAGTGCATGTGTTCGGGTATTGTTGGTGACAAATTGATGAATTCAGCCAGTCATGCAAAAAGATCCAAACATTCTCAATGCTGGTGGTAAATCTGCTGCCATGTCACAATCAAGACAACCCCAAAGAGAAGCACTTATGAACACAAGAATCATCAGTGTCTCAATTCAAGGTGATCTGAATGATTTGCTGCTGTCCTCATATACAGTCATATTTGCCAATGAAAGCGTCCCAACAAGTAGCACTTACCTGATTCCAAAGTACATGCTCAAGTCAGGTCCATATCACAGACACAACATGATTACTTGCTAGTTTCTCCAGCTCTTTCTTCTTGCATCTTCTGTGTTGAGTCCCTTCTGCAGTAGAAGTTGTGACTGTTTCACATTTTTGCCCATCTTTTATGCTCATTTCAACCAAACTCCGCCTTCATTCTACCAAGTATCAATGGTCTTGATAATTGGTCGTTTACAATTGGAATACCTGTACTTGGAGAGAAAGCCATCAAGTGAAAAACATGCAAGCAATTTGCATGTATAAAAGGTCAATCAGTGTGTCTGATATAACTCTGTTCCACACAAGGGTCTCTGCTTTATCTGCAAAGTTTACAAAAAACAAAAGCAACTTTCAAGTACAAATTTTGTAAGACTTTAACAAACTGTAAGACAACATTTATAGCTCAGGTTTTCAAGTGCAGCTTTGACTTCCTGAACATGCATTGGCCAGTAAAACTACCCCAACAAAAAGCACTTACTGCATTTACAAACCAAAGTTAGTGTTTATGTTAGGGTAACAATAATGACCAGAGCTAATTATTGATATTCAAACTGTATGGCATTTAATTGCTACTGATATAACCCGAGTTAACCTGCAATTTATTTATTATAGAATCAGTTTCGTAGGCTGATGTAGAACGTCTACTGAAACTTGTTGAGAAAGAAATACTTTGACCAGCTCAGGGATGATGTGTCCACTTTGAAGCTCTTTTCACATCCAAGAAAACCCCAAAGAGAAGCACTTATGAACACAAGAATCATCAGTGTCTCCATTTGGAGTTATCTGAGAGTAATTTGTCCCAAAATCCTTGTGAATCATGTAGTTGATTTTGTCAAATAAAACTACCCCAACAAGTAGCACTTACTGATTCAAATGACAAGCCAATGCTCGAGTTAGGGTAATACTAATGACGGATAATTAAGGATTGAAAGAGCAATTCTCTGAAAAAAAACAAATATGATGTGGTGATCCTTGAAAGGTGAATCTG
Source organism: Symphodus melops (assembly GCF_947650265.1). Taxonomy (NCBI): domain Eukaryota; kingdom Metazoa; phylum Chordata; class Actinopteri; order Labriformes; family Labridae; genus Symphodus; species Symphodus melops. Next base: position 4,283,962 of record NC_136705.1, read on the forward strand.
TGTGTTTTGGTGGTCAGCAACATTACCCCAACAAGTAGCACTTACTGGATTCACATTCCAAGTCAGTGCATGTGTTCGGGTATTGTTGGTGACAAATTGATGAATTCAGCCAGTCATGCAAAAAGATCCAAACATTCTCAAAGCTGGTGGTAAATCTGTTGCCATGTCACAATCAAGAAAACCCCAAAGAGAAGCACTTATGAACACAAGAATCATCAGTGTCTCCATTTGGAGTTATCTGAGAGTAATTTGTCCCAAAATCCTTGTGAATCATGTAGTTGATTTTGTCAAATAAAACTGCCCCAACAAGTAGCACTTACTGATTCAAATGACAAGCCAATGCTCGAGTTAGGGTAATACTAATGACGGATAATTAAGGATTGAAAGAGCAATTCTCTGAAAAAAAACAAACATGATGTGGTGATCAGCAACATTACCCCAACAAGTAGCACTTACTGGATTCACATTCCAAGTCAGTGCATGTGTTCGGGTATTGTTGGTGACAAATTGATGAATTCAGCCAGTCATGCAAAAAGATCCAAACATTCTCAATGCTGGTGGTAAATCTGTTGCCATGTCACAATCAAGATTACCCCAAAGAGAAGCACTTATGAACACAAGAATCATCAGTGTCTCCATTCAAGGTGATCTGAATGATTTGCTGCTGTCCTCATATACAGTCATATTTGCCAATGAAAGCGTCCCAACAAGTAGCACTTACCTGATTCCAAAGTACATGCTCAAGTCAGGTCCATATCACAGACACAACATGATTACTTGCTAGTTTCTCCAGCTCTTTCTTCTTGCATCTTCTGTGTTGAGTCCCTTCTGCAGTAGAAGTTGTGACTGTTTCACATTTTTGCCCATCTTTTATGCTCATTTCAACCAAACTCCGCCTTCATTCTACCAAGTATCAATGGTCTTGATAATTGGTCGTTTACAATTGGAATACCTGTACTTGGAGAGAAAGCCATCAAGTGAAAAACATGCAAGCAATTTGCATGTATAAAAGGTCAATCAGTGTGTCTGATATAACTCTGTTCCACACAAGGGTCTCTGCTTTATCTGCAAAGTTTACAAAAAACAAAAGCAACTTTCAAGTACAAATTTTGTAAGACTTTAACAAACTGTAAGACAACATTTATAGCTCAGGTTTTCAAGTGCAGCTTTGACTTCCTGAACATGCATTGGCCAGTAAAACTACCCCAACAAAAAGCACTTACTGCATTTACAAACCAAAGTTAGTGTTTATGTTAGGGTAACAATAATGACCAGAGCTAATTATTGATATTCAAACTGTATGGCATTTAATTGCTACTGATATAACCCGAGTTAACCTGCAATTTATTTATTATAGAATCAGTTTCGTAGGCTGATGTAGAACGTCTACTGAAACTTGTTGAGAAAGAAATACTTTGACCAGCTCAGGGATGATGTGTCCACTTTGAAGCTCTTTTCACATCCAAGACAACCCCAAAGAGAAGCACTTATGAACACAAGAATCATCAGTGTCTCCATTTGGAGTTATCTGAGAGTAATTTGTCCCAAAATCCTTGTGAATCATGTAGTTGATTTTGTCAAATAAAACTACCCCAACAAGTAGCACTTACTGATTCAAATGACAAGCCAATGCTCGAGTTAGGGTAATACTAATGACGGATAATTAAGGATTGAAAGAGCAATTCTCTGAAAAAAAACAAATATGATGTGGTGATCCTTGAAAGGTGAATCTGTGTGTTTTGGTGGTCAGCAACATTACCCCCAACAAGTAGCACTTACTGGATTCACATTCCAAGTCAGTGCATGTGTTCGGGTATTGTTGGTGACAAATTGATGAATTCAGCCAGTCATGCAAAAAGATCCAAACATTCTCAAAGCTGGTGGTAAATCTGTTGCCATGTCACAATCAAGACAACCCCAAAGAGAAGCACTTATGCACACAAGAATCATCAGTGTCTCCATTTGGAGTTATCTGAGAGTAATTTGTCCCAAAATCCTTGTGAATCATGTAGTTGATTTTGTCAAATAAAACTGCCCCAACAAGTAGCACTTACTGATTCAAATGACAAGCCAATGCTCGAGTTAGGGTAATACTAATGACGGATAATTAAGGATTGAAAGAGCAATTCTCTGAAAAAAAACAAACATGATGTGGTGATCAGCAACATTACCCCAACAAGTAGCACTTACTGGATTCACATTCCAAGTCAGTGCATGTGTTCGGGTATTGTTGGTGACAAATTGATGAATTCAGCCAGTCATGCAAAAAGATCCAAACATTCTCAATGCTGGTGGTAAATCTGTTGCCATGTCACAATCAAGACAACCCCAAAGAGAAGCACTTATGAACACAAGAATCATCAGTGTCTCCATTCAAGGTGATCTGAATGATTTGCTGCTGTCCTCATATACAGTCATATTTGCCAATGAAAGCATCCCAACAAGTAGCACATACCTGATTCCAAAGTACATGCTCAAGTCAGGTCCATATCACAGACACAACATGATTACTTGCTAGTTTCTCCAGCTCTTTCTTCTTGCATCTTCTGTGTTGAGTCCCTTCTGCAGTAGAAGTTGTGACTGTTTCACATTTTTGCCCATCTTTTATGCTCATTTCAACCAAACTCCGCCTTCATTCTACCAAGTATCAATGGTCTTGATAATTGGTCGTTTACAATTGGAATACCTGTACTTGGAGAGAAAGCCATCAAGTGAAAAACATGCAAGCAATTTGCATGTATAAAAGGTCAATCAGTGTGTCTGATATAACTCTGTTCCACACAAGGGTCTCTGCTTTATCTGCAAAGTTTACAAAAAACAAAAGCAACTTTCAAGTACAAATTTTGTAAGGCTTTAACAAACTGTAAGACAACATTTATAGCTCAGGTTTTCAAGTGCAGCTTTGACTTCCTGAACATGCATTGGCCAGTAAAACTACCCCAACAAAAAGCACTTACTGCATTTACAAACCAAAGTTAGTGTTTATGTTAGGGTAACAATAATGACCAGAGCTAATTATTGATATTCAAACTGTATGGCATTTAATTGCTACTGATATAACCCGAGTTAACCTGCAATTTATTTATTATAGAATCAGTTTCGTAGGCTGATGTAGAACGTCTACTGAAACTTGTTGAGAAAAAATACTTTGACCAGCTCAGGGATGATGTGTCCACTTTGAAGCTCTTTTCACATCCAAGACAACCCCAAAGAGAAGCACTTATGAACACAAGAATCATCAGTGTCTCCATTTGGAGTTATCTGAGAGTAATTTGTCCCAAAATCCTTGTGAATCATGTAGTTGATTTTGTCAAATAAAACTACCCCAACAAGTAGCACTTACTGATTCAAATGACAAGCCAATGCTCGAGTTAGGGTAATACTAATGACGGATAATTAAGGATTGAAAGAGCAATTCTCTGAAAAAACACAAATATGATGTGGTGATCCTTGAAAGGTGAATCTGTGTGTTTTGGTGGTCAGCAACATTACCCCAACAAGTAGCACTTACTGGATTCACATTCCAAGTCAGTGCATGTGTTCGGGTATTGTTGGTGACAAATTGATGAATTCAGCCAGTCATGCAAAAAGATCCAAACATTCTCAAAGCTGGTGGTAAATCTGTTGCCATGTCACAATCAAGAAAACCCCAAAGAGAAGCACTTATGAACACAAGAATCATCAGTGTCTCCATTTGGAGTTATCTGAGAGTAATTTGTCCCAAAATCCTTGTGAATCATGTAGTTGATTTTGTCAAATAAAACTGCCCCAACAAGTAGCACTTACTGATTCAAATGACAAGCCAATGCTCGAGTTAGGGTAATACTAATGACAGATAATTAAGGATTGAAAGAGCAATTCTCTGAAAAAAAACAAAAACATGATGTGGTGATCAGCAACATTACCCCAACAAGTAGCACTTACTGGATTCACATTCCAAGTCAGTGCATGTGTTCGGGTATTGTTGGTGACAAATTGATGAATTCAGCCAGTCATGCAAAAAGATCCAAACATTCTCAATGCTGGTGGTAAATCTGCTGCCATGTCACAATCAAGACAACCCCAAAGAGAAGCACTTATGAACACAAGAATCATCAGTGTCTCCATTCAAGGTGATCTGAATGATTTGCTGCTGTCCTCATATACAGTCATATTTGCCAATGAAAGCGTCCCAACAAGTAGCACTTACCTGATTCCAAAGTACATGCTCAAGTCAGGTCCATATCACAGACACAACATGATTACTTGCTAGTTTCTCCAGCTCTTTCTTCTTGCATCTTCTGTGTTGAGTCCCTTCTGCAGTAGAAGTTGTGACTGTTTCACATTTTTGCCCATCTTTTATGCTCATTTCAACCAAACTCCGCCTTCATTCTACCAAGTATCAATGGTCTTGATAATTGGTCGTTTACAATTGGAATACCTGTACTTGGAGAGAAAGCCATCAAGTGAAAAACATGCAAGCAATTTGCATGTATAAAAGGTCAATCAGTGTGTCTGATATAACTCTGTTCCACACAAGGGTCTCTGCTTTATCTGCAAAGTTTACAAAAAACAAAAGCAACTTTCAAGTACAAATTTTGTAAGACTTTAACAAACTGTAAGACAACATTTATAGCTCAGGTTTTCAAGTGCAGCTTTGACTTCCTGAACATGCATTGGCCAGTAAAACTACCCCAACAAAAAGCACTTACTGCATTTACAAACCAAAGTTAGTGTTTATGTTAGGGTAACAATAATGACCAGAGCTAATTATTGATATTCAAACTGTATGGCATTTAATTGCTACTGATATAACCCGAGTTAACCTGCAATTTATTTATTATAGAATCAGTTTCGTAGGCTGATGTAGAACGTCTACTGAAACTTGTTGAGAAAGAAATACTTTGACCAGCTCAGGGATGATGTGTCCACTTTGAAGCTCTTTTCACATCCAAGAAAACCCCAAAGAGAAGCACTTATGAACACAAGAATCATCAGTGTCTCCATTTGGAGTTATCTGAGAGTAATTTGTCCCAAAATCCTTGTGAATCATGTAGTTGATTTTGTCAAATAAAACTACCCCAACAAGTAGCACTTACTGATTCAAATGACAAGCCAATGCTCGAGTTAGGGTAATACTAATGACGGATAATTAAGGATTGAAAGAGCAATTCTCTGAAAAAACACAAATATGATGTGGTGATCCTTGAAAGGTGAATCTGTGTGTTTTGGTGGTCAGCAACATTACCCCAACAAGTAGCACTTACTGGATTCACATTCCAAGTCAGTGCATGTGTTCGGGTATTGTTGGTGACAAATTGATGAATTCAGCCAGTCATGCAAAAAGATCCAAACATTCTCAAAGCTGGTGGTAAATCTGTTGCCATGTCACAATCAAGAAAACCCCAAAGAGAAGCACTTATGAACACAAGAATCATCAGTGTCTCCATTTGGAGTTATCTGAGAGTAATTTGTCCCAAAATCCTTGTGAATCATGTAGTTGATTTTGTCAAATAAAACTGCCCCAACAAGTAGCACTTACTGATTCAAATGACAAGCCAATGCTCGAGTTAGGGTAATACTAATGACAGATAATTAAGGATTGAAAGAGCAATTCTCTGAAAAAAAACAAAAACATGATGTGGTGATCAGCAACATTACCCCAACAAGTAGCACTTACTGGATTCACATTCCAAGTCAGTGCATGTGTTCGGGTATTGTTGGTGACAAATTGATGAATTCAGCCAGTCATGCAAAAAGATCCAAACATTCTCAATGCTGGTGGTAAATCTGCTGCCATGTCACAATCAAGACAACCCCAAAGAGAAGCACTTATGAACACAAGAATCATCAGTGTCTCCATTCAAGGTGATCTGAATGATTTGCTGCTGTCCTCATATACAGTCATATTTGCCAATGAAAGCGTCCCAACAAGTAGCACTTACCTGATTCCAAAGTACATGCTCAAGTCAGGTCCATATCACAGACACAACATGATTACTTGCTAGTTTCTCCAGCTCTTTCTTCTTGCATCTTCTGTGTTGAGTCCCTTCTGCAGTAGAAGTTGTGACTGTTTCACATTTTTGCCCATCTTTTATGCTCATTTCAACCAAACTCCGCCTTCATTCTACCAAGTATCAATGGTCTTGATAATTGGTCGTTTACAATTGGAATACCTGTACTTGGAGAGAAAGCCATCAAGTGAAAAACATGCAAGCAATTTGCATGTATAAAAGGTCAATCAGTGTGTCTGATATAACTCTGTTCCACACAAGGGTCTCTGCTTTATCTGCAAAGTTTACAAAAAACAAAAGCAACTTTCAAGTACAAATTTTGTAAGACTTTAACAAACTGTAAGACAACATTTATAGCTCAGGTTTTCAAGTGCAGCTTTGACTTCCTGAACATGCATTGGCCAGTAAAACTACCCCAACAAAAAGCACTTACTGCATTTACAAACCAAAGTTAGTGTTTATGTTAGGGTAACAATAATGACCAGAGCTAATTATTGATATTCAAACTGTATGGCATTTAATTGCTACTGATATAACCCGAGTTAACCTGCAATTTATTTATTATAGAATCAGTTTCGTAGGCTGATGTAGAACGTCTACTGAAACTTGTTGAGAAAGAAATACTTTGACCAGCTCAGGGATGATGTGTCCACTTTGAAGCTCTTTTCACATCCAAGAAAACCCCAAAGAGAAGCACTTATGAACACAAGAATCATCAGTGTCTCCATTTGGAGTTATCTGAGAGTAATTTGTCCCAAAATCCTTGCGAATCATGTAGTTGATTTTGTCAAATAAAACTACCCCAACAAGTAGCACTTACTGATTCAAATGACAAGCCAATGCTCGAGTTAGGGTAATACTAATGACGGATAATTAAGGATTGAAAGAGCAATTCTCTGAAAAAAAACAAATATGATGTGGTGATCCTTAAAAGGAGAATCTGTGTGTTTTGGTGGTCAGCAACATTACCCCAACAAGTAGCACTTACTGGATTCACATTCCAAGTCAGTGCATGTGTTCGGGTATTGTTGGTGACAAATTGATGAATTCAGCCAGTCATGCAAAAAGATCCAAACATTCTCAAAGCTGGTGGTAAATCTGTTGCCATGTCACAATCAAGAAAACCCCAAAGAGAAGCACTTATGAACACAAGAATCATCAGTGTCTCCATTTGGAGTTATCTGAGAGTAATTTGTCCCAAAATCCTTGTGAATCATGTAGTTGATTTTGTCAAATAAAACTGCCCCAACAAGTAGCACTTACTGATTCAAATGACAAGCCAATGCTCGAGTTAGGGTAATACTAATGACAGATAATTAAGGATTGAAAGAGCAATTCTCTGAAAAAAAACAAACATGATGTGGTGATCAGCAACATTACCCCAACAAGTAGCACTTACTGGATTCACATTCCAAGTCAGTGCATGTGTTCGGGTATTGTTGGTGACAAATTGATGAATTCAGCCAGTCATGCAAAAAGATCCAAACATTCTCAATGCTGGTGGTAAATCTGCTGCCATGTCACAATCAAGACAACCCCAAAGAGAAGCACTTATGAACACAAGAATCATCAGTGTCTCCATTCAAGGTGATCTGAATGATTTGCTGCTGTCCTCATATACAGTCATATTTGCCAATGAAAGCGTCCCAACAAGTAGCACTTACCTGATTCCAAAGTACATGCTCAAGTCAGGTCCATATCACAGACACAACATGATTACTTGCTAGTTTCTCCAGCTCTTTCTTCTTGCATCTTCTGTGTTGAGTCCCTTCTGCAGTAGAAGTTGTGACTGTTTCACATTTTTGCCCATCTTTTATGCTCATTTCAACCAAACTCCGCCTTCATTCTACCAAGTATCAATGGTCTTGATAATTGGTCGTTTACAATTGGAATACCTGTACTTGGAGAGAAAGCCATCAAGTGAAAAACATGCAAGCAATTTGCATGTATAAAAGGTCAATCAGTGTGTCTGATATAACTCTGTTCCACACAAGGGTCTCTGCTTTATCTGCAAAGTTTACAAAAAACAAAAGCAACTTTCAAGTACAAATTTTGTAAGACTTTAACAAACTGTAAGACAACATTTATAGCTCAGGTTTTCAAGTGCAGCTTTGACTTCCTGAACATGCATTGGCCAGTAAAACTACCCCAACAAAAAGCACTTACTGCATTTACAAACCAAAGTTAGTGTTTATGTTAGGGTAACAATAATGACCAGAGCTAATTATTGATATTCAAACTGTATGGCATTTAATTGCTACTGATATAACCCGAGTTAACCTGCAATTTATTTATTATAGAATCAGTTTCGTAGGCTGATGTAGAACGTCTACTGAAACTTGTTGAGAAAGAAATACTTTGACCAGCTCAGGGATGATGTGTCCACTTTGAAGCTCTTTTCACATCCAAGAAAACCCCAAAGAGAAGCACTTATGAACACAAGAATCATCAGTGTCTCCATTTGGAGTTATCTGAGAGTAATTTGTCCCAAAATCCTTGCGAATCATGTAGTTGATTTTGTCAAATAAAACTACCCCAACAAGTAGCACTTACTGATTCAAATGACAAGCCAATGCTCGAGTTAGGGTAATACTAATGACGGATAATTAAGGATTGAAAGAGCAATTCTCTGAAAAAAAACAAATATGATGTGGTGATCCTTAAAAGGAGAATCTGTGTGTTTTGGTGGTCAGCAACATTACCCCAACAAGTAGCACTTACTGGATTCACATTCCAAGTCAGTGCATGTGTTCGGGTATTGTTGGTGACAAATTGATGAATTCAGCCAGTCATGCAAAAAGATCCAAACATTCTCAAAGCTGGTGGTAAATCTGTTGCCATGTCACAATCAAGAAAACCCCAAAGAGAAGCACTTATGAACACAAGAATCATCAGTGTCTCCATTTGGAGTTATCTGAGAGTAATTTGTCCCAAAATCCTTGTGAATCATGTAGTTGATTTTGTCAAATAAAACTGCCCCAACAAGTAGCACTTACTGATTCAAATGACAAGCCAATGCTCGAGTTAGGGTAATACTAATGACAGATAATTAAGGATTGAAAGAGCAATTCTCTGAAAAAAAACAAACATGATGTGGTGATCAGCAACATTACCCCAACAAGTAGCACTTACTGGATTCACATTCCAAGTCAGTGCATGTGTTCGGGTATTGTTGGTGACAAATTGATGAATTCAGCCAGTCATGCAAAAAGATCCAAACATTCTCAATGCTGGTGGTAAATCTGCTGCCATGTCACAATCAAGACAACCCCAAAGAGAAGCACTTATGAACACAAGAATCATCAGTGTCTCCATTCAAGGTGATCTGAATGATTTGCTGCTGTCCTCATATACAGTCATATTTGCCAATGAAAGCGTCCCAACAAGTAGCACTTACCTGATTCCAAAGTACATGCTCAAGTCAGGTCCATATCACAGACACAACATGATTACTTGCTAGTTTCTCCAGCTCTTTCTTCTTGCATCTTCTGTGTTGAGTCCCTTCTGCAGTAGAAGTTGTGACTGTTTCACATTTTTGCCCATCTTTTATGCTCATTTCAACCAAACTCCGCCTTCATTCTACCAAGTATCAATGGTCTTGATAATTGGTCGTTTACAATTGGAATACCTGTACTTGGAGAGAAAGCCATCAAGTGAAAAACATGCAAGCAATTTGCATGTATAAAAGGTCAATCAGTGTGTCTGATATAACTCTGTTCCACACAAGGGTCTCTGCTTTATCTGCAAAGTTTACAAAAAACAAAAGCAACTTTCAAGTACAAATTTTGTAAGACTTTAACAAACTGTAAGACAACATTTATAGCTCAGGTTTTCAAGTGCAGCTTTGACTTCCTGAACATGCATTGGCCAGTAAAACTACCCCAACAAAAAGCACTTACTGCATTTACAAACCAAAGTTAGTGTTTATGTTAGGGTAACAATAATGACCAGAGCTAATTATTGATATTCAAACTGTATGGCATTTAATTGCTACTGATATAACCCGAGTTAACCTGCAATTTATTTGTTATAGAATCAGTTTCGTAGGCTGATGTAGAACGTCTACTGAAACTTGTTGAGAAAAAAATACTTTGACCAGCTCAGGGATGATGTGTCCACTTTGAAGCTCTTTTCACATCAAAGAAAACCCCAATAAGAAGCACTTATGAACACAGGAATCATCAGTGTCTCCATTTGGAGTTATCTGAGAGTAATTTGTCCCAAAATCCTTGTGAATCATGTAGTTGATTTTGTCAAATGAAACTGCCCCAACAAGTAGCACTTACTGATTCAAATGACAAGCCAATGCTCGAGTTAGGGTAATACTAATGACGGATAATTAAGGATTGAAAAAGCAATTCTCTGAAAAAAAAAAAAACATGATGTGGTGATCCTTGAAAGGTGAAGCTGTGTGATTTGGTGGTCAGCAACATTACCCCAACAAGTAGCACTTACTGGATTCACATTCCAAGTCAGTGCATGTGTTCGGGTATTGTTGGTGACAAATTGATGAATTCAGCCAGTCATGCAAAAAGATCCAAACATTCTCAAAGCTGGTGGTAAATCTGTTGCCATGTCACAATCAAGAAAACCCCAATAAGAAGCACTTATGAACACAGGAATCATCACTGTCTCCATTTGGAGTTATCTGAGAGTAATTTGTCCCAAAATCCTTGTGAATCATGTAGTTGATTTTGCCAAATAAAACTGCCCCAACAAGTAGCACTTACTGATTCAAATGACAAGCCAATGCTCGAGTTTGGATAATACTAATGACGGATAATTAAGGATTGAAAGAGCAATTCTCTGAGAAAAAAAACATGATGTGGTGATCCTTGAAAGGTGAATCTGTGAATTCACCTTGAAAGGTGAATCTGTGTGAGTAATTTTTCTCTAAAAAAAATTAGATGATTTGGTGATCCTTTAAAGGTGAATCTGTGTGTTTTGATGGTCAGCAATATTACCCCAACAAGTAGCACTTACTGAATTCACATTCCAAGTCAGTGCATGTGTTCGGGTATTGTTGGGGACACATTGATGCATTTAGCCAGTCGTGCAAAAAGATCCAAACATTCTCAAAGCTGGTGGTAAATGTTCAAGTCAGGTCAATATCACAGACACAACATGATTACTTGCTATCTTCTCCAGCTTTTTCTTCCTGCATCTTCTGTGTTGAGTCCCTTCTGCAGTACAACCCTTAAAATAACCAACCCAAAAACATTTTATCATGTATTTCCACTACGTCCTATTAAGTTGAATTGATCCTATACATGGTGATATTCATATATCGCAAATATTACAGTAGCCTAGATGTAGGCCCAATTGTTGTTCCACCAATACACCTGAAAAACATTCTGCACAATATAGGTTAAATTTCCCATGATAGCTAAACATAACACCTTTGTATATATAAAGAAAGCATTAATGTTATTTCAGGTTCAAGTTGGAAATTAGTTTGTTAATTCCACTAAAAATGCATATCAATTACCGGGACAGTCAATGTACATTACACTGGGCCCCCATAGGTGGCGGTAAATACTTTAGTTCGTCGTTTTTATGACTTCCTATATATCCGTAGAAGAAGTCGACGGAGTAAAACGTGTATCAGCTGAGCTGGCTGATGTGAAATTCCTATCACACAATACGTGATATTAGACCATAACGACAGATTATTGAGATGGAGAATGACATTCTCGTCTCTCTTGAAGATTTAGGGTAAGTAAAAAAAAGCGTCCAATACATACCAATGCGTGAAGATGTTATTCAAATACTGACCAGCCTGGCCATTCTACCTATTTGAGCCAGCGTCTCAAGCAAAATGGCTAACTTGCTTCTGTTGCTATCGTTAGTCTGTTGGAAATGTCCTTTTATTTCGCTTTGTAAGTCCTTACCCTGGGGAATAACAACAACATTAAAAACCTGCTTTCAAATCAAAACGCTCCACCACCCCTCTTTCCCTACTAGCTGTTTTAATATTGAGCTCTGAATTATCCATTTGTTGTATGTTTTTATAATTCATTGTCTGCTGACATATCTAGTTGCCTCTCTCATACATTATAGGTGCAGAGCCATTATGGGTCTTCTGTCACAAGCTGAACTCTTTAAATTACCAGATTTTAAAATGTGGTTTGGCTGTGCTTTGAGAACACAACTGATAGTCTTGTCTTTTGAACCGGTTGCTCTCAAAATGTTTTAAAAACATCATTACCCAGCTTTTCTGATAAGGAAAAGAGTTATGTGCTCAGTGGCATTATTATTTAATGTGTTTTATATTACAGCGGTAGGTGACCTTCATACAGAAATAAACATTATCTGCACTGAAATTGTCACAGTGAATGAACGTATATATCAAAAAAAGACCAGATGTTTGGTTTCTCTGAGTTGCTATGTAAATTAATATCATTCGTGAGGTTCTCAAATGTTCATAGTTTTGTTATTCTGAAATCTGTTATTTAGAGAGAAAAAAACAGTTTATATCAAAATGATGTTATCATTCACATCAATTAATTAAGAACATTAAAGTTTGTGTACACGCATCTGTCTGTGTCTGGGCCTGACATTTCTAGTGGTGAAAAGTGTATAGAAAATGTGTTTTATTCAAGTATAAAAACATTCTGAGATGGCTTGATACGTGTTTTATTTTTGTTCAACAAGTCCACCAAATGGCTCAATGTTCAGATGCACAAATAACAAAAACTATTCCACCAAGATTTTTAGAAGTGGAAGTGTACGTTCCTGTCCCATACATGTTTATTAATGTGTCACTGTAGGTACCAAGGCCCTCTTTTGGAGGAAGGAGCTCTGGATTGTGCTGTGAGCAAAGGAGCAGCTTCCCCTGAGTATACCAAGCTCTGTGCCTGGGTTGTATCTGAGCTTAGACTTTACTGTAAGCTGGAGGAAAATGTCCACGCCACTAACTGTAAGACATGCTTGTTTATTTGGAAGTAAATTTGTATGTGATGAAAAAGAGTTCAATTGTTATCCTACCAGAAGAGTTGCACGTTGTACTTGTATTATATTCTATTTTCTTGCCTTCTTGACTCAAGGCGGATGGCAACTGTTGATAACATTATTGTTATGAAGCAGTAATTGCCTATGTTGTTTGGTTGGATGACGGAGTGTTTACTTATTTGGGAGAGGTGAAATCTGTTTTTATGGACTGAGAAATTAGGATTTATGTGTGGGTGTTCACTAGTCACTAACAACACAGCTTATTTTACAGTCTGAATAGCTTTAACTGGCGGTATGTGAGATTTGATAACTTAATATATATTTTTTCTGTACTGTGACATCTTGTTTACTGTGTTTGCCTTCTTTCCTCTTTAAGGTCCGAGTGAGGCAGAAAGCTTCCAGCTGGAGATGAGTGGTCTGCTGTCAGAGCTCGCCTGTCCTTACACCGTCCTCACCAGCGGAGACATCACCCAGAGGCTCCTCAGCAGGACAGACTGTCTGCTGCTCCTCAGTATGAACACATAACTTTGTAAAATCTCAGTATGAAGAGTAAATTAACCCTAAGTGTTGTCCCAATGGTTGAAAACCATTGCTGCAATTGCCTGTTTGCTGCCGGAATGAAATCTGCAGCACTGTATGTGGACTTCTGTAACCCCACCCACCTGTGCTTAAGTGTTGCTAAGTCATATTGTGAAGTGTGTTGCTGTTGATGCTGCTGATGCCGCATCGGCCTACCACTAGATGGCAGCGCTTGCCTCATCGTGGGTGCTGTAACTTTTTCACGGCTGTGCAGCAAACAGGTTTTATTGGTTATTCTAAATGTGCAGAAATTTGCTCAGGTGGAAGCTGAAGGTAGCTCTGCTGGAATCCAAAAACCCTTAGAAATATGTGTCACTTTGCCTACTGAAGGTCTTAACCCTGGAGGGTTTTTTTTTTTTTTTGTTTACTTTCTACATCAACAGGAGATACTTTTATTTCAACATACACGTCAGAAATAAGTGAGACATTAGAATAGAAGGAATAAAAACCCAAAGTGACAGGTGGCATGAAAGCCTAGTATCCTGAAACAACAGTTCAATTTGAACCAGATTCTATTTCCATTTCAGCCTTTCTGGTGTCGGAGTTGGAGTCATCAAGAATGATCCTGGTTAATAAGCCCCAAAAGAAAGCCCAGGACTCGGGTAGCCCTGCGTTCATGGAGCTGAAGGGCATCTGCATGTCACTGGGCATGTCTAAGCCTCCAGCTAACATCACCATGTTCCAGTTCTTCAGTGGAATTGAAAAGAAGGTACGTTGGTCAGGTGACACAAAGAAACTGACAGGGTCATATTTGTATTTCAGTGTGGCCGTTTTCTCTCCAAATCTGACATTAGTTACTAATAGCCTCCACATTTACTATGCCTCAAAAACCACAGAAGGAAATCTCCTTCAACAAAGCTCAAGTCTTGAAATCACTACCATTAGCACTATGATGTTGGACACATTTCCGCTTTTCTTGGTTTGCTTTAATGTTGTTTATCTACCTATGATCTGCTTGTTCAAAAACTCATCTTCACACATCTGCATGTTGTTCATTTTGTTTGCAGCTGAAAGAAGCAATAAGTAAAGTCCCTCCAAATCACGTTGGAGAGCCTTTGATGAAGAAAGCCCTTGGACCTGTGCACATGGTGAATACTAAACAATGCTGAAATCTAGTGTAATTGCACACAGGGTAAATGATTGAATGAACTCTTGTTCTCCTTTGTTTGTCAGGAAAAAATTGAAGCCATTAACCAAGCACTTGTAAATGAGTATGAAGTGAGGAGAAAAATGTTGCTGAAGCGTCTCGATGTGACAGTGCAGTCTTTCGGATGGTCAGACAGAGCGAAGGTATGTTGAAACTCTAAGTCTTCCTAAACCTGAAAAACACTGTTCGGATGAGGTACTCAACATAAGAACATATTCTAGACACAGATTTTGTTTGCACTTTTGGTGCTTTAGCAAAAGTTTGGCCAATTTCTGAAAATGTTCTGCTGCTCTTTATCTGTGGAGAAGATGAAAGACAGTTGATTATTAAAAAAAAAAAAAAAAAGTTTGAAGGGATTTTACATTCTCCCAACTTTTTTCAATTGTTTTGTTATTGTAGTATGTTTGTTTAATCCAGTTTATTTTGAAGACTTTTTAACTTTATGCCTTTTAAGTTGTTTAACAGTTATCAGACTGAAACTTTATTTATTACCTTTATTCTTTGCACTTTGTTTAAACATTTTTAAAAGAGCTGAAATTCTGATTTAAAGGGATACTTCACCCATTTGCATGAAGCTGTGGATCATTAGAAACATGGTAGTAGTGTTGAATGGTCATGAATCCAGCCCTCATTTTGCCCTGAGACGAGAAAAATGTGTTTTTCTTTGCTTGAAAGTTTTCTTCATGTGATGCAAAAAGCATCATATTGCATCACATGAAGAAAACTTCCAGGCAAAGAAAAACACATTTTTCTCGTCTCAGGGCAAAATGAGGGCTGGATTCATGACCATTCAACACTACTACCATGTTTCTAATGATCCACAGCTTCATGCAAATGGGTGAAGTATCCCTTTAATAATGACCATGATCGTAAACATGAATGATGTCAACAATGGATCATTCATGTTAAGTGTTTGGTGTAAAAAAAAAGTTTGTGTCATGACAGAGGAGCCCATGGTTACATCAATATATTTTGCTTGCACTGCTATGTGTGCATGTATATGAATGGGATTAGTTAAAACTGATGAAGACTTTATCCAGCGTAAGTGTGTGAATATGTAGGTGTAACATGCAGTGTAAAAGTGCTGTGAGTAGCCACAAGACTAGAAAACAAAAGTGCATTTACCACATTTAATAAATAACAACTTACATTACTACAAACTAAATAAATGCTGTAATAATGACTTCCTTTTTGCTTATCCTATTTCAGACGCATGCTGAAAAGTTGGCCAAAGTGTACCAGCCACTACGCTCTGCCCTCTTAACAAAAAGTATAGTATCTGTTGCGCACCTTCTTGCTGCTCGACAAGATTTCTCCAAGATTCTACGCACAAGCAGTGGAAAGATAAGGGAGAAGTCTGCTTGTGCCATTAATAAGGTGGGTTAAACATGATAGCTGTAACTAATATGTTGTTGTATTAGAAAAGAAAAGTTATTTTTGTCTGATGAGCCGCGTTCTTGTTTGACCGTGTGTCCCTTCCCAGGTCCTAATGGGCCGAGTGCCAGACAGAGGAGGACGTCCCTGTGAGATTGAGCCTCCACCTCCAGAGATGCCCTCGTGGCAGAAGCGCCAAGATCCTCCTCAAGGTGGCGGACACTATGGAGGTGGAAGAGGGGGCTATGACCACTACTCCCAAGGTGGCCGTGGAGGAGGACATGGAGAACGGGGTGGCAGAGGAAGAGGTGGAAAGGTGCAAGGAGGGTGGGGAGAAGGAGGCGGGGGAGGGAGGGGCAGTTACAACCAGGGCCACTTTCAAGATGCAGGAGGTTATCAAGGGGGAGGAGGGAGAGGTGGGCATGGAGGAGGAGGGAACCATCAAGGAGGCCTCCAGGACCCTGGCTACCATGCAGGAGGGGGAGCTGGAGGCGGCTACCATGACAATTTCCATCAAGACGGTGGAAGGCATCAGGAGAGAGGCGGGGGTCGAGGAGGTCGAGGGGGCAGGGGAAGAGGAGGCCGAGGAGGAGGGGGACAAGGAGGAGGCTGGGGAGGGAGAGGTGGCCAGAATTTTAACCAAGGGGGGCAGTTTGAACAGTTCTTCCAACATGGTGGGCAAAATTACAACCAATCTGGTTTTAATCAAGGCAGACACTACACAAGTTGAAGACAGAGTGTGGGGCACTGCAGCAGAGTCCACTTAAATATTGACTGCTCTTAAATGCCTTATTGTTCAATCTCTAATTTTCAGCATGTTTAAAAGTTGACTCAAATGTTGAATGAGCAAAAACAGATGCTGTCGACACCCTCTCCAGTGGTTATGGAGTTCTTGCTTTTACTACAGAGGGCACTTCTTCCTGTAGTTCTTTACCTTTGTTTCATACTGGATGTGTTACTGTTTACTCTTTCTTCACAATCCAAGTATTAAAGCAAACAGCTCTGTTGTTAATGGTTAGTAGATGAACTGGGCTCTGCTGTCTTGACCTCATTTTGAAACAAAATTAGCCTTATTGAAATTTTTTGGGAAATACAGAAAAGTTGCTAAGATTTTTGGTGTAGGTGCACTCACAATGTATTAAACCCTTTATAGTGCACATCATGATCACATGTGGGATTCTTAAAATCCTTGATAGTTTCATTGAGTTTGAAAATTACTTGAAAACATATTTTCAGTCTATATTTTGTCTGTAGATTGGACTGGAATCTCCTTTGTTATTTATTCAGAAGATGTCATCCTGTTGTGCTAATGAAAGATTGTGTGCATAAAAATATGGGTGTTGCAAGGTTTGCATGGTTTTGTGTGAATGAGCAATAAAATTTGAGATG
Source organism: Symphodus melops (assembly GCF_947650265.1). Lineage (NCBI taxonomy): Eukaryota > Metazoa > Chordata > Actinopteri > Labriformes > Labridae > Symphodus > Symphodus melops. Next base: position 4,301,395 of record NC_136705.1, read on the forward strand.
AGAGCAATATCACTTTTTTAGTCTTTTGGTCTCATGGCTTTGTTAAAGATGTATTTATGAGGCTAATAACTGTAATAGATATAAATAATGCTCATTATAACAGTAAGTATTATAAACAAGTACATGTGATTTTTTTTAAATAACTTGTAACACTTGAAATTGGAAAAAATAAGCAAAAAAAAAATGTGGTACTTGTTTATCTAAATACTCTGTCTTTATTTCTCAGAGACAAAATGTGTACCTTTTTCCCCTACATGTGTATGGTAGCATTAGTTGCATTCACTGTGCAGTATGGGACTATTGTTAAGTTATATTCACGTTTTCAGAATATTCTCCATTTCATTTTAATTAATCCGCCCATTATCTATCCTTGGAAATGTACATGTGCAGGATCAGATGAATGCTGACATTGAAGAGTGCTTAATCCAATATACAGTAATATAGTTAAAACATATTTTTAAATTGACCCCCTTCATAATAAGCACTTTAATCATTGGCGCACTCATTGTGTTTTTTTAATGACGATTTCTCTTTTAATAGTTTGTCATATTCAATGCAGGACCCATTTTGTCAGAATTTTTATAGTGTGGAAATACAATAAAGAATGAAGAGAAACATTTATTTTTCCTCTAATTAACGAAAGCAAGTACATTACAGTTCTTGGCTTTTATTTTGAAAGAGTCCGCTTGCACTTGACAGACCAGTAAATTCCTTTTAAAATATATTTAATTTTTTCGTATGGTCGTTATTTTTTCTAGAAGATGTACTGATCATTTTGGAGAGTGAAAGGTAGCTTTATGAAATTTAGGAAATACATTAATACTACAGTTGGTACAGACTACAGACTTTACGACTTTTACTTTGAAACATTGACACGTTTTACTTCCTGGGTCACTGATGTATTTATTTTGTATGGGAATCACAGACAGTTGAATCAGACTCTAGCCATTGTGTGTGGGGGGGAAAAAACTACATATTGATTACTTGAAAATACTTGAATATTTCAAGTTTCTCCAGGATACTGTATCTGGTCGGAACATGTACGGTCCTGGTAAACCTCCACATGGGCCTCCGCCGTACGGACCTCCACCACCCCTCGGCCCTCCTTACGGTATCGGTGGGCCCTGTAGAGTTCCTCCTCCTGGACACTTGCCCCCTGGACCATTTTCGACGCCACCGCCAGACTTTCTCCTAAACAGGTCACCGAGAGGGCCTTTCCTCAGTGTACGTACCCAGCAGGCCAGTAAAGCTAAGCTAGCAAGCTAACCAGATATCATTATGCTAAAAGCAAACTGCTGTAAGGTTAGACCTCGGTCTAAACTATCTAAACACACATCATGCTTTCTAGTGTCTATGTCATGGTCAATTGATTTTTGATTATTGGGACTGTTGTGACGTTAATTATGCAAACACGGCATTTTATATATATACACACACACACACACATGCTGACCTCATATTTCCCAGGTTTATTACTGTGAACTCCAATGCTCTGTTTACCCACACATTTACTACACCCACAGTAAGGTTAATTGGTGTGCACGTACAAACAGTGGTGTAGAAGTTTTTGTTTTAAATGGCATGTCCAGCAGAGCTTAAACTTCCTCTGTTGTCAACAGTGACATGTAAAGAGACGACACTTGCAAAGTTAGTGTGTACAACAGAATAGTGAGAATCATTCCTTCACTATTCTAGGAAAATATAAACTGCAGCATATGACTGAATGTTGTCAATCAAGATGTGTGTATAGGCTACCCTATGGAGACTGAAAAGCAATACAATAAATATTTCTTGTTTTAGAGCAAAAACAATGACGTAAGTAGCATTTAAAAACCTGTTTAATGCTGTGATAGTTATTTATTCTTACTGCTAAGGGAAATCAAATGCAATGAGATCCAACAGAAATATACAGTATCTACTAAAGGATTAATGGAGATGTCCAGTTGTTCAGGAATCTGCAAGTTAATTGTGCATTTATTCTTTAGTTTAATTAATCTATAAACAGATAATGCTTTATTGTTATAACAGTACTTATATAGTATTTTTCTATACCAGTAACAAAGTGCTTTACAACAGACAATAAAAGCAAGAGACAGACAATCTGACAAATAAAATACAATAAATAATACAAAATCACAGAGTAAAAGCAGAATGTCTGAAGGACATGCCTCTGGCAGGCTGTTCCAAAGTCTGGGTGCTCTCACAGCATAGGCCCTGTCCCCTTTAGTTTTTAGCCTGGACCCTGGAACAGCCAGTAGGACTCTGCTAGAGGATCTCAGACTGTGTCCTGGTTCATAAGGTGTTAAAAGCTCAGGGCATATAAGAAGGGGACAGCCCATGTTGTGCCTTAAAAAGTAATTAAAATAACTTCTAAAATCAACAGGGAGCCAGTGAAGGGATACTTGAGTCGAGTGTGCATTGATGCTGGTATCCCTGAAATTTCGAACTCCATCATGGAATAACATCATATTTGTGCAGCATGCAGTCTTAAATAAAAACAATACTTGCCTTTTTTGTGCCAAAACTATTTGTATTGGTTGGTGCCTAACTCTAGCTCCTGATGAATTCCTAAAAAATAGTAATGTGAAAAAAATGGAAAAGTTAAAAATCTGGCAAATAGGTATGCTGAAGTGAAATGCAAACAATGTGTTAAAAAAAAAAATTATATTATATTAAACCATATTATTATTATTATATATTATTTGTATGTTTCTGATTGTACAGCATTACAGCGCAGAAACAGGTCTCTTGACTCTGTGAACTAGAAGGGACTGATAGAGATTTGTACCAAGGTAGAGTTTATTCTGCGTCTATAGTCAGCTGCACGTGGCGACATTCACATGAAAAGAAATAGTTAAAAGCATAGTCAATAATATAAGCTGTGCATGAGAACTTGATCATATGACCATTAACATTGTTTTTAAGATCATATTGAAATATACCTTCATACAAAGGATATTTTTGTCTTGCATAAATGTGCTTAATGGTTATCAATGGGTAAATAAGTAGTTGAACTGAGGCTGGGTGATGTGGACCAAAAATAATATCTCTCTATTCTTTGGCGTATTAGCGTTACACAATATAAATCTTGGTGTAAACAGTCAGTACAGATGTCACACAGGCACTTTTATCGACAGCCTGGTGCAGCCAAAGGACGTAAGAATAAAGTGTTTGTTTGTGAAATAATACAACATAACATAATTCAAACAGCTGTGTATTTTGTTATATAGGTGTTTTTTGAGTTCTGCTCAGACAGAGGGATGTAGCTGGGAGAAGATGAAGACTGCGAGAAGAGAAATATGGCACATTAATAAAACTAGCGGCTCTATGAAGTAAATGTGTAATGTTATTTTAATGCAACAAGAACTTTGTAGATATACATTTTGTTAACTCAATGTGTTGCCCAGCCTTTATTTGAACGGTGTGGAAGTCGTGAAAAGCTCTCTTGCGACGTTGGACAGCTCTTTCTTTTGATAATTGACAAAAATCACTGAACTTAAAGGTGGGAGCTCACTTGAGAGAGGCTTTCAATAGCCATGCTTGCTTGCTAACCAAAACCAGCTGGACAACAAACAATGTCATGCACTTAAGATCAGACTAATTAGGCAGACTCGCCAGCAACACAAAAAGGAGGTCTACTGCAGGTGCGTTGCATGGTGTGTGTGAGTGTGAGAAGCTCGTCTCTAAATAACAAAGCATGAACCACAATTTCCCCCCCTGGGATTAATAAAGTATATAAAATTAAATTAGATATTTGGTTTATGACAGTGCGGCTTGGTGGACGCCCTCAGCGCACAGACTGCCTGCACGGCGCACTGCCAAAACTCAAAGGTAAACAATTGTATTTGTCTAGTTTCTAGACAAAAATATGTTATTCAATTTATTATGAGTTATCCGATTCATCTGACAAATTCAAATACATATCTCGTTTCTTATTTCGTGCAGCCCTACTCTTAACCTACAAGGCCTGTTCAACTCTGGCTACAAATTCAGAAAGTGTTGTTTGCGCCAACAATTGACTTTTGGTGATTTGGTCCTGCCGTCAATTGCGCATTTTTAATGCAACTTCGATGTTGCACTCCGCCAGCGATGCACTTACTCTCTGCAAACGGGACATTTTCCTTCACAACGAAACAGCTTGCTGAAATTTGTTGGCAAAGTATGGATTAACTGCTTGCGTGACGAGCAGTGGTATTTGTACCGAACTTACACAAAATGAGGTAAGTGGAAGCTTTTGTTGTTCTTATTAAAGAGAGATTATTTGTGAGCGTTTTTGTATGTATGTATAATTCCAAATGTAAGTAATTTTCACTTTTTATGACGATTCGAAAATTTTATTTTTTTATTTCATGTGATTAAATACATCCTAATAACATTTCCCTGTACATTGCTTCCGATTTTTGCAGATAAAAATTAAATGGTTCAAATGACCAAAGCATTGGACCAAGAAGAAAAGTGTTTAAGTTCCCCTACGCCTGAGTGAAAGGATAAAGAGAGACAAAAAAATCTGCAAAACTCCCGCTCCTTGACATCATTTTTACGAGTGCAAAGATTTCATGGAAAGTATTTGGCTTTAAACCTGTCCTTGTCTTGTTTGATATGCTGCATCTTGCAGATAAATGAGACTGGTCTTTCCCAAGAAATACTGAAATCTCAACAGCAGTGAAAGAGGCGCATGAATGAGCTGCTGAGTGTGTCATCACTTCAGCAGAGTAACACGGAGGGCTCAGAGCTGACGATGAAGATCTTGATTGCCTTTAAAGCTGCTTCTTAATTATTGAATCCTGTTTCAGACCTAAACAGAAGGTGTGCAGTTTGTGGCTTAAATAGTTATCTGTATTTATAAAATAAACATTTATATCAATGCTATAATAAGGCCAAAAGTGTTTTAGCAATGCTGGTGGCCCCAAACGTCCAGTTACACCAGAAAGTGAAGGAGTAATGTTTATTCTCATGTCTTAAAGTGATTATGTGATTTATTCAAACTAAATGAAGCTGGGTTAACATGCAAGGATAATAAGAACCAGCAGAGCTTTCTGTGCTTCATTTAAACATAAAAATGTATTGTCCATTTTGTGTCTAAGCTAAGAATTATACTTAAGTTATATTGAAGCTGGAAAAGCAAATAATGAGATTTACTTTCATTTTATTTACCATGATTGCTTTATTTGTAATTGACTTTAGAGCTATGCTATTGATTTTCTAAGCAACTCTGTCCAGACAACTTCTACAGTGAGAGCTCAGTGTCTAGAATTTCCATTTATTATTTTGTTTCAAGAGCTGCTTTTTATCAAATGACTGAGACATACCATCGTAACACCTATATTAATCATATTACACTGCACTGTCACTTTCACATTTGTCTTTTCAGTTTCTGTTTATTATGTTCTCTTGAACATTTTAGTTGTTTATTTTAATGACTCAAATGTTATGTTCACTTGTATTTTCTGTTTACATTTAAAATGATGTTAAAAAACAACTTTATTTTAAAATACTGGTGTGACTTTGTTTGAAGACTTTTATATTGCTCTGTCAGTCTCACTGTCCAGTTTTTTTTTCTTTTAATTTATGCTTCTTTGAAAATGGTGGAAGTTTTATTCAAGTATAAATCAAAACCCTAACTAGTTATTGATCAGTTGATTATTTATCAAGACATATTAGAAGTTTAGTTAGTACGTGAAGGTTGGATATTTTTAAGTGAAAGTAATCATATACGAGTGTTTTCTTGACCATTTTATTTGCCTGCTTGATGTCGTATGAATCAGAACATTGATTTTATTTGTGTGTAATCTGTGAAAATGTAGTCACTTGGCCGTGCCTTGTGCTATCCTACAAAAGGAATGAAGTCATGTTATTGTAAATGTATCAAAGAGTTTAAATAAAATCCTGTTTTCTGTCATCATTTTAGATTGGCTGTTAAGTCAGTGCTCCCTGATCCAATACTATGGTGCATTTTACTAATACAAGTATTTCATACTCAAAGGGTTGTATATGTTCTTGTTTTTCATATAGTAAAGGTGTAAGTTAACAAACATCTGACATGGCTGTGGCATAGCTTGATAAAGATGGCACACAGCATCTACAAGAACTTCAATATCTCTTCTTGTGCTGGTTTCGATTAATCACTCACGACAAAGTTTTGAGAAAGGCTTAACAGTCTTTTTTTTATCAAAACAATCCAGCAAAAAACATTCTGTGCAGCCCGTGCTTAAAGTAGCGCGCTAAAAGCAGAAAATAGATTAGCAAAAATATTAATGTCAAGTTGAAGTGTTTTTAATGTTGACTTTAAACACGGATGGAATGGTTTTCTCCATCTGTTTTTCCTAACTTCATTTTTAAGATTGTTAATATTCCAACAATGAAACCATAAATTATCGGCTCCAAATCCTGATCTGATACTCTGTAACAACATCATTCATTATGACAAGTCTATCAAGAAAACATGAGTGAATGAAATGTGTTTTTATTCTGGGCTACACCTTTCGGAATTCTACTCTTCTGGGCTGCTAATGACATCGCTGATAATAACCGATCACCACATTACACTGGTTGGCCAATGTTTTCCAGTTTAGACAGATACAGAGATTCCAGAGATTATTTACACTTTTCGAACAAATCCTGACTACAAACTACTGTCCTTGTAGAAGCTGGTGTTCGGAAGAAGTAGTACCATTTTTTTTGTAGCAGATGGAGAGTAAATGTACTGTACATTGTCTGTGGAGTAACCACAGATGATTAAAAGTAATTTTCAGCAGTTAACAAATGTCAAAAACAGTTCACATGTTACTCCAAGATTGGCAAGCCTTTGATGGCCTACAATTGTCCAGTTTCTGAAATATGCAGCTCTGTCTTGAAAAGTACTATAACATAAATTCTGAACACTCTCAGTCCCATTGTAGCAGCTACCCTGTAGACCGTAGTACAGGGATTCCTTCGGGGGGCAGGCAGCAGATCATCCCTCCTGCGGAACCAACGCAGTGGAATCTCCCTCCTGTGAAACATCAACCCTCTGACAACAGGTATACATTTAATAACTTTCTGTTAAAATGGAACTGTACCTCTTAACATCTGACCTTGAACAGCTGCACCAATGTACTTTTTGCTGTTGGTATTTGAAGCACCTGTTTTTGATTTTCAGTGACCGGGCTGGTGAAGAATTTTTGAGATGTATTGCAGCAAACAAGCCTCTTCCCCACTATCTCAAAGGGAACATGGCATACAACCTGGCAGATGCATTCAAGTCAGCTAGCATCCTGAAAGAAGCAGTCAAATCGGACCCCGGGTTGAAGAAGCATGCGACCAAGAGCAAAAGCCGTAGTCGAAGCCGAAGCCGCAGTCCTGGCAGGAGTCGTGGCAGAAGTCGTGGCCGATCTAGAGCCAAAAGCCGTGCCCGAAGCAAAAGCAGAGAAGACAATCGAAGTAGAGGAAGGAGCAAAAGTCGTGTTCGTGGGAAGAGTATGGTGAGAAGCAAAAGTAGGGTTCGGAGTAGGAGCAAGAGCAGGGGCAAAAAGAGTCGTGTACGGAGCAAGAGCCATGTCAGGAGGTCCAAGTCACGAAGTAGCAGTGGGGAAAAGAGTCGGTGCAAAGACAAAAAGAGAAAGAGGAGCCCCAGTCAAAGCCGCTGCAGCAGCAGTATAAACAGTAATCTGGCAGGAAGTAGTCTCCTAGAAGGACTGAAGCTGGTTATGAACAGCAAAGAAATGGAAAATCGGTTGCCTGACCTCAAAGATGCCATCATGACAATTAAGGTAGAGTATCATTTCTTTTACCATATTTATTGTGTTGGTTGGGTTTGAAGAATTGATAAGCCAATTTCTTATTATTTTCAGCTGGGTTTTTTTTGAGTGTGGGGAAGACACATTTTAGTTTTTCCTCCATCTATCAGTTTTACTCTCTCATGAGCCCCTGTCACTTTTGCACTGGGCTCTGGAAAATGCATCTTTTTACTTTGAGCAGTTTTTACTGTTTTATATTCTATACTGCTTTCCTCAGATTTTTGAACTCTTTTTGTGTTTGTCTTGTTGAAACTTCTTTATGCATGTCATAATGATTTTAACACTGTAACTATTACAGAAGAGTCCTCCCCACCTGTGTGTCTGACATTGATGTGGGTGCATATATATATAAATACACTATTATGAAATACTCGTAAACATATATATACAAGTATTTGAAGTGTATTTTTGAAAACTCCCGGATCCGAATGTCCTGAAATATCTTTAAATGTGAAGAGTTCATATTAGAAAAGGAATATGGAGTGGTAGCATATCGCAATTTACAGAAAACTAAACGTAGTGGGGGGTTTTTTGTCAAGTACAAGTGCAAACCTGTCCCGAAAGCACAATTTCATATGCAGCAGTTGTAAACAAAAAGAATAACCTACACAAATGTTTGAGGAAAGTGCTGCTGGTTCGACACATCTTTGTTGTCTTGCTTTGCGAACTTTAAGAACAATGTTAACTTTTTTTCAGTCGAGATTAAAAGTGAAGAAGTTACTGTCTGATTAGTGAAGTAGTGTATAACATTTTCTGTGATCTCTTCTGTTTAGGCCCCAGATGAAAGCAAAGGGAGTATGCCAGATGAGCACAGGCAGCAAGAGCACAGTCAAGAGAATTCAACATCGATGGATAACGACAGCATGCTCCTTCCCCATGACAGAGTAGGATGTGACTTCTCTTGGCTCCAGGCACAAAGTGAAGAGGTTTCTGCAGTCCAGAAATCTGATGAGCTCGAAGATGAAGAGTCTTTCTTGTATGGAAATGGAGAACATGATAAACCACAGGGGAAAGGTAGTGACAGTCAGAACAGGTCTATGTTCAGTAGCTTTGATATGACTTCCTTAAATATAGCCTCTGCCAATCTGGACAGCGTAGAATGTGAGAAGGTCAAAAACATATTGAAAAGTCTGGGCTCACAAGACATAGGTAATTTCATGGGGAAGATGCAGGGGCAGAAGGAGGAGAAGCAGCCGCTTCCTTCACTTTCAGCTTCAGACCAAACAGCAGCAGCTTTAGCGGTGCCTGCTCTGAGTAACCCGGGTGTTCGGCAAGCTCTGGAGTCTCTGCAGTCACTGATCAAAGGTGAGGATCCCGCACTGAATGAAAAATGCACCTTGCACATTTAACTTGTGAAACGGGCAACTCTAGAGAAACCAGGAAAAGTGACCAACATTTTGAAAGTACCCAACCAAAGTAATACCAATCCTTTTTTCTTGACACCACTTCCAATTAACCCCTTGACAAAGGGTTAATGAACAAACCGATGGACTAAAGAAGTTTAAGTTTCATGTGAACTTGTGATGACCATAGAGACATTATATTCAGTCAAGCAAATTCTCCAATCTTCACACATCTGATACCTTACCAAACCATTTATGTGCGTGTAGCTCTCCAGCTCTAGCTATGTCTGCCTGTCCTTGTGGACGAGTCAGGTCCTTATGCAGATTGCTGCTACAACTGATTCTTTCCATGTATCCGGGTTAAATTTTTGACAGCTAAAAGTGAAGAATACTGACTCACCTGGCCTTAGTACATATCATTGCTGTCTTTATTATTTGAATGCTTTTGGTCTAGAACATATAAGTATATTTTTCTTCTGTCTTTATGCAGCAACAAAGGAGAAACGTGCAAAGAGTGATGGCACTGGCACATCTCAGGCATCCTTTGAGAAGCACAAGGTAAAAGACTGTTTTATTTATTTTTGAACATGTAATCGGTTAAGTTAAGCATAATAAAATATTACGTGCCTGAACCTCATACATTGAAAATGTTCTCATTGTTTCCCAGGTTGGAGATGTTGAGGATGGGAAGAAAGAGAAAAAAGCCGTAATGAATAAAATGGAATCCTTGGTGAAACAACTCGAGGAATTGTTGAAACAGGATGGTAGAGTGTTTTTTTCTGCTGTCAACAGCCATGTTCGGGCCATCATTACTGTCTTGCATGATCGAAAAATACTCAATATTATTTGCTTATTTTGTCCTATCTTTTTGCAGGGTTGGGTTTTCTGACACCAGTAATTGGCTTTTACTGCCACAAGTGTGAGGAGTTCATTGGAGATTTGAACAGTGCTGAAAGCCATGCAGCCATCCACTGCAACCCTAGCAGTGTAAGTGTTTAACCTGTTCATATACAATATGTGTAGATAGGTCTAAATAAGGAAGGTGTGTGTTTTCAAACGTGTTGTCCAAAGAAATGGAGTAAAAACACACACGCTCTTCAACCAGTCGTCAAACTATCAATTCAAATTAGATACCTCTGTCTGACATACAAGGTGAAAGATCGTTACAGCTGCTTAGAGAGAGGTTATGTAGCTTTGGTCAAACTGCTCCGTTTGATTTTAAGAGACCAGATAACGGTGCTGTCTTTATGTTCATTATATTACTGTTTAACATGTATTTGAAGCTATTAAAGTCACAGAAATATATTCTAGAGGTGCCACGATCTGATTCCAATACATATATATATATTTTTTTTTTACCAGAATTAGTTTTTATTGTTGTTGTTGTTGGTATAATGTGTGACGCTACACAAACCTGGAGTAAACTCAGCATTGCATTTTGCTGGCATCACATACAAACAGGAGGCAGAAACAGCTGATGGATTTTTCAAATTCTATCTTTTAAATTGAAGTGCAAGAATTCTACTTTGGACGACGTAGAAAGAGCTGTTTCTTCTCGTCCTGAATGTCGTCATGGAGACATTTTGTGGGCACTTACAGTTTACCCTGAATGTCTTCAAAGAGAGACTGTGCGAGCTGAGAATATTTAAAGTGCCCAACAATCTTTGAAGGCTAACCATCCTTTTCCATCTCTGGTCACTGTACAGTTTCTTCACACTACCAATTTGTGTTTTGAGCAGAAAGGCCAGACGGAAAGGCATTCTGGAGACAGCAAGGAACGACACTCCCGCTATCCAAACAGCAGCAGCAGTCACCAACACTCTCACTCCTCAGACAGGAGAGATGGTTGCCGGAGAGCTACAGGAGAGCACAAGAATCCCAGAGAGCAACAGCGAGAGTGGAAGGATGAGAGAGGTCACAGGAGCCAACACAACGATCACAAAAGCCACAAGGCTGGACAGGAAAACATGTCCTTACAAGAGGAGATGAAAAAAGAGAGGATGCTCATAACGGTGTCTCGTGGACAGACGACTCCTCCCAACGTCAGGGTCAAGGAGGAGGCAGACAAGGAGAAAGCTAACGGAGGCAAAGTCAAAGTGAAAGACAACAACAGTAAAGGGGGATCATCGGATAAACGCAGGGGAAAAGAAAAAAGTGTAAAAGATGATAGCAGCGATAGTGATGCTGAAAAAGTGAAAAAAAGAAAATCACTTAAGAATGTATCTGATAGCAGTGATAGCAGTGACAGTGACAAAGGGAAAAAGACAAAGTCTCCTAAAAAGAAAAAAAAGAAGGAGAAAAAGAAGAAGAAGGATAAGCGAAATAAATCCTAATCCTTGTGTTAAGATGGGCAGACTCCATATTCATGCAGCCCGATTTCAGTCCCTGGAACCACTTGATTATGTTTCTTCCTTTTTACTTTCATGTTTGTAGAATTGTTCAGAAGACTGTGGAAGGTTTAAAGGAGCTATGATATGACATGTTAGGATTTGCATAAGTGGCAGTTATCAGTAGTCAAATGAAAGTGTTTAAATCAGGTTTATTTTTGTGCATGAAGTGCAGATATGGTCATTCACTTTAGATTGGAAGCAGGAGGGAGATTAGAAATAATCATCCAGTGCTTTCAGTGTTTGTGCCAAATGCATCCAAGACTGATCTCCGCCTGCCGCACAGAAATGGAACTGATACAAAAGTTTTGATGTCACTATGTGTACTAGCACACGAGTTATCCATGATGGCATGTCTTTGTTTATAAATGGCTTTCTTAATTGTTTCTTTCCATGAGTGAACTTTTCATGTGACAGGCCAGGTATTCACTCTTGTATCATGCATTTATCTTTTAATTACATTTGTAGAAGAAAAAAGAAAATGTGCCTATTCATCCACTTTTCCCAACACCATTGATGCTACGTGTATATTCTCCAAAGTTAGGACCAACAGCGTTGTAGTGTTAGACATTTGAAATGTTTGTTCAACTTCTTTTTTCTTCTTCTTTGTTCTTCAAATGTTTATCTGAATCCCCAGATGACACCCACGTCTCTCTCCAGTATAGTATCTTAGAAGAAAGGCAAGTACAGAAATATGTTTTCAATTGAATAAAAAAGTCTCACATATGTCATGATTTTGTGATTTATGTGATCAAATGAGTGTTCTGTCTACAGTGCATCATTTTTAATCGTTTTCCAAAAACTTTAATTCTCCAGGGGGCAGAAGGTTTGGATCTTAGTGCCAGGGAAGGTAAATCTAAGTAATGCTGATATATTTTTAATTAAATAGACAGTGGCTAGGGTTAAAAACTTGGAGACACAGTTGGGAAATACATATAGTAAGCATTGAGCCTGGCACCAGCTTTAAGGACATTAACCTCTGTACATGATGCCGTGCAATTTAACCACTTGACCAACCAAAACCATGAAAATTTATCTTGTTAACTAACTTGGTTTTTGTTATATTAAAGTCATTGTAATCATTGCCTGTATTGTCATTATGGAATGTTTTGAGTTTATACTTAAGAGGAGTTCAGTGTTCGAGTGAATGGTTGCATGATGAAGTTGAAGGCAGTGAACCTGGATACTAGTATTTGCATCCCAAACAGGAAATGTTCAGCTCCTCCCACCTGATTAAATATTCACTGAGTCAGGAAGAGATGTCCACCTGCTGTTATGAGAGAAAGAATTGTATTTATTTAATGATAGATAGGATGAATCGTACTTTACCAATATGTAAACAATACATGAACTTACTTCATAAAGTCTAAGATTTGTTAGACCAGGTCTGAAACTGGCAGGCAACTGTGAAAATGAGTAACCTTTTTTTTTTTGTAGACATACCATGCATTTATTTATTTATTTATTTTTTACAAATGCTATACATTATGCATTGCATGTATAAATGTGATAACATTTCCCACAATTTTAGGTGGATGACTTGGGCCAACACAGCCGTCAACCCAGTGAGTGGAGACAAATGCAGGTGAGCGTCCTTATCTGTTAACATCCAAGTGACGGTGTGGATAACCATGCATGACATATTTATTTTGTTGTGAAAAGAAGACGTGCATATCTACTGAGTTTTAGCTTTATGAAAACCTAGTTAACAAATGACTGATACTATTTATCTCCAGAGGGGTTATCTCAAATTAACACTAACAATATCCAAGCTCTTATGCATATTTTTTGTTAATAAATTGATTTCATGTAGAAGGGGGACTTGACGATGGTTTTATTGTTCTGGTGTACGTGGCTCTATATAATAAAATGATGGCTAAAGGGGTCAGGGAGTGCTGAAGTTCCCTTTGCTGCAGAACTGTGGAATATTTGTTGTCATAATAAAGCAAAGTGAAAACTACCTCATGCCTGGTCTTGTTATTGCAGTTATATAAGTGATTTGAACCTCTGTTATATAATTATTTATTTACTGCAAATCTCATGTAGTTTTAGCAAAAGTCAGACTGATATAGTGATAACATCAATCTGTAAACATGACATCTAAAGCATGTCAGCATGTCCTGGAGTAAGGTCATTTTATTCCTTATCAAATAAAATGACGGAGTAGAAGATTGCCAAAATATTAGTGGGCGCCACGGGCAGGCAACAAGTGAATCTTCACCAAGCATACGACAGATGTGTGAACTGAGATACATTTGAAAAATAACTTAAGGTCAAAGCCGTGGCTCATGGAAGAGGCTGCCTATGATTTTAGTTAATAATAAATGGACTTGTGCTTGTCTAGGCCTTTTCTAGTCTTGTGAGAACTCAAATTGCTTTTACACTGCAGGTCACACCTTCCAATTCACAACCTGATCAGACATGTGGCTGCAGGAGCTGGGGATCAAACCCTCAACTTTCCTGTTCAGAGATGACAGTGCCCAATTAACCTAACGAACATGTGTTTGGACTGTGGGAGTAAGGCAGAGTACACAAAGGGAATGCACTTGAAGAACATGCAAGCACCACACAGAAAGGCCCTGTCAGACAGGGATTCCAACCAGGACCCCCCTTAATGAGAGGCAAGAACAACTGGCTCCTGCAGGAGATATTTTACTCCTTTGCTCCAGTTCACTTCTGTCACCAAACAGGGTACATTTACATGTGACTACATACTGTTCCAGAGGAGTAAAGAAAGTCTGCCATACTTCAAACTTAATTTTCTGTAATATCCTTACTAGCCCAACAGATGGAGACAAATTCTCATCCATCTACGTATCTTTACTGAACACGGTAACTGTTTGCAGAGAGGCAGAAATAACATAAATTATTGATATTTTCACATGACCTCATGTAAAGATTGATTTATGATTGTAATAAAATAAAGGATTGATAATCCTTCATTTTTCTAGTACAAACTGATTATTTTTCAAAACAACATGAAACAGGTTTGTCTTGAAATGTCCACTCTGTGACATGCGGTAACTCAACCCTGAACTGTTTGATGATTCAGGCTTTGCAGCATTCCAGTTTGTCACTGCGAGTCACAGCCTGCTCCAGTCTAACACTGACGGTTAAGAGGGTGAAGTCCGTTTTGTTACGCCTTTTGTTACTTTCACTGAGACACCAATCTAAGTTCACTACAGACTGTATCAGTGTGTGCACCACCTTCATTGTCCCAACACCCATATTGGATTGAGACTTATCCTTTAGCAGCTACACAGAAACCAACCGGAAACCAAAGTGTATAAGTATGCTCTGTGAGAGAATGTGTTTGTGTGTATCGTTTTTTTAAAGCGGCATTGAGCCAAACGTTGCATATCATCATTGAATAAAATGATGTCATAATACTGAAGAAGCGTGTTTTATCACAAGTTCTCAAACACTGGTGCTTTGTTTCAGACGTTTTGTGTGTCACACACACGTGGTTTGAGTTGTGAAACAGTCACTCTTTGGTGAGGTTTAGACACAACAAGTCAGAAAAAAAACCTTTAACACATCAACTGAAAAAAAAGTGTTGTACATCTGCAGACGCTTAGTTTACCTCATGCATCTGTATGAGATGCTGTTGTGTCAACCACTCTCGTGTTTCCACCTTCCCTCCCCTGCTGACATATCTGATCTTATTAGGAATTCTAAACCATCCGCCTGCCAACTCGACCACCTCCCGACACCTCTGGTCCAAGCCTGTCTCCACTCCCTGGCACCCCTGGTTACCTCTATCATCCACTCCTCCCTCATATCTGGTTCTGTCCCCCCACCTCTGAAATCTGCTGCAATAACTCCCATTCTCAAAAAGCCTGGCTCATCAATAATGGATTGGTAGAGTAAAAGAGCGTTGTGCATCTTGAGAGTCAAAGACGGATATTTTTAGTTGAGGAAGAGGAAAACTGATTGTTGGGTTAATGTTTAAAAGTTCATAAGGGCATGTGCTCATGTTCTCATTGATTTCTTAAGTCTAATGAGTAACCAATCATGAGTTCCTGAGAAGCCAGCCTCTGGGCGTATCATTGCCATCTGCAGTATGTCTGACTGTCTGTGGCAGCCTGTGTGTGTTTGTGTGTAATGGCTTCTATTTGCATTGGAACTGAAGAAGAAGTCCCGCCCACCTGGGCTGTTAGCTTTGCAGACAGTCAGAGATGTTTCTGTGCCGGAAGGAAATTTTAGGAAACACATTTACCGTATAAGGTCATGAATTTACAACTTCAAGACGTCCATTTTCTTTTTTTAAATCGCAACAGGTGACTCAAATCAAAGTAACAAATAATCCTTGGGTTTCCTGCTACCTCTGTTTTTTAAGGCGGATTTGCTTCTGTGTTTGCGAATTTCAAAGACCGTAATTCTAAAGAGGAACCACACCTACGCTCACAGAGCCATAACAATAGGCTGATAGTTAAACACACACACAGTAAGGCTGAGGAGAGGTTAAGGTGTAGGGTGTGGTCAGGAGCTCTCTCAGAGATAAACAGCAGACAGGCTTTGTCCCCAGGCAGTCCTCAGCCTTCTTTAGGATTAGTAGAGGGAATCAGGATTGCAGAGGAATTCTACCGGTTCTTATACGTCACTCGACTACAGCTTGGGAAATATTTTCTTCATTCGAGGACTTATTTATGAGAAGGCCTACATGTCATCCTCTGAAAACAGAGTTTTGGGAAACATTAATCTGTGAAGTCTGATGATGACATGAATGATGTATTTTTAGTCAAATGTAATTACATTGAGAAAATAAACAGACCCAAATTGCTGTGTCAGCAGATACCACTGACGACAGAACAGATACTAAAGATACTTTTTGAACTCTCACCTCATTTTGTATGTTATCATCCGCTGTTTGGGGAACAAAGTTTAGGGAAGTACTCCTCCATTTGCATTTATTTCACAGTTTATTAGTGTTATATTATCAATACAAGGACAAACAACACTTCTGAATATATTAAGAAAAGACTACATTAAGAACAACATGAAAGTGACAGAATCCTTTTAAAAAAAAAAAAGAAAACAAGTCTCTTAGTCAGTTTCATAGGTGATGTTTCTGTATTATCATTTTAAAGAAAATCAATGTGTATACTATATATTTGTTTATCTACAATAAAGAGACCCTTTGCATGACAGACATATATATATTATTTCTCTCTGAAAGTGTTTTCCTAAATATACTCAGAAAATGTCAGGCTGCCTGACCCCAAGATCTTCTTGAGTTGCTTTTTTTAAACACATGCACCTCACAGCAGGAGGCCATCCCTGTCAGGATGGGAAGGGATGCAGGAAATGACGTGAAAAAGGAACAACAATGAAATGGTGCAAGAAGTCAAGAGTTCAACACTACTACACAAAGTTTGTGCCAATATCAAAGCTACGTGTACTTTGACATATTCACAGCATCAATAAAAAAGGGAGGAGAACGATACTGGCATTTTGTGGATACATAATGAAGCAGATTTATAAAATGCATGAAGATTGCACCAGTCAATTAGTGTTCGCAGCCATCATCCATTTTTAAATAAATAAAATACATGAATACTTATTTTTGTAGCCAACTAAAAATAAACAGACAAACTCCAGTCTCATTTTGCGATGTCATTTCATTTGAAAGAATGTGGACCAAAATTGCCAGGTAACTCGGTAACTTTACACCGCTAGTGGCAGTTCTCAGGTGTTGTGTATCATGAACTACCCTCGTCAAATGTGCTGCTGTAACTGGGAGTATGACTGGTGGCATAATAAAAGGGAACCAGATGTTGTTTTCACATGACAGGAAATAATCCAGGTCTCTAGGGTTTATGGTCTGTGTGGGAAGAGGCTAAAATAATGCTTATATCTGGCTTCCACTTCATGTTTCTACAACAGAAACGACAGTCTTTATCAGATAATCTAGCAATGGCTGACTCAACATTTCCAGTTTATCAGCTTGGGAGTCATGTGAGCCAAACTTTAAGCTCCTTTGTTCCACAAGCCATTGTAAATAAACACATCAGTCAACAAAAGGACAAATGTATTGCATACTATTCAGTTTACATGGCCATTTCATGTCTGGTTAAAGGAAAATTAAACTGTCTATTACAACCCTCCAAGAGATAAAGTTCTGACCAATCAGTGAACACTTTAACACGTTTGATTAAATGCATACAAGTCAACAGAGCCAAAAGTGGCAAAAAGGGATAGATAAAATTCAAGACGACTGCTCCAGATATTCTCCCGATCTGGCTGATCACCTATGCTCCTCACAGCGATTAGATCTTAGCGATTTAGATTATGAGGATGTTTGTCTAAAATACTAAAAGAGTCTCAAAGAGTTATGAATAAACTTTTGTTTGGTAGCTGGAGAGGAGCCAGTCCACTTCTTGAGCACTGCAGAGGTGCCCTTGAGCAAGGCACCGGGCCCCAAAAACTGCTCTGGAGCACTCGCTGTGGGCAGCACCCTTACTCTGAGACCTCTCCATTAATGCATGTCACTAGGATCCTGTTTGTGCATGAGTGTGCATGTCCATTAAACAGAGTGTAAATTGAATTTCCCCGTGTGGGATTAATGACATATAAATGATAAAACTTTAGGCTCCATATTAGTAGAATGATCAGTCCTACAAACGGCTGCACTATAGGTTGGAACTGTAAGGAGGAAAGGGGGTCCACAGAGTTCGTTATTGGTCTGTGTATTCTAAAGATAGATCCGTAGACACCATGTGGACTTCAATGGTTGAGGATGGTAAGAGTGTGGTGTCATCTCTAAACACTATTAATGTCACTTTAAGTTTGTATGGATGAAATTACAGAAATCCCCGTTCAACATAAGAGGAGAAGGACGCACTCTGAACAGAGTTTCAGTTTGACTTCCCACTCTCAACGCATGACTGACAGACTCATCACAGCATGACTCATGAGGCTTTAGGCGCATGAAACACAAACACACGGAAAACAGGAAGTTGCATATAGAGAGAGTATCAAAGTATGTCACTTATGAGTATCCCTCATTACTCAATATTATTATGACTGTCTCTTACCCCAGTTTCATGTTGAAGACTTTAGACCGTTTCAGACTTCTAATCAGCCTTTTGTTATCATGTAAGAAGAAGAAGAAGAACAAAGAAGAAGATTTACTATGTTGATCCCTGAAGGGAAATTTGGTGTTTACACATTGAGTGAGTGAGCTGACCCCGGCAGGTGCTCCTGAGCTGGTTAGATGGGGGGATGTGGGCTTTTCGAACATGTTCGAAAACGTTTAGTGAAACAGATATGCACTTCTTTATAGTGTCTAATTTCAATAATAAATAACATAATATACATGGGCTATATGCGGTACATATGCAGAGTATTTTCTATGTCACCAATGTCAAATTGTTTTTGCATTTAATTCATTTCAGCATTGAAAAGATATTGTTTCGTTACTGTTGTCTAAAAAAAGAGAAAAGAGACTAGTGTGTGCACATCGAAGAAAAATTGCATTCAGGTACAGGATATAAAAAAAGTCTTTAAAAAACTGCAGAATAAAGGAAAAGGCCGAACACAGTTCGGCTCACAGTGAGTAACTTTAATAAGGGCAACGTCTTGAAGGATCTTCAGGAACCCAGAGAGGGGTGGGTCAGGAGGTAAGGGGGTCCACAGAGGTAGTTTGTATTGGTCTGGGAGACTGGTGCTAAAGTGTATTGAAAGTCTAGTATCATACCTATATTTGTATTATGAGCTACCATAGTTTGCATGCTTTACAGCAGGTCAGTAGTACATTTAGTCTCTGTGATGCTTAATTCCTGAAGATATGTGTGATTGTAATACAGTTAGTACAGGAGGAACATTGTTGCCATGTGCAGGCGTTTCCCTTTTTAACTGTCCTCCAACCTTCAAATTCCTGTTTAAGAAACCAAATGAATTGTGGCAGATTCAGACTGGAACGAGGGTCTATACTGAGTTATTAAAGACATCATCACCTGAAAGCAAAATGAACTATTACACACAAAATATAACATTCAAAATACTGTGTAGTTTCAGGACACATTGGCCTTAGCATATTGAACTCATATTGAACTCACACGATCTCCTCCTTTTTTCAAATAAAATGAAACTATGACTGAAAAACATCTCTATAAAAAATAAATAAATAATAAATAAATAATAAAATATATAAATAAAAATGGCCACACTTTCTGTGAACATTCAAGCTAAAAAAGGCCTTAATAAATCTCATTATGATAAGTTATAATAAGGTTTACAACATAAAATAAGTGAAGGACACAACATTATAATATCAGATTTTTTAAAGTTCTGAAATAAGGTCATAAAACATTGATCATATGATTTAACATGACTTTGTGAGGTCATGTTTTTTAAATCAAGAGAAAAATGTATAAACATGAATCAAGCCTTCTACATGCAAAGGTATGTATTATGAATGTGATAATCATTCTTGTATGTGTGTTACAGTTTTTCAACACTGCACCCTGTTTTTCCGATATTTGTATCTACATGATGTAGTTTCCTCATCTATTAACACGTCAGAGTCTCTCCTACAGTAAATGATGATTCTGATTTCATGTGGGAGTTGCAAAGGAGGAAAATTGTGCAAAGGTGTGGAAAGGTTACGATAAGAAGCTATTACAGAAATTTGTTGGAAATGTCACTTAATGGCCTTAAATGGACTTTACTGACAGTGTTGTTGGACTGATGAGTAACGAGAGGATATCATTATTCATGTTTAATTAATCCTGCAAGGGGAAATTCATTTCTTACACTTTGTTGTTGAACATGCTACACACACATACACAGGTTGAAATACATGCACATGCACAAACAGGATCCTATGGACATGCACTAATGGAAAGGCTAAGATAGTGAGGAGGCTGCCCACAGCGAGCACTCCTGGTGGGTGGGTACGTGCCTTGCTCAAGAGCACCTCTGCACTGCTCAGGAAGTGCATCTCCCCCTTAATGCTTTGTAGTGTGTACATCTGGGGTGAAAGTTATCTTGTTAATGCATGACTAACTTAAAAGTTAAAAAAAGATATCAGGGGCTGGATCCAAAACAACAATTTCTATAAAAGGAGCCCCCTGAGTCCTTTAAAAAGGAGCTCCTTATTGTGCTGCCTTTTTTGCTCCTTTATCCCGAATGTGGGAAGAAAGACGTACTCTGACTTATTTTATATGTTTTGAATTTCTCTAATGCAGAAAAAATTACCCATTTCCAATATATTCCTCTATGAATGCAAACAAGTAACTTCATCTACTGTAGGTTAGGGGTCAGGGAGTAAAGAAGAAGAAGAAGAATGTGCTAAAACAATTAGTCACTAAAAGGAGGCAGAGGATCTTTCTCCCCTCCTCCTCCTCTCCGTCATCCAGCCACTGCATTAATGTGGCTCTTCAGGTGAAACCACAGTGAGACACACATTCCAGGAAACCAATCATGACTGGACCTGCCCTCCAACAACACACACACACACACACACACACACACACACACACACACGCACACACGCACACACACACACACACACACACACACACACACACACACACACAACATCCAACCGATTTAATCTTTACTATTTTCTGTAATAAAGGCTGGACTTTTTAATTTCTGCTCATTTCTGTAAATGTGTGCATGAGAAGCTCTGATCAGAGAGTGAAAGGCTTCTTCACCATAAAGACTTGATGGGAACTAAAAGCTTGAGCGGTCTGATGATGGGCTTTTAACAGGAAGTCCAGTGTTGCTGGATGATGGAAGGGGCTTTTATGCTTCACTCAGCTGTAGATATATAGATAAACAACACTTCATCCCTAGCAGTAGAGACATAGGAACACGCAAAGAGAAAGCTTATATACTGTTCTCCCTATGGAGCGTTTCCTGTTATTCCTCTGTTCATTATGACTGCGTGGAAACTGAGCGCTTAGCAGCCTGCCAGCACCGACTGTTCCGAACTGCAGATATGATGACTCTTCTTATCTGGTCAATATTAAATCCAAAGGTTCAGAATAAATAGTTTCCAAGAAGTTTATACAAAAAAGGACCATGCAGATTTGTAAGACTAGAGACTGTTCAACAGTATAGGACCTCTCCGATCGATGAAGTCAGCTTAAATGAAGTAAAAATTAAATGAATACATTATTTATAAAGCAAAAACAAAATCACATTAAAAGATATTCAATCTTCCCCTGTCCAAATGATCCCTATTATTTGAAATGTTGAATACATTTGAAGTGGTTGGTTAAAAGCTACTGTCCGTTATTTTGCATTGTTCTATTGGTTCTTTAAAAATTCTCTTATTTTTTTCTAGTATTCTGACTATTCAAAGTGCTTTCACACCACAGGTCACGGCTACACATTCACACACTGATGGTAGAGGTTACTATGTAAAGCAACCATCAGAAGTAACTAATCCCATTTAAACCTATAAATACCAGCAATTTGGAGCAACAAGTGTTTTGCCCAAGGACACAGACATGTTGCTGCAGGAGCTGGGGATTGAACCCCGACCCTCCGGCTTAAAGACGACAAACAACTGAGCACAGCCGCCCACGCAAAGACTTCAACAAAGTGGTTACTGGTTTAAAACATGTCCAATCTATTAAAACGAATAGCAAAAAATTATATTTTGTGAAAAAGTTTAAAAGTTAAGCTTATCTGTCAAGCTCTTGCTGAAACTGCAACATTTAGACCGAAAGAAAGGACAACATATTAAAGGATTTGAATCAAGTAATAATCAGTTGTTACTTTCGGTAGTGTCCTATTACAACACAATGACTAAAGGTCATCAGTTTGATTGACTGAAGATCATTCAGTTTTTCTCTAACAAACACTTAATGTTTTGTATCATATAAAACATTAAAATATAGGTATTATTAAATTGGCAGATTCTCAGGCTTTAGTGCAGTCTTACAGTGTTTGCCAGGTCTTTTTTGTTGTAATGTAAAGCAGTGGTTTCTTAACTAGTAAGTCGGGACTCAAAAGTGGGTCGTGAAACCGTTTTCGATGGATCATGAGAGTGTGCCTGGAAGAATTACTGTGTCAAAAAGACTGTGAACTATTTTTAAAAATGCCTTTTTTTCGTTCTGGTTCTTTGTTCCCTCACATTTTGTGGACCATCTGAGGTTGGTGGTGGGTCCTGAGGCTCCACCAATTGAGAACTACTGATCTATAGGGACAAGAGACCAGAACTGAGGCAGGAGTGTTAAACTTTTTCAGCACAGTTGTTTTAAATCCACCAGTTTCTGTGTTGCTGACAGCAGATACTATTCTCTCAACATTGACCTTTCAGTTAATAATTGACATGCTGTCCCTTTTAGCAGCCACCACTATTGTCCTGGTCAAAGAGAGACAATCTGCAGGGCAGTAAAACAGACAAAGACTCAGTGTGTGTGACTGCGATCAGACATGAAGTCAATGTTTTATGTGAATTTCTAAGTTGTGTTTAATTCAGCAAATTTAGGCGAAAGACAATAATTACCAGCGTTACTTCTTTAATCAATGCCAAAAATCAGTTCTATGGCAACTCAACGTAAAGTATGAGATCAGGATGAACTGTCTGGAATAAGCAAGTTAGTCGGACCTTCTGTTCACATTTTTTTTTTCATGATGTTTAAGTTTGAAGAGAACGAAAAGCAAACCTACTTCAACTTCCTGTTCTGATATGTAGTTACTCATTGACACAAGCAGTCATTTTACAACAAGCTATCTACACAGTCTCACTTTTGGCTCTGTGAGGCTCTCCTCATGCATAGTTGTGCTGTGAGCTACATAAATGTATGGATGGAAAGAGTACAAGAATATTGTACTCTAAGGCACAGCTATTTTGATTTGCTTTTGACTCAAATCAAAGTCAAAGGTAGTTCTTTTTAAATGTAGGCTACTAAAAGAACAGAATACTTACTTTTGTACCTGTGGGGGTGGGGTTAAAATATTTCTATGAATTAAAGGATTTGCATTTACAAATTTTTTTTTTTATATTTTCCAAGGATTTAATAACAAAGGTGCACCTATATAAGAGCAGCTGCAAGTTTTGGTTGTTATGTAGAATTATTATATTCGCTAAGATTATTGATCCTCAGTAGAAATCCAAGAAAGGATAGATAATCTTTTCAGTATTCTTATAGACTTAATACATTTTAAGGGTGAGCTGGCCACTTCAATTTGGTCATAAATTATTTCATGTCTATGGGTTCATATTTAATTGTCTTATCTCTCGGACTCCTCCATTTCTATCTTCTAATTTGAGCATCATCCTCTGTGTTCCTAAACGTTACCCAAATCAACTGGCCAGTTTCAAGCAGTCAACGGATAGCTTGAATCTCTTTTTTTGTTGTTTTTACTCAGTTATGGGTATTTAAAATGTATGGAAAATATATATTTACCTCAAAATATACAAAAGTAAAATGACAGATTTTAAAACATACTCAAAGAGCTATTCAACTGTAGTAATGTGAGTAAATGTAATGTGTTACTTTAGACCCTTGAATAAACACTGTAGTTTGTAAAATGTCTGAGCTTGATAATATTAGTTGGTATCATGGCTTTGGTGTTTTCCCTGCACAGTCAACGACTGTTTTCAAATGGCTTCAGAATAATATTTACTTGCTTACTAATTCTCTGGCACCAACACTTTTTCTCAATCTGCTAATTCACCAGATTCACGGTCATGTGAAGCGTGGGAGCTGAGTCTACATTCCAGTGTGATAGTGTGAGGACACTGTGCTTTTTTTCCATGTGCTTGTGTTTGTGTGTGTGCCTGTGTAGGTGTGTATGTGTGTGTGTGTGTGTGTGTGTGTGTGAGAAAGTAAGAAAGTGAGATAGAATTTTTTTTTCCTCCAAGAAATTCCACAGCGGATAAGGAGCCATTTAAGTTGACACAAATAAAGACGGTCAGGGTCACTGGGTTTTTCGTTGATCTCAAATGAGTAGAGGAGTCTTGCAGCTTTGTTTCTTTAAGTTTTACACAAAAATAGATATCACATTTCCTGTCTCTCTTCAACTGTCCAATCCAATCAAGGAAAAAAGGCCTAAAAATTACTTACCACTCATTCACAGTGTTCCCCAGTCAGATCTTTACTTCATGCACAGTCATTTAGTGATCTTTTTCTCATGCATCATACATGCAAACTTGTTCCATGTTGGACGACAAACTGGAGTGTTATAAGGTCCATTCAAGTTAGAATGCAGTTTCATTTATTGAAGGTGTCTGCATTACAAGGACGTATAATACAACTACGTACAGACCTGATTATGACCAAGAGATATTGGAATCAGTTTTAAAGATTAGCACAAATGTTATGAAAAGCATTACTTTCCCTACTGAACAAAAAGTAGGGACGTCTTTGCAGCAAGAGAATAACAACTTATAAATATGGATTACTGAATTTGGATATATTTAAAGACCGAAATGTCAATCTACAACTATAACTATATATGGCAGTACTGGATAGTCAAAGAAGCGAATGGCTCAATGCGTCAAAGTAGACTGGCTCTGAGAGGAGATGTGCAAAATATGATGTTATTAGAATCAAGGAAACTAGACAAGATCTGCAGCCAGGAAAAGATTTTGCAAGTGAGGTCATTCTTTAAATATTGTTGACACATACAGCACAAGCGCAACCAAAGAAGACTTTTTGCAGGTTAGAACTCCTTGCCTGGAAGCGCTGCTGCACACAAGAAACTATTTCAATGAGTGCTGAACACCTTCAAGGTCAAAGAGCAGAGTAAGCCAGTAGGACCTTGGCAATGGAGAAGGGCTTCTGTGAGGGGGAGGGGTGGAGCAGTGTTGGGTCTGGAACTGGCTCTGTGATAAGGACAAGTCCCACATCTTTAACTTTTCTTTGTATCAGTGCATTAGCACTAATAAGAAATGTATTCACAGGTTTTAGACTGCTGAGTTCTTTCTTCTTCTTTTTTCTGTACTCTTAAAAGACTTAGGGAAAATTCTTGTTTACACTCTGAGAGACATGTTTCTCACACACATACAGTAGGTCCAGTAAACAAACCTGTCGACATGCATGAGAGGAGAGCTGTCATAGTGTGGTTGCTACACACTGCTATGCATAGAGAGCTCCAGAGCTATTGGGGGTTCATGGTCTTGCTCTTGGCAGCACTCTGGAAGTGCCTTTGCACATCATGGGCTAACAGATGAATTTCCATATTGTGGTCTACATTGGGAATTGAATCAGCAATCCCAGTTCCCATTCCAAATCCCTACAGACTGAGCTACAGCCACCTCAAATACAAACTAGGTGATATACTAAGTCCTCTAACTGGGTTAGTGTGAAGACAACATGTGGCCAGAGTTAATAAAATGTGAAAGACAAACCTGATAGTATTTTTTTTAAATGTATTTAAACAGGAGAACCTCATTGAGATTGAGGTCCCAACCTCCGTCAGGATGGCTGGTGGCACTAGCCAAAAGTTAGAGGGGAAAAAGGCATGAAAATAAACTAATGACACTGTTTGTGACAATAACATTTTCAATATAACTTTTTAGATGTAACCAATCACTGAAAATAAAATTCTGTATTTTTCCTATGAAGTTGGTCCCCACCAGAAGCTAATGCTATACAGGGGTCCTTGAATGGCAAAGGTTGGGAACCAATGTTTTAACCTACACTAGCCAAACTGACCATTTAACTGTACCAACATGGTGTAAAGGATGACAACAGATGTTAAAGAGAACACTTTGTGGGGGTCTCTCTGAAACATCCAAAGGGCACCATGACAAACCATTTGTATTTGACAAACATAAATGAAAAGGTTGGCTATCTATAGAATATAAAATGAAAACGTGTGCACATATATTTATATGACATCACACAAACTGATGTATAAAGAGAGGTTATAAATGATCTATAAATGATTTCAGTGGATTCTGAGATATTTGACAAGGGTTTGTCACTAATTGAAAAATGTATATGATTTGATTTGGTGTCATTTAACTAAATTGATGTCATATTTGTTAAGTAGTACTACATTGGACCAGGTAAGTAAATGGATTAGGCCAGACTTTTTTTAAGCTGTGCATCTGTGTAAAGACTAACCAATGATACCCTGTATGTACAGTATCTGTGCAGAGGGGCTTGTTTTAGACATTGTGGATTGGCTTACTCAGTCACTTAACTGTGATCTTAAATTATCCAAAAGAAAATGTGACAAAGAATCCAATCCTAAACTTAGTCCACTGATCACACAAAAGGAAATGAATCACTTTTTAAACTCAACTAACTATCCGTGTAATCTGACACTGCTCACTGCCTTCCTCCCACTTTGCCTCCTTCCGCCTCTGTCCTCTCTCATTCCAGTCCACACAGCCCCCCCCCCCCCATCCTCTCTGTCCCATGCACACTGACCCTTTCAGTGGCTAAGTGGTGGCCACTGTAAACTGACCAGTCTTTCTTCTGCCCTCACATCCTTCTGTCTCTCTATGGGAAAATGATGATTGATGGCGAGGAAGAGCGAAAGATAACATCACTTTATTGCTTTTTGAGAAGTCTTTCATGATTATATACTGTGAAACTGTAAAGAGGATTCATGCATTATATAGTGCCTGTGACTGAGGGAATTACTGTTCTAAATTTGAACATTTCTAAAACCTAAAATCCTAAATTTGTGAAATCAAAATGTTAGAGTCAGTCGATGTGTTGGAAAAAAACTAATGATTCAGATTTAATTTTAGATTTGGACAACTTTATTTATCCCAGAAGGGCAACTCAGTTTTACAACCAACCAAGCCAGTATTTTGTACAAAAGGAAAATAAAACAATAGGGAGTATTTTCTTAACGCAGATTAAACAACAGTAACATCCCTCACAGGAATATTAATGAGTGAAGCTCCACGTCTGAATCAAGGTTTAAGTCAATATCAAAAGTCACTTTTGGATCACATCTACATTCCTATTGTTCACCTATGGCACAAAAAAAAAAATCAAACCAACCATGTTTTCTTTGCTGATTATTCTCTGTGCTTACCCTAGGTCTCTAATTTATAGCTTTTCTAAACCAGTGTGTTAAAGCACCAGTTTATGGCAGGATATTCCCTCAAACCTTTTTTGTGAATGGGTGGTGTAGAGTTAATTTTTAGAATTCATAAACCACCAAATATCCTTTAAGTACAGAATGATTAACACATCATATAGTCCTTTATAAAACAATATTACTCACAAAATAAATGTAAAAGGTTTTATCGAGACTGGATGGATGGAAATGTTTGGTGCATGATGAGTTTTTTGTTTTTTTAATGACAACTTAAAAGATGTATTGAAATGTTTATTGTTGTTTGTTTTCTTTGTGTTTGTTGTTGTTGTTGTTGTTTATATAGGCCTATTTTAATATTATCAACCATACGCTGTTATATTTGTGAAATTGTCTTTTTTTTAGTTTGGCTATCTTGTTATTCACCTAACAAACTTTTTTTTTTTTTTTTTTTTTACGAGAATAGCAAATGTTTGCCTTAAAGTTTGTTGGTTTTTTTTTAAGTCAGGTCAATAAAGTTTTGAGAAAAATTCGTTAGCATACTTTAATTAAGATAACATCAATTCATAGCTTACATTTCTGTGGCAATGTACTGCAGCTGAAAATCCCTCCTCTTCTCTCCCTTTCATAGTAAGTAAACTGCTGTTGTTCATTGTCTATCTTTCATCACTGAGATGCTAACATGTGAAGCAGTGGTGTAAAATACTTTGTAAAATGAGTACATTTGCATAAAGTAAGGACACAAGCTGCTAAGTTAGCTCCTTAGCAAACAAAAATCCCTCTGACAAGGACGGTTCATGCTAGTTTACATTTGGCTACCTCGTATTTAGAGAGCAATTAAAAAAAACAAAGGTACATTTACATTTCATTACATTTACAACATTTCCTGTTAACATTAAATAAAACCCAGGTGATCAATGTCGTCTAATGCTACTTTTATCAGGTACCTTAGCTAGCATTGCTGAAAGGGGAAGTTTACATTGTTAGCTTATTAGCAAGTTACAAATTGAACACTTTTACTGCTTTAATTTACTATTACTAACTTTAAACTATCTTGTATTGAGGGAGGTAATCCACATTAGGTATACTGGGGTTTTATGTGAAGTGTTGCAAATCAGTGAACATAATTTAACAGGAAAAAGTGACCTAAATGAATTTAATGCATTAAGTGTTTCATTGGAGCAGGACGACGTGTACATTATATTAAATGGTTATTTGTTTTTCTGTCCACAGAATAAGGGTAACCCTACATTTTGAAATGATTGCCATTTGTCTAGGACCAACTCACTATTCATTATGTTTTGATATTTTGCTGTCTAATTTTGGGAGGAATATTGTGTTTAGCCGGGGTCTTTGGTCCTGTGAAGGCCCCCTTTCTGTGCAGCATCAGGCCAGAGATCAGGGCCAGATGGGTTTTGGATACACAACCAGTCCAGTCAAAATATCTGTGCACAGGGTTGTTTAGTCAACAAGGTTTGAACAAAACAAAACAACAGTATAAACAGCTCAAATTCTCTAAAAACTCCAACTGGGATCATGTTTTATTTTTCTAGTGAATGTATGATATAAAGATAAAGTTAAGTTATTCCTTTTGCCTTCCACTTATATTGGGCTTAAATGCAAAATGCATGTTGAAAAGGAAATATCCAACTTTACTATTTTAAAGTTTGAGTTATATTTGTGAATTATTGAATAAAAATGACCAGTATCTTTTTCCTGGTAATGCCTATAAAGCAAAGACTAACTCCTAAAATTGCATGGATGTGTGTTCAAAACATTTCTTGTTAGTTTTTTAAATGTGGCAGTAAGAAACTATACTACCATTAAGTGGATTCTTCTTTGATTAACCCACTAGTGTTGGGCAGAAAGCCACTGTTTCAGTGTTGGAAAACAATGGCAGCGTCACATGAGATATGAATATTAATTTATGGTTTAGGTTGTGATTATTAACATTCAGGTTGTTAGATACACATTTAAGCCGATTCAAATAGCGTCACAGATATCAAAACAGCCTTGACTGGAAATCTGCAAATAATTGTATTTGTAAGGGAGTTTGTGGTCATTAAAGTTGCTGGGAAAGTCGTCTCTCAGACTGCAGTTTAGGCCACATTGTAGGCTATCAGCCTAGTCATTCAGTGAGCTGATCGACCGACCATCACAAGCAGAGAATGAAGGATGGATGAAGGAAGTGCTCATTTCTTGGAGATGAATTATTGATGTTTGCACCATAGAAACTGATTTGAAGAAGCAGATAAAGAAAACATTTTAATATATTTGTGCTTCAAAAATATAGTCTCGTATACCATCTGTGTTGCGTGGTATTGAGGAACCGGTCCTGTCCCACCACTTTGAATTAGGAAGGGGTTTTACGAGCTTGAAAATGTGGAACCTGAAACTTCCTCTAGGTTTCAAAAAAATGAAAGAACAAACACTTTTAGCTTGGTTTCGTTCTTAGGGCTTCCCAAATGAAAGTTGAACACACATAATATGTTGAAGCCTCGTTTGATCTGGTAGTCTACACTTTGTTAATGTGTTTGCATGCATGTATGAGACAGAGAGGGAGGGACAGAGAGAGAGAGAGAAGAAATGGAGGGAGGAGTGATTGTCAGTAAGTAGAAATAAGACAGAAGCTACCAAGTGTTTCTCTCAGCTGCAAGAGAAACTGCTTTATGTTGGTAAATATAAGAACACAACCCGTACGAGGCTTGTGTCACTCACACATCTCCTATACTCCACGAGAAGGAAGTTACAGAAACTACAGGTATCTGTCTTTTCAGGTGTGCTCGATCTTTTGTGATCATATCAGGAAGCCGGAACCCACGCGCACCTGTGAGCTGACGTCACACCCTGAAAGTACCTGCAGCAACTCGTCCAGCTGAGTTCACCTCAGTGACTGAAACCACCTCCAGGAGACGAGACAAAGGAGACGCCACGACGACATTTCGTGAAGGAATATATCTTTATCAAGTCTTTCATTGTGTGCTTTCACTCCGAGGAATATTTAAAAAAACATTTACAGACTGATGGGGACCGCTGGGTTTGCGGTTTTGGCCATTTTAATCATCGTTTCACAGGTGAGATTTCCTGTCGTCCTAACCCAACTGGATTTACAGCTTCCTTTAGTTCCTGACGTTGTCAAGAGTGTAACCTAAATATGACTGATATATAAAGTTTTAAGATGACTTATTAACGTCAAATTAAACAATACTTGTGCTTAGAGTTGGTACATATAAATGTATTTTACAAGTAATGAGGGGGTCACAATAAGCCAGTTAAGCTTTATTCATTCATTTATATAAAAAAACTACTTTGATTCGCCTCGCGACCTGCACGGGCACAGGTGAGGAAGGTTAACGTGTGTGTGTGGGGAGGGGGGGTCGTTTTAATGGCGAGACTTGAATTTAGATGAGAAGCCTTTTAGATTTTAAGGCTGGTCTGACATCACGAGATATGTAAGCGTATTGACTAAATTAACGTGAAAACATTTTTGTGTGGTGGCTTAAAGTCGCCATTTTGGTGTCTTCGTCCCCTCGCGGAGTTGTTGGGTCCACACGGGCCTCGCCCTGGTTACGTTGATGACGTCACCAGGTTAAACTCCAATTAAACATGTTTCGGTTTGATCGCTTACAAAAAAAATGCCATATATGGTGGTTACAACTTCTAAAATAACTTAAAATTCTTGGTCCTCATAATTGTTCAAGACAAAGACATTTTTTATTTTTTGTTTTGAATTTGTGTTTTGTGAGTATTAAATTAAAGCGTGTAGACTATTTAAATTTAGTTTAAATTTTTTTAAAGTTTTTCTAGAACTTGTTCTGAATGGCAAACTATAGTACAGATACTTCTGTTTTAATTTCAACATTTTGAATGTACTTACAACACATCAATCTCAATTCTTGACAAGTTGGATTTTTTTTCCCCTCATGAAGAAGTACAAGATTTTGGTTGCTGTACATCTTGGCCTAAGTAACAACATTTAAATGTAACATTTAATCTTCCTCCTGAATCTTTTTGCTTAGGCCCGGCCCTTTTACACTTGTATTGTGCTTGAGATAGGCTTATTCCACATTAAACATTAATGCCCTGAACTTGTATCATGGGTTTGCGGAATAAAATGTACGAAAGTACGATTCATTAAAAGACTGTTTTACTGTCATAGGCTTCAGCTGAAGAGACTGCTGAGGAGCCAACATGTGTGCCTGGGTTCATGTCAGATATGATGATTATCAAAGTGAACAGAAAACATCTGGGACAGGGCACGAGACTCGGCAGAGGTAAGAAATGTCTATTTTATGAAACCGTGTGCGGTTCATTTCTTTGGTTCTGTATGATTTCATTATTTTACGATGGTGCAAAAAATAAAACATTTACGTTATGGAGGAACCCGGATGGAAGGTTAAAGTCGAAGATGTCTCAGCTTTTTTTAATTAATTCAAGTACTCAGAGAAAATGAGCGTCTAATTTTCTCTTTCACTTTACTGAGAGGCGTGTTTGTTTTTTGTTGCGTGTTTGCATTTAACTTTGACTTTTATATAGATCAACTTCAGTTAGCAACTTTTTCAGTGCAGTGTCTTTCTTTTTTTTTTTCTTTGCAAACTGCATCAGCACAAACTCTATCTGGACTCTTTCTATTTTCTGGTCCAGGTGTTTGAGTGTTTTCCACGACTTATCATGGTTGATGCACACAGAGTTGAACTGTTTTTACACTGGCCTCTTGTTTGCTTTGTTTTAGTTTACTATAATTTGTCCCTGAGTGCAGCTTTCTTGCTATTTTGAAGTAAGAGTGAACTCGCAGTACAACTAGGATTTATCGGTTGCATTTGTAAACATTCAAAGTTGGCCCCTCCTCAGTCCAACGAAACCTGCAGTGTTTTCAAATCCGTCACTATGTTTATGGCCTGTGGCTGCACACCTGCATCCTAAAGGCTGACACCTACAAAACAAACATACAATGCAGGACTAGGAAGTTGGATAGATAGATAATTTATTATTCCCAAGGGAAATTCAAAAGGAAGCAGGAAATGGTATCCCCCAAAGATACAAAATCCAGCTCAGATCAGAGTTTGAATCTGGATCTGATCGTTTTTTTGGTTTGACCTCCCCTCAAAAAAGATTTATGATTTCACTTTTCCAATCCTCAGCCAATACTGATAGTATAGTAGTACAAGCAGTTGGACATGAACCCGAACTGTCTTTAAATTTGATTCTACTTTACTGTATTTGTAATACTGTAAAACTTTCTTCTGTCCCGTCACAGTGGGCTTCACTGACTGCACAGACATCTCAAGGTTCCTGTTCTACAGTGTGGACAACCGGTTCACAATTCAACGAGATGGCACATTGAAGGTCAGTTGAATTAACAATTTTTTTTCTTCTAATAGCTGTTTCTAAAGCATGTCTGTCCAAAAGCCTCTCATCCTTTGAGGTGAATACAAAGTTAAAATGTTTGTATGTTATGATCCTTTGGTTGCTAACTGGGGAAAGTGACTGGATTGGCATACATATTTTGATTAACAAAAGATACATCCAATATACTGATTATACAGTAGCTGCTAGGGATGTAACGATTAATCGTGAGGCAGTTAAAATCAATTCAGAGGTGTCAAGATTCACATCAGTACTCTGAAAAATGAATCCAGTAATATGGTGAGCATCAGCTGTACAGCAGAGGCAGTTGGTTGTAACAAGCAGGCTTTTTCATGGCAGCTGCAAAGTCAAACCACACTAACACACAGGGTCTTAGCCTCACTCGCCTAAATGAGTTTAAAAATTAAAGGAATATTTTTTTTTGCCATTTTTAGTAAAATAGATTGTGAGAGATCAATCTTTACACCCATTGTGAGAGAATCGTATCATGAATTGTATTGAGTTTAGTAAATCGTTACATCCTTAGTAGCTGCTGTTTAATTTTTCTTGAAATACACCACTTATTCAACTGAGCCCATCTAACATGTTGCAGACCATTAATTTGAACAGCTGTGGAGGACGTTATTAAATTGAAAACTTTTCTCAGAATTTGATTTTTTTTTTTTTTTCTCCAGTTGAAAAGACCAGTCATCCTTCATGAAGGGCACCTAGACATCCTAATAAAGCTCACAGACATGCGTGGTCACAAAATGACTGTTACTGTCAGGGTGGTGCACAGTGGGCATCACCATGAGCAACAGCATGGGCATCACCCTGAACAACGGCATGGGCATCACCATGAGCAACAGCATGGGCATCACCCTGGGCAACGGCATGGGCATCACCCTGGGCAACAGCATGGGCATCACCCTGAGCAACGCCATAGGGATCACCAAGAGCATCAAAGTGGGCATAAACATGGACAGTCTCATGAACATCATGGTCACCATCATGGGCATCACCCAGAGCATCAAAATGGGAGTCAACATGGACAACATCACAAGCATCAACCTGGGCATCGGCATGAGAACCAACACAATGTTGAGAAACACCATGGGGAAAAAAAACATCAAAATGAACAGCAGCAACTCCTTGAAGAGGCCCCTACAAATAACACAGAGGTAGGATTGATGGCTGTTTCATTTAATAAAGGCGTCTTGCTGTCTCATTGAACTTAATTAATGGAAAATATACACTGTTGGTTTAGTGTTAATGAAATTATGACTAGTTCCTACAGCAGGCAGATGTGTCAGTGCGACAGTGAAAGAGCTCTCACTGCGGAAGCCTGTTTTTCTTAAAGCAACACTGCCCCTCTATGGCTGTATATGTATATGAATCCTGTGTTAAGGAGGATGTTTTCAAGCAATATTCAGACGAGCGAAAGCTGCACGGCATAGTCTGTACATTTTTAAATAGTTTTCTCTTTTCACCTGAACAGTGCATCTCTAATTAAGAATGAGATTGCAGCTCCATACAATTTGTTAAATGTTAAGGCCTTATTTGTAAATGATCACATTTATTGTGTAGTTTAATGTGGCTTAAAGTATCATAAAAATGTTAAAAGCATTTAATTTATTTCTCCAAATATCAAAGAATTTATCTTCATTTAGATAATGAACATTTTTCTTGTTTTAAAGAAATATTATTTTTAAACTACTGTTATGGCACAAAAAACTGTAAAATGTTTGTGTGTATCATTTCAATTACGTTTTTTAGGCGGGACTTGAATGTTGATGTTCACTCCAGAGCTTTTAAAGCTGCAATAAACAGTTGTTTTTTTAGGTCAAATTGACTGTTCAAAAAACAACAGGACTGTCAAGGAAACTGTATTTTTAAGCACATATGACAGATTTTTACCACTGTAGGCAAACTGGCAAGATAAGTGTATCATGGCTAAATACTTCAGATTCAGCAGCCAATGAGACATGCTCATCTAGTCTATACTTGACTTTTCTGAATGTTAAAACTACTTACAGTTTAGTATTTGTTGGTTGAGCAGCAGAATAACATTGAAGATTGATAGTGGTTATCATGTAGTTTACCATCATAAGTGAAACTGTTGCAGTCTTGACCCCTTATTGATCAATATGTTTATGTGTTTCCCCCCAGGCTACAGCGGAACCACAAGTCCCTGTCCTACTTTTCCCCAAGTCCAGTAAAGGGCTGAGCAGGAGGAAGAGAGACTGGGTTATTCCTGAACTCAGTGTTGTAGAGAATAAAAGGGGAGACTATCCCCTCAAAGTGTCTCAAGTAAGAGCACCTAAAGCATCTTGTGATGGAGAATTTGTAACTGAATGGTATTTTAAAAATGTGTCGTCATTATTGTCATCCGGACTCTGCTTCTCCGTCGGTCCAACACACTTACATTATTGTAACTGCTGTTCTAGTCATCTTTTTGTAATATTTTCTTTTCAAATGTAAACAACGCAAAAAAAAGAAAAACTGTTTGAGATAGAAATGCACAATACTGATAGATGCATGACAGTACAACATGAAAAACAACTGTAAAACATGTAACATGTTTTACTCGGGTTCCTCGGGTTATTAGTTATTTTCTCTAACGGTAAACAGCTATTACAGAAAGCTAAAGTCTTGTAGACATTCATACATTTGGTCATCTGTCCCTTTACAGCCTGTTCAAGACATTACTGTTGTGCCATTATTACACCTATTTGTTCTGTATACGAGGGATGGAGTTTTAATGCTAATGCTAACAGTACATAATAGTCCCGTGTGTTGTGAATGGGACACACACTCCTGAATATACCGTTCAAAATCCGTGACTGGGTCAGCACTGGAGGGCAATGAAAGCGTTGTATGGTCCAGTGAAAAAAGACAAAGGCGGTGTAATGGAGGAGCCTCCTTAGGGTGCGTTTGTGGACTATCTGTATAAAAGGGGGTAACTTACGACTGCTGTGTTTTTTCTCAGATCCGTTCCAATGAGGATAAAGCAAAGAAGATCTTTTACAGCATCACTGGTCCAGGAGCTGATCAAGAACCTGTTGGGATTTTCTACATAGACCGTAAAAATGGTAATCTGTACGTGACAAAACCTCTGGACAGAGAGTTTAAAGACAAGTACAACGTAAGCAACGTTTCTGCCTCTAGTTTTAAAGAAATTATTCCTTCACTGTTCAGGATGAGTCTGCAGGTTATGGAAAATATCTGAACACTCAAGTCGCCCTGCTCTAGTGATGTAACTTGAAATATGGATTATATTTGCATGTGTAGCATTATGAATCAAATGTTTGTCTGTGTACAGTTTCAAGCGCATGCTGTGGCTGAGGGTTCAGGAATGGCAGAGGAGCCTATGGAAATTGTCGTAAATGTCATTGACCAGAACGACAACAGACCAGTTTTTAACAAAACCACCTTCATTGGAGAAGTTCCTGAAGCCTCCCCAATCGGTACTTTCATTGGATTTAATTTAAACTTGAGAAAATGTCTGTAAGCATAAAACGTACATTTAAACATTCACAGCGGGTATGAGTCAGTTCAGAATTTGTGATGTTGGCGTGTTTTTTTCTCATTTTGATGCTCCTTTCTAGTCATCCTGTTATCAGGGTTTCTAAACTTAGGTTATTTGAGTCAAATGTTAACTCTGCTATCATATTTTAGAATAAATACTTTAGAACAGGTAGCCCTTTGTAAGTGCTCATTGTCCTCTTGTGTTTCATGGAGTATAAAACATCTAAAGAGGACTTGTCAGCAGGATCGTATAACTTACACATCATAGTCAACACTCTGCTTTATTGAGAGAGGAGTTTGACCCTTTGCAGCATTTCTATGATGAGTCCGCTCTTTAAACTGGTGATCTGAATGAGATTTGTATTCAGTCTTTATGTTTTGCACTCAATCTTCGCTCCTTATTTCTCTCTTCCCAGATTTTGAAATCGTTCAAGTGGGGGCAACAGATAAGGATCAGCCATTGACCGACAATTCAGATCTCGGCTACCGCATTCTGGAGCAGGATCCAGAGATGCCCAATGAAGCCATGTTTTCCATCAATCCAAAGACTGGATGGATCAGAGTTAAGGAAAAGGGTTTAGACAGAGAGGTGAGGCTTTTTGCACACATTCACATCACACATTGCTTCCACACCAAACTGTTAAAAAAATCTGTCATTAAGATTTCCATTTTCTTTTTGGTTTTGTTCCATTTAACATGCATACATGCTTTCATATGAGCTCTGTTGTAGACCAAACAGCTCCAAGACTGACTGAAAGGTGATTGAGGTCGACTTCATGAAACACCATAACACTGTGTATTGGAATAGGATTACATTTTAACAACTATCATTTTTATTGAAAAAGTGGACTTTGTTAAATGTAAATGTGCAACCAATATCCTCAGTATAAAAAACTGAGACATACGCCTTCATAACTGAGTGCAGCCACCAAAACATGTTGGGCTTTTATGCCTTCATTGGAGAGGACAGTGGATAGAATCAAAAGATGTTGAGAGAGGTGGGATTGGCCGCCCACTTTAAGGACTACACAATAGCATCTGTACCTTTGGCACGCTAACTAACCTCTTGGCCACCAGCTCCCCTGCTGTGTAAGTTTATCCTTCTGATGTGTCAATTCCAAAAATGCCTCTGCTGTCACTTGGCAGATATTATGGTTGATGCCAAATGATTCCCTTTAAGCACAACTGGCTGGTTTCTGTTATGAATTTTTTATCAAGTCTAATTCTAAATCAACGGTTTGCAATGGAGCTGGAAGAAAGGACACATCTGCCCTCTGCTGGAGGCAGAACCAGCAGCTTTCATACTCTTGAAATGTCACCTTGATTAATTATTTTCCCACATGAGAAGTAGTGAGAATAATACATTTACAGAGTAACGACCGTGCTACTTTTTTTTTTTTATACAGTCTCAAAAGACCCAAACTTTAAACTTAGTCAAAGGCCATAACTTAGCAACAGGACTTGAAAAAGTGTTGTCACCTAACAGGATGCCCTTCTGATCCTAATTGTGAGAACATGGCTGTCTGCACTGTGATATAATTTCTCACAAACATGTTGAAATGTAACTCTCGTTTAGAGAGAATCTGCTACAACTAAATCTTCGAAATGTTGAGGCCCATCAGTTGGTTGTTTTAATGTCATTGTGTGTCTCTCCTTACAGAGATACCCAAAGTACACTCTGACGGTTCAAGTAGCCGACTTGATGGGAGAAGGCTTGACTGCTGAAGCAAAAGTTATCCTTACTGTCTCAGATAGCAACGACAATGCTCCAGTCTTCTCACAGTCCACGGTAAGTGCAACCTTTCTGTGATTGGAATCTAAACTGCCCAACACAATGAGTTTACATGTTTAGTATAGGTTGGTCTTTAGTCATTTAAACACTACATGCATGCAGGTTGTCTTATTGTTTCACTCGTGCCCCTTTAACACATCCCTTTCAATTTTCCAGTATATGGGATCAGTTCCAGAAAATAAAGCGGACGCACAGGTTGTTAAGTTAACGGTATCAGATGGTGATGAGCCACATTCCCCAGCCTGGAATGCCAAGTTCAAGATTGTTGATGGTGATCCTGGAGGATTGTTTACGATAAAAACAGGAACTGACAAACAAGAAGGAATAATTTCAACTGCCAAGGTAGGACCAGTCACAGTGTTTCAGTTATCCGACCTTCCTATCATGTATTGCTGTGTATTAAATATTATTACCCTTTTATGTAGATGGTTAGAGAACACGTTGTAGGTCATTAAACAAACGCTGCTGTATGTTTCCTTCCACCCAACCAGAGCCTTGACTTTGAGAAGATTGCCAAGCACACTCTGCTGGTTGAAGTGGAGAATGAGGTTCCTTTTGCCTTTCCGCTGACCACCGCCACCGCCACCGTGGTGGTCAATGTGCTGGATGTAAATGAAGCTCCCATCTTTGATCCAGTCGAAAAGATAGTGTCCAAACGGGAAGATCTTGCTAAGGACCTTGAAGTGGTGCAGTACACTGCTTTTGATCCAGACACTGCACGCAAACAGACAGTCAAGTAAGAGCAAACTGATGTCTAAATACATGTTACAAGTACAAAAAAGCGCTTGATTAAGAAACACAATAAGTAAAGTAAGATCCATTACAAGACTACAAGACCACTCTTATCTACAGAAACAGTAATGTCACCTCACAGAACACAGGAGTTGTAAGTCTACCCATGACTCTGGATTAGTATGTTTGTGTTGAATTGTATCTGAGGTAACCCTTGAGAACATCATCAATGATCAAGTCAAGCAAGAACACAATTACAAAACAGCCGAGACGGGCATCCCGTGTGTCCTGCCAGTTAAAAATATCAGAGTCTGGGAGCCTCCAAGTGGCTGTTGAAACATGAGATATGGGTCTTTATGTATAGAGAATAGGGATGGGTCATGATTTTTGAGTATTTGAAAAGTCATTCATTTATAAAAGATGGAAGTGTTTTTACTGCACCTGGTTGTTACACAGCATCACAACCAGACCAGGGCACCAAGCATTAAAAAAGTATTTTTGCCTTTCTTTTCTGATACTT
This sequence comes from Symphodus melops, assembly GCF_947650265.1. NCBI lineage: Eukaryota > Metazoa > Chordata > Actinopteri > Labriformes > Labridae > Symphodus > Symphodus melops. The sequence goes on from NC_136705.1 coordinate 4,340,787, forward strand.
TTCGCTTCAGTAATCCTAAATGTCAAGTAAGCCTTCCATTAAGACTCTTAACCCCCGAGCCAAAGAAATCAATTTAGTGAAATGTGTTGATCGTAAATTGTGACATTGAGTATTTTAGCTTTGACATCTTGCTGTGATTCTTGTTTTTACAGGTATAGAATAATTCAGGACCGTGCAGGGTGGCTGAATGTGAACAAAGACAATGGAATGATCACGGTTAAAAACTTAATGGATAGAGAGTCCTCCTTTGTTACGGATGGAAAATACGAAGCAATCATCGGTGCTTATGACAATGGTAGGTCTGATTTGCTCAATGGGCTCTTATCATACACCACTGCTTTTAGTTTTTCTGGAGCTAGGTGTATTTTTCTCTCCTAATTTTGTTTTTGTCACCTAACCAGATGACATCCCAGCAACTGGAACGGGTACTCTTATTATCCAGCTCCAAGATGTCAATGACAATGCACCTACGATTACTGAACGCACAATCAAGGTATGTTCCACTTTTCCAAATAGTTAAACATGAGTGAGTGTGGCAGGGGATTTTTAAATACACATTTTTGTATGCAGAACTTGTATTCTGTGAGAAATTAAACTTCATTTTCAAGATGTGATGACTTAAATGCCAGATAAGTAATAAAATACTGTTCTCATCTGAGGTCAAATAGTGTAAAAGCTTCTGCAAAAACATGAGCTGCAGACAAAATTTCTGGAAGTTGACATTGTGTTTTCACAGATTTGCAACAAGAAATCAGCTCCCCAGCTGTTGTCGGTGACTGATAAAGATGGACCCGGCTTTACTGCTCCTTATTCCGTCTTCATAGAAGACATGATGACAAAGACCAACTGGACTGCGAGGATGAATGCATCTAGTGAGTCATCTTTTGATACATGACTGAAAGTGAAACCTTTGTTGCTTATAGCCCATCTAATGAATGGACAAAGGAGAATTTATTCAGTCCTTATTTTATGAAATTAAGGTCCCTAAAGGCCTTAAAAAGCTGATGTTTGATGTTTTTGACAGATGCCAAGCAAGGTAAGCTTCAAAAACATAAACAAAGGTTCAGGTAACACATCAAAGGTTCTTCAGTTGAGTGACAGACAAAGATTTTCCTGAGATTCAAATGACTAGTGTGTGTTATGGAGGTGTTATGTGGATGGAGACCTAGGACATAGCTTAAGAAGAAAAAACTCAATTTAAAGCATTTAAAAATAAGCTTATTTCAGTCAAGGTGTGCTTTAATGATTTATGGAATAAATATGTACATACATTTTTCAAATGAATGATTCCGTTTTTTTTTCTTGCAGAAACCGGCATCATCCTGAATCTAGCCAAGGAGTTGCCCAGTGGAGAGTACACTGTTGTGCTAAGGGTTGCTGACACCGAGGGCCTGCAGCAAGACAGCACATTGCAGGCTATAGTGTGTGACTGCTCTGGGGAAGAATTGTCTTGCAAACGCATATTGACATCAGGTGGTAACCTGCCTTTAATCCTGGGAATACTGGGAGGCATCCTGTTGCTGCTCAGTAAGTTGTAGCTTGTGATCACCTGTAAGATATTAAGTAGGTCCCAAGGGAAACCCAACCTTAAGCTGCTATTTCAGTGCAGTCAACTCATGTGTGTGTGTGTGTGTTTTGAATTCACCTTTTTTTTTTTTTGTGTTTTCAGTGCTGCTCTTGCTGCTGCTGTTGTTTGCCAGACGCAGAAAAGGAGTGAAGAAAGAGCCTCTGCTGGAGAATGAAGATGTCAGAGATAACATCTATTACTATGATGAGGAGGGAGGTGGAGAGGATGATCAGGTATATCAAGACTTCAGACTGATTTCCTTTTGATGGGGAACGATTCAATCTACATCACTCTGTTAATAAAAAGAGAGAAGGCAGTTTTTTATGGACACTTTCAAAAACATCGGCCATAAACAAGAGTCAGGAATGCTCGAGGCACCACTCAGTCATGGCCGAGCAGTGCAGTTGGTTAAGTACTGAAGGTAGTGCGATCCAGCCAGACAAATAACGGTAGATAATCAGGTTGAAAAAAGTATCTCACTCTTTAAGGCTCCTGTCAGCAGGTGTTATCCTGTAATGGATTAAACTGAATTTGAAATTGATGCTTCTATTACCGTAGCTTCCATAAGACGATCATTGCTTCATTCTTTCAGCAGAAAATGGTAATGTTGTTTTTCCGTGTCTGAAACCACTGGTGCAGGGTAGGTGTCAAGCAAAGTGGTCACCAGCAGGCTGCAGAATCAGTTTTTGTTTGTTTTTATAGACGATAGCATAATTTTTTTTTTATTAAATAAAATGTTATGTAAAGGAAACAAATCAGCAAAAACTCAAGTACTGCTCTGTGGCCAAATCAAATATACCGCTCCTTACAAGAGCTGTAATAATACTGTAATAAAAAGTTTTTAAATGTAGTTGCCACACTTTGATCAGACCCATTTTACTCATCAGATGAAGTTTCAGCTACTACAGCCTGTTTCATATTTGAACCTAGAAGGCAATCAGACCCATAGACGTGACAGTCAAAAACAGCAGAATTCCCCTTTCGGTAGGAATCTACAGTGTATGTTCAGGAAAAGTACTTCAGTAAATGTAATCAGTCATTTCACTTTGAGTATTGATCATAGTTTTTGTTTGATCAGTTATTATTGTAGAAGTGCAGAGAGGTAGTAGGTGTTCAAAAAAAGATGAAAACCCTGACTTGTTTCTTCAACAGGACTTTGATCTGAGTGTTCTCCACCGCGGTCTGGACAACCGGCCTGAGGTGTTCAGGAACGATGTGATACCAAACTTCATGCCAGCTCCTCAGTACCGACCACGCCCTGCCAACCCAGAGGAAATTGGCAACTTCATTGATGATGTGAGTAAAAGAATAAAGAGTTCTTACAGAGTATGATCAACCCTGTGTCATCACGTTATTTCAAGTTTTATGCAAAAGTGTCTTTACATAATTCTGTATTTTGGTCAGCTATGGCTATGAAGTGACTGAATTAAAAGTTCTTTATTGTCTTTCATGGTTGTAAGTTTGATGTTACATCCTCCCAGTATTAAATGTTCAGTAACATTAAAACACTGGCTCTGCATCTCTTTCAGAACCTGAAGGCGGCTGACAATGACCCAACCGCGCCGCCCTATGACTCCCTGCTGGTGTTTGACTACGAAGGAGGTGGCTCTGATGCAGGCAGCCTCTCATCTCTGAACTCGTCGAACAGCGGAGACCAGGACTACGACTGTCTCGATGAATGGGGACCGCGCTTCAAGAAGTTGGCCGACATGTACGGCGGAGGAGAAGACGACGACATGCTGTAAATCTTTCCAAGAACAACATGGAAGGGTGGATGCACATATGGCTGTGTGAATGTTAGTGACGTAGGCATGAACTGATAAATGGATGCATCCCTGGGAAACTACCAGACGTCAGTAGGCCTGCACATGTTTTTGTTCAGTGTGAGGATTGTGTCTCAGTTAAGTCCTATTTGCAGTGAACTGCTCAGAAGCCGATGAGTTTTTCTTTTTCCCCCCACATGAATTGCTCGGGTACTCCAGTTGGACTTCTAGGCTGAAGTCTCCTGGTACTTCTGTTAACTTCTCTTCTTTGAGTTCTGGAGTCACGTCATCTGTCTTAATGTTGGTTTAAAGAGTTCCCAGTGATATTTCAGTCTACGTTGTCTTCCTGGGTGAAACAGGACACACAAACGGATGTTTGCAGTTGCACTGGGTAATGCTTGTGTGATTCCGGCAATGTATGGTACTTTACATTTGTTTTTTGTTTTCTTTGTGGAGATTGTACTACTGCTTAAATTTAATGTCATAGTTGTTTTTGTTTTTTTGAGAAATGAAATGACAAGTGATTTAAAATAAAAATCCATGTAGCCAGCCAGTGCCACATTGCCTCTAAGGGTGTGGTCAATGAGTTATAAATACATGCTTTTTTAAAAAAAAAAATGTTTAACTGTCTTCTCAGCTGACATCTTCATCTTCTCCAGATTATGTCAAACACTTTCTGCAGTTGCCTCTGAAGGTACTTTATGACATGCTTTGTTCATTTTGAATTTTTTATAAAGTTATCTTATATAAATATGTACTGGTGTGTTTTTTTTATATATCATGCAATTTGTTAAACAAATAAAATAGTCCTGTAAGCTAAGATCACACTAACTGAGACTAAGCCACACCCGAGTCCAGAACAAGACCCAGACTGAGAGCATGACAATTAGAAAACAAGACTGTGTAATTTTTACAAGACTGTAAAAATTACAAAAAAAAGTCTGAACTCTTCAGGAGAGATGACCAGTATTCTTTTTTTTTTTTTTTTAAATCACATTGTATAAAGGAAATATTTAAGCGTGAACAATTAGTTTAACTGTGCGATTAGACTCATGATCTCAACAAACTGGCGGTCAGGAGAACATATCTTTATAATATGACAGCACCAGAATAATTGGCCGGCAGAGGTCATGGCAGAATCTAGTTGTTTATTACTTTAATAGTAAATGTGCCAAATATGCAGCTCACCAAAGCAGGAAGTGGAAAACAGGGAATAATAAAGTTGAGTAAATGAGAGTGAGAATATATACGGACATCCTGCTTGAGGAGCTCCATTTAGTGTTTTACCAATCAGAGATCCTGACAGAGTATTGTGAACTTTAAAATCCTCTCTACTTTGTATAACTGGACAGAGATCTGTTGACCCTATTCAGACCCCCTGACCCCTAATGCCATTTAAAGAGGGGTACTGTCAGCTTAGAAAAGGCAGTCACGCAGAATAAGGTCCTTTTGATTTTCAGGAGTGGCTCAGCCTGTTGGGACTTGCTGGTTCAAGTGGAACACGTTTATAATTGGTCTGGTGTGCTGGAGAGGTGCTGGGACTCTTCCTGTGTGCTTCTGGGGTACCATTGAGCAAGGCACTGTAAACTGGACAGCAAGAGCTCTCCTTCGTGTGCTCCATTAGTGCATGTCCATGTCCTGTCTGTGCATGTGTGCAGCATGACCTTAATAAAGTGTATTCAATATTTTGAAAGCAATTGCTGTAGGATTTAAGCCTTCAGGTTTCTCTTTTGGTTGGTCACCTGTATCTGTCTGGGCTGAGAACAGGTGATGACATATGATTCCTTTTCATAACACATTTATTTATTGGCATATTCCCTGAATGACAGAAAATGTGATCATGTTGATACTACACTCACTTACTGCACACTATTTCCCTCCTGTTTGTTGCCGGCATTTCTTCCACATGTATAACTTTACTCCATGTAAGACAGAGTCAGGGTTTGTCCTGAAGGGGGTGCTACAGGAGCGGCCATGTGAAATGAAAAGAAAGCAGGGTCAATCTGAGGTGAGGATCAGTGAGTTCCAAGATTTTTCTCTGTCTTCTTGTGAGATGCTAGTGCTATATGCTGCTGTAAGCACATCGTCTCAGTCCTGACCAAAATATTCCTACCTGAAGCAGACTGTAACACACATGAAGTAGTTTATAAGACTATATTAAATACTTCTCTCATCATGAGAATAACAGTGTTCCTCCATTGTTTCAGATTTAGTTGCTTTCTTCAGACTTTAACCGATATGTGATTATTCGATTTACTGTTAAAATAAAAATTGTGTCTAAATTGGTAATATTGTTCAATAAAATGTCACTTCTAAAGTAACCAAACAGAGCGTCTTAGAGCAAGCAGCTGCCTGTTGAAACACAGCCCATATACTTGAATTCAATATAAATTCCATCTCAGAACAAAGGTTAGGCAATCATAGCTTGTGATTTTTGGGTGGCCACTGGGCTTGCCAAATAAGATTTTTAGGAGGCCTCTGCACCTCTGCATTTTTTTTTAAATCCATGCCATTCACCTGTAGACTGTATCCATTGATGGGAGCTGTGGGTCTGCTCAGTAATTAGACTAAACATTACTTATTATCTTTTTAAGATATTATGACTGTACTGCGTTTTGGGGACACAACAATATAAATCATCATGTTTAAATCATGCAATGTTAAAGACTTTTCTTCTTTCTTTAAAGTGATTTTAAAGCCCGGTGCAAACTGTGATCGCATGAAAAGTTCCATTGAGGATTTCTTATTTATTCTTAATTATTTTATACCTAATCTATGCCCTTGGGGAATTTCAGGTTATCACTGAGGGTGCCACTAAGACACCAAGGCCTGAAACTTGAAACAACAACCCTACAAGCCAAGTCCAGACAGACTGAGGCTTTGTTTCAGTGGAGATCTCCACCCTCTTGTCAGCTCTCCACATCACACCCATCTGCTGCGACTGTCTCTTCATGTCAGAGTCAACTGATGTTAACTTTAAACTTTAATGTATTACTCTGAACTCTCTCATCAATATCTCTTACTACAACATTTGTGGTAGCACATTAATATAACACACAAGCAAAGAGCTTTACCACACCTTATCTCTTAGCTGAGCTTTTTTTAAGGATAACAATGGTCAGTGTCCTGCATCTTCTCTGGACCTCAGAGGCAGGTTATTTCTTGTATGACTGTAAAGTAGAATGCAATCATGTGAGATGTATTTCTCTCATTTACTGCACACGGATGATTGTTTTACACTCTGTCTTCGGGGACAGTGTAAAAAGACATTCAGTAAAAAATAAACACAATGTTTTGCAGAATTAGCTTTCAGCTCAAAATAAACTTTATTTGTTATCTACCAGTGTTACATGGTGCTTTAGAAAAAACTACTCAGAAACATGGCAAAATATGTTTTGTAAATGTAAATGCTCAAAGTTGAGCTGTTAATACTTCCCAACTCAGAAACTTGGACCATTCAATGAGCACATGAATGCAGCATTAGTGTCAATAAATAAATAATTATTTAAACCTCTATTTAAACCTTTATTTAAACCTCAATAAACACTTAAAATGGCTCTTAACTTTATACCTTACTTTGTTGAATCATCCAAAATCAATGCTCCTTATGGCTACCCTGCAAAGAAGGCAAGGCTATAGGTGACCTCACAATACGAGTCAGTCCATCATATGCTGAGCCCCTCTCCTTATCTCTGTGACCTCTTCCTGCAGAGATCACTTGCACACTGTCCTGTTGAGACATTCTGTTCTTCAACTCCGCTCCATCTGAAGCTCTGTCTGTGCTGAGGTCTAGAGAGGACATAAGAACGCCAGCTAAACAAACTTTTAATTTGGCATCAATACTGGATCCAGTAGTTTCTAAAGAGAAAAGCTTAAAACGAGGCAAAGTTGCAGGAGGAGCCTCAGGTTTACTTTGAGCCCTCAGAGGTGTTGCAAGAGTTGCCTGTCCATACTTGTTACCTAAAACAGAAGAAGCACATAATGCAGAGGAAACAACCACTTCAGAATAACTATCAGAATAAACAGAGCAACTGAGAACCTTTACCTCAGTGAGCTTCTCTTCCACAGTATCTTTAATTTCTTTTCTTTTTTTCAACCATACTCAACCAAACATTTTAAAGTGTGCTGCAATACACAACAAGTCAACTTTACAACATAATTCAACCTCGTCAATGAAAGGATCATCAATGAAGTCTTGAATGAAGTTGAGAGGCATTTTTTCATCAAAAACAACCACTACAATGACTTATCAACTTTGATTGTCTTGCAGCTCAGGAATTAAAATATCCCGGATGAGCCCCCATTTTACATCCCTGCAACCTGCAGAGTTGTAAGTGACAATCAAAGAAAATTACAAGTCCAAAGAATAGTTGAAATCAAAAGAAACTATTTATTTCAACAAAACAAACTGAGAGAAACACAAGGAGTGGGTGAGAATTGGACTATGTGGTTGTGCCAAATAAATAAACTCTTTAAAACAAACAGGACCTACTTAGTCTCCTATCTAAGGAAACAGAAATAAAAAAAACACCTAAAAACCACCTGAACTCTGGCCATGTGTTTCGTACACTCAGGTGAAGAGAGGGGCTGAACTGTCAACTGATAGCCACCTTGTGGTGAATTAGATGCGCTGGCGGGGGAGAAAGCTGGTCAGACTCGACAGCAGAACCTTCTGTTAGGTCTTCAACTCCCACCTCCGGGAGAGCCTCCCACAGATCCTAGTGGACCATGTTCTTCACTTCCATTGTCAAAGCTGTTGCTCTGAGTTCTGTGGGCGTGCCACAGTCCGGGCTGTTGTGGAGGCAAAAACTCGGGCCTGGGGGGAGTTTGGAGGGGTCATGGAGGAAATTCTGGCAAACTGTCTGCTGCCTTAGGAGGGGGAAGCAGTGCTTTACCGACACTGTTTATGGTGAAGGTGGTGAGCTGCTCACCTCGACTGGGGATGTAGTTGGGCGGTGGAAGGAGTTCTTCAAGGATCTCCTCAATCTCACCATCACGTCTTCCACTGTAGAAGCAGAGGCTGAGTCCTCAGTGATAGACTTGTCCATCACCCAAGCCGAAGTCACCATATAGGAATCACAATCCTCAGCCTTCCTGGGAAAGTCTATTCCAGGGTACTGGAGAGAAAGATCTGGCCATTAGTAGAACCTCGGCTCCAAGAGAAACAATGCGGAACACTGCCTGCTCTACACTCTCCATCGGGTGCTCGAGGGTTCATGGGAGTTTGCCCAACCAGTCCACATGTGCTTTATGTATTTGGAGAAGACAATCGACAGTGTCCCCCGTGGCGTCCTGTGGGGGGTGCTCAAAGAGTATGGGGTTCAGGGCCCTTTGCTAAGGGCTGTTTATAACTTTTATCTACAGAATTTCTAGGTGCAGCAAGGGGCCGGAGGGGGTTCGGTTTGGGGACAGGTTCTCGTCTCTGATTTTTGTGGATGATGTGGTCCTGTTGACTCCATCAAACCTGGACCTCCAGCGCGCACTGGGGCAATTCCCAGCCGAGTCTGAGGCAGCTGGGATGAGGACCAGCATCTCTAAATCTGAGGCCATGGTTCTCAACTGGAAAAAGGTGGCTTGACCTCTCCACGTTGGTAAGAAGTCCTTGGAGGAGTTTGAGTATCTCAGGGTCTTTTTCACAAGTGGGGGGAGGATGGAGCGTGAGATTGACAGATGGATTGGTGCAGCGCCCGCAGTCATGCGGCTGCTATATCGGTCCATCATGGTGAAGAAGGAGCTAAGCCGAAAGGTGAGGCTCTCAATTTACTGATAAGTCTTTGTTTCTACCCTCACCTATGGTCATGAGCTTTGGATCATGACCGAAAGAACAAGATACAAGCGGCCGAAATGAGCTTCCTCCATAGGGTGGCTGGGCACACCCTTAGAGATAAAGTGAGGAGCTCGGCCACCAAGGAGGAGCTCAGAGTTGAGCTGTTAATACTTCACATTGAGAGGAGTCAGCTGAGGTGGCTCGGGCATCTGCCCCCCTGGACACCTCCCTTGGGATGGGTTCCGGACATGACCCTTAGGGAGGAAGCCTCGGGGTAGACCTTGGACATGCTGGAGAGAGTATGTCTCTTGGCTGGCCTGGGAACGCCTTGGGGTCCCACCGGAAGAGTTGGAAGAAGTGTCTGAGGCAAGGGAAGTCTGGGTGTCCCTGTTAAGACTGCTGCCCCCACGACCTGGCCCCAGATGAGCAGTAGAAATGGATGGATGGGGGGCCTTGTATGCTTTCAACATTTGATCTGGTAGTCAACACGTTATTAGAGTGTTGTATGAGACAGAGAGGGAGGGACAGAAAGAGGGAAAAGAAATGAAGGGGGTCATTGTCAGTAAGTGGAGATAAGACAGAAGTTAGTAAGTGTTTCTCTTAGCTGCATGAGAAACTGCTTTATGTTGGTAAATATAAGAACACAACCCGTATTGACAAGACTTATACATCTTTTATCGATACATCTATACGCCACAAGAGGAAAGTCACAGGTGTGCTCAATCTTTTGTAACAATATCAGGAACCTGGAACCCACCTGTGAGCTTACGACATAAAATGAAAGTATCTGCAGCAACTCGTCCAGCTGAGTTCACCTCAAACCACCTTCAGGAGACGAGACAAAGGAGACGCCACAACATTTCATGACGGAATATATATTTATAAAATCTTTCATTGTGTGCTTTCACTCCGAGGAATATTCAAAAAACATTTACAGACTGATGGGGACCGCTGGGTTTGCAGTTTTGGCCATTTTAATCGTCGTTTCACAGGTGAGATGTCCTGTTGCCTGAACCCAACATGGATAACAGCTTTCTTCCATTCTTGTCATTGTCAAAAGTGTAACCTAAATATGACTGACATCTAAAGTTTTAAGATTACTTACTGATGTCAAATTGAGCACTATTTGTTAGTTTAGAGTTGTTACATATAAAAGTGTTTTAAAAGTAATGAGGGGGTCACAATAAGCCAGTTAAACTTATTTTTTATTCATTTATTTCAATACCTCTACTTTGATTGGCCTTGCAACCTGCTGTGACTCAACACTGCAAGAATATTAAACATTCATACCCTGAACTTGTATCATGGATTTGTTTTATTGATGATTCCATGTAAAGTATGATTCATTAAAAGACTGTTTTACTGCCATAGGCTTCAGCTGAAGAGACTGCTGAGGAGCCAACATGTGTGCCTGGGTTCATGTCAGATATGATGATTATCAAAGTGAACAGAAAGCATCTGGGACAAGGCATGAGACTCGGCAGAGGTAAGGTTCATTTCTTTGGTTCTGTATGATTTCATTATTTTAAGATGGTGCAAAAAATAAAACATATAAGTTATGGAGGCAACCAGATAGAAGGTTAAAGCCAAAGATGTCTCAGCTTTTGTAAAGTGCTCCTCTGGCTCAGAAGGCCTTCAAAAGAAAAGTTAGTTGTGCACATTGTTTTCACATGAATCCAAAACAACCTCAGGTCTCAGCTTGCTCCCACAGCTTCCCATGTAATGCTGCATTGCGAAACGATGTTCTGAGCCTGTTTTGCAGTGCTTTTTTTTTTTTTTTAATGAATTTAAGTTCTCAAAGGAAATGAGCACCTAATTGTGTCTTTCACTTTACTGAGAAGCGTGTTTGTTTTTTGTTTGCATTTAACTTTGACTTTTATATAGATCAACTTCACTTTGCAACTTTTTCAGTGCAGTTTTTTTTCTTTGCAAACTGCAGCAGCACAAACTCTGTCTGGACTCTTTCTATTTTATGGTCCAGGTGTTTGAGTGTTTTCCACGACTTATCATTGTTGATGCACACAGAGTTGAACTGTTTTTACACTGGCCTCTTGTTTGCTCTGTTTTTCTTTCCAATAATTTGTTGAGTGCAGCTTTCTTGCTATTTTGAAGCAAGAGTGAACTCGCAGTCCTTGAACGCAGTACAACTAAGGTTCATCGGTTGCATTTGTAAACATTCAAAGTTGGCCCCTCCTCCTCAGTCCAACTAAACCTGCAGTGTTTTCAAATCCTTCACTATGTTTATGGCCTGTGGCTGCACACCTGCATCCTAAAGGCTGACACCTACAAAATTAACTTACAATGCAGGACTAGGAAGTTGGATAATTTTAAGGTATCTTTGTGGCACCTAAAATAATCATAATTGAAAATGTCTGACCAGAGAAGGAACACAATTCTTTTTTTCCCAGAACAATCTATGCCATATTAGTACTGGTGTTTCGGAGACCACTAATCCCACAATCCGGCTCAGATCACAGAGTTTGATCAAGGATCAAATCCTTATTTTTTTGATTGACCTCCCCCCCAAAAAATAGGGACCACCAAATGTATGATATAATTTTTCCAATACTAATAGTACAAGCAGTTGGACAAGAACCTGAACTTTGAGTGTTAAGAGTATGCCATAAAGAAAATGTAGGTTTGCTGTGTTTCCTTTAATTGCCAGGTATTTCTTGTTTTCTTTTTATCTGCTGTACTGTATTTGTAATACTGTAAAACTTTCTTCTGTCCCGTCACAGTGGGCTTCACTGACTGCACAGACATCTCAAGGTTCCTGTTCTACAGTGTGGACAACCGGTTCACAATTCAACGAGATGGCACATTGATGGTCAGTTGAATTAACACTTTTTTTTCTAAAAGCATGTCGTTTCTAAAGTTTTCGTTTCTAAAGCATGTCTGTATTACAATCCTTCAGTTGCTAACTGGGGAAAGTGACTGGATTGGCATGCATATTTTGATCAACAAAAGATACATACAATATACTGATTATACAGTAGCTGCTAGGGATGTAAAGATTAATTGTGAGGCAGTTAAAATCAATTCAGAGGTGTCAAGATTCACATCAGTACTCTGAAAAATGAATCCAGTAATATGGTGAGCATCAGCTGTACAGCAGAGGCAGTTGGTTGTAACAAGCAGGCTTTTTCATGGTAGCTGCAAAGTCAAACCACACTAACAAACAGGGTCTTAGCCTCACTCGCCTAAATGAGTTTAAAAATTAAAGGAATATATTTTTTTGGTCAGTTTTCTCCAGTCTTATTTAGTAACATCTTGAAATCTTGAATCTTGAAATACACCACATATTCAACTGAGCCTGTTTCACATGTTGCAGACTTTAAGTTGAACAGCTGTGGAGGACTTTATTACATCTAAAACTTTACCAGCATCTACTTTTTCTCAGAAGTGGATTTTTTTTTCTCCAGTTGAAAAGACCAGTCGTCCTTCATGAAGGGCACCTAGACATCCTAATAAAGCTCACAGACATGCATGGTCACAAAATGACTGTTACTGTCAGGGTGGTGCACAGTGGGCATCACCATGAGCATCAAAATGGGAGTCAACATGGACAACATCACAAGCATCAACCTGGGCATCGGCATGAGAACCAACACAATGTTGAGCAACACCATGGGGACAAAAACCATCAAAATGAACAGCAGCAACTCCTTGAAGAGGCCCCTACAAATAACACAGAGGTAGGATTGACGGCTGTTTCATTTAATAAAGGCGTCTTGCTGTCTCATTGAACTTAATTAATGGAAAATATACACTGTTGGTTTAGTGTTAATGAAATTATGACTAGTTCCTACAGCAGGCAGATGTGTCAGTGCGACAGTGAAAGAGCTCTCACTGCAGAGGTCATGGCTGAAAGGATCATGAACTTGTTAAAAGCATTGCATTTGTTTCTCCACATAATCTCAAAGAATTTATCTTCATTTAGATAATGAACATTTCTCTTGTCTAAAGAAATATTATTTTTAAACTACTGTTGCGGCACAAATAACTGTAAAATGTTTGTGTGTATCATTTCAAATATTATTTGTTAGGTGGGACTTGAATGTTAATGTTCACTCCAGACCGTTGGCGTCAAATTGACTGCTAAAAAACAACAGGACTGTAATGGAAACTGTATTTTTTAGCACACTGTGGGCAAACTGGCAAGATAAATGAATCATGGTTGAATACTTCAGATTCAGCAGCCAATGAGACATGCTCATCCAGTCCATACTTGGCTTTTCTGAATGTTAACACTACTTACAGTTTAGTATGTGTTGGTTGAGCAGCAGAATAACATTGAAGATTGATAGTGGTTATCATGTAGTTTACCACCATAAGTGAAACTGTTGCAGTCTTGACCCCTTATTGATCAATATGTTTATGTGTTTCCCCCCAGGCTACAGCGGAACCACAAGTCCCTGTCCTACTATTCCCCAAGTCCAGTAAAGGGCTGAGCAGGAGGAAGAGAGACTGGGTTATTCCTCCACTCAATGTTGTAGAGAATCAAAGGGGAGACTATCCCCTCAAAGTGTCTCAAGTAAGAGCACCTAAAGCATCTTGTGATGGAGAATTTGTAACTGAACAGTATTTTAAAAATGTGTCGTAGTGTTTAAATTGACGTATCGAAAAAGGAACAAATGGTACGGTAACATTTCTTCTTCTGAGAAATCAAATGATATCAAAATTAGGATTATTGTCATCCGGACACAATCATTGTCTGTTTCTCTGTCGGTCCAACACACTTACATTATTGTAAGTGCTGTTCTAGTCATCTTTTTGTAATATTTTCTTTAGCCTTTTCAAATGTAAACAACGCAACAAACAGAAAACTGTATGAGAATAGAAAGGCACAATACTGATAGATGCATGAGAGTACAACATGAAAAACCAAAGACAAAGAGGTTCCAGTAAGAAAAACAACAAAACAATGGTTTCTCACTTCAAGGGTGAAATGAACAGTACATTGTCAGTGTAAATAATCTACACAGAGGTACAGTCTATCATCAGGGATAGGAGGGTTTCCATATACTACAGTAAGAGTAACATGTTTTACTCTGGTTCCTTGGGTTATTACTTATTTTCTCTAACGATAAACGGCTATTACAGAAAGCTGAAATCTTGTAGACATTCATACATTTGGTCTTCTGTCATTTAAAGCCTGTTCAAGACATTTGTTCTGTATACGAGGGATGGAGTTTTAATGCTAATGCTAACAGTACATAATAGTCCCGTGTGTTGTGAATGGGACACACACTCCTGAATACACTGTTCAAAATCCGTGACTGGGTCAGCACTGGAGGGCAATGAAAGTGTTGTATGGTCCAGTGAAAAAAGACAAAGGCGGTGTAATGGAGGAGCCTCCTTAGGGTGCGTTTGTGGACTATCTGTATAAAAGGGGGTAACTTACGACTGCTGTGTTTTTTTTCTCAGATCCGTTCCAATGAGGATAAAGCAGAGAAGATCTTTTACAGCATCACTGGTCCAGGAGCTGATCAAGACCCTGTTGGGGTTTTCTACTTAGACCGTAACAATGGTAATCTGTACGTGACAAAACCTCTGGACAGAGAGTTTAAAGACAAGTATGAGGTAAGCAACGTTTCTGCCTCTAGTTTTAAAGAAATTATTTCTCCACTGTTCAGGATGAGTCTGCCAGTCATGGAAAACATCTGAACACTTTTTGTACTCTTTCTCTTTCAGAGTTCAACCAACATTTTAGGCTCGCACAAATGTCAATGTTCAGAGTAACCAATGTGTTGCAAAACTATTCTAGACACGTCTGCAGTAGATCTTACATTTGTGTTGCTTTCTCACAAATTTAATGTTGTCTTCTCATGAGGAAAAAATATTGAATTTGAATGTCAATAGAACAGAAATTATACATTTTAATTACCTAAAGAGATGTCTGCTACACCAATGCCCGTCTTGGTGCATTACTGCCACCTGTAGATCAGTCAACTGATGGCCAGAGTGTTAATGCCAAGTCAACCTGCTCTAGTGATGTAACAGGAAATGTGTATGGATTATATTTGCATTTACAAAATTATAATACCAATATGTTTGTCTGTGTGCAGTTTCAAGCGCATGCTGTGGCTGAGGGTTCATTACAAGCAGTGGAGCCTATGGAAATTGTCGTAAATGTCATTGACCAGAACGACAACAGACCAGTTTTTAACAAAACCACCTTCATTGGAGAAGTTCCTGAAGCCTCCCCAATCGGTACTTTCATTGGATTTAATTTAAACTTGAGAAAATGTCTGTAAGCGTAAAACGTACATTTAAACATTCACAGCGGGTATGAGTCAGTTCAGAATTTGTGATGTTGGCGTGTTTTTTCTCATTTTGATGCTCCTTTCTAATCATCCTGTTATCAGGGTTTCTAAAGTTAGGTTGTTATTTGAGCCAAATGTTAACTCTGCTATCATATTTTAGAATAAATACTTTAGAACAGGTAGCCCTTTGTAAGTGCTCATTGTCCTCTTGTGTTTCAGTGAGTATAAAACATCTAAAGAGGACTTGTCAGCAGGATCGTATAACTTACACTAAATGCACATCATAGTCAACACTCTGCTTTATTGAGAGAGGAGTTTGGCCTTTTACTGCATTTCTATGATGAGTCCGCTCTTTAAACTGGTGATCTGAATGAGATTTGTATTCAGTCTTTATGTTTTGCACTCAATCTTCGCTCCTTATTTCTCTCTTCCCAGATTTTGAAATCATTCAAGTGGGGGCAACAGATAGGGATCAGCCATTGACCGACAATTCAGATCTCGGCTACCGTATTCTGGAGCAGGATCCAGAGATGCCCAGTGATGCCATGTTTACCATCAACCCAAAGACTGGATGGATCAGAGTCAACAAAACTGGTTTAGATAGAGAGGTGAGGCTTTTTGCACAAATTCACATCACACATTGCTTCCACACCAAACTGTCATTTATTTTGCCTTTGTTTTTTGATTTTGTTCCATTTAACATGCATACATGCTTTCATATGAGCTCTGTTGTAGACCAAACAGCTCCAAGACTGACTGAAAGGTGATTGAGGTCGACCTCATGAAACACCATAACACTGTGTATCGGAATAGGATTACATTTTAACAACTATCATTTTTATTGAAAAAGTGGACTTTGTTAAATGTAAATGTGCAACCAATATCATCAGTATAAAAAACTCTGTACCTTTGGCATGCTAACTAACCTCTAGCCCACCAGCTCCCCTGCTGTGTAAGTTTATCCTTCTGATGTGTCAATTCCAAAAATGCCTCTGCTGTCACTTGGCAGATATTATGGTTGGTGCCAAATGATTCCCTTCAAGCACAACTGGCTGGTTCCTGTTACGGATTTTTTATCAAGTCAAATGTTAAATTAACGGTTTGCAATGGAGCTGGAAGAAAGGACACATCTGCCCTCTGCTGGAGGCAGAACCAGCAGCTTTCATACTCTTGAAACGTCACCTTGATTAATTATTACTTTCCCACATGAGAAGTAGTGAGAATAATACATTTACAGGATGAGTAACGACTGTACTACTTTTTTTATACAGTCTCAAAAGACCCAAACTTTAAACTTAGTCAAAGGCCATAACTTAGCAACAGGACTTGAAAAAGTGTCGTCACCTAACAGGATGCCCTTCTGATCCTAATTGTGAGAACATGGCTGTCTGCACTGTGATATAATTTCTCACAAACATGTTGAAATGTAACTCTCATTTAGAGAGAATCTGCTACAACTAAATCTTTGAAATGTTGAGGCCCATCAGTTGGTTGTTTTAATGTCATTGTGTGTCTCTCCTTACAGAGATACCCAAATTACACTCTGACGGTTCAAGTTGCCGACATGATGGGAGAAGGCTTGGCTGCTGAAGCAAAAGTTATCCTTACTGTCTCAGATAGCAACGACAATGCTCCAGTCTTCTCACAGTCCACGGTAAGTGCAACCTTCCTGTGATTGGAAATGTAATCTATATATGACAGACTTTTACTACTGTGGGGAAACTGGCAAGATAAATGAATCATGGTTGAATACTTCAGATTCAGCAGCCAATGAGACATGCTCATTCAGTCCATACTTGGCTTTTCTGAATGTTAACACTACTTACAGTTTAGTATGTGTTGGTTGAGCAGCAGAATAACATTGAAGATTGATAGTGGTTATCATGTAGTTTACCACCATAAGTGAAACTGTTGCAGTCTTGACCCCTTATCGATCAATATGTTTATGTGTTTCCCCCCAGGCTACAGCGGAACCACAAGTCCCTGTCCTACTTTTCCCCAAGTCCAGTAAAGGGCTGAGCAGGAGGAAGAGAGACTGGGTTATTCCTCCAATCAATGTTGTAGAGAATAAAAGGGGAGACTATCCCCTCAAAGTGTCTCAAGTAAGAGCACCTAAAGCATCTTGTGATGGAGAATTTGTAACTGAACAGTATTTTAAAAATGTGTCGTAGTGTTTAAATTGACGTATCGAAAAAGGAACAAATGGTACGGTAACATTTCTTCTTCTGAGAAATCAAATGATATCAAAATTAGGATTATTGTCATCCGGACACAATCATTGTCTGTTTCTCTGTCGGTCCAACACACTTACATTATTGTAAGTGCTGTTCTAGTCATCTTTTTGTAATATTTTCTTTAGCCTTTTCAAATGTAAACAACGCAACAAACAGAAAACTGTATGAGAATAGAAAGGCACAATACTGATAGATGCATGAGAGTACAACATGAAAAACCAAAGACAAAGAGGTTCCAGTAAGAAAAACAACAAAACAATGGTTTCTCACTTCAAGGGTGAAATGAACAGTACATTGTCAGTGTAAATAATCTACACAGAGGTACAGTCTATCATCAGGGATAGGAGGGTTTCCATATACTACAGTAAGAGTAACATGTTTTACTCTGGTTCCTTGGGTTATTACTTATTTTCTCTAACGATAAACGGCTATTACAGAAAGCTGAAATCTTGTAGACATTCATACATTTGGTCTTCTGTCATTTAAAGCCTGTTCAAGACATTTGTTCTGTATACGAGGGATGGAGTTTTAATGCTAATGCTAACAGTACATAATAGTCCCGTGTGTTGTGAATGGGACACACACTCCTGAATACACTGTTCAAAATCCGTGACTGGGTCAGCACTGGAGGGCAATGAAAGCGTTGTATGGTCCAGTGAAAAAAGACAAAGGCGGTGTAATGGAGGAGCCTCCTTAGGGTGCGTTTGTGGACTATCTGTATAAAAGGGGGTAACTTACGACTGCTGTGTTTTTTTTCTCAGATCCGTTCCAATGAGGATAAAGCAGAGAAGATCTTTTACAGCATCACTGGTCCAGGAGCTGATCAAGACCCTGTTGGGGTTTTCTACTTAGACCGTAACAATGGTAATCTGTACGTGACAAAACCTCTGGACAGAGAGTTTAAAGACAAGTATGAGGTAAGCAACGTTTCTGCCTCTAGTTTTAAAGAAATTATTTCTCCACTGTTCAGGATGAGTCTGCCAGTCATGGAAAACATCTGAACACTTTTTGTACTCTTTCTCTTTCAGAGTTCAACCAACATTTTAGGCTCGCACAAATGTCAATGTTCAGAGTAACCAATGTGTTGCAAAACTATTCTAGACACGTCTGCAGTAGATCTTACATTTGTGTTGCTTTCTCACAAATTTAATGTTGTCTTCTCATGAGGAAAAAATATTGAATTTGAATGTCAATAGAACAGAAATTATACATTTTAATTACCTAAAGAGATGTCTGCTACACCAATGCCCGTCTTGGTGCATTACTGCCACCTGTAGATCAGTCAACTGATGGCCAGAGTGTTAATGCCAAGTCAACCTGCTCTAGTGATGTAACAGGAAATGTGTATGGATTATATTTGCATTTACAAAATTATAATACCAATATGTTTGTCTGTGTGCAGTTTCAAGCGCATGCTGTGGCTGAGGGTTCATTACAAGCAGTGGAGCCTATGGAAATTGTCGTAAATGTCATTGACCAGAACGACAACAGACCAGTTTTTAACAAAACCACCTTCATTGGAGAAGTTCCTGAAGCCTCCCCAATCGGTACTTTCATTGGATTTAATTTAAACTTGAGAAAATGTCTGTAAGCGTAAAACGTACATTTAAACATTCACAGCGGGTATGAGTCAGTTCAGAATTTGTGATGTTGGCGTGTTTTTTCTCATTTTGATGCTCCTTTCTAATCATCCTGTTATCAGGGTTTCTAAAGTTAGGTTGTTATTTGAGCCAAATGTTAACTCTGCTATCATATTTTAGAATAAATACTTTAGAACAGGTAGCCCTTTGTAAGTGCTCATTGTCCTCTTGTGTTTCAGTGAGTATAAAACATCTAAAGAGGACTTGTCAGCAGGATCGTATAACTTACACTAAATGCACATCATAGTCAACACTCTGCTTTATTGAGAGAGGAGTTTGGCCTTTTACTGCATTTCTATGATGAGTCCGCTCTTTAAACTGGTGATCTGAATGAGATTTGTATTCAGTCTTTATGTTTTGCACTCAATCTTCGCTCCTTATTTCTCTCTTCCCAGATTTTGAAATCATTCAAGTGGGGGCAACAGATAGGGATCAGCCATTGACCGACAATTCAGATCTCGGCTACCGTATTCTGGAGCAGGATCCAGAGATGCCCAGTGATGCCATGTTTACCATCAACCCAAAGACTGGATGGATCAGAGTCAACAAAACTGGTTTAGATAGAGAGGTGAGGCTTTTTGCACAAATTCACATCACACATTGCTTCCACACCAAACTGTCATTTATTTTGCCTTTGTTTTTTGATTTTGTTCCATTTAACATGCATACATGCTTTCATATGAGCTCTGTTGTAGACCAAACAGCTCCAAGACTGACTGAAAGGTGATTGAGGTCGACCTCATGAAACACCATAACACTGTGTATCGGAATAGGATTACATTTTAACAACTATCATTTTTATTGAAAAAGTGGACTTTGTTAAATGTAAATGTGCAACCAATATCATCAGTATAAAAAACTCTGTACCTTTGGCATGCTAACTAACCTCTAGCCCACCAGCTCCCCTGCTGTGTAAGTTTATCCTTCTGATGTGTCAATTCCAAAAATGCCTCTGCTGTCACTTGGCAGATATTATGGTTGGTGCCAAATGATTCCCTTCAAGCACAACTGGCTGGTTCCTGTTACGGATTTTTTATCAAGTCAAATGTTAAATTAACGGTTTGCAATGGAGCTGGAAGAAAGGACACATCTGCCCTCTGCTGGAGGCAGAACCAGCAGCTTTCATACTCTTGAAACGTCACCTTGATTAATTATTACTTTCCCACATGAGAAGTAGTGAGAATAATACATTTACAGGATGAGTAACGACTGTACTACTTTTTTTATACAGTCTCAAAAGACCCAAACTTTAAACTTAGTCAAAGGCCATAACTTAGCAACAGGACTTGAAAAAGTGTCGTCACCTAACAGGATGCCCTTCTGATCCTAATTGTGAGAACATGGCTGTCTGCACTGTGATATAATTTCTCACAAACATGTTGAAATGTAACTCTCATTTAGAGAGAATCTGCTACAACTAAATCTTTGAAATGTTGAGGCCCATCAGTTGGTTGTTTTAATGTCATTGTGTGTCTCTCCTTACAGAGATACCCAAATTACACTCTGACGGTTCAAGTTGCCGACATGATGGGAGAAGGCTTGGCTGCTGAAGCAAAAGTTATCCTTACTGTCTCAGATAGCAACGACAATGCTCCAGTCTTCTCACAGTCCACGGTAAGTGCAACCTTCCTGTGATTGGAAATGTAATCTATATATGACAGACTTTTACTACTGTGGGGAAACTGGCAAGATAAATGAATCATGGTTGAATACTTCAGATTCAGCAGCCAATGAGACATGCTCATTCAGTCCATACTTGGCTTTTCTGAATGTTAACACTACTTACAGTTTAGTATGTGTTGGTTGAGCAGCAGAATAACATTGAAGATTGATAGTGGTTATCATGTAGTTTACCACCATAAGTGAAACTGTTGCAGTCTTGACCCCTTATCGATCAATATGTTTATGTGTTTCCCCCCAGGCTACAGCGGAACCACAAGTCCCTGTCCTACTTTTCCCCAAGTCCAGTAAAGGGCTGAGCAGGAGGAAGAGAGACTGGGTTATTCCTCCAATCAATGTTGTAGAGAATAAAAGGGGAGACTATCCCCTCAAAGTGTCTCAAGTAAGAGCACCTAAAGCATCTTGTGATGGAGAATTTGTAACTGAATGGTATTTTAAAAATGTGTCGTAGTGTTTAAATTGACGTATCGAAAAAGGAACAAATGGTATGGTAACATTTCTTCTTCTGAGAAATCAAATGATATCAAAATTAGGATTATTGTCATCCGGACACAATCATTGTCTGTTTCTCTGTCGGTCCAACACACTTACATTATTGTAAGTGCTGTTCTAGTCATCTTTTTGTAATATTTTCTTTAGCCTTTTCAAATGTAAACAACGCAACAAACAGAAAACTGTATGAGAATAGAAAGGCACAATACTGATAGATGCATGAGAGTACAACATGAAAAACCAAAGACAAAGAGGTTCCAGTAAGAAAAACAACAAAACAATGGTTTCTCACTTCAAGGGTGAAATGAACAGTACATTGTCAGTGTAAATAATCTACACAGAGGTACAGTCTATCATCAGGGATAGGAGGGTTTCCATATACTACAGTAAGAGTAACATGTTTTACTCTGGTTCCTTGGGTTATTACTTATTTTCTCTAACGATAAACGGCTATTACAGAAAGCTGAAATCTTGTAGACATTCATACATTTGGTCTTCTGTCATTTAAAGCCTGTTCAAGACATTTGTTCTGTATACGAGGGATGGAGTTTTAATGCTAATGCTAACAGTACATAATAGTCCCGTGTGTTGTGAATGGGACACACACTCCTGAATACACTGTTCAAAATCCGTGACTGGGTCAGCACTGGAGGGCAATGAAAGCGTTGTATGGTCCAGCGAAAAAAGACAAAGGCGGTGTAATGGAGGAGCCTCCTTAGGGTGCGTTTGTGGACTATCTGTATAAAAGGGGGTAACTTACGACTGCTGTGTTTTTTTTCTCAGATCCGTTCCAATGAGGATAAAGCAGAGAAGATCTTTTACAGCATCACTGGTCCAGGAGCTGATCAAGACCCTGTTGGGGTTTTCTACTTAGACCGTAACAATGGTAATCTGTACGTGACAAAACCTCTGGACAGAGAGTTTAAAGACAAGTATGAGGTAAGCAACGTTTCTGCCTCTAGTTTTAAAGAAATTATTTCTCCACTGTTCAGGATGAGTCTGCCAGTCATGGAAAACATCTGAACACTTTTTGTACTCTTTCTCTTTCAGAGTTCAACCAACATTTTAGGCTCGCACAAATGTCAATGTTCAGAGTAACCAATGTGTTGCAAAACTATTCTAGACACGTCTGCAGTAGATCTTACATTTGTGTTGCTTTCTCACAAATTTAATGTTGTGTTCTCATGAGGAAAAAATATTGAATTTGAATGTCAATAGAACAGAAATTATACATTTTAATTACCTAAAGAGATGTCTGCTACACCAATGCCCGTCTTGGTGCATTACTGCCACCTGTAGATCAGTCAACTGATGGCCAGAGTGTTAATGCCAAGTCAACCTGCTCTAGTGATGTAACAGGAAATGTGTATGGATTATATTTGCATTTACAAAATTATAATACCAATATGTTTGTCTGTGTGCAGTTTCAAGCGCATGCTGTGGCTGAGGGTTCATTACAAGCAGAGGAGCCTATGGAAATTGTCATAAATGTCATTGACCAGAACGACAACAGACCAGTTTTTAACAAAACCACCTTCATTGGAGAAGTTCCTGAAGCCTCCCCAATCGGTACTTTCATTGGATTTAATTTAAACTTGAGAAAATGTCTGTAAGCGTAAAACGTACATTTAAACATTCACAGCGGGTATGAGTCAGTTCAGAATTTGTGATGTTGGCGTGTGTTTTTTCTCATTTTGATGCTCCTTTCTAATCATCCTGTTATCAGGGTTTCTAAACTTAGGTTGTTTTTTGAGCCAAATGTTAACTGTGCTATCATATTTTAGAATACTTAATACTTTAGAACAGGTAGCCCTTTGTAAGTGCTCATTGTCCTCTTGTGTTTCAGTGAGTATAAAACATCTAAAGAGGACTTGTCAGCAGGATCGTATAACTTACACTAAATGCACATCATAGTCAACACTCTGCTTTATTGAGAGAGGAGTTTGGCCTTTTACTGCATTTCTATGATGAGTCCGCTCTTTAAACTGGTGCTCTGAATGAGATTTGTATTCAGTCTTTATGTTTTGCACTCAATCTTCGCTCCTTATTTCTCTCATCCCAGATTTTGAAATCATTCAAGTGGGGGCAACAGATAAGGATCAGCCATTGACCGACAATTCAGATCTCGGCTACCGTATTCTGGAGCAGGATCCAGAGATGCCCAGTGATGCCATGTTTACCATCAACCAAAAGACTGGATGGATCAGACTCAACAAAATTGGTTTAGATAGAGAGGTGAGGCTTTTTGCACGAATTCACATCACACATTGCTTCCACACCAAACTGTAATTCATTTTGCCTTTGTTTTTTTATTTTGTTCCATTTAACATGCATACATGTCAAGACTGACTGAAAGGTGATTGAGGTTGACCTCATGAAACACCATAACACTGTGTATCGGAATAGGATTACATTTTAACATCTATCATTTTTATTGAAAAAGTGGACTTTGTTAAATGTAAATGTGCAACCAATATCATCAGTATAAAAAACTCTGTACCTTTGGCACGCTAACTAACCTCTAGCCCACCAGCTCCCCTGCTGTGTAAGTTTATCCTTCTGATGTGTCAATTCCAAAAATGCCTCTGCTGTCACTTGGCAGATATTATGGTTGGTGCCAAATGATTCCCTTCAAGCACAACTGGCTGGTTTCTGTTATGAATTTTTTATCAAGTCTAATTCTAAATCAACGGTTTGCAATGGAGCTGGAAGAAAGGACACATCTGCCCTCTGCTGGAGGCAGAACCAGCAGCTTTCATACTCTTGAAATGTCACCTTGATTTATTATTTTCCCACATGAGAAGTAGTGAGAATAATACATTTACAGAGTAACAACCGTACTACTTTTTTTTTTATACAGTCTCAAAAGACCCAAACTTTAAACTTAGTCAAAGGCCATAACTTAGCAACAGGACTTGAAAAAGTGTCGTCACCTAACAGGATGCCCTTCTGATCCTAATTGTGAGAACATGGCTGTCTGCACTGTGATATAATTTCTCACAAACATGTTGAAATGTAACTCTCGTTTAGAGAGAATCTGATACAACTAAGTCTGTGCAATGTTGAGGCCCTTCAGTTGGTTGTTTTAATGTCATTGTGTGTCTCTCCTTACAGAAATTCCCAAATTACACTCTAACAGTACAAGTTGCCGACTTGATGGGAGAAGGCTTGACTGCTGAAGCAAAAGTTATCCTTACTGTCTCAGATAGCAACGACAATGCTCCAGTCTTCTCACAGTCCACGGTAAGTGCAACCTTCCTGTGATTGGAAATGTAATCTATATATGACAGACTTTTACTACTGTGGGCAAACTGGCAAGATAAATGAATCATGGTTGAATACTTCAGATTCAGCAGCCAATGAGACATGCTCATCCAGTCCATACTACTACTACTACTACTACTACTACTACTACTACTACTTCCAGTTTAGTATGTGTTGGTTGAGCAGAAGAATAAGATTGACGTTTGATAGTGGTTATCATGTAGTTTACCATCATTGGTGAAACTGTTGCACAAGTCTTGACCCCTCATTGACAAAAATATATGTATTTGTTTCCCCCCAGGCTACAGCAGAACCACAAGTCCCTGTTCTGCCCCAAGACGAGTAAAGCGCTGAGCAGGAGGGAGAGAGACTGGGTTATGTAATGGAGACATTTGGTAACTGGCTCAAAACAAAACCCTCTCTCAGTTGTCCACTGATCTTTAACTCCAGAGAGTTATATTACTCGAGTTAAGTAAGAATTTAAACATATATTTAGACTTGTATAATCATATTGCACGTCATCATATATAGAGGGTAAGGGGCTTTTTGATTCTCAAGGAAGTGATCTGCTGGTCTGGTCACTTCTCTCAAGATATCAATCTTTTTGTTTTTTTTATTTTTAAGCCCGACGCAACTTCACATCATTTTTGTTTAGTATTTTCATTAATCATCTTTTTCTGACTCAATCTAACTTGGTTTGGCCATCACGTTTTATTTCGAGTTAGTTAATTTTTGCAAGAGTTTGATTCTTTTGATCCACTCAGAGCCACTGAAACAGACACCCTGCATCAGCTGATTGAGACTGTACAAGGTCGAGACCTTTGCACTGCTGTGTGACATCACTTTTACCAGACTGTTGCTCAGGCCGGCATCATTTCTGGAGGACTTTTTAAACAATGGACCACTCGGGGAAGTTTGACCGAACACCACAAACATAAGATCCTGTCTCAGCTTTGACCTCGCGAGAGAAGACTTGAGGAAGGGTCGTTGTCATCACAGTTACTCCGTGTAGATTGGCTACTTTCTACAAAATTCTCTCATCACATAATTTTTTCTACCCACGTTTTTCTTTAAATCATGACCAATCATTTGTCGTTTTTTTTGTTACTTTGTACCTTTATAATGCCACCATCACATTAGAATCAAAACCATACAGTTATATCATCATCATAATCAGTATAACCTTTTATAGCCTATTATTCTGCATTATTGTTCACCATTCCTGTAATAAATTCATACTTAATCATTTAGAATCATTTCTTGTTTGTGTTGCTACAGTTTAGTTAGTTCCTTTTGACTTTCACATTTGTAGTTTATTATTCTATAATAATAATAATACATTTATTTAAAGACACCTTTTAAAACTCTCAAGGTCACCTTACAAAGCAAGGAAAACTATCTATTTACAGTTAAAATAAGAATTGGGTCTGAATTAGTAATATTCTTCAGACTGAGGTACCCTCGCAGTTAATCAGCTCTCAGCTTTGTTTCAGCGGAGATCTCCACCCTCTTGTCAGCTCTCCACATCACACCCATCTGCTGCGACTGTCTGTTCATGTCAGAGTCAACTGATGTTAACTTTAAACTTTAATGTATTACTCTGAACTCTCTCATCAATATCTCTTACTACAACATTTATGGCAGCACATTAATATAACACACAAGCAAAGAGCTTTACCACACCTTATCTCTTAGCTGAGCTTTTTTTTAAGGATAACAATGGTCAGTGTCCTGCATCTTCTCTGGAGCTCAGAGGCGGGTTATTTCTTGTATGACTGTAAAGTAGAATGCAATCATGTGAGATGTATGTCTCTCATTTACTGCACACGGATGATTGTTTTACACTCTGGCTTTGGGGACAGTGTAAAAAGACATTCAATAAAAAATAAACACAATGTTTTGCAGAATTAGCTTTCAGCTCAAAATAAACTTTATTTGTTATCTACCAGTGTTACATGGTGCTTTAGAAAATTGACTCAGCAGGTAAGGCATTTAAAGTGAGAATAAGACCAAAAAGTACGAACAATAAACTTTTCAAATAAATCTGAAGAAATATCTTGGAGCTGTACAATCTGACAGTTTTGATTTGATTGATTTGTGAAAAGATCATTTCGCTTTTACTTAGTTTATTCATTTCCATGCACACATAAAAGTACAAATGTGTCATGAATTTGAGATTATTTAAGTATTTGAAAGAATTCAACATCTAATGATTTCAAGATTTTGGGGCAGTTTTGTCTTCAGTGAAACTCATGAATGACTTTTTTGACGATGAAAAGGTTAACACAATGCAATTACCAGGCGCAGATTAATGGTGCATTCATGTGTTGTCGGACATGTCAGGAAAATTAGTTTTCTCATTGTTAAATGTGCATGAAAGCCTGCTCAAGTTAGAACAACAACTCAGAAACGTGTCAAAATATGTTTTGTAAATGTTAACAAGAACGGCTTGCGAACTCGGAAACTTGGACCATTCAAGGAGCACATGAATGCAGCATTAGTGTCAATAAATAAATAATTAATTTAAAAAATCTCAATAAACACTTAAAAACGGCACTTAACTTAATACCTTACTTTGTAGAATCATCCAAAATCAATGCTCCTTATGGCGGTTGGTTTCCCTTCATATGTACTTTCATTTTCACTTTTCCCTTTTGACAACTCAACATAGAAATATCTACACAGTTTCTCCTCCTCTGGAAAGAGACCATTAACTTCACTAACTTTGACTTTTTGCTTCATGATTTACAACAACTGGCCAGAATTGAGCCACTAACCTGAAATAATAACACTTTTAGTCTAAAAATGTTTCTTCTGACTGCTCACATGTAGATGTTTTGGACCAACTTGATCATCATTACTTAAACGTAAGCCTTGTTGTAGCTGACAACCATATTGATCCCAAACCGATTATCCTGCACAGAAGGCAAGGATAGAGGTGACCTCACAGTGCGAGTCAGTCCATCATCCGCTGAGCCCCTCTCCTTATCTTTGTGACCTCTTCCTGCAGAGATCACTCACACACTGTCCTGTTGAGACATTCTGTCCTTCAACTCCTCTCCATATGAAGCTCTGTCTGTGCTGAGATCTACAGAGGACATGAGAACTCCAGCTCACTGTGGGGGGACTTCAGGCAGCCAAGCACAACCCCCAGACAGAAGCGCTTCCTGGTCCCAGTCACGTGAGCCTTTGTGGCCTGTTGGGACTGACCATGGTGACCAAGTCAGCTGTCCTAGAGAGGAAGAGCAGAGATATTACTTACACTGACATTTCAGCAACAATTTCTAACTTTTCCAACTTAAAATAGTAGTTTCAAAGTCGATCTTAATGTCCAATAACTTTCAACAAAAAGAATGGCGTCTTTCCCATTTCCACAGAGCATCCCAGTCGCCTGTTTCCAGCACTATATAGCTTTAGAAGCCGGCTGCGGAGAGAGAAGTGCATACCACTAGTTCACACACCTGCCTTCAGCTAAAAAGAAGCCAGTTAACCCATCTGCTTACTTGTTGATACAATGACTGAGGCTAAGAGACGGAAGAAGACAGAGGGAACCAAGAAAACATACAGAACCAGCAAGGAAAATATTTAACAGGCTTTTGCACGTTGGTGACAGCTTGTGTGCTATGTGAATACAGTGTTTTACAACAGTGCTGTTGCACTTAATGACCTCAGGCGGGCACTAAATCCCACCAAACCAAATTCCTTTATAATGTTGCTCCAAGGTACTAAACCACTGTCACTACATATGTTTATAAGAAGAATGTGTGTAAATGATGTGCAAAATCTATTAATTCCAAAGCCAATTATAGGCTTACAATCTGAAGTTTTACCTCAACTAATGAATTTGTTCTGCAGGTGAACATTGATGTTCTGTTTTAATCGAGTTATATTGCATATTAGGCGCAGTTTCAGCTGATGGTTTTACATTATGAGTCTGGTTTTGCCCAAGATCTCTGCCTCTAAATAGGACATTTTTCTTGCCACTGTAATGTTGTGTATGTACTGTAAGTGTATTGAACATCAGGTGTTATGAAATGACACTGTACAAACAATGATTGATTGATGCTAACTTAAAATATCAATGTACAGCCACTTATGATTATACCTTTCTTCTGTGGGTTACCCCGTTGCGTTGGAGCCCTCCTGAGAAGTCTGACCTCTGCTGAGAGTCTACGCTGTACCGGGAAGAAACTGCCTGATGCTGCCCGTCATTCTGGTTTTCCCAACGAGCAAATCCTTTATTCTTAGATGATTTCCTGTGAGTCCTGTATTTCATTTTAGGGAAAGTGTGTGATCCGCTGTCTGTGCCCCCCCAGCTGTGTTCAGGCCATAGGGGCTCGGTCTGTGTGGCCTGGCTGGTAGTGGCCCTCTGCAGACGCACAGAGATCCTCTGAGCTGAGCCAGTCATCAGGGTGATGGATTGAGGGTCCAGAGCTGGAGCTGCCGATGTGACAGATGGGAAGTCAAACACCTCATCCTCATCTGAAGGGAACACAGAACATTAGGAATAAATTATTTATTTTTTTATATTAGCACTAACATGCTCGTTTAGAAATGTCTGTAGAATAAAACGACCTGCACAGGTGGGAAGAGCGGGGCTGCTCGGCAATGAGCTGTGGGTCAGTCTGGCTGGAGAAACACTACCCAAAGAGCTGGAGCGAATCAGCTTTCTACAGGCCAGAACCAACAGCTCCCGACACTGTTTATGACAGTTAACGCCACAGTCTGCAATATAAACACACAAACATCAGCTTATATTCAGGGGGGAAAATGTAGAAGTCCCAGAGTAGGTCTCCCTACTCTCTATACAGTGCATGATGCTTGTTAAAGAAGTGAAAAAGAGAAAAACTTAGAGCTTTTTGGCCTTCAGTAAAAGTATTCTAGGATTTAAGTCAGATGCCAGATTATGTTTAAGGGATCCTTTATGAACATCAAGAGTGTGACAGCAGTAAATAGTTTATTCAAACTGCACCATTTGGTGCATGAAATCTTCTACTCTCTCTCCACACGTCCTGTCTCTACATACTGTCCTATTAGATGAAGGCATACAGCCCCAACCCCGTTCATCAATCAGAAATCTTTTAGTTTTTACTTGTGTAGCACCAATTTATATCAAATGTAATCTCAAAAAAGCAGGTATAGAGATGCTTTCATATGAATGCACTCAACGCTGACTATGCCATTGGGAACAGTTTGGGGTTCACAGTCCTGCCCAAGAATGGAGGTGTGAGAATGAGGGTGGCTGTGGTTCAGGTGGTAGAGTTGGTCGTCTCTCAACTGGAAGATTAGGGGTTCGGTCCTTAACTCCTACCGCCACATGTCTGATGTGTCCTTGGGCAAGACACTTGACCACATGTTCTCCCACTGGTTCGGCGTATGAACGTGTATGAATGGGATTTTAGATCTCTTAGTTAGCTTAAACTGCTAAAATATCAGTACGTTTTGGTCAGTTATCGTTTAGCCAATTCGTTTTACCCCTCCATTCCATTGACACAATCTGACTTATACATATCTGTAGCTCAACAATACGAGATAGTATAAGATAATATGCACGTTGTATTTTATTATTAATTCCACAATTTTACAGAATACAGCGAGAGATGTAATAAAATAATACCTTTACACTTGTAGCCCTGTTTGATGATTCCCCAGAGCTGCAGGTACAGGAAGTTGAGAAATTATGCACAAGTCATCAACAGCAAACATTCTTGTAACTAACAGTGAATAAATAAAATCAAGCAAAGAGACAAAATATGATGCGAGAAGGATTTGAGATATATTGATTGGCTCGAGCCAAAGCTGTGAGTTTTTATGAGCGACATCCAGGATTCATGTAGCCTAAAGACTAAGCGATACTCACAAATCCAGCACAGTGTTCACAGAAAGTGGGCTTCAGGTATGTCATCTCCTGGAAGTCATGAATGAAACCTGGTCCCATCTTACACTGGAGCAGTGGATTAGCCCGAAGGAAATAGGCTATCATCTCATCCTTACTGATTAATCCATCTCTGACAGAAAAAGGGCCAAAAAAGAAAGTTAGGAAGATTATATATTTAAATAACATTTCAGTCAGGAATACTCTCTTGCAGTTTAAATAAACCGCCTTGCTGTCAGAGTGTGATAATGATTGGTTAGCATTCGGGTGGTTCTCAAATCAGCTGACAGCCGCTTGCCATCACAAAGTCTTTCCGCCTATGCAGGACTACATTAATGTTTAGTTAGGACATTTCTTTGTGTAACTTTATCTTATGATGAAAATAAGCCAACCACAACATTTATCTCAATCTTTTGTCAGTGAAATAAACCAATTACAACTCCTCAAAGATCATGGACAAACTATTTCACATCAAAAACATCCAAACATTAACTCCTGTGAAGTCACATTTATTTATTCATTTAACAGATTAAAAAAAAAAGTAGAATCTATTCTTTGAAGTCTGGACTTTCATCTTAGTGTTGTATAATTTTTATTGACTAATGATGCATCCGCAGGCTTTGGTGAAAGCAGGAAAAATGAGCTATTTTCGCATATGCTCTCCTAAAATAAATAAAAAAGACGCAGAAGCAGCTGACGAAGTGACAGAGTTGGTTATGTAGTGCTATAATGGCGATATTTTCCTTTATTTAATGCTACGTGTAGTTCAATGGTATCACAATATCCACAGTGTGTGATTGTTTTAACTGAGATTCTTCTTTCTTTCCTTTTTTTTACATGTATTTAAGCTGTTTTTTGTAACTCGACCTCAATGTTAAATTAAGGAAACTCCAATAATTATTGAGGCTTAGATAAAATAGTAAGAAAAAGTGAAGCATGTATTTAACTGTAATGTATTATTGAATAAAGACTCACAAGAAGGAGATGAAAGGGAAGTTCTTCAGGGTGAGTAATGAACCAAGAAATGACTGTGTCTAATCTTTAGGATGCAAATGCCTCAGAAAAAAGGGAGAGGGAAATTGGCCCTATATAGTTGTCAAACCATGATAAGAGGATGAGGATACTTGCTGAGGGGTTCCAAGATTGAATATTGTTGTTTTAAAAAAATATAATGTTAGATTTAAATGAATTTGAAAGTCATTTTGTAACATAAAAGCTACGGGGAAATAAGTAGTGTTGCTACATGTGATGTTGCTAACTATAGCAGCCAGTGACCAAGTCTTCCATAGTAATACCACAGTAGACAAGTCTCCCATAGCCCGCATTACTGGTGGTACACCAATGTCATTTTGAAAAAGCTAAACATTGTGGGTGAAATGGTTGCACACTTACTGATCTTTGTCTAAAACACAGAAGGAGTCCAGGAACGGAAAGTTAGCAGCAATGCTCTCAAAGTCCTCTTGAGAAATGTACCCATCATGGTCGTGGTCATAATTCCTGAAAACAGACTTCCGAAGAAAAAACAGATTACTTCAAACATATTATTCACACAAACCTATCAACTTGTAGGCTTCAGCAATGCTGAATACTGCATCATTTCTAATTGTTGACTCACATCCACCAGTTTCCTGATGTGTTTGTTGACTACTGAAGGGTCTGGTTTGGTGGTGACACCAGAGGCCCAGTCTAGTGGAGCCAAGGTTTTGTTGGGAGTAGTTGGAGAGGTAGGCTGTAAACAGGGATACAAATGACGTGCACAGGACTTAGATCAGGAAATTGAACGAGTCTGGTATGTCTAGTCCTACTAATGGATCAACTAAGGCAAAAAAGGAATACATTTCTTTGGACAAATTTGAGCACAACATTTGAACCATGTTAGCTTAAACTCACCAATGATTTAGGGTTACGTGGTTCTCTTACTAATGACAGCTCATAAATCTCATCCTCTGTGTAATAAAGGTCCAAAGAAAGCTGGAAAGATGAAGATGTTGAGTATAGTTATTTAAAAATATGAAAACAGAAGCAACGTTTTCAAAGTTTTGTTTTTCTTAGTCAACTAAAAACGTTCATGTATCAGAAGCTAAGACGTGTCCTGAACAAACACAATTTAACAGCATGAGTAAAGTGAAATGAATTCAAATACAAAGAATGATATCATGAATGTACCTTAAGTGCCCTCTACTAAGCCAGCAACACTTGCTTATTTCAGAACAATCTTTCCATGACCCCTTCTGTCTTAAACATACAGATTACCAACCTGCTGGTTGGTAACCCCTCACCGTTAGCAGGTAGATGAGGTCCATGTTGGGCTCCACTTGGGCAGCTGCAGTTTGTAAAGACACCAGCTCATTGAAGGTCATATAGAGCTGATGCATCTTCACCAGGTTCACTTTATTACTGTCATCAACCCAGTCAGGGAAGACGACATGCACCGCAATAAGGTCCTTGAGATGCACACCCAGGATGGGGATTTTGAAGCCTTGGCATTCGCTGAAGGCTTTCCGGTAACAAGAGTAGTTGTTGTTAGAAGAGACGAGTTCTGTCATCTCACTCCAGATCTGAAGCATAAGTGGGTACACTTGTGTAAGTAACATGGCTAAAACTGAATATTCTTCAGGTGAAGGCATGAATTGGACATGACTTACCAATACTTTTCTTAGGCAAGATGATGGAGTGCAGAAGTTCAAATTTAGGATTAAGGTTATCCCAATAGGAAGTTAACATCAAGCTCAGCAACTAACTAAAGGAAGGTGTGCTATGAGGCCAACGACAGAGCTACAACAGACTAATTCTAAACCAAATATAAAACAAATATTTAAGGTAATTTGTAAGAAGTTGTGAAATCAGTTGTTTGGTTAGAGTGCTTCAAGCGGCATTTTTCAGGGTCCAAGTTTTTGTGTCTA
Organism: Symphodus melops; assembly: GCF_947650265.1. Taxonomy (NCBI): domain Eukaryota; kingdom Metazoa; phylum Chordata; class Actinopteri; order Labriformes; family Labridae; genus Symphodus; species Symphodus melops. The sequence goes on from NC_136705.1 coordinate 4,374,238, forward strand.
TAAGAAAGACTATATTGTGGTTAGAAGTATCAAACCAAGCATAGAAAAGTGATGTGCTTTCTGGTAACTTCATATGTTGCATGTGTACTCTGTCTTACCTTCACAACTTCTGGAGCCAAAAACGAGTGAGTCTCCTTCAGTCGACAGATGGAGCTGTGGCTCAGCCCCCCCACCACAGCCATCAGAGTGTTGAAGTTCTGCAGCTGCAAAAGTTTCTGATGACAGAGATTGAAATTATGGAAAAACATGTTTTTCTTCTTCATTATTAATCGAATCCATAACATTCTATTGTGGTTGTTTGTTCTGTTGCATGATGTTCAAGTGAGAATTAATTTGGACTGGCTCATATCATATTCATTATATTCAACATCATGGTAAGATAGTTGTTTATTGGGGGCACAGTGCAATTCTCCTTAATAAAATAAGCAATATACACACATTATTGATGACAATAGACAATAATAAAGGATGCACTGCACACTTTAAATCTACAGCAATATATGTGTTTTGCGGATGAAAGACCCCTAAAATAATAATAGATGAAATTGATCCGTAGGGGATCTTTGTACAGTCTTGTCTTTGTCTTACCTGAGCCACATGGATGAATTTAGTTATAACATCTGCCCTGGTCTGAGGTGTTAGCTTGCTCAGCACCATAAGCTGGACCCACTGCGACACTCCGTTGAACAGAGCAATAGAGCGCTCCAGAGTCGGGTTGTCCACCAGGCAGCCATGGATCACATAGCTCTGGTAATCAGTGAACTGGTAGCAAGAGAGAAGAGAATTACATATTAAATATTCAAAATCCCATATATGTTTTTTCTTAATCTCAGGGGCTTGTAGGGTCTATGTGCCCAAAGAGCCTCTAAAAAAATCTTGATGACAATAGACAATAATTCCACACAACCAGTGGTAGCTGGTCAAAAGAGGGTACTAGGGTGCCGCCCACCTACTCCCCACAAGCTGAATGACAGACCTTCAATGAATAAGATTTTCTCAATTCAATTTTAGAAGAGTTTGCTCCACCTCAATACAAGAGACAAGAGCTTCTTGGAGCGTAGGAAAAGGCAACTCATGAACTGAGACACAAAGAGCCAGTCATGCAGTTGCACTTGATCCGAGCAATGATTGTCAGCAGAGAGGACTAGTCTGTTTTTAAACAGAGATTAGGGAACATAAGCCTGCTATAAAAGTGTGTTGTTTGTTGAATTTGTCAATTGGTTGCTACACATACTGGAGATACTAATTCTGTTAGTTAGTAGCTTTTCCAGTATGTGTTAGCATCAGGCTAACAAACTAAGTTTTACATCCTGGTCCATCTGTGATAAAGGATGTCCTAGTCAGAAGTAACTAACCTCATTCATACACATTCATAAGCAGCTGACGAAGCAGCAGGAGATTCTTGGGGTTAAGTGTCTTGATGTTACCAAGGACACACCAGACATGTTGCTGCAGGAGCTGGGGATCTTTACTTTTGTACTTTTTGTACACTGAGAAATGGGACAATGAATTTCCCAGGATCCCAAAAAGGGTTCATTAAAAAAATACAGCTACTGGATTGAAGCTTATATCCACATCTCAATGCTGAAGGTAGGACCGCCAGAACATTGCATTGTGGGGTAGCTAATGTGAAGAACAGTAAAAGGTAAAATAACACAAATCCAGTAAAGTGATCAGTTTATAAGGCAATCAATATACTTGTGCTTATGTTTAGAAAATCTAACATTTTTGTTTATCTAATTCTTGCATGGTGATTACTGTAACTTAAAATTATCAGTGGAGCGTTATTCTTGAATTTTCTGCGTCATGTTGCCAGGTTGCACCAGATAACAGAAACTATGGAACAGACTATAGAACACACCGACGTGCCCTTGGCTTCAGCCAGGAGGATTCATGGAATTTCCAAAGTATTCATCCTGTGGGAAGAATTAAAAAATCCCTGATGGTGGCTAGAAGAAGAAAACACACACAGCTCAATTTTTCTCTTAGATTCTGAATGATAGTTGGTTAATCTGCTGTTTTTCAAGTCAATCCCTGGTCATGTGTGGGAAAACGTGAGTATGCATGCGAACCAAAGCAGCAGCATCTGTCACCATATCACTATTCAAGGACAAACACTCACACAGAGTCCACTGTTTTCATCAAAATCTCAAACACACCATGAATACAGACTCTGGTCTTCTTCCTGGTGTTGTTAACAAGTAACCACCTGTCCTGTGAATACAAGGCAGTTCACACAGAGGCAGGCTGGACTCACATCAAAGCTCTGCAGCAGATGCTAGTTTCCCAACTTTGTTTCACCAATGGTCCCCATATTTAAAGAGAGAGAGACTTTTAATCACACATGGTTCAGATGTCACACCAGACTAATTGAGGCTGCAGCAGGAAAACCCCTTGAGTTTCCAGAAGTGTGTAATTTGTTTCTTATGAATTCAATCTTTATAAGAAAGAATGTGTTATTTCTTCTTTCAAATGATTGGCTACACTGTCTTGCTTTGACAGTTGCCTTTCTTGTTTATCAGAATTGGTCAAAGTAGCTATGCACTGAGGCTTATTCTTGTAATTTAACTTTTATGAAGAGGTAATGAAGTAATTTTTAATTGGATATTTATAATGCTATTTATAATGAAAATGATCATGAAGAACATTTGTAGTTTTCAGCCAAATATGTGACCTTAGTTTACCCCCCCCCCCCCCCCCCAGCTCACACACACACACACACACACACACACACACACACCTTGATACAATGGCAACGTTTAAACAATTGGACTATTGTAAACAAGCAGACCTGTTTGAAGACATACCGATATCCTCCGGATGGATTTGAACTCAAGGAAAGTGAGATGCTCGGCCAGCTCCATGGGCTCCAGGTGATCAAACAGCAGTGAGGCCTTGCCTTTCTTGGCCTGCTTCTTCCGCTGGGTCAGTTTACGCATCCAGTCATAGGATGGACTACAAAGTGAACAATATACAACATAGCCAACATGAAGATAGGTCCTTACGGTGTATTTTTAATATTGCCAACCACAAAAAATAAATTTGAACAATTTGCTACTAACTGACTAAAGCTCCAGAAAGATCACTATCTATATCAATAGAAAGGTTTGAACTTGGTATAAGTGTTCAGATCTTTAGCTGTTGGAAAATCTATTCTCTATGTTTATTCAATTCTAAATCTGGCAACATCTCCTTAAACTTTCCCTGTATGATCTTTTTGCCTTACATTGTGGAGATGTCGAGGAATTTGAAATGCTCCTCACAGCCGAGCTGAGCAGCCACATCTCTGAACTCTTCTGTGATCCGGATCAGACCCAAATCCAGGTTGAACTCTGCAGGGAATGTGACTATCCAGTACCTGAAAAGAACATCTCGTTTTTAGTTTTCTAAAGCTTTCCGTTGAATAAAAAAGGGCACTGTGAACTTGTGAGCATGTGACTCATGTGTCTGTATTGTGGTGTTACGGTTCAGGAAGTCCTTTCAACTGTATTCACAACTTTGAATTGTTGGATGTCCTCCCCCCCTCGGTGACCCCACTCTGCTGTAGAGTTTGCCTTATAACAAAGGGTTAGTCACTGGCTTGAGCCAAGTTTAAAAATAATTCTTGATTTTCTGTGTTAACACAACAGGGTAAGGAAAGAGCATTGTGAGGATAAAAACAAACTGCTGCCTCTGGTATTCAAGTGTTAAACCTTGAATATGAGAAGCAAAACACAACTCAGAGCAATCTGTGCATACCTGCAGGAAAAAGTGTGATATGTGGTGAAATTAGATGGAGGAATGAACATTTATCAGCTTACCTCATTAAATAACAAATCTTCAGCCTGGTTATCTGACAGTTGTCACCTTTGCAGTCACGGTACGTGGGGTAAGTTAAGGACTTTTCCAAGATTTGACAGAATATTACACCTTAATGTACAGCATATTAAGTATACTTAAATTAAAAATAATAATAATCACAGTTTTAGGATGAGTTAGCCGCTTATTGCTATATTACCCAAATGTAATTCATCAAGAGCATAGCACTTGTCAACATTTGTCAACATTACAGTATCAAGAACCACGGTCTGATCTGATTTTGGATTAAGGCCCAAAGTAAATTTCTTTCATTTGGATACTTTCAAAAATCTAGCTCTCTCTTGCTGGTTTCTCCAAAGATACAGATTTCAGTCATTGAGTTGAGTCCCATAAGCAAAATCAACAAACCCTTTATGATAATATATTAATCATAACACAGATAAATAAATCCCTATATCTCAAAATACATTGTTTTAAATTGGACGTTCATATCTGGAGCCAGCTTTTTTTCAAAATGATGTTAAAGCGTTGTGTTAATGTGTAGACGCTGCCGTTCCTGCAGACTTTCTGTCAGAGAGGATATATCAGCAGAAGCTTTCCCGCTAGTTCAGAGGATGTAACATACCAGCGATGCATCATCAGGAGGTTGCGGGGAAACAGGTTGGCCTGCAACTGTCCATTGTCATCTATTAAAAGAAGTGAGTCAAAATATTCTTGTTATAAATCCATTAAAAAGTTCAACACAATATTATGAACAATAAACAGCATTGCATCTCTAAGCATGACTACCTTATCCTGTGCCACAGTATTGTTGATGAGCCACACTGTATTCCTAAGAGGTAGGGTTCTTCATTACCACATAGGCTTTACATTAAAGGGGACATATTATAAAAAAATCCAGTTTGACATTTTGTTGACATATATTTTGGTAACCTGGGTGTCTACGAACCCTCATAATGTAAAATAAACCCATCCATTCCTTTGTTTGTGATCTGCACAAGTCTTTTAGCACATAGAAAAATGCTCTGTTTCAAAATTGCTGTCCTTGTGACATCACAGTGGGATTCTGTTAGCTCCACCCATGGACACGAACCCCCAGCCAAGAGCAAACTTTTGCTCATATCTGCCATAATTAGTTTCGTTAGCAAAGGAATGATGTCTACCGGAGAACTCAGTGGGGGCTCATTGCAATTAAAAGAGGCAGACCAAAACAGAGTGTTCGGTGAGATCTGGTTTATACAGGATCGCATTTTCAGTAAGTTGTGTATGTGCCTGCCTCAACTGGAGCCTTGACAAAATGTAGAATTTTTCCCTTCCACATTGGCTTCATATTTAACCATAACCATGATATGACTGTAATAAATCATAGATTAAATATAATCTTTAAGTGATTGAATATACCGTAAATTCCGGACTATAAACCGCTACTTTTTTCTCACACTTCGAGCACTGCGGCTTCTACTCCGGTGCGGCTAATGCATGGATTTTTTATGGGGGACAATGAGCTTCTGCCGCAAAAACATTTGACTTCGTCACGTCGGATCTTAATATCAGTCATTTTGCGCTTCATGCACGCACCCTCATCATGGAAAACACACGGAGAAATACATATGATGTAGCTTTCAAGTTAAAGGCGATTGACCTGGCTGTCAAAGAAGCTAACAGAGCTGCTGCACGTTAAGATGACACTGACAGCGACAACAGAGACTGAGGAAGTGAGTAATGAAGTCATTCTGAGGCAGTGAATGGATGGACTTTTTCTTGTGAAATATATTACGGTCATCTTTTTCATCAGCCGTGTTACAGACACCGTCGGCTAGGCTTCGTATTGTAACGGTTCATGTTGTAAAGTCAGTAGTTGACGGATTAAGCTGGGCTCTTGTAATATAGCCATCAGTAAGGTCCTTTACCTGCTTTTTGTAAACATAACAATGAGCATGGTCTTGTTACCTGCTCTTTTGTTAATGTTAACAGACAAACAGTAAGGTCCTTTACCTGCTTTTTTAAAGTGTCTTGAGATAACGCCTGTTATGAATTGACGCTATATAAATAAATAAAGATTGATTGATTGATTGATTGATAGTTGATAATGTGTTCATAATTCCGATTATGTGGAGAGTCAGTGAATGCACCAGCGAGAACGTGTTGAGTGGCTGTATGAGAGAACGCTGGGGGAGAGAGTTGGATTGTTACGGCAAGTTATGGTTTTGTTCTCTGCTGTAAACGGCGTGGTCACGGCCGACAGTGACCAGGTTATTAAGTTATTATTTGAACGCTCTCGTCGTCCTTTAACGTCCGTATGGACGCTACAGTATTTGCGGATGTTACCGGTAGCCTACGTCTGTGTAAATAGCTCTTGTTATAGCGTGGACACCTGCGGCTTATAATCAAGTGCGGCTTATATATGTACAAATACATTTATTTACTTATTTTTAGCCGGTGCGGCTTATATCCAGGTGCGCTCAATAGTATGGAATTTACGGTATATCTTTTTAAAGGGTCTCTTTTTAACACATTAGCTCAGATAACATTTTCTATGAAGCCCCTTCCATTGTATTTCATCTAATGTAATGGCCTTGAACCAATTGCCGTACAGTTGAGTCCCTAACGCCTGGGTCCCTATCTGTGCTCACTTTGTTAGGTAGATAATCAAGCCTTGATAGCAGACTTATCACGTGTCACTTACCAAATGCATGAATGCATTCATTTAAAAGAGCATCAAGAGATGCTGCCTTTCCCAATGCTGATGTTCCCATATTCAAGGACAGAGGTCACTTCTGCTCACTGCTCTCAACCAATCAGGGTTTTTCTGGGTAAGACAGAGAGACAGAGCAAGAGAGAGAGAATCATCAGTAAGAGAAAAAAAGTCATTTACAGAACTGGGTCATAAAGGTAGGTGTGGGAATAAATGCATTTTGATTATGAGAAGAATAATGTTCATGTATCAGTTTCAGATTTGAATGTAAAACATGTTTTGCTCTCAAAGCAATGGTCAGTGAGACCTTTCTATTTAAAAAGAAAAAAACAAAAAGAAAAAAAAACACCCTCATCAAAGGTAGCCAGCTACAGGGTGATCAAACCTGAGCTTGTGTCCCATGCAGAATCATTTGTACCAGCAAACCCACGTGGCAACAGAAATTATAGATTGAAGTTCCATCAACTTGTTGTGTTGGAGCTGGAGTGCATTTTTAAGATGAATAAAATATTTTCTCTACGCCACATGTCTGTCTTTGAAGATTAAATGTTCCTTTTCTAGTAGGAAAGCCTTCATTTCACTTTTTCTCATTGCCCAAGGCAATCAGTAGTGATACTTCTAAGCCATAAGTCACTCCAGGGAACAGACTTTATTGTGATGTTGGGTTATGGATGTATACACAGACAGACTGTCTTTTAAGTTTGTTTTCGTGTCACTATGTTTCCTTTAATCCGTTCTACTCAGGCTACGAAGACTGACTCCTTGTGCTGCTCCTTCAAAGATACTACCCCTGTCTACTGCAAGGGGATCCACTACGGCTCATTATGTTATTGACATGAACTTGGTGTGGCAAACATCACTTGCCCACATCTAAGATATTCCTTACGTCAGCTCTATTAATCCTTGTGCCAGTTATTTCATCTGTGTATGTGTGTACTTGTCTGAATGAAAGAAGACCTTGTTTTTTTTTAGTGTAAATGGATAAAATCTCTAATGGGGCAATCCTCAGAATCCTACTGTGTCTGGTGATTTCAGTACAAACATCACCACATTATTCTGGCAATAAAATATTACAGAGAACACTCTGAAGTCTGAAGGATGATTCTTACATTCATTGATGTGAGTGCAGTAACCTAGGATGACCTGGTAGTGTCACTATTTTGAGAGACAGGGTTGTAAAGCATTCAATGATACAATGAGGGTATGGATTAACTGATGAAAACAATACAATCACAGCCCCTCTGTGTGTTATCGGAAATAAACTGAGCATCTTCCAGAAATCACTGCATACCCAGAAACCACAGCACTGCCCGATGTGTAGCTTCAGTAATAGTTGTTTGGCTGACAGTAGCATTCACCTGCTAATGCTATCATAACCACCTGAACTCAGTTACTGTGGTTTGAGTATGCTAAAGCTAGCTCCCATCACCATTGCCTCAATATCAAGCTGATACTTATACCCAAGCTTCAGCTCACACAGACAAACCCGTGTGTGTTGGGGAGAAAGAGAGAGAGCTAGCTGCGAGTGATTAAGACTGATGCGGCTTCTTGGGACAGTTTTTCCTTTAGGCTACACAACCAGACACATTTTTTAGCCAATGTTTGGTGCTCCCTTGAAAATGAGGTGATAAACCTCAAGGGTCTTATCCTAATATAATACATTTCTTTCAGGGGAAATGTTCTTTTTTACAGCTGTTATTAAGACATGCTACATAAACACACCCTGAAATACTCACACATGCACAAACAGAGTCTTCTGGACATGCATGGAGAGGTGTCATAGTGAGAAGTCTGCCCACATCGACATTCCACTTTAACACTCTTTCAAACAATCGCCTCATAGATCAGTTATTATGAAAGGTGCTGAGTCAACATTTCAATTTCTCAATCACAGTAGATACAAATAGTTAAACGTTTTGTGAAACAAACTCTGTCAGAGGTTACTGACAATTTAACTCGCTTCTAGCACAAACACTATGTTCACTGTAATCTTGATAAAAGGTCTTTAGTCCAATTAAGACAGCTGATAAATTACATACATCCACACGTCCCAAACAGCCAGCTCGACATCTGCCTTGAAAACTTGCTGCGTTTTAACATCTCTCCATTTTTCAAAAGCATCTCCAAAGTTTTTCCTAGTTTTACCACATTTCTGGTCATGGCAATTTTTTTTTTAGAAAAAAGCAGATGTTGAGATCAGGTAGAATCAGTTATATCTGAACCAGATTGCTTGCCTGCTTCTATCACTGTAACACCAGTCCTGTTGTTTATGTGTTTACTTGACAAACTGAAAACTGAACTGACAAAAAGTCTGTGTGGTGATGCTTTGGAAAAGAACATTCAGACCATTCAGGACTGGACTTGAAACTGCATCATTGTCAACGAATCCTGCACTTTAGAAATACTTTTCCCTGAACATAATGAAATCATATTTGCATGACCTTTCACAAACTGCTATAAGAATGTCTACATAAGACTGATAGCAAGGAAAACTAGTTTATGTTTGATAAGTGACCGTTTTTTTTTTTTGTCTATTTAAAATGTAATGTTTATGACTGACCTTGCACAGAGCACATGGTCTTCAGAGGAACAGTCAAAGTCAGGGTTGAAGACTTTTTTGATGTATTACCCAGTTTTATGGCATTGCCCAACAGTTATTTGTCATGTGAATTTAAACTACTTCTATATTTGATATTGGACACTGAATCAGACCTAAAAGGGTTTTATCAGAACAAAAACAAAATAAAATAAAGGACTTGTTACAACGAACTATGTAAAATCATTCAAATTAAAACATTATTTCAGCTGAGAACAGAAACATACAAAACAATGGTGCGAACCAAGCAGCAAGTTTTAGCAGCCTAATTTAAGATGCACAACAAGCAGGTCTGAAGCCTTAGATTTAGAGGAGTGAAAAATCCATGACCTTCAGGGGACTTTGTATTCACACAAACACAAAACTTCTAAAATTTCCAGATACATTCAGGTTGAGCTGCATGTATGCAAATGGGTACTTTTTTCACCACCTTACCCAGACACCTTCCTGCCGGTCCCCTTCTAAGTGAGTGGGATGTGTGAATGCATAACATTTGCTGTGACCAGGAAAATTGAGTAATAAGGCTTATATTAGTTACTGGTTAGAAACCAGTGCAACTGCCTGTGTCTGCTAGCCCGTATGTCCTTCTAGCTCCTTTTTTTCATAATGGGGAAATGTTCAATCACATGCAGCATTGATATTCTGTTTAAATTGTATGTCCTAAATATTTAACCTTAGCACCTGAGACACAAACAAAGCCTCAGTTTACAATGGACTCATCCACTATTTCATCTCTACTTACAACCACTGGGGTCTTCAACATGTCTTCAGACATAAAAAAAAAAAAAAGAAGAAGTTGACAACTTGCCTTAGGACTCATAAGCTGCAGTGAGGATGATACATTTCAACTCAGTCCCATTCTGTGAACCATTTATTCTGTTCAGGGTTTCAGGGTCACAACCCAAGAGTGATTCTGGACCAGAATGCACCCACATTCAAAGTCTTTAAGACAGATAAACATATTTACACATCCACATTAACGCCTAAGGGTAACTGACAGTCCAAGCTCTATATGTGTCATGCGTGGGTGAGACATAATGCTGCAGGAGGAAATCAACATGGACTGTGCACTTGCTTAAAGTTAATCCGTAGAGGAAATTATATTTTAAAGTCCACTACAACAGCAGTGGTTTTCTGTTTCTCGATGAATAACAAAACTAGCTCATTGTTCTAGCTTGTCTTTGGAATAATGATAAACTCTTCTTGATTTTATCTCAGCTGTGTATAAGTAGTGTTTTTAGCAATCTCACCCTGCTTTCTTTCTATCAGTCAAATATGTCTCATCAGCATAAATTGTTCTGATTCAAAATATTTCTAACTGGAGCTTTAAAGGTGTTTGAAGTAAGTGTTATTCACATGAAGGTGAGCAACTGACTCATCTGCTCACAATTTGATTTATGCTATGGCTTCAGCCTTAACATGCTGTGATATGACAAGAGGGAATGTGAACAATTTAAGCATATGCAATTAATGCTGCTAACAGTGTGACAGAGGGGCCTTAAAAACACCAAACAGACCATTGGAAGCTTCACAAAGTGTTGTCTTTCACACTGTCTCTGTAGAGTTTACAGAGACAGTGTGTCTCCAGTGTATACGCTATGACGCATCTGTTTTGACCAGAGGCGCTGCTTGTCAATAGGCAAGGCAGGCAACTGATTGGGGCTCCAGGCCAGTTAAGAGGCCCCTAATGGCTGACAAACTTTAAAGGTCCCATATTATGCTTTTTCTGGTTTATATGCTCTTTAGTGTGTTTTCCATTCAAATACATTCATACGCTGCCGATGAAGCAGCAAGAGCAATTTGGGGTTAAGTGTCTTGCTCAGGGACACATTGGATGTTGTTGCAGGACCTGGGGATCAAACCCCTGACCTTCAGATAGGAACATCTCTGAGGCCAAGCCCCCTGTAGGACACCTCCCAAACAGGACCCATCTTATAGCACTCACTCCTAATGCCCTGCTCAGCATCTGTGAATTATGCATCATGAATTATGTCTGTAAAAAAATTTGTTGATGAAGGCAAGTTAAAAGGAATTAAAAGAGGAAAACGATAACTAACTGGTTGGAGTTAGTTGAATGAATTTCTGCCTTGGGGCTCAAAACACCCTTGAATCACAACTGGTGTTGATGCTAGATCAAACAGTAATGAGTTATGTGTCAATTGGAATGGAAACACACAAACACGTATTTATGTTTTCTCCCCTTTCATTGCGCTGCCTGGCTGTGTACGTTACAGTCAGCTGTGCCCCTTAGCATGACTTGTGCTTTCCTGCTTTCACAATGGGTCACTGTGTCTCTATCTCGACTTCACGGATGCGTCATTGTTGGCTTGGCTTTTGCACAGTCGACATGTGGCTATTCCATCTACATACGCTGATGCTCTGATGTGGGTGCTCACTCACAAACTGGATCAAAAGAACAATACAAACACAATAGACTTTTACCTGCGTGCACGCACACACACACACACGCGCACACACACACACACAAATGTGCAAAGTCAGAAAGAGCCAACTGCAATGTAAAGCCATCTGTATTAACACACACACACACACACACACACACACACACACACACACACACACACACACACACACACACACACACACACACACACACACACACACACACACACACACACACACACACACACACACACACACACACACAGCTTCAGTCCAACACTGAGAGCCTTTAAAACAGAACATGAGTCCATATCTTTAGTCCAGGTTGCAAACAAACACCTGGCTTTTGCCAGGCTTTAAATCACACTCTTGCTATCACAGAAACCAGGAATCAAAACTTTAACACATATACACACACCATATTTCCCAAGCAGTCAAATCTTACCCCCTGAAGAGCAGCGTCGCAGCAACCATCCAGGCTAAAGATCAGTCCCTTCCCTGAGATTACTGTAACTGCTGCTGGATGCTACTATTGGCTGTCAAGCAGAGAGACTCCAATGATTGAGAGCACACTTCAGTATGACCACCACCGCTGCCGCCTCCTCCTCCTCCTCCTCCTCTTGTTGGTAAACACAGCAGCCTGAAGCAGCAGCAGTCATGCCATGTGACCTTACACACACACACATCCTCACACACGTCATGTATATTGTAGTTGTGAGAGCTGATTTGACATAATACTTGCTTTAATCTGACTTATCACTCTATAAATCTGTTGAGAGGAAGAATGCAACACATTTATCAAGTTATTTGACTATGAACTTCTTTGAGTGCGAATAAGTGCAGTGTAGTGCAGTGTAGGCACATATTGGAATCAGAAGTGTTCTAGTTTCAGTTTTTAGTTGGTTGGACAAACTTTGGCAACAGAAGTCTTGGTTGCAATACTTTAACCAATATCAACTTATTCATCTAAGTATTTAAATATTTTTTTTGACCAATGTGGCCTTTCCTGGATAGGACAGCTGAACTCAGAAATTGTTGGGATTAGAGAGTCGGGCAGGAAAGGGCCAAGGTCAGATCTGGATCCACGATAGCCGCAACCGTGACTATCGAATTGTACAACCGGGTTGAGCTTCAACCGCAATCTGAGGCCAGTTATGTTTTAGTTTAGTTTTTGTTTTTAATCCCGCAACAGTGCCGAAACGAAGCTTCACCATCAGTGTCCCTGTGTACTTATACTTTGCATCCGCACGTTACCCCCAATGTGTAATGTGACTTCCCATTTTGTAACACATTCCTGAAGCAAAGATTCAAAGTGTGCATGCACATAGACAGCGCTGTTGTGCCTTGCATGGATGCATCCGGTGCATTCTTCATGTCTCAACATGCCCAAAGAGTCATTGCAAGCCAATTGAAATAAGATGGCAGACTTTAAAGGGGCTGATGATAACGCTTCTAAATGTGAGTAATTGGTTCTACTGAGGTTGCTCGGTGACAGAGGAGCGAGGCTCCAAAAGGTAGAGCAGGAACACCTGCTTACGCAAACAGCAAATCCTCTTTTGTCCAATCTGCCTCATATCAGTTCAGTCTGAGGAGGCTGAGTCCTCCTCAGTCTTTGATATGTGAAAGCCATCGTGTGTACAAGGACTTTGTACTGTAGATCTATTCAATACACAATTGGACACAGGGACAAGACATCAGAGCATTGCCAACGGTAGTTGTCATATCTCACAGTAGATATTTATTATTGAAGCTTTTTTCTGTCTCTTTTTCTGTAGGATTTGAATCCTGTAGGCTCCCTTTTCAGTCAAAAAACTGGAAACAATAAAAGTTTATGTAATTAAAAGGTTTTTTTTTGTTCATTTCAAGCTTTGATAAGTAACTCCTGAAATAATTTCAGTCAAGCAGACACTAAACAGGAAGTACATTAGAAATCAATATGATGTCCAGAGCAGAGGGACAAGTTGGAGTCATGTGGAGTCTAGTGCTGCAGACAGATGTTACATCGACCTTGGGTTCAGACAGCTGGTAAAACAGCTTAAACAGATGGCTAGTGTGTGTGTGTGTGTGTGTGTGTGTGTGTGTGTGTGTGCATTAGTGATTTTCAGGTTCATCAGCGTGTGCATTACCTCAGCCTTGTTTGTCTGATGAATCCCAGCTGCTGTACTTCATTGGCTTCTAACACGATGTAATTGAAGAAATGATGCACATTGTTTGGGCTGACATAGTTTCAACTTCTTTCCCATATTTTTTTCGATATTTATATGCTTTGGGTTTTTCATGGCTGTGCTGCTGTAAGAATTATCTGCTTTATATTTTTTGGACACGTTAAACCTGTTTATACGGTATATTCAGCTTTAATTAGCAGTATAGAATTCTTTGGGTTTGCTCATTCAACTTCTAAGCATTATAAGGTTACTGGCTAGTGTACCTGTCAGTCATTTTTATTTTATATAGCTTAAAATGATCATGGTATCACAATATCTATGTCATTGTGTCTTTTTGACCTTTTGAAAAGGCCCAAGTCCTCCCCATCACAGTCCAGATATTTTACATGCTGTGACATCGTACATAAGCGACGTAGTCTTTTATCGTGTTAACGTTTTGTAATCTCTTTTAGCAGTTGCTTTTAAGATGTAATAAAGTTGCAAATAATCACTCTTAAAAATAATATGTGCTTTATTGAGAGTACAGGTCCTTCTAAGATCCTTTAGCATTTCTACAATCGGTAGCGTTAGGACACTATTGTAACGATAGAGCACAAAGCTTAGTTTTATTCATCAGTAATAAAAAAAATTACAAAAAATATATATATATATATATATACGTCTTTTAAACATAACTCAAAGGAGACAGATATATGCACCCAGTTAATAAAGAAAAGCCTGTGCCTCATAGTTTTCTCCAGCACCTTTGGATTACCCAAAGGTTTGAATCTAGTCCACACTCATTTATGTGCCACATCTGCCTCTTCATCTTACATCATTATATTACATATAATGAAATAAGAAAAACAATAGTGGAACTGAGATGGCAGAATAGAGGTCTGCCTCACACTTTCAAAAGGCTCTTTTTTTCCTACCCCTTGAAAAATCGGACATTATTCAATTCATCCATCCATTCTCTGTACCACTTTTTCTGTTAAAGGCTCCAGGGATGGACTTGATCTGAGCTTGAAGCTGGCAGGGTTTCCTGCAGAAAATTCGCCAGTTGAGGAGGTAGCTAGCTCTTCAGTTTTATTTAGGGAAAGTGCTTTTTAAAAACCAATTCAACAGAAAGTGATATAAAAATGTGCATCACTTCAATAACAGAAGTCACCTGTTCGAAGAGCCAATTAAGAAACTAACATGTTTACAGCCTGGTAGAAAAAAAGGTCTGGTATTGTATGAATAGCTGATTATTATTTATTAATTTTTTTTATCTGAACACGCTGAACAGAGGGTCCTTTTTTGAAAAGTTCGTTAGCATTTTACAATATGTCAACCTTCTCTGAGGGACTTCAGAAACCAATGGGTGATGTCAATGAAACTAAGTTCATGTTTATATACACTAAGTCTATGGCACAAAGGCGAAATGAATTAAGTAAAATTGAACAAAAAAAAATCTATTTTTGCAACCTATACTTTTTTACATGACTCTTACTAAACCAGGAAATGCTTTGACACAGAACTGTATTGCTCTAGGAAGAGTTGGTGAAGACAGCAGTAAAAGAAGTAAAAGGCAAACAGTCAAGATAATGAACACAGCCATCCATAGCTTTTTTTTTCAGTCTTATAAACAAAAACAGGGCATTTGGAATAATATAATATTATAAATGGATTAGATCTTTCAGTTTAATTATTGAATCCTTCACAGCGTTAAAACTCTACCTTGTCTATAAAGATCTTCACAAGACAAATTGCACAGCTTTTGTCGGTGAAGCTGTAAAGATATTCATATAGTTTTACATAAGATGAAAGGGATCTTGAACTCCGCCTCAGCTCAAAAGCCAGGACTGTGTGGGGGGTGCCGGTGGCCTCGTGGCTGTTGCGTGTGCTCCATGTGCAGAGGTCATGGTCCTCTAGGCAGGCAGCCCTGGTTCAAGTCCGACCTAGGCCCATTTCCTGCTTGTAATTCCCCACTCTCTCGCTCATAAAAAGCCCAAAATAAACCTTAAAAAAAGCCCGGACTGTATGACCAAATGGACCCACAGTACATGACCAAACTAGCTCCCCAAAAGTATTTGTTTAAAATGACTGCTGTGCTGGCTTTCTTTAAAGTGCCGTCTCAAGGCTGTGAAGAGCTAGAGAGAGACAGCTATTATCCAGCACCAAACATCCACAGGCAAAGAGCGAACACGTAACCTAACACTTATCTTTAACGTGTGGGAAGAAGCAAGAGCATTCAGAGAATCATGAAAAAAGCATGTAAGACAACCCTGCTCATCACCAAAGCACCACAGTGCTGATCTAAATACAACATTTTATACAAGAAGATTTGTGTTTTCAGTCTCTTGGAAAAAAACTGCATTCATGAACATCTACTGTGCCAGCTTATTTGAAACATTAGATGGCCAGTTTGTCCAGATCACAGTGTCTTTCACACTGAACTGTAAGTATTTTCATTTACCTTCAAAAATGTTTTTTTTATTTTTTGGACATGTGTATAGTGAGAGAGAAAAGTGTGTGGAATTCTCTCCCTTCTAACTAGTGAAGGTTATTTCTCATTTAGTAATTATTATTATTGTGACTGCAGGTTGCACAATCTGCACACATGATGATTGGAACCATGACTAAATGGAGTTGTTTAATAAATGAATTGGGCCAGAGTCAGATTACCATCAGTATATTTTGTGCTGTTGCTGATGTGACAAGCAATGAAATAATTATGCAAATGAGGTTTTGCAAGGGTCAATTGAGCCACAGCTCTTTATGAATGCATGCATCTTGTGCAGTTAATGTTGAAAACAGAGACGTGTAAAGAGAAAGCTGTCAGGCACAGAGGTTAACAAAGCTTGTCTAAATAAAAATAAAAACATTTTAACCCACATGAAAAGTGTTTCCTTCCAAGCATTTTGATGAATGACGTATCTGAGCATGAAAAGCCACCACAGCGACGCTCAATAGCGACTTCAGCTGCTCACCTGTTTATGAATCTGGTTTTGGTTGTGTCTAATAAGTGGGAAAACAAAAATTCAAAGGTTGCAGAGGCTTTATATTAGGTCCAGTGTAGGAGGAGACATTTAAAAAAAAAAATTCAGGGTCGTCTTGATGAGTAACTAAAACATTAATAGCTAGGGTGGAAGGCATTTACAAAATGTGATCTCCTCAGAGGACATAAAGAAAGAGTGTCGTGCATTAAATAAAGAAGGCTCTATCTGGCAACCAGCCGTTAAAACGTGTTGTCTGTTAACGAGACCAAATTTCAAGACACCGTCCGTATAGTATCAAGTAGTAGAATAGTATCAACTTTTAAAATCCTCACGTTTTTGTTCAGGTGGGCCCTCCTTACGTGTGCCACACACACACACACACACACACACACACACACACACACACACACCTGCTCTAATCATCAACCTATCAATAACTGATTCATGCTAATAAATGTCCACGTAAATTGACGACACAAAGAGTGACTTTTTGATTCTTATTTCCTTTCACTTTTACGATCACTCCCTTCATAAAAAACTTGCTATAAACACGCGTGTTGTTTGTCAATGACAAACACGTTGATTCGACCTCAGTCTTGCCAAGACGACACAACAAAGGCTAACCCTCAGAATAGCAGTTATAGTCCTGTATTAACTTTGTTTATAGATCATACTACAAAGAATTTACAATGCTACTCAATGTACATATATATATTTAAATTTACATATTTAACCTTTTAAAGACAGTGTTTTTGTATGTTGTAGAATCATGAATATGAATATAAAGATGTAGTTTTTAAGTGTCCATTTCCATTATTTTGTCGCTCACTGTGCTTAAATGTATTGTCTTTAATGACAACAGCTGTAATATCATGACATTTCTCCTGACACAGTGAAAGCATTGATTTTGATAAACATGTCTTCACATATATCAACATACATATCTCAGATGGTGAACGAACACATGAATACAAAATGCAACCTTGTTTCAGTATTACTGACATGAAGACATGATTGTTTCTCGCTGTCACAACACACACAAACAGTAAAAGGTCCATTTCTCAGGATGAACTATTGCTTCAAATAATAATAATTGCTAATAATGAGCAATAAAGAAATGCTCAAAAAAGCCACATGTAGCAAATGTTTGACAACTTACAAACTATTCATTTAAAATTTTACTCTCGTTTTTTCTCCTCATCTGAGAAATTGTTTTAAAACTGAAGGTAAACCAGCTGTCCATGGCAAAATATAGGATATCAAAAACAGTTACTAAAATATTGCAAACAGTAGTTTGAATGACTCTGCAACAGTAATACAGAACTTTTCTTCCTGTTAGTTAAACGACCATAACTCCATGTGAAAATCTGACACAGAGTCCTAACAAGAAAAAAATCTGCCTCCACACATTATTCTCCATCCAGAGCAGAATGAAAGAACCATTTAAAAACATGAAGAATGACATTGCAGCTTGGTTGAACACACATCTTACCTCAAGACTTTCAATCATCCAAGATGTACCAGCAGACCTCAAGGATCCAATGTTCAAGCATGTTCATTTATAGATCTGCTTTTTGTCCATTCAAATCCACATTAAACGTATCCACACAGTCGCTGTATCCACACGGCTGCTTCTACACCCAGCATATCTGTCCTGCTGTCAGAGCGGGATCATAGTGTCTCCTTACTTCTCAGTCAGATGGCCCTCGGTCATCCTAAAGCCCTTTGTCTATCTGAGCCATTAAACACAACTGCTGTGTACTCTGCCTGCGCAGCTCCCTGTGTTGTTTGTCTATATGGCCACTAGACTTCCTTCAATTCTTTCCCAACTTAGTTTTCCTGCCTGTGTTGCTTGGTTTTCCTGGACTGAGCCAAATATAGGGACCACACAAGGTAAGGTGGAAAAGAGCAGAGCAGGAAATGGATCACAATATGCTTGTGCGCACGTTTGTGTTTGTTTTCTGTGTGTCTTCCTGTCTCAAAATCCCGCCAACATTCATGATAACGCTGTCCAGTAAATGCACTGCCAAATGTGTCAGTGCAAATCAAGCGACAGAGTTTCTGTTGTAACTTTTTTTCAACATTTTGAGATTTAGACTCTTCATAGTCGATTAACAGGGTGGAGTTGGTGTGCGTGTTGTGTGTGCCTACATTGTTGCTCTATACTTGTGTGAGAGGGTCAGCCCATCCCATATTCCACTCTAATGACGTTGTCCACATTGTTTTGTCTCTCTGGGCTTCTAAAAATGTCTGCCTCAACAAAAACACTGACTGCACATCCTGCTGCCTGGCTGGACAAAAAGAATTGATCTCCAGCTTTTGTCTCACACACATTTTCTCACTGTAGTTGCCTGTATGACTACTACAATGAGGACAAAGGCATTTCTGAGGGTTAATGTCTGTAAACGAATAACAGATCCAACTATGGAACTTCACTTACATGCACATATTCAATTGAAATAATTACCTCTTGTTATCACTTCCTTATAAACTGATCTTACAGAAGACTATTTTTTCAACCATGCATTACATGGTGGCATGCAAGTTGTGAAAATCACGTGTTGATAAGGTCAGTGAGTGGGGTTGGGGTTAGGGCCTTTGTTGGCACATGGAGTTAGAAAGTCTAATGACTGTAAAACACATGAAGTTCACTTACTACAATAAGTGCATGGTTACTGTAGTAAACAGTAAAAAATCTGCTTAGCATCTGATCCGCTGCTCAGAGAATGCTAGTATATGTAGCTGACGCTACATTAAAAAAAAAAAAAAAAAAAAAATTCAAGTAGGCTACCATCTGTCTACGCTGCTAGCAGACACTCATTGTCATTTTACTGCATAGCAATCCAACTTAGTATTGAGTGCAGCAGGAATGTGCAGGCTGGATGTGTACAGTCAACAGCAAGTGGCTACGTTTTGTTGTGTTTCACATCAGAGCATAACAGGCAAGAAATCTGATTGAGAAGGTCACTATGATATCATTAGCAGCTTGTCAGCAGCAGCAGCAGCAGCTGCAGCCCTAGGTCAGTGTCGGCACTGTCTGTGATCAGCTGCAGAGCGACTGCATTACTGGTGTGTTTGGCAGCACAAACATTTAAAGACACAATTATAGCCATTTGCACAATGTGATTTCACAACATTGCCTCAACAGAGTTCTGCTGTCATTACACTTTTGTAGTTACACATTGCATCCTTAAGGGTGTAATATGAGTATACGTGTGTGTGATTTCACATTGCACTATTGCGTTGCAGAAGCACAAGAGGCACAGCATGTGAACACACAGGGGCCTCACATAGCCTACACACATTCTGAAGCGTGCACACACACTCAGAGCTGCTCTGCCCGGCCGGCTCTGACGTGTCCACATATTGCTTCTGTTAAAAATGAACTCAATTGAAGTATAAGTTGGTGACAGATAAAATTGATGATGGGATCAGGTCAAGTGGATAAAAACATGTAACATTTAGGTCGTTTGAGTTGTTTCATTGTTCTATTGATGAATGTAAATCCCACCTTGTCCTATTTTTATTCCCTGTTTTTGGTCACTGTCAAAAAAGATGTAGGGGTCTTTACCCGCTCAGCTTTTTAATCAGACACTAAATACCTTCTGTTCTTTCATATGACTACATGTGGTGCAACCTCAGCCCCCAGTGTCCCCAGAATTTACTCTTTGGGATTATTCAGCCTGGTACAAGACATCTGCATTTCTGACAGGGAAATACAACCACACACACCTACACATGTTGTAAATCATAGCTGACCATGTTTGAGTTCTTGCAGATTAAAGTGGATATAAAGTGAAGGAGGCACTTACCTTCCTGCCAGCTGACCTCTTCTGTGCAGATCATGATACTATGAAAACCCATCAGGAAATTCCCTGTCTGTCAAAAAACCTTGTTGAAATTCTGCAAGTTGACTCAATCATAACTCTCTCCCAAATGCTCCGTCCCCCTTTTCACTCACACTGTCTATTAATAGATTCAGCGTTTACTGGAAACAAAGGTTGGTGTGCAGGACAGCTCCGCAAATATCACTGGGTAGACTTGATACAGATAAAGCCAGAGGGGAGGAGCAGCCTCAGAGAGAAGGACAGAATCTAATCCAGATGGACAATAAGTGTGTGCTTCTGCCCCCAGTTTCTATGTGAAATGTAGGTCAATTACAGTAACGAGTACGGGTGACTGAGAACTGGAAGAGTCTTTTCAACAAAATGATAAAAAAAAGAAAAATCTCCAATAGTCATTATAATTACTTGGTGTGGTTTGTCATCACCCTGCTGGAGGGAGTGTGGAGCGGTTTTTCATGTTTTTTGGTCTTGCCCACGAATGGGACAGTTAATGTATACAATATAAACTGGACACAATATTTGATTTCACCCTCACCTCTTCATAGTTTGGTGAAATTCTTGAAGGTCTTCGTAAAAAGGACACAACCTTCTTGAAATGATTAATAGTTGTGAGAAAAAAAAGCTAATTACTAATTACTGGCTTCAAAAGATTCTCCCACCATGAAACTCATCCTTAACATTATAAACTCGACCCACCACATGGAGAAAATCACTTTCATGCTGCAGCTTCAGAAGAAGGAAGATGAATACTGGAACGGATGGAATTGCTGCAAACCAAGACTCTTAATGTCTATATCTGAAAGTCTGAATGTATCTTTATACTAAAGATACTTAGTACTGTACCTATTTATTCTGTTTGCATCGTGAGAACTTTTGCTTTGTGTTGATTTTGGTGGCCTGTGTGGACAAAGCAGTATCAAAGCAAAATGTATCACTTATCAATATTCTTTACTGGGAATATGGGAAAAATAGGGGTGGAAAGGCAATTTCTGCCGAGAGCTGACGCCTACCCTGCGGCAGCTGTTTCAGTGAGTAAATATAGCTTTATAAGAATAAACAATCTTTATACTGATTGTCTTGTTTGCTGTTGAAGCTCATAAAATACCATCATTATTAAATTCTGTTAAATAACCAGTAAGTAATGCCTCACAGTAGATTTAAATACATGTCTGTTTGGTTAGTATCTCTGATTTAATGAGATAAAAAAAGATGATTGAGCCTATTGGCCACTGGTCAAACCTGAAGCATTTGAAAAGTTCTTTGATGTGGAAAACTGGATATTGAGCCTTTTAGAGTTACAGCTGCTTTCTTTTTTTTTTCCCAACTTGAAGATAACACTTGTTGCATTGCAGCTGAATAATCAAGGCGGTTCACATTCCCGGGAAAAATTAAAAGCAGTTAAGAAAGAGCAGGCATTCTCTGCTAAGTTGGAAGTAAATGATTAATATGATTAAATGGACGAGGATGCTGGCTGATTATTCATGGCTGCTTTTTTAGGTTAAGGACAGTGAAAGATACAGAAGAAGAGCACTTTAACGGTTACTGCTGCATACAAATACTTTTGTATTTTTATTTTATTTGAAATAAACCACATCTTGGCAGACATATGGCCCAAAAATATAGATTTAGAAACATGAATAAATAATTTACATTGTAGTCACGCCATAGAGATGCTGAGAAATACTACAAAAATTCACCTATATTACCATGGATCAGTGATTCCCAAACGTTTTTCTGCCAGGCCTCTTTCAGTTTTAGTTTTAGGTGTTTGAAACAGGGACAATAGAAAGTATCATTAGTCTCAGAAGAGAAAAGATGATTTGTATTAATTTAGCTAACTAGTTAATTTTTTGTTGCCCCTGAGCAGATGATGGTAAAAGTTCAACTCAACCAGACATCTATACACACATGCACATACACACATACCACAAGAGCAAAGCACAGCGAACAATATACAGATATTAAAACATCAAAATCATTACTTAAAACTTTCAGTCATAACAATAATTCAGTTTCACTAAATAACTTTCTTCACATTATTTTCTTACTTTATTGACTACTCCAAATAAAACTCTCTCAGGCAGCAAACTCAAGTTTGACTCAGTATTAGAGATGTAACTCACTATTGATGGAAGCTTTTGGTCAAACAAGTCGGTCTGTGACCTTTGTGATAACAATAATGGTAATTTTTTCAAGTGAGGGAAAACATGGTTAATAAATAGTGTTTCCAAGTGCATCTGTTTTCAGACACAAAAAATAATAATACAAAAGCCAGCCAGCGTAAATATCACAATCTGTGGTTTATTACCAAGGGGTTTAATGTACACTGTAATATGAATTCATAGAAAAAAGCTATTTATTCATGTACAAATTACAAATACATCAGCTGTTTTCTCCACTCTTCTGTTTAAATGTACACAAGTCTCTTCTCTCCTATCGCTGTCCCATAGCAGCTTTGCAACCTGGCAAGACTTTGCAGTAAAATGCAGATAATAGAAGTACGAAAAATAAAAATTCATTTCAGTCACCTTAACACATGAAGTCGGAAGAAGCAAAGGAAATACCAGAACAAAAAAATGTCTTACAGTTCTTTCAATGAAACATGGACCTAAGCAACTTCTGATTTATGAGAAAACAAGTAGTGTATGATTGCATTTTACAATAAAAAACATCAACACATAATCTCACATGAAAGCTTATTCCAAACACTTTATATTAACAACTTTCTTTCATACATCAGTATCTGTATGTAAATGACTTTGAGAAGCTGTGGTGTAGAAAAAATAAAGTCCCTCGAATTAGAAGGAGGGACGGCGATGGAGGAAGAGAGGGAGCAGACAGCCGGCCTCTTCACAGAATTAAATATCCACAATCAGTCTGACTGGGTAGAAAATAACAACTGGATCACCCAGCACAAGTCCATAGGGTTTGTCGATACGTTAAATGAGCTAAACTTCCTCTTATGACACACACAAAAAAACTCCACTTAAAAACAAAATAAGAAACAAACTTTAAAAAGCAGACAGACAAAACATATATTTTATACAATTCTGTGTTTCTATCCACCACATTGGCACCACATAGTAGATTAAGTTGAATCTTCATCTCAAGTAAATTACCGCTTGTTTCATTTAGTGTGTATCTTCTACAGTGCAGGATATATGGGCTTTGATTAAGTAAGTGTCTGTTTGTCTGTGTGTGCGTGTGTGCTTGTATTTCTGTACTTTTAAGGACAAAGTGTTTTTTTCCCTCAGGGATAAAAAGTAGAGAGCTCTGCCTTAAGAAGTTCTAGTTTCTTTATACCTGTTTGAGGCTGTCATTTAAAACGTACTATTACGATGAGGATGATGTCAAAGCCCTTGGACAACTGCTTAAATCTGACATTTTTTTAAAAAAAAGACTGAAATATAAAAAGACAGAATTAGACATGATTTTAACTGACTGATCAGGCATTCACTTAACCTTAGACATCTAAGGTTGATAGGAAGCAATATGCTGGTTCCCATCCCGGAGCGATACAAATAGGAGGGGGCACTAAGTAGAAAGGTTAGAGAAGCTCCAAGCATTACAAATATATCAACCCTCTTCTTAATACAAGAGGTTGGTCAGAGGCCCGATACTTTCAGTGTTGCTTCTGGATACTGTCAATCATTTACATATTTTCTTCCAATTAATCACAGAATATTAAAACTTGACTATCTACTTTTCTTTTGCATGTCTGAAATTTCATTATTTTGCTTTTTAAAACAGTTTTTGCTATGCTTTTATTTTTGTTGCTGAACAGTAAGGGCTTATGATACTGTACTTCCTGTGTGTATTTAATATGTGTCCATCAAAGCAGTTGTGTGTAACTGTCCTCTTGACGTGACTGTGATGTCACAAACCCAGTTTGAACAAGGGGGGCGAGGGACCGAGCATTTCGTGCGGCCATTTCTACTGCTAACAGGAGGAGGTAGGAGAAGCCGCGTTTCTGTGGACTTTGAATTTTTGCAAATAAATGTGCCAAAACACATGAAAAACACATTAAAGAGCATATGAAAGCAGAAAAGGAAAAATATGGGACCTTTAACATTTGCACACAAAACTGAAGCTGAAGGCAATCACTGATTGTTATATTTCATAGTAGAAGGCAACTGACCAAACTGCTGTATGTGTGGATGTAAAGGGTTCTGTTTTCATATTTTTACAGCTGTGGGCCGACATGAATTGGTCAGCACGCTTTGGTCCCAAAATATAACTTTTAAACATCTCTTAATTTCAGTGGATTACAATGATAAGCAATGTGATTTTTTACCAGATGGGGAATTGTTACATCTTTGGTGATTACTTAACCACTTTCAGATTGACATCTGTGGTTTGCCTTCAAATGTGTTTTGATGCATTCTTGTCTTGATGAATCATCTCAATAGTTGTATATTGCCAATATCAGGAACAGTTTCGTCTTTCTCCAATCTTTGGCTCATCAGCCGTCAGTCCATCAACTCTAGCTGTCATGTATGATTAGAGCTATTTGGCAAATGCTTACTCAGAAAAAGGATTTCATTCCTTGCTAAAAAAACAAAACAAAAACCCTCGCCTTTTTAGTCACATTTTCCTTACATGATTTGGCTCAATGTCCGGTAAGAGTCCGGTAACAAGCTCTTACTCTACATCCATTCTGCATTATCATCGCTTATTTAAGTTAAGGAAAATTATAGGAAAATACTTATTTCAATTTTTTTTTCGAGAGCAAAATAGCTATTTGGTGACAACCATATCTCAACAGTTGAGTCTTGCTTCCAGTATTTCAGCTAAACTAGGCAAATCACTTCCTGGTTCTTGTTCTTTTCAGAGCACAGACATGAGATCTTCCATCAAACTCTTGGGAAAAATACAGCTTGGCCAATCCCAAAATTGGAACTATTAAAGAAAGAACAAGTTACAATATCTTGATGTTCCCCCCTTAATAAGTCATGTGAAGATATAATATTTAGACAGGCTTTATTTTAAGTCACTTAATAGAATATAAAGGAACTGTAAAAGTAGGTTGTATATTTTGTAGTCAAATCAGAGTAAGGACTATGTTAGTTCAGAGGAAAGATTTTGGCATATGAGTAGCTATAGATTTTATGCAAAGGTACCCTCCCTTATATTATATGATCACCCCCAAAATCTCAAACTTTTCTCTCGATTACCTCTGATGATCACTTGTGCAGTGATTTAGGATTTGGCTGATCTAATGAAAACAGGGAGTTCAACATTAAGTGTTGTGAATTTGGCAGTGACTGAATTTGATCCATGGACGTCCTCACAAGTAAAGTAATACAAGCTTGTGCGTGTTGTTTTAGTGTCTCTTGTCGCCCCCTAGTGTTCGTCCTTTCTCACTGTGTGTGTGTTGATGCTGGCCGTCTAGCTGCCTCCACGCAGTAGTTAGGTTTGTCAGAGGGAATGAAGCCCGACAGACACACACACTGATAGGAGCCCACTGTGTTAATGCACTTTGCATTTTTACACAGAGACATCCGATTGTTAAGTTCTGAACACTCGTTCACATCTGTGGACAGAAATGAATGGCATTGAAAATACAATTCATATTGATTTATTGTTTTTTTTCTGCTTTGTTGTCATTGTGTGTAACTGTCCTCTTACCAATGCAGGCCATGCGGGACAGGTCCAATGTGTATCCATCAAAGCAGTCGCAGGTGTAACCCTCCTGAACTCGAACACACCGACCATTCTCACAGCCGTTCAGTATACCACATTCCTCTGCTTGCAAACCCTCAAATCCCCTGTATGGACCTGTGGCACACAAAAGAAAACACCATTTGTAATAATAAACCATTGGGTAACATAATACATTTTATATGCAAGGTCATTTGGTACATTCCCTTTCCGTCAAGATTCTGTTTTTATAAATTTGTTTGAAGACTGGTGAAAGTGTAAATTTGTTTTTCACATCTTGTACATTTGTCTTTGGTAAAAATAGGTTTTTGGGTTTTGTAATTTTGTTACATAAAATCAGTTCAATTCCATTCAAAAAACGTTATTTGTTCGTGCAAACACTGAACCCAGGACCTGTTAGCAGCTAGTTTAAATTTAAAAGACAAAAAAAGGTTTCTTGGAGCCGATATCATCAGTTGACTCCTCGTCAACACTGAACTAATTATATCGACTAATTACATCGACCAAGCATTGTGGACACTGTAGTTTAAAGACTTATTAATATAAGTTCCTGAATGAAATGAAGACTCACAATAATATGAAGACCTAAACCCATGATTATTAACCTCTTGTCAACTTTTTTTTTTTAATTGACTCAAACTTGTTTCTCTCAATATTCAATGATTTTAAATCTCTCCACCCCACCTCAAAACATACATACCGGTAATTACTTTAAGTACACTGTTCAAAAACATCATTTATGCTTTTATACTTCTGGCATCAGGAACATTTGTTTTCCTCTGAGTTTAGGATTCATATTCTAACTTGTTAGTTTTATTGTCACAAGGTGGCAGCATTGCATTAATGCCGTGATTTGAAGACTAGAGCCAAAGTCTCCAGTGAAGCTGAAGTTGAACATTTATTGGCTGAACTTCTCGATGTTTGTACAATTAACAAGAAGGAAAAAAAAAAATACAAGCTGACTACAATAAAACCTTTTTCCCTCAACTGCTTCCATATCATTGAAGGTAAAAAAAAACTCTAGGGAGGAGGGGGGCGGTGTGAGACAGCTTTCTTTATGAGTTGAATGTGTGCTGCAGTACCCATTTTAAACACTGGGTGTCAGTGTTACATGTGGCTCCTTTAAAATTTATTTTGATGTTTATCTCCTGGCATCTTTAAATCATTTTGGCTTCCATTGTAAAAACTTTAAAGTTAAATATAAAACAGTACTGTGTTTATTGTTATTTTTATGATCATATAAAGGGTGTTTGAAATAGAAATACTCACGCTCCTCGCTCTCATAAAAAGGAAGGGAGGCCTGCTGCTCAGATGATGGTAAATGGTCTGGGTTCACTTCATATTCATGGACCGGCCCAGCAACAAGGGCATCCCGACCGTATGGCCGCCGCCCTTCACCCAGAGGAAGGTTACACATGGACGCGTAGTCCTCTGTGAAGGAAAAAGACAGAGACAGAAGGCATAAATCACTAGATACAAAACATCTCAGCGATAAAATGCTGTACTGATAATAATATTAGAGATAAGGGAGGACGGAAGGGAAGAAGGAGATGATGAAGAAGGAAACAGGCAAAATGGGAAAAAAAAACTTGAAGAAAGAGAAGAAGAAGAAGAAGAAGAAGAACAGATGAAAAAAGAGGAACGCAGCAAGGAAGGGAAGAAGAGAAACTAGGATGAAAAAAAGAATCAGAAAAGGAAAAGATGAGAAAGAAAAGCACAAAACAGAAATACAATAAAAAAGTGCAATGGAAGGATGGAAAAATTTAAAAAAATAAGTAGAGGGAGAAAGAGAGACAGAAGAAGAAAACAGAAATAGAGATAAAGTAAAGTTTAAAATGATGAGGGAGAGAGAGAATAAGGAAGATAACAATTGGCACTGTAGAGCTTAAAAATTTGCAACCATGAGCAATGGTATTGCTAAACCACATCGAGGAAAAAGATCATTTAAGGAGTAATAAATTTAGACAAATAAAAGACAACATCTTTTATCTTTGACATTTGGGAAATGTTTTTGTCTCTGAGGAATGAACTTCATTTACTATCAAAACTTCACTTCAGATGTTTCTCTCTGTAACACATCTTCCTGGTGTTACAGAGGTTCCTTAGTGCTCATCAACAGAATGTGTGGCCCATGAGCATGATGCTCGATCTGAGGCCGCCCTAACACTAGCCTGAGAGAGGCGTGCGTTGTGCGGTTGTGTAGTGTACCAGTGTTTCTGGGCGGACACAGGGCACACTCCATGCCCCAGGCCTCTCCGTAAAGACAGCAGCACTCAGTGTATGTGGTCTTCCTGTTGGGACCCAGCGGCCGTGTGCACGTCATGGTTTCTCTCGCTGTCTGCCAGCAGATACCCATGTAGTCTTCCTGCTCTGACTCGTGTTGCTCTGCAAAGACAATCACACACACACACACACACACACACACACACACACACACACACACACACACACACACACACACACACACACACACACACACACACACACACACACACACACACACACACACACACACACACAATCACTATTTGAAGGGCTATTGTAAATGTAAAAATGTCTTCCACTAATCTTACAATTGGGAGTCTGATCCCCACCTCCTCCTGTCCACATGTCAATGTGTCCTCTGGAAGGTCTTAATGGTCAACTTTGGCCTCACTGTAACCATCTGTTTTATTTGTTTCATTTTTAAAGCTAGTGTTAATTATTATTGGACAAGATGAGTTAAGCTGGAGAAAAATGAAGGGCTGAGCTGAGTTATCATAAAATGGTAACACAAGGTTGGTTATTACATCAGTAATCTATAGATACAGCGTTAGCAGCTCAGTCTGTAGGGACATGGGTTGGAAATTGGAAGGTTGCTGGTTCAAGTCCCAGTGTGGCCCAAGCCCTTAAATCCTGACAACCTCTGAGATGCCCTCGAGTGAAGGCAACTCCCTCCTGGTAGAATCACACACAACACAATCACACTCTTTTTCCCAACCGGTGGAGTCGCCCCCTGCTGGTTATCAAAAAGGCAACTCTGCCCTGACTTCACTTTTTAGACTGGTAGGCTAGAGCCCGCTATACTTTATACAGTCAATGGCTCAAGCTGTCTGCATGGGATTAAGAAAAAGTGTGTCTTACCTGCCACCTCAGGGACGAAGACACAGTGGTTAGAGTTTGGGTCCAGCACCATGGGATGTGTACAGAAACACATAAAAGAGCCCTCTGTGTTCAAACACTGTCCACCAACGCACACTGACTCATCCAGACATTCATCGATATCTGCAGAAAAAAGAACAGCAAACATCAGAGAACTTTCCTTATATCAACCCGCTTAATTGACCAACCATGTCTGCACACACATACCAATTATAAACAAGAAACTTTAAATACTGCTTCAGGCAGCTGAAAACAAAAAAAACACATGATTGCCAAATACTCTAACGTTGTCATTCTCATGAAGGTCTGCTCGGTTGGTCCGCTTGTCCTAGAATTGGCTGTAGCACACCATGAAATATGAATCTGTAAACACTTCTTCTAAAAGAAAAGATTGAGTCAGCTCCTCATTCACTTCTGATCTACATTTTCATGCTGGGTTACATTTTATCCAAAAAAAAAAGCAAGATTCTATCATTCTGCCGTTTCAAGCTTTGGAGGCATCTATCAAACACGAATGCATTCGTTCACTTTCTTCATCTCTTCTCATTGATTTGCACAGATAAAGATCAGAAGCCTCAGGACAGTTCTGGGCTCTTCTCTGACCCCGTCAGGCCAGACAGAAATGGGCTGAATGGAAAAGAAATGGGCCGGGAGCCAACTGTCCACTGGGCTTGTATAGCTTGTATGATTAGTATATATAGGAATGTATAGCCTCTGTACATAAGGCGTGCAGTCTTAATTAGTGACAGAGAATGTCTTCAACAAACTCTAACTTTAAATTTAAGTGGTGAAAATAGAAATCAAAATTCATATCTTAGTTTTATTCGTGAGCATCCACATGTGCATTCTAGCTCGTTCAGGTTATCGTGCTGTGTACATCCTGACCTTTGCACTCTAGTTTGGCAGGGTCGTAGTCCTGGCCTGTCTTGCAGTAACACTCGTAGCTGCCCACAGTATCCAGACAGAAGCCTCCTTTACACACCTCCTGGCCAAACAGCGTGCATTCATCTGCATCTGTAAAAAGAAGCGGAAGAAGGCAAAACATGTTAAAAAGAGGTAAAGGAAGTATGAAAGGCACATGTTGAGTAACTGTGACATTAACATAGATTAGATTAATATAGATTAAGAGAGAATAAAAAAAAGATGGCCAGAAAGAAACAGTATTAATATCACAGTTAATTTTGTAAATCACTTATTTTGTTCTTTCGTAGGATTTATTGAGGGCAGAATGTAGAAAATAATGATACTGTTACTTTTTTTCGCTGAGTGCATAAGCATCAATATTGAAAAAGGTTCTTGGTTTAAAATGCGCAAGAATACAAAGAAGCAAAAAGACGATACCACATGGGGCAAACATTAAGACAGGAATAGTTTAAACTTTGACATCATCACATTACTTTAAGACACCCAAGTTGAAAGTGTGCACTTTCCACTTTGACACAAAAATCCACTTTGACAGTGTGTTTTTTATAACATTTATTTCGTTAACCTAAATGTCAACCGACCCTCAAAATGTGAAATAAACCCACCCAGTCCTCTGTGGTTTGCATAAGAAAGACAAATACTCCATTTCAAATGTTTTACATTTGACATGTTGGATTCTGTTAAGACCCTACCCTCCCCTGGTATCTCCACCCACCAACTCCACCCCCAGTCTGGAGCAAAACTCTTCTTGCTAGCCAAGGAGTGATGTCTACTTGGTGCTCATTGTATTTAAAGATACACACACCAAAACCGAGCGTTCTCAGAGCGCTGGTTTCTACAGGGTCACAAACCTCCTGTGGTGCATTATTCATGTTATATGTGGACCAAAGCACAGCACAGATGTTTCATTTAGACCAGAGGTTACTGTTTGAAAAGGTGGAAAAGGGCTATAATATGTCCCCTTTAAGTCTTTACTTTCCATGATTTCGAGCTCTCAGCATAAAGTGTTCTTCAATTACACTCTGTGGATTAAGATGATCTATTTATGATGTCCAGTCATATACAAATACTTCGGTCTTACTTTTGTAACTGTCAGATGTAGGTACACCATACAGCAAGTCTTCAGTTGGAATCAAACCTCTTCCTGATGGACACATCTGATTGAAATGGTCTGTCGAGAGAAAAAAGGTAGGCATTGGGTAATGTGTAACCTTCCTCTGGGTGAAGGGCGGCGGCCATACGGTTGGGATGCCCTTGTTGCTGGGCCGGTGCATGAATATGAAGTGAACCCAGACCATTTACCATCATCTGAGCAGCAGGCCTCCCTTCCTTTTTATGAGAGCGAGGAGCGTGAGTATGTGCCGTTTTTCAACACTGTTCTTCGTAAACAAGAGTGAAGGCCATGGGAAAAGTTGAAAAAATAGAAATGTGTACAGCAGAGACCCTAAGTGGGTCAAACTGTTAATATGTATCAATAGTGTTTAAGCAGAGATGTTTTTGTACATGAGGTATGGCATTTTATCATTTTGTACTAATGATGTTTTTTAAATTGCAGTTTGTCTCACTTCGTGTCTCTGTCTGTAACTTTGTGTTTTTGCTGCTGACTGTCTTGGCCAGGTCTCCCTTGAAAAGAAAGGTTCTTAATATCAATGGGACCTACCAGGTTGAATAAAGGTTAAACAATCACAATGGTGAAACTACAACAGGAGAAAACTAGTGTGTGCATTTTCAGGCAAAATACATACACGTGCAGGACAAGAAACGTCCAAACTGTAGAAAAAAGGAAAAAGGGTTGAGGCCTGTACAAGATCTTGTAGATCCAAACGTTGCCTTGTCTAAATACATTTGCAGATCGGGAGTTGAACAGTGTGCAGACCTTCATGCGACAGATAAGAAGCATTACCATATGATTCTGTAAATTAGCGTATCAAGGGGTGCAGGATGAGTGTTACTCTGTCTTCCTCCAGTTACAGACTGCTTTTGTGCAATTACCGTAAATTCCGTACTATTGAGCGCACCTGGATATAAGCCGCACCGGCTAAAAATAAGTAAATAAATGTATTTGTACATATATAAGCCGCACTTGATTATAAGCCGCAGGTGTCCACGCTATAACAAGAGGTATTTACACAGACGTAGGCTACCGGTAACATCCGCAAATACTGTAGCGTCCGTACGGACGTTAAAGGAGCGTTCAAATATTAATAACTTTTAATAACCCGATCACTGTCGGCCGTGACCACGCCGTTTACAGCAGAGAGCAACACATAACTTGCCGTAACAATCCAACTCTCTCCTCCAGCGTTCTCTCATACAGCCACTCAACACGTTCTCGCTGGTGCATTCACTGACTCTCCACATAATCGGAATTATGAACACATTATCAACTACTGACTTTACAACATGAACCGTCACAATACGAAGCCTAGCCGACGGTGTCTGTAACACGGCTGATGAAAAAGATGACCGTAATATATTTCACAAGAAAAAGTCCATCCATTCACTGCCTCAGAATGACTTCATTACTCACTTCCTCAGTCTCTGTTGTCGCTGTCAGTGTCATCTTAACGTGCAGCAGCTCTGTTAGCTTCTTTGACAGCCAGGTCGATCGCCTTTAACTTGAAAGCTGCATCATATGTATTTCTCCGTGTGTTTTCCATCATGAGGGTGCGTGCATGAAGCGCAAAATGACTGATATTAAGATCCGACGTGACGAAGTCAAATGTTTTTGCGGCAGAAGCTCATTGTCCCCCATAAAAAATCCATGCATTAGCCGCACCGGAGTAGAAGCCGCAGTGCTCGAAGTGTGAGAAAAAAGTAGCGGCTTATAGTCCGGAATTTACGGTACATGTTTATTCTGTTTGTCATCAGTTTCAAAACCACTTCTTCTTGAAGTCATCTCTCCTCTGATCCAGGATGGGATTTATCAAAACTAATGACGTACTGATGTGCAAACAACAGGCGCTCACAAGACAGAGTTTAGAACATTTTGTATGTGTTGTTGATAATCATGGAGCCCTGAGTCCTATCTCACTTTTTCATCCTTCTCCTCCTCTAGCTTACCCGTGCCATTGACAGGACAGGGATGGACTTCACAGTTGTCCCCCCAGCCGGCTCCTAGCGTGCAGCAGCACTCCTGCAGGGTGACATGGCTGGTCAACACACTCTCACACAGGTTTTCATCATTCAGACGAAAGTAGCACTCCTTAAGCTCCACTGAAGATGCTGAAACATGGAGGGAGGAAGAAACAGAGAGAAGAATGAACACAGTTGGGCGGGAGAGTTTCAGAGGGGAAATGCACATGTTTAGCTCAGTACATGTCACTCATATCAACTCATGAAGCAAAAGTGAATTGGCAGACCTGATTGATGGAAAACTTTAAGAACCTAACATTTTTAAGTTTATTGTATTTTGTCAGTAGCATCTGTATACATTCACACACTTTTGTATATATCACTAAATCCCTCATACATCTGGACTCCTCAGGTTTTTTGTTCAGTTGTATAATAGTTGAAGGTGGGTCACCTGTGGGAATGGGCTCACACTTGGCGTTCATGACATTATGTTCCTGTCCGCTGGGACACATGCAGAGGAAGGAACCATCCACGTTTACACACTGAGCCTCTCCGCACACACTGCTCAGCAGCTCACACTCATTTATATCTGTGGAGAAAGATCAGAAGAATGCTTTGACAAATGTTATGCAGAAATAGCCTGCTTTGAGGCTCCCAAATGGGGAATGGTACTCTGAAATCTGAGGGCAAAAAAAACCAAAACAAAAAGATACAAGCATACACATGAATTATACACACACACACACACACACACACAAACACATTTTGTATTGTTCTGCATTACCCAATAAAAAAACATCATTAAAAAAAATCAATGTTTCAAAAGAGGAGGCGTTCACACATCCCATTATCTCAGGAGGTATGACATCACACTATCACTTTGATGCACACGTTACACACGTTACACACACACACACACACACACACACACACACACACACACACACACACACACACACACACACACACACACACACACACACACACACACACACACAAACACACACACACACACACACACTTGACAAAGGTTCCGAGATACTGAAATGTTGTTGATGGAAGGAGTTCCATTCAAAGTTAATAGTTTTATGTTGGAAATTTGATATCATACACTTACAGGCAAGATGGGAAACCGCAGGAAGAGAAGACAAGATAAAAGGAAGAGGAGAGAGGAAACCAGAGATATTTGGCTGATAAGAGAGGAATAGATGGGGGGAAGGAAGACGGAGACACGACACGCATTCTGATTGGTTTGCGGTTCACCACCACTGCTGGTTTTCAAGGATTGTGTGTCTGTCTGTCTGTGTGTGTGTGTGTGTGTGTGTGTGTGTGTGTGTGTGTGTGTGTGTGTGTGTGTGTGTAAGTGGGTCCATCTGCGTTCGCCACAGTACAGTGATGGTTTGGCAGTGAAGAGGAGGCAGCTGGCTGGACTGAACTTGGGTGGGACCCAGCACCACTGCCAAAGGACAGATGGGAAGTGTGCGTAATTGTGTAAAAAGGACAGAGTGTATTGGGGTGTATGGGTAGTTTTGGTACTGTATTTATGCATGTGCGTGTGTATTTTGGTGGAGTTGGTCAGTGGGAAAGTGTTTGTGGGGGAAGTTGTCTATCAAGGTTAGCAGGAGGAAGTCTGCTCTGACGTTCCTTCCTGCAGAAGGAAATTGGACTAAATGGGAGCTGCGGGGGCTCATTTAGTCAGGGGAAAACCACCCGCAGCATCCAACTCACACTTAGTCCAACCTAACCCAAAGGAAACCATCAATGTTCAACATCAGCTCCATGTATTGCGCTTTGAGATGAAAGGTCCACAATCATGGACAGTGTTGCTTTATAGGGTAATCTTAACAACAGGAGGGGTTATGTCCTTACATTTCTAATCATGTAAAGTTCGAGCAGAGGTTTTAAAAGAAAATAAGGTTGTTGTTATTATAGTTAAAGGTCTATGACAAATTAGAGGGGCAGAATCATTAACAGTACGAGTCGTTGATGAGTTGAGGGAGCTGTGAAGTTTATTTTTGTTTTTGTGTTTAACTTTTATTTGTAAAGGGACCATGTACAATATTAAACATAAATGTTGCTATTTGATGTATTGGACCAGAGTTAGCTTACAGCTAATTTACATCTGCAGTCCGTCAGCAAGTCACAATTAAAACATGACATAGTAATGCAAGATATGCCTGTAGCAGATTATCTACACACACTCTCTCTCTTACACACACACACACACACACACACGTATGCATACACACACGTATTCATGCACACATACAAATGCATGCACACATACAAACCATAAAGCTGACTGCCTAAAACAGAGTGATGAAAGGTTAAAAAAAATCTCTTGTCCAAGATATTCTTGCAGATTTTATCGACTCCAATGAGCGAAAGTTAATAAACAAGATGTAATGGCGGTGGTGCCAAATCCTTTAAAATATTATAAACAAGACACAAATTTGAAAGACGCTTAAAACTCTCAAAATTTTAAAGATTATGCTTCTCCAAGATCCTGCAATGATGACGTTGCAAAAACTTTCACGGTTTGTTTGCACAGGGACTCCAGGGGTTTTCCCAAGAGAGGCTGCCCTTTGGAATCGAACCATCATCAAAGTAAGGGTACCTTGAAAGAAGCTCTAACAAAACCACGATTCATCCCAGTCTGTGTCGTCCCTGTTCCACTCCCTGCAGGGATCCAAAACGTATCAACACACTTGATTCTAAAAAGGGCTGTAACTTACAAAGCAAAGGCACCTGAGATTTATTGCACCTTTTCAGCTGCTCTCAGTTGTTGTACTGCTCTGTTTGTCCCTAACCTTCTTTTTGCATCTCCCTCTACTCCAAACCTTTTCAAACCTGGCGCAGTTTCGGCAGATGGCTTTTTGCTAAGTGTTGTTTCGTCATGAGGGATTAATGTTGTGGTGTTTGTAGATGATGTAACAATGAGTAAGGTCTTGGACCTTCTCTTTTAGTGTCTTGAGTTAACATTTGTTATAAAATGGCTCTATATAAATAAAGATTGACTGATTGAATGTGTCATTGCAGTTTAGCTTCTTTTGTCTCATGATCTCTTCTGTCAGGTCTTCTACACAGTTAAAGGAAGGTCTTGATTGGGTCATCCAAATTGTTCATCTAAGGTATAAAAGAAACATTAAAAAGCACATCAGGTTAACTGTCAAACCCTTGGAAGCAAGTGATTTGAAGTTGACATTTCGTATGTTAATGAATTATTCTATACTAGATACTAAGAGTCTTTTTTCACAACCAATCAGATTCAGGATTTCAAATCCCTTAATGCTGATTATGTAAACTCGATCTTGGCAGGTGTTGCCACTTTCTTGTGACCAGCTCCACATACGTGTACCTCTCTCTTTAAGAAGCTGGAATAAATGAGTCGTGCTGCTGCTTTTAGTTGCCACATAGTTTATACAAACTTTACAGCGGACATTGGTTTCCTTGAGGTCCAAGTCTGCAAAACCCAAACCACTTCCAGATGACTGCAGAGACTTTTTTGGGGGGGAACAAACTCCTCTCTTTTATTAGCACCACTACATACCAGAGAGTAGACACTTCACCTGAGTCTGAAGAGAAATCTCTAGTGTCTAATAACTGTGGGACATCAGGGAAGCGGTTAGAAGCTCTGTACCATCGACCACTTACCCAAACAACCTTTACCATCCTGGGACTGCTGGTAGCCCTGGTCACAGAGGCATTGGAAAGAGCCCTGTCTGTTATCAGAGAAGCCGTGAGGGCCACACTGAGTATCATTAAGGCCACACTCATCAATATCTGCAGGAGGGAGAAAAAGACAAATAATACATTTAACTTTATTGATTTGTTCAGCCTTTCCAGCATAACTATATTGTTTACAATGTCCTTGCAAAACGCTGAGGCATCTGCAAATCAAATAATCGTCATTATGCGCACATTGAAAAAAGCATGCCCACACACCCAGCAAAAAACACCATCTATCCTGTGTTTTCCTTTATTTCCTTCAAGACAGATTAAGGAAGTGACATGAGGGGTGAAAATTAAAAGCAGTGGATTAAACAGAATACTGGCACCTTGTACAAATATAGCAGATAGTGCAGAAATGTTTAAAAAAAAGTCATGTATTAACTGCTTTCATAAAGGTAGACATTCTGCACACACGCACACGCACACACGCACACCCACACACCCACACACACACACACACACACACACAGCCCCCCACATAAATCACGCGGCAGAGAGCAACAAATATCCCTCCTTGTCTAGACAGCCAGCTCAAAGGCTTCCGTCTGTTTCTTTTCTCTTAATTTTTTCTTCCCTTCCTCTTCTGCATTTGCAGCACATTTCTGTTTGGTAATGTTTTCAAACGTTTCAGCTTTTTTTCTCTAAATGCTGTGCATGTGTTGTCAAATTGGCGAAGAACTACTTTCCTACATTGCACATGTTGTCTCAATTTGCATATTTTCTTCAATCCCAGTGTGTTGAGCTCACAGGGCAACAAAAACAAACTAAAGCTAACAAGATGAGACGCTACATTTCCAGTGGGAAATCGTCTTTGACTCGTACAGTGCTCTTCTGAACCACTCAAAGCTGCTTTTAAACAACATGTTCACCCATTCACGCCACATTCTGCTCATTAGCTGTGATCCATTCATGCGATCGAGCTCATCGAGAGAAGACCGACTCTGCCTCTGAGCCACGGCTGCCCAGAAGAGAGAAACTGTTAGAGGGGGAATAACAGTTCCAAAAGGAATGTAAAAAGATTGGACTGGACAGGATAAAATACATGAAACCGAGTGAATGCAAAAACATAGACCAAGAAATCAGATGCTATAAAGTCGTTAGGAATTCCCCGACACAGCTAATGTGTTTGCAATGTCAGGCAACATCATAATTATTAATGTGTGTATCAAATTTCAGGTTAAGATACAAAACTCAAAAATGTTTTATTCTCTTTAACAAGTAATAACAGAGGAAAAGTGAACAGCCAGTCATTTGAGGGGTCACATCACTGAGATAACAGTGCTGCTTCATTTTTGTTTGTTGTAACATTAAATTATAAAGTTTACACTACTTGTTATTAGAATTTGATATCATTTAGAAAAAGCGCATATTTTCACCATGCAGTATTTAAATGTTGAGATAACAGAACACATTCTCAGGATGCCATATCATTATGATAACAGTTATCACCTCAGACATGTTTACGGAAATAAAACATTTACAATCGTTATCACTACATATAGTAAGTAAGGGGTCATGTTATAAAATGTTACAGAAACAAGTTATTTTTTTGTGGTTTGGATTTTGTTATTATTAAGATAATGGTTCATTTTTTGGTTGTTTGTTTTTCAGTGTCTTCTGAACCATAGCTGTGCAGGGTTTTTTTAAGGTTTATCTTCGGGCTTTTTATGCCTTAATTGGACATATGAGAGAGAGAGAGAGAGAGAGAGAGAGAGAGAGAGAGAGAGAGAGAGTGGGGAGTTACGTGCACGGATGGAGCCACTGGTTGGATTCAAACCCGGGCAGCTCTCTTTAGAGGAGTTTAGCCTCTATACATGGGGCCCGCTGCACACACTAACCACGAGGCCAGAGGCGTCCCCAGGAGCCACATTTTTAAGGAAATTATTAAACTTCCTCTTCTTAGTTAGGAACCAAAATACCTTCAGTCACAGCTGTAAAAACATATATTTGAGGTCTCTTAAATGTATGAGAGATGTTTCATGTTTTCATGACACTTTTCTGAAAAGTATTTGTGCCCTTCTTTTAATCCAGAGGAAGAATTGACATAATGTGCATAACAGAAAAGAGGTCAAGAATATCTTTACTGTGTGTGTGTGTGTGTGTGTGTGTGTGTTTCAGGGGGGTCTATGTAGTGTAGTAGCATATTACCATCACAGGAGGGCGTGTCGATGCTGGCACTGAATCCAATGTCAGACACACACAGATAGGATCCCTCTGTGTTGTGACACTGACTGTGGGGGGAACAGAGCTCTTGTTCATCCACACACTCATCAACATCTGGGAGGACACAGACAGAAATCCACTGAGAGGCATGTTCATCTATCAGAGCAGCACATTGCACAGTGTGTAACACTTGAAACTTTTAATCCGGGATCAGAAATATGTCTGGTGTTGAAAGGATGCGACCGTGCTTCAGCTCCCTACCACCGCAGCTGGTGCCGTTGATCTGTCTGTATCCAGAGGGGCAGGTACAGGTGTAAGAGCCAACATTGTTAACACACTCCCCAACAGCCCCACAGGGCTGGGCTTCTTCTAAACACTCATCCACATCTGGAACACACAAACGTCAGTCCAGTGAATTTTAAAGGAATTTAGTTTGTATAGCAAAGAGCAAATGTATTCATGGGGAGATTGGAGCTCGATCATTCATGAAAAACATGCGTGAAAACTGTTTCCTAGGAGGGGTTGTTTGAATTTGTGTCCTGTTTTTGTGTTGTTTTAAATTATTATTATTATTATTTGTTTTCCGTGAAAGCTCGCATCATTCAGGTCACAGGGCTCCAAAGCTTGATCCATAAGGTTACTGGGCTTGATTTAAAGTCTTGAAGACGTTTTATCTTTCCGATGAAACGTCTTCAAAACCTTAAACCAATTCCAGTGACCTCTTGCCCAAGCTTTGGATGTTGCTGTTGCAATTACGATTTTGCTTTTATTGTTTTTGTTGTTGTTGTATAGTCCATCAAAGTGTATATAGAGCCGGGGTACAGTAAACATATCATACCGTCACAGTTGTCTCCTCCTGGGGACACTCTGAATCCTGGGCCACAGTGACAGATAAAGGAGCCCTCAGTATTCTGGCAGTGGCCTCTTGTACACAAGCTCTGATTCTGGCACTCATCTATATCTGAAAGAATACAAAAGTTCATCACTTACAAAGCAGGCAAAGATTGAAGCATTGTTCCTGAATGTCGCTGTACTCTTCAAACAGTAGACAAACAATGGGCTGAGAACATTAAATAACTCTTCAGGTTAATTGCTTTAAGGAGGACTTGCAAACAATAATGAACATGCTGCTTGTACAACACTTTGACTGAGATGTCTCCTGTGCTGTGGACGCAGTGAGTCCCTGTGATTTATGGTGTGAGTGGCACACAGTGTTGGAGCTGATCTAATTAATGCTGGAGGGCACAACATTCAGGTAAACACAGGCGCTGTAATTGGAGTGGCACCTTGTACAGTAATTGGTCAGTGTAACATTGATATATAACGGCAGCATTGAGTGGCATGTAATTATTAAAATTTGACTTGGTTTCCGTAGCAACAAAATGAACTTATTAGGAAGTGTTGTGTTGCAGTGTTTGTTGATCGAGAGCCGAGGGGGCATCGGCTCCACTGTAACCCTGTAAAGGTCTCGTTTGTCCCGTGAAGCCTGACGATGTTTAATACACCTCGATGAGAAATACATGAATACAATACTTTATCACTGAAATTAAGTAGAGTTTAAGTGAAGGTCTTTCGTTTTATGACGTTTTTTCTGACACACACACACCTCGCAGAACGAGATACCAAGGCTTTAATGTAGGGTGGTTTTACACACACACACACACACACACACACACACACCTACACACACACACACACACACACACACACACACACACACACTCACACTCACACTCACACACACACACACACACACCTACACACACACACACACACACACACACACACACACACACTCACACTCACACTCACACACACACACACACACAAACACACACACACACACACACACACGGTCTAGGAGATGTGACATGCCCTGAGCTTGGCAGTGTCATTCCAACATCTGTGAGCTGGGTTAAAAAACTTCTTTAAAAGGACTCTGTTGCATGGCCTAATTATTTCCTCTCAGCACCACAACCAATCACTGCCACCCAGCTGTGGTTTGGCCCGTCCTGTGTGCAAAAGCTGTCCAAACCTCACAGCTAACCTCGTGTCACATGGGACACAGGAGCAGCAGACCACTGAAAGACGATAAATGGGCACACCTCTAATTTCCAGGAAAACGTTGGCTAATATTGTGTGTTTTCTGGAATGTTTTACTCGATTTTATTGCTTGGTTGGTGTTGTATCTTATCCCGTATGTGATTGCTGGGCTGATTACTCTACATATCGATGACTAGATATTACGCACTATGAAGCTAGGATGTCATCGAACTATTCCAAGAAAGATTAACTTAATTAAAAGTCCAAATAACTGAGATTAGAGACAGCTTTCACTTGAGGAATTACCAAAACAGTGAGTTTTAAGTATGGTTCAATGTGTCTGCTATATTTTGGGGCAAAAGTTTAAGCATGTGTATGTTGATGTTTCAAAAATATCTGCTTCCAGATGTATACGAGCAGTAGGTGTAGCAAAGTTGTCGATCTTCGTTGTCTGCTTCACACAAGATTTAAGTGCAGCTTCCAAGGATTTAATCATGGACTGTATAAAACATGGAAGTAATGTCAGTGACATCATCCATTGGTTTCTGAAGGGTTTTTTTTAACCTCTTGATGTGACAATCGACATCAAGGGGTTAAAGACAAACCGTGATGGTTGCCATGTTGAAAAAAATGCTGTATCAACTTCACTTCAGGTCAACCAAGTGACAGTCAAAGAGGGGGACTTAAGGTGGGCCTTAAGCCTCAAAGCAAGCAGCTGAAGTGCCAACACTTGCAGTCATATCAGTATTGCTCCTAGCAATACCTAACTCCTATACTTCATCAAATCCAAATAGATAATTTGAAAAAAATAAATAAAATCAATGTCCATGAAGTGTGGGTTTTTTTTTTTTTTTTTGTACCAGGCTGTTAACGTTTTTATTTCTGCCATAAATGTGGACATTGTAGAATGGGTGTGTATGTGACTCCTGGAGCTTTTAG
Organism: Symphodus melops; assembly: GCF_947650265.1. Taxonomy (NCBI): domain Eukaryota; kingdom Metazoa; phylum Chordata; class Actinopteri; order Labriformes; family Labridae; genus Symphodus; species Symphodus melops. Next base: position 4,416,381 of record NC_136705.1, read on the forward strand.
TGACAGCCTCAAGCGGACACTGGAGGAACTGCAGTTTTTTGCACTTCAGACTGCTATTTTTGGCAAATGTTGTGGCATTCATTTACCTGAATATTCTTACATTCATTATTTGAAACAACAACAAAAAAACGTTTATTGCAGTAAAGTTTTGACATACCTTCACACTGGGATCCCTGTGCCAAGAAGCCGTCAGGACAGAAGTGACAGTAGTAGCTGCCGAGAGTGTTGTAGCAGAAACCATTGGGACACAGCGCTGTGTCTTCACATTCATTAATATCTTAAAAAAAAAACAATACAAAAATCTGTCATGTATAATCCTAGTCCAGATTGCCAGGTGTTGATAATACACTCTGCCACATACTGTGGCTCACAACAAAATCCAAATCTCAAACCAAACACAATTTTTGTTTCTGCACTCTGCATTGGCATTCACCCTTTAAAATAAAAGCTATTTACCTTGATATTAAAGCACAACCCAGAAGTTTCCATAAGCCTATTAAATGTAGTAGGTTGACTTTGCACCAGAGTAATGAATATCTTTAAGTATTCCAAAAATACAGTACGTCTGATGGCCTACTCCTGAGCCTATTTTTGTCTGTATGTAATTAAAACGTATTTGGTTGATGTCCTCATCCATATTAACCTCTCAAAGAACTCATGATCTGATAAGTCATCCTTGACAGCTGAGGAGAACAGATTTTTATTACAGCTCTGGGGAAATAACCATCAGGCCTATTTGCCCTCACAGCCCTAATTCAGTATCATTTCAGTGGGTGGGGAGAGCTGTGTTGAAATGGCAGGAAACCGCATAATGACAGGGTGCTTCATATTTATATCCCAATAAGTGGGATGAAGCAGGGAGGAGGGTGGTGCAGACGCTGGTAACAGTGTGGTCACCGTTTGTGTCCAAAATTCCTCTGACTTATAATTCTATTAGTATGCACTTGTTAGTGTGCGGAGCTCATGTTTGACCCAAGTGTTGGCTAGTGCCAGAGGGTGTGGTTGTGCATAGCATGCATAGTGTCTTAAGATTGATGGTGCATTTTATTTAGACATGAAATGTGTACGCGTGTGTGTTGGGTGCATTTCTAACACCCTTCACTAAATCATTCAATCTGTCCCTACAGCAATCCCTTTAAATATGGTACAGCAGCTTGACCACCTGTGAGTGTGAAGCACTTTGAATTGCCTTGTTGTTGAAATGTGCTTTATGAATAAACGTGCCTTGCCTTGAACCCTTTTTATTAGCAATACGTTTAATATATTTTATATTGTAAAAGAATATTAGGCAGTCTTTTTTTTTTTGGGTTCGGGACTCATTCCATCAGAGTGTAGTTCTTAAAGAGCCTAAAAAATATATTTGGCAGCATGAATAGTCACTTCTTACCATCACAAGTGGTTCCCCTTTCATTGAGGTGGAATCCCAGCTGACACACACACAGGAAGCTGCCCTCTGTATTTGTACATCTACCGCCATTGCATGGCGATGTCAAACACTCATCTTCATCTGGACAACACACACACACACACACACACACACACACACACACACACACACACACACACACACACACACACACACACACACACACACACACACACACACACACACACACACACACACACACACACACACACACACACACACACACACACACACACACACACCAGCACAACAATTGTTTAGACATCAGTAGCTGTCGTTTTACACATCCATATTTGTCAAGTCTAAATAAAAATATTTGTCATGCAGATAGTGCTGGTTGTCTGAAATGATACTTTGCTTCTCCCACAACAGGGGATAAAAATACAATATTTTCAATTCAAGAACAGATTTCTTCCACTGAAATGTGCTGACTGTGAGTGAACACAAACTAGTTTTTGAGACCCCTTAAGATTCAGCACTTGTGGGGGTTAAGTGAAGGTGCATGACTTTCTCTAAAGGCAACTTTAAGAACAAGCTTTAAAGGTCACATAATATGCAAAACACACTTCACCATGTTTTTCAAACACGAATATGTGTCCCTAGTCTTTCTACAAACCCGACAACCATAAGAAAACTACATCCTCTACGTCTTTTTCATTGTAGACACAGAAACAGGCTGTTCTGAGCAGGGCTGAAATATAGGCACGATCAAATACAGGATGAGAGTGGATTTTGGGGAGTAGTGGGACTTATTTAAACCAGTTGAAAAGGAGAAAAACAAGTGACTTTAAAAGCCTAATGGCTGGGCTTGTTACCTGTACACAAACTTTTAAACTTTGAATTTGCAGTCAAAACGACATTTATTTATACAACAATCCAATGCAAGAGATTTAGCTCACATTGATGAGCTGCTTGTATAGAGGCTTTGTATTCCTCACCAATTAATTAAACCGTTTCAAATCCATTATTTGTGTTAAATAAGCAAAAGCATTGAATGTACAGGTTGATGCCCATCAGTTAGGTATTGGCAATAAAAAAAAGATTTTTGACAAGGTGATGAAGGGACACTGGCAGATTTCCCCATTCCTCCTTACATAGTTGAGAAAAACTAACTGTACCACACTGTGCACTGCATACAAAGCTTGTTAAAAGTAAAGCCAACTTGCTGACATGAATATACACAAGATGACCTTTGACCAGTGAACTCCTCACCTACACAGGTGTTATTGGCGTCATCCAGGCGGTATCCTTCATAGCAGTGGCAGGTGTATCCCCCAGCTGTGTTGTAACAAATCCCCTGGCCACAAATATAAGGGTTGATCTGGCACTCATCCACCTCTGAGCCAGAGAGAGAGAGAGAGAGAGAGAGAGAGAGAGAGATGGATGAGGGTATTATACAGCAGCAGGATGAGAAGTAATAATGGGTCCTAAATTACTAAGCAGACCCAGACGGAAGCACAACATGCCTTTGCCACAAGTTAACAGCTGATATAAAAGTACCACAAGTTCCTGATGATAACCACGAAGTAGGTTGAAACAACTTATTGCAGGGAGGTTTATTATATGGGGATATTTTCTACATTTTTTTAATTTAACAGATTGATAAATAAGTGTAATGTGGAATTTAATTTTCAACACAACAAAACAGTTTCCACAGAACCTCAAAAAGACACTCTCCAAATAAGTAATTAATCTCTTCCTTCAGTCATTTTTTAATTAATCATATCTCAAGGTGGATGGAATTAATATTGAAGCTTGGAACCTAAGTACGTGCTCTTGTCCACTTCTGCTTCAAAAAACAAGTAAACCATTAATTATCTGCTGTTTACTCTTATAATTAGACAAATCAGCATGCTCTCGAAAGTCTGAACCTTGAAGGATCAAAGAATAAGCTCCTTAAATTGCCTCATTGCTTTAAGATAAACTGAACAAGCTACTTAAGTCTGGTATTAACAAGACAGCATAGCAACCTTACAACTATAGTTTGGCACACTGGTATAAACATAGTTAGCTAAAAAGCCATGGTGTTGTCATGGTTAATGTTAATAGTTATAGTTCAGAGTTTTGAGTTTTGAGTTTTTAAAGTTTTTAAAGGAAAAAAGTGCAAATTTTTGACGTTCAGCACCAGTCTTCAGTCTTGTACATTTTAGTCTTTAATTACCCATTTATATTTTTAGCTAATTGTTATTATTTAATGTAATTGTACAGAGAGAACACAGTCTACAAAGTTAAATTCCATGTGTGTTAAACAAACGTGGCCAATAAAGCTGATTCTGATACCCTGAGATTAGAAGAGTATGGACTGCTACAAATAAAAAAACTCTAAGAATGTTTTAGTCTTACCAGCTGATATGGTGGGAGCGATGTCCTGGCCGGCATTAGATGGAAGGATCTCCACCGGTGCAGGAGGAGAAGTCCTCTCAACGACCTCTAACAAATCAAAAAAACACAAAGACATGCACATTGATTTAGTTTAACTATTTGCTTTAACACATTTGTTCCAGTAAATATTATTCTATGATTTATTACATCTCAAAGAAAGCCGTTCACCATATTTAAGGTTCTAACAAACCGCAAAATGCCTTTTATTCATTGAATTCACTTTGTTTGCACAAAGATGTATTTAGCCTTTAGCATCAGTTATGAGTTATCTTTCATTACCTTTAAACTTTGAACCAAACTCTTATTTGAACATTTTTGTCGTTCAATTAAAACCCAGCTCTCACCTCTCAAAAAAAGCCCCTCCCCCATTTCCCAGCTGGTCTGAACTCACACTGTTCCAGAACCGGGCCTGAGCACGGTTACCTTTTTTACATAACGTCATAATACAATGCATGAAAGGCTTTACATAATCATGAGCGTGCTTAGTTTATAAGACAGGTGGACGGGAAAATTGATTGCCTCGATTGAGTCCGCCCTAAAAACAATTTCTCGATGACCACCAAGATTTTGTGGCAATGTCGTGAGTAATTAAATATCTTGCAAAAACTCTGTACCAAGACACACCTGACAGCCTGTTGGCTGTACTGAGAACAGAAAATGTTAAAGGAATTTTATAAATGCGATCTCATGACTGACATGACAGGACAATAACTGGACTCCTTCAACTACGAGGAAGGCAAATCAATTAAAGTACAGTGGTCTTTTTAGAACATCAGACTGATGTTCTGATGCTGTATTTTAGCTGTCTGTGCGTCTTCGTCATTTTTAGCTGCTTTTGAACACTTAGCGATCCTTGAGGCATAATATAAGCATGTATCACCTTTTTCTTACACACTGGAGTTAGCTAATGTTAGCATTATACATTTAGCACTACTGCACACTGTACATTACAATTATTGTTTAAATTGAGTAAAGCTTTGGTACACATAGTGCTCTGAGTTTGACAAGCTGGGTCTAAAAGCCCTATTTTGCCCATGTTACCAAAAAGGTTAAAGGGTAGTAAAGCAGGCACCTGGATAGGCTGCCTCGATCTTGACAGTGGATACACCTGGAGATAGCTGGGGCTGAATGGGTTCAACAACTGGCCTATCACTAACCACAGGCACTACCAGCTCCTTTAATGACAGGATACAAACAGTAATACAAAGTAATGTCAACAACCATATGCATTTCTTTCAGTGGAAATGTCTCAATCAAAGCTTTGGACGCTGCTTCTGTCATGCAATACAGATGTTGTGCTGTGAAGCATATTAGCATTCAGCCTGTATAGCAACTGACTGCAGAATAAATGAACAGCTCAGCGAGCAAGCCATGAAGCAAAAAATAAATGTCAATTATGCACTGACTTTCTTCTTTTTCAGGGGGTAGAGGGGGTCAGTTAAGGACTTGGGTCTATTTGTGGTACTTACAAATACTCATAACAGATGTACACATTGACGCACTGCTCAGTGCTGACCAGCTCAAAGTCATGCAGCAATGTTGCTGACTTCATGCAAAGATGATTCTGCAACTCCTCAGCAAAAGTATTGTCTGAGCATGCAAGCTGCTTCTGACATTGTTCACTCTTGAAAGTGCCCAACCTACCTGATCTGGTGCAGTTGTTGCTACTGACCCACGGAAAAAAGAAACAAACATTTTAAATACAAGGTGGTTCAATAATACACTGCATGTGACTATGGAAAGGCACTATAGCAGTAACACCTATCTGGATAATGTCTTAGAGCTCAACAGCAACTTAAAGTAAGGAATCATCACAACCTCTCTAAAACCGTTCAAATAACACTGAACGTTACTTGGTGGAGAACGTATCTATTGGATTGATTTGCATTAACTAGACTTGCGATTATATAGGCAACTGGTTTAATATCAACGTTTTTATATTGGCTTTATAAGGGGAGCCCCACCCGAGAAATGGCTGGCCCCCTGAAAGGCCAGGTGAATGGGCCCTCCACAGTGTTGGATCAGAAGCGTTAGCCTCCTTGCTAACATTTTCCTCCTCTACCTGGCTCGAATTCAGCTTCTGAAACTTTTTAAAGAATGTTTGCTAACAAGTGACCTTTGGGATTAAATGTTGCCTTTCTTTCTGGCATCCTGAAATTATACCCATCCTGACATCACTGGCCTATCCATTAAGTTGAATGTGCTCGCCCACAACTTTAATGTCCATAAATCAAAGGGTTCAAACCCTTTTAAGAAGCTGGGATATACATTTTGAAACAGTTTATAACAAATAAAACATGTTTTTTGTTGTGTTAAGGAGTAATGGTAAGTATATAGGTTTTAAAAAATGTGTTAAGATTGCTTAGATTTCGGATGTCCATTTTTCAATAAACACTAACAGGCCCCCTATGTGCCTGAGCCCAAAAGAGTTCTCCCCCTTTTCCCCCCTAATGGGCAGCTTTGATTAAGGTCAGTGACACTGAAAGACAAAAAATCCCAAAGCACACATGAAGGGTTATTTAAACCCGTTAATGTTCTACAGAGCAAAGGCTTCCCTGTGTGCTGGTGCTTTATGAGTGTATTTCAATGTGCAATTATGGATTTATTTGTGGACAAAATTGGCCCCATTCTATGCAAATGAACCTATTTGCAAAAACTGTCTCATTTTCAAATGACAGCACTAACAGCCACATGCAGTTAGAATTAAAATATTACTGTCTCCTCGGAGTAGGTGGTAAATGTGTAACAGTATTCATTAAGGGTGTCACACACATCTCTCTAGTGACAATTCCGCCTCTGTATGAGGGAAAAACACATCTATAAACTAAATCTTTAATTATTACTCTGACATTACAATCATAAAATCAGTCCAAGGCTGCCAGAGGCTCAACCCCGGCACACACACAAACACTTTGTCCACATGTGTGGAGATGGTCTTTCCAGTAAGAGCTGCTCTCTCTGGCTAATTATAGGGAGGACGCTTCATTATAAATAGTAAAAGTTGTATCACATCTGTGAAAGTGAGTGTCCCCGCCTCGCCCAGCTCCTTATCTTGAAGAAATGAGGGGATGGTGACAACAAAACTCCACCAACAGCCTCAAATCAAGCGTAAACAGCAGAGAGCAGAACAACTTCATGAGTGAGCTTGGATAACTAAACATGCAATGTGCAAATAAAATATTGAGACAGAGTGTAAAATGTTGGCTTTTCATGTATGGTCACACCAAAAAATGATACAGATAAGTTCATCCAGGGACCTTATTAAGCATGAATATTGTACTGTAATATACAAGGTAGAAAGGTATCTTAATGGAGACACATCACAGGTCTCCCAGCTACCTAGGATGCTAACTTAAAAGCCAATTAGCACACTGGCTGGTCAACAAAGTTTATTCAAGAAGTATCTGAATGTATGAACTCCCAACCTTTGTTTGAGTGATGCATTTGAATTGTATTATGCACAAAGTCATGCTGTGTTGTTAACACTTGATAAATATTGCAAACCACATTTTTAAAAAAACTCCTCACTTCCTCAAACCAAGTTTGTCAAAATGACAAACTTCCCGCTCCCAGTCATCACATTACTATCATGGTCGTCTCCAAACACTAATCATCTTGGGAAAGTGGGTTTCTGTCCAACTTCTTTAAGCTCTGTCCTCTCTGCCTGGAAAAGTCTGTCTGTACTCGTTTACTCCAGAGGACCGCAGAGGTAATTTGGACTTGCAGTCTTGCTTTGGCTATGATGTTACGAAGTGTCTCCTCTTTGTGGCTGCCAAGCATGTCCTAAATTACAACCAGGGGAAGGTGAAGCTCTTCCCTCTCGCTAAGCCAGGTTTGTGTCCCCCTGTCTTTGCCTCTTCTAAAAGACTATTTTGATTTGACATGTATAAAAAAAATGAGACATGTACCAAGTGCAATTTCTTTGACCGAATCTGCTTTCCAATTTGTTTATAGCCCTGAGTGAAAATAAATATTCACACACACAAAAAAAAAAAAAAAAAAAAAACTCTTTCGAAACCAGCTTTTTTGGTCGAGACTTACCTGGTATGATCTCTTCTGGTTTCCCAAAAGCCTCCACTGGTCTCTCTGGTGTTGGCAGGGGCTGGGGAGGGGCCAGGTCAATGGGCTCCTGGTAAACAGGGACTTGCTTTTGGACAGGTGGATTTGGTAAAACTGTGTAGCCCATTCCACCAGGACAGGTCTCTTTGAACTTAGCTACATGACAAAACACAAGTGAATATCATACAAGTGAAAAAGTGGGCTCAATTGCAAACTATACATTTTCAAAGGGTTATTTTGGGGCTTTTTATGCCTTTATTTTAGAGATAGGATAGTAGATCGAGTCAGAAATCAGAGCACATGAGGGAACGACATGCAGGAAAGGAGGTGCAGGTCGAATTTGAACCCGGGCAGCCAGCTTGGACAACCACAGCGTCAGTACATGGGGCGTGAGCACGAACCACCAGGCTATCAGTGCCCCACTCTACATTTTCAAATGTTAATATCAACACATTATCTATTATTAGGACATGTACTGAAACAATATTGTCTACAATGATAAAATATCTTCTATAAAGGGTTAACATGATGAAGCTCTAAACAAACAGATAACTGATTTTTAAACTAGTACTCAAAATCTTCAAACAATGACAAACACTCTTTAATAGAGAAGCACTTTGCACATTGACGTCCCAGTCTAACAATCCACATTGCATTACCGTGTTGCAGAAGCACGATATGTATAAAAAATCAGCGGGAGCTTCACATACACACACTGACATGCACACATAGCACTGTCCTACCCTGCTGGTGATCCGGTCTCACCTCGATAACTACTCTTACTGCTCACGACACAGATCAATTCCTCCCTTGTTATGCTTCCATGAAATTCATATTAAAGAAAAGATAAATACCCTTCTTTGATCGGGAAGTCTGAATAGGGCTGCATCATGGGAGGAGAGCACTGGGGAGGACATGCAGTAAAGGGGCTCGGACACAAACCCAAAGATGCTCCGGTGAGGACTGCAGCTTCCGTACATAAGACGTGCAACAATGATTTTCTGTGACATAACCCAGCCGTGTATCTTCAAACAAACTGCATACACTGTGTTCAATACAGATTGTACTACGCCTTCATGAAGCATATTGCTGGCATAAACAATGTTGAACGATAACAAAATCATGGTGCATCTTCTGGATGCAGCTTCCTGCAACTTCCTGGACTGAAACATTGACTTCTAAAGATACAAAATAAATAGGAAAGGAGCTTGCGGGTGTATTAACAGCTAAAGCAAAAAGATTTACGAGAAGAAACTCTATAAGCCACTAATTAGCCAAGCCATAAAACCCATGCAAACATAAACTTTCAGAGATTAAAGAGACTGAAACAAAAACACATGTTTTTCTTTCTTTTTGCTTTCGTAGGTTTCTCTTTTAATTAAATATTACAAACACATATCAATATAGAGCTGGTTGATGAAATTGTGTTTTCTATTAAATGGTCCAGGAAACAGAAGGGTCTGTATTTGATAAACGGAATCCTTCTCCCCGTAAGCAGCCTTACTGAGAGCACCTGGGCTCGATGCTCCCCGTCACTATACAAGCTGTCAGCACAGTCTGATTGGAGAGACTTTGTGCATGCACTTTGTTTGGTTACTTTGTCTTCCTTTTCCATCAAACACTTGCACAATACACTTTTCACACACCCACTAACTTACACTACTGATGTCTAAACTTCATCTCTTTTGAAATAGAATTCATATTTTTAAGAGTTATTTTGGGGTTTCTCCCTTTATTTGCCACGGCCCTTGAGCCAGCCTGAAGAATTCTAAGTATATCTATAAGGCATTTTAAAATATACCCCTAGCTCTGCCATGAAGGCCAGACTGGCCAACTCAGAAGAATAAAACAGGCTTTAGACAAAGCCAGTTGAACTTGAGTTTTAAAAGTAAAATAGACACTAATATATAGTGATTTAATGAAGAGAAAAATGCAACCTTGATTATGTATACTTGATTTAGGTGCAACCCTTATGTTCTCCTATCTTTATTTAATACCCGCTAATCTCATAGTAACACCTCTAGTCCCACTGGGCAGAACTAAGCCTCAGTTCTATGTATTGTTTTAAAAAATTGCTGATTTAAAAGGCCAAATGAGAAGGCAAGAAAGTTGAACCTTGTTTGGCATGATTTTTTCCTGATAAAATAGAGAGAAAAAGTGTAAGGGGTAAATGACTTGCTTAATGTTCTCACTGGGACATGACAAATGTCTGACGTGGCTGACAGCCTTACCTGTTCCTGGAAGGGGGCATTTGTCACAACGAGGGCCCCAGGCTTTGCCCACACTGCAGCAGCAAAGCTGTTTGCTCAGCTGGGCAGACACTGGGTGCAAACACTGCCTCCCTGAGCTGACCAAACGGAAGCAAGCACCCTTCTCCTCTTGGATGGCAGGCGTGTTGGCTGATGAAGTGCGCAGGAGGAGGACAGAAGAGCAGGGGGAGGCGTAGGAAGTGTTGCAGGAGACATACATGGGGGTAAAGATAGGACAGAGAAATATAGAAGACCCCATCACCAGAGCAAATGTTGTCAACTGAATAAACTACTGCCACAAACACAGACTAAACATGTGTCTAAGACAATACAGAGACAAGTCTATATTTTGCACTTAGAAGTTGGACACACATCGTTTGAACGCATTCAAACACAATACAGTAGAAAAAACCCTATAAAAACACTTCTATGTAATCATGCCAATGCTTCATGCAATTCATGCACACACATCAAGCGCTGGCTCAGATAAAAGCATGCAGGAGAGTTTGGATCAGTTGGTGCTTTTTCAAGTCTTATGGTTTAATCCAACATTTTCACTGAATGCCAACTGGAAACTGTTCTTAGTGGAACACAGACTAAATAATCTCCAAGGAAAAACAAAAAATGTTTGGTTCAAGTTTTCCTTTTTGACTGAAACGTTACTTGGAGTAAATCATTTCAATACTGGTTAAGTACTCGACTTATTTTGCCAACAAATTATCAGATTTCAAAACATCAGGAATGGCTTGTAAAACGATTAGCTGAAGCTGGTGCTAAGGCTTTACTTCAGCTAAATCTACCCAAGAAGGTTGTCAATGCTTACTAAACAGTTACAATTCTGAATTCCTCAACTGTGAAGACATAACACTCAGACATACAGTGGTGATGAGAAGTGGTGAGAGGGATTCATCTTTTGGGCATATGTCTTACAGTATTTAAGATGGGGATGTTTGAAAATTATTTACCTTTTTGTTCAAAGTTAAAATAAAGTCTACATCAAGGAGCAAACATCTTCTGAGACCTTTCCAAAGTTTAAAAAAAGATGCCTTCTAAAGGTCTGCAATCCTGTAACCCCTTGGTCTGACAACAGACCAGAGTAGGAATTTTGAGACCTACGTTATAGCCAGTGGTTGGACAGAAAGAAGAGATTAAAGATTTCATGCCCAAGACTATAGAGCCACAGTAAAAGTTACCATGGTTTGCCATCGTTCATTGTACGACTAACAACTTGGGACATCTTCAAATGGACTGACATCAATAGGTATTTTTCCCCAGATACACTTTTTAAGATTTTGGTTGAAATTGTCTTTAGGTGTTGATGGTCTTTGCTCAGAAAAATAAATTTAAAAAAAAATCTGTCATCTGTAGCAATTGTAAAGGTGTAAAAACTTCAACCAATGTCTGGACTCGACCACATTTTATAAACCAATCAAGCCTCTCTATCCCATACTTGCACGAGCCCACACTGAAAGCATGAGCTGAAACCTGCTTATGAACCAATGGCGCTAGTGTATGTAAGTGAGGGCCGTGGCTTTTGAGGGAGCACAGAGGGGAGGGGGTGGGTGAATACCCACAACAGAGAGGATGCTACCTTAAAAATCACACTAGTTTTCAAAATTACCTTCCCTGCCTTTAAATTTACTTTGACCACGACATCATTTAAGTCTTGCTTTGTGGTGTTAAAACATAAGTGCCATCAGAAGAGGTTGTCTAAAAGCATTTTTCATCACATCTTTTATTGAATTTAACACTTCTTTAAAGGTCACATATAAATTCACTCTGATCCTGTGTTTCATCATGCATATTCAGCCCTGCTCAGAACAGTTGCTGTTTCTGTAGCTTTAAATGCAGGTGTCTGACCTCGCCACTCTCTTTGAGGACTTAGGTGGCTTGGACTTTTTCGCACCATTTCTCTGCACCAAGTGGAGCAGACAAAAGATGGAGGGGATGAACTGTGCTCATCATTTGCAGGGTTGGAGAAAGTTTCGGGACACATAGTGTTAGTAAAATTGGACATTTAATGGTAAGTTATTGCCAGTTAAATAAAACCTCACTGTTCAAAGCATATATGCCCACTTAGAAAAACAGCCTGTGAAACTCTACTTAGACCTCAAGAGAGAAAGACTGTCGAGGCAGAGTCTAGGAGAGAGGTATAAAAACACTTCAACATTTAACATCCCCAAGAGCAAAGTAAGCCCCATTATTGTGAAATGAAAGAAGTCTGAACCCACCAATATTCCTCCAGGCCATCTTTTTTTTTAAATGAGTAAACAAGCAGTGATGGCCTTGGCCAGGATGGTATCAACCAAGAACCAAGAAATTAGGTCCTCTCTCTGCAGGATTTTTCTGTAGAAATGGGAAAAGCTGCCAAAAAGGAAAACTATCCCTGCAGCACTCTGCCAGTCTGGCCTTCATGGCAGAGCTAGGGGACCGAGCAACTCCATAGTAAAAGGCAGATGACAACCAGTCTGGAGTTTGCCAACCGGCACTTTGGGGCTGTGGGAGCATAAGGAAAATCTTTCTGTGGTTTGATGAAACCAAAATTATGCTCTTTGGTCTTGCCAAGAATCTGCACGGTGGTTGCAGCATTAGGCTCTGAATATGCTTTTCATCTTGAATGAGTCAGTGTCAGGATTTAGGTAAATAGGTAGGAAAAAAAAACATGAATAGAGCAAAGTCCTCAAAGAAATCTTCTCACGAAAGCATTCAGTACGCCCAAAACTAAGTCTACAGCGGATGGTTTCACACTGAAAGCATCTGTTAACACCTTCCCAACACTAAAACTAAGGGGATCTAACTAATGTTTATTATAACCACTTATGTCCAAAACCACATGCTTTTTTTTTTTGAAGTAATTGTGAATAGTATGGGTATTATTGAGTATACTTGAATCTTAACTCAGAAGTATTCATTGCATCGCAATGAGTATGTAATGAATGTCAAATCCGTAGCATGCAAATGTATTTATACAAGACAAGGCTGAATGTAAAATGTCTTTTCTTCAGACTGTACAAAGCTTGCCAGCCAGCCAACAAGCTGCATTAACGTTAAAGTAACCATGACTGTAATTTCTTAAATAAGTGGCCAAATAATATCTAAATGATTACATAGCTGTGTAAGTAATCAATGTATATTGTAAAAGTATAAATATGGCCTGACAGATGACCTGGTGCTTTCTTATTCAACATAGCTCAGACTTAAATTCATTTCTATGCTGCTAACAGAAGGTCTACCAGGTTTAACTGAAGGAGTCCTTATCTCCATGAACAGATCACCCTACACTGTGAAGCAGAAGGCTACAAGGTTACTTTAGATTTACACATGGCACTTGTTTTTTAGTTGTCTACTTCTTACTGGGGTTATATCCTCAAGGTAACTGATTCTGAACACCTTACCTGCTAAGGAGCATGTCAAGTTTAAGATAAGGATTCAACCAGAGCACATATTGTTCAAGACAAAGGATGAACCTGAAATCACTACCTACTCACCAGTGAGTCTCCAGAAGATTGTTCATGGACTATAAAAAACCTAAAAAGCTTCTTAGGAGGAGTTTTCAGTTATGCTACTTTTAACAGGACTTGTCCAAGTCTGCTTCTGGTCATATGCTTCAAACACTGCCAAGTCCATGAGTTTTACCCACTATTGAGCTCTGTCCTTGAGAATGTGCCTCTGAATTGCTGATGGAAGACAGCAGTTACATTAATGAATTTTTAAGTCTCCTCCACTGAGCCCTTTGGATTACAAAGTGATGGTGATGAATGGACTCTTGGCTTTCATTAACCAAGATAAAAGAGAACGAGAGCGCAACCCCAGTCCCCTTCAGAATTGATCTCACACAAAGACAAACATGTACACACGAGGGATACACAGGGAACACATGCTCACAGCTTGTCAGGGCAAAGAGAAATGGACGACAAACACCACTGATCAATCATGTCCAACATTGATCACTCTGGCAGCTGTTGCTTCTGCTTCATTGCTTTCTCTACATCCAGCCTCTTGTGTTCAAAAATGAAATCTGTTGGGTTTAGAGATACTGGGAAACATGCTGGCAATCTGCAGTCGACATCCATGCATTGTATTTATTTGCAGCATTTCAAGTTGCCCCTACTGTAATTGTACTTTGTTGCAGGTGGTTTGGGTAAATATATTTCCGATGTCTGCCTACTTTCAATGATGGGAAAAATTAAACTCATACAAGAAAGCTTTTGTATGATTTTAGAAAGCAGCATGCAATAGTGATAGATTATTTATGTAAAGACAAGGTGATTGCTCCGTCTTGCACTGCACTCTTTGTGTTCTGGGTTTGGTCAATGAGAAAGACAGGAGAGACAATAACTGAAACAATTAAACATTTTACTTACTAATGCATGCGGTGAACGTTGGGTCAGGGACAAATCCAGGTTTACACATGCATCTGTAGCTGCCCACGGTGTTCATACAGTTTCCGTTTGGACATGCTCCCTGAAGCTGGCACTCATCTACATCTAAGAACAAAAACAAATACACATCCTTATTAAATCTGAGATTTTTTTTTACTACACCACTCTTCTTTGCCAAACAACAAAATGTGCTCATCCTGCAGCTTGGCAGCGTTATAGAACGCTATTTCAAAAACAGCTCCAAGGATGTCGATCATAAAAAGGAAGCTGGGCTGAATTTAGGGGGATACATCTGTTATTTCAGCAGGTGACAAAGTGACATGTCTGTATTTGATCAAGATTCAGAGAAAACAAAGGAAAGCAATAGACAATACTGTGTACAGTATATCAAATGATGCAGTATCAAAGTTGAATCCCTGGTATTGATCAATGTATGTATTAATCCCTGCAGATACATAATGGTAATCACATGTTTACATCTAATTACTTTTAATTACTCTTCTCTAAAGCTACCAGTAGAATTGATCAACATTAGTTCAATGAAAAAGGAACACGCTTACAAAGCTTGTGGAGTTAAAGAAGGATTTTGTCTTCATTATTAAAAATGGATTAGTAAACAAACAAACTTTTAGAATTAGACAAACGTCTTGAACTTCTCAAGATTTATGTACAATAACAAACACATATCACCAATCTTTGTTTCTGTATTAGCAATGCACAATGTTTAATGTAAAAGAGGTAGCTCTGAAAACTACACAAAGAATCATTGCTTTGGTCCGCAGGCCCTGTCAGATCTACAGAGCATTAAAGCCTCATTTGGCATGTTGTGACGGTCTGATGCGCTCTCTTCTGAAGGCACTGGCTGCAGTATCTTTAAGCAAGGCTGGATCTTCACACTTCCACGTAAATCACAATCATGTATGCTCCCTTTATGCACTTAGATAGGCTCCAATTAATCAGCTGGTTAATTAGACAGGATAGGATAGGATATAACTTTATAGATCCCCAATGTAGCAGTGTAGCAGTGTAGAAGTGTAGAATCAAAACAAAAAGTTAAAAAAAAAACATTAAAAATATCTCATGACAGTATTAGTGGTAGTGGTCGACGATTCGATTTTAGATTAAAGGATGAAAAGGGATACATTTCATGATTTAGTCAATGCATTAGTTAAATTCCCTTTTTAAATTCTTTTCATTTAAAAAGTTTGTACGCATGGTCTCATTAGGAGTTTCTAAATTGTGTTTACAGAGTAATAACAAATTCAAAAAAGAATACATTGATGAATCACAGACTTGTGCTTCAAACGCTCGTACGCACGGTTTAAGCACATATTAATGTGTCTGCACTGTTAGAGAATGAGGCACAGTGTTTTTATAATAACTATAATAAAGCCGATGGAGAGGCAGGTTAAGGATGGTTAGGTTGTGGAGAACCCAATGATGCTTGGGAAGTACTTTGAGTAAGTCAAAAATGGGTCCTAGTGGATGTCTGAGGGGTGGGGGCAGTGACTCTGAAGGCCCTCTCTTCTTAGGTGCTGAGTATGGTGTGTGTATGGACAGAGGGGCAGAGTTTGAGGACTGGTCTACCTTTACAACTAAAATGCTTTGGTCCACTCTATGCACTCTCTGACGTTTAACAGAGAAGAACTTGGAATTGAGAATCATGATGTGGCACTCATGGTAGTTCTAGGCAAAGCAGGGGTTAAGTTCTTTTTAAACCAGGTGCTCTGGTGAACATTTGAAGATTCTCACAACAACAGCTGTTGGAGATACATGAATATGGACCCCTGTCATGGATTACACAGCTGAATAATATTTGTAGCCCAATACCAGAATTGTTTTACATCCAATTCCAGCACACTGAATGCTTTGGACCTCCACTGTGCAATGTGCTGAGTTAAATTGAGTCCAATTCCTACAATGAGAACACACTTGGCCCAAGTCACAGACTGTGAGTCATGTCTGTAACCCACCATGACTTCCAGCTTAAAGATGGAAGGGAGCAAACATTTCTCAGCCAGAATGCTTTAATAGGCTGTTGACAGCCTACTTGGTTGTCTTTTATTGGTGAGGTGAACTGTGTTAATTCCTTTACAAAACGCAAAGAATGTTTTATTGCCAAAAGAGGAATTTAGTTAGCAAAGGAATCAATATGTGTGTACAATATGAAGGAATAAGGGCCCATTCACAATAGGCCCAGTTGTCCTGTACCATCCCTCTCCATTCCCCGCCAGCCTGCACTCGCACTGTTCCAGGAGTAACCAAGTCTGATCATGGTTACCTCTTGTAAATATCCTCTGAACACAACACATGCCTTGCTTTACATGATAGTGAGGCATGCTTTGCTTACAAAACGCTAGTCAGAAGATTAGAAAAGAGCGATACAAGCTCAAGTCCATTTATCTCTTCTGAGCGTGCCAGGGTCAGTGAAGGGTACCACGCTTAAGCACAGGTCAGAAAAATCACACTCGTCATACAAACTGGACTTTAGGGGTGAAGTGTGCTTGGGCTTGGTTTCAGTGAGTGGAAGTGAAAAAGTCAACATATAGCTGTTTTGGTTGATGTGGCCCATCAGAGACACATGTAGACGTCTTTACAAAACTACATGACAAGAACATGAGTTCTCCACAAATTGTTATTGTGATTTGATGATGGCCCTTATGGGTTATGGGTTGTGGTATGCTGTCTCTCCCCTCACTCTCTGTTAGAGGTTGCTGCTCTGCCCAACTCTCTCAGTGAGTAGTCTCACCTGCGTTAATCAGACCCTGCATGCAGCAGGAGGAGAAGTGCAGTGTGGCTGCAAGAGACGATTCATTTTGTGTGCTGGAGCTTGAGGCTACAGGAGTGGAAGCTGCACTTTGTGAAAAGACTCGACAACGATTTAGTTGTTTGTTCCTTGTTTTGGAAAACAGTTTCTCAGTTTCATTTTGTAGTTGGTTTTTGTTGTTGTGATTTATAATTGGAAATAAATCCTTACTGTATTTTTTACAGATTTCTAGTCTTCATTCTTTAATGATCCTGATTTATTAATTATTCTTGCTCACCGCATCCCCTAGAAATCTGGGGAACGTAACAATAACATAACCACTAAACAGTTTATAGTCTTAAAATGGCTTCTATGCAAACAGTTAAAAAAAGAGAGCGAGTGATCCCTTACCTTGGCAGTGAGAGCTGTTGACTCTCTTGTAACCCTGAGGACAATCGATAAGAGGGATAGCTAGAGAGTAAGAGAGAAGGGAGAAAACATGTCAGTAAAACGACAAATAATAACTTTGAAGATGTGTTTTTTATGTTTTCCGATTTGATTCAGCTACAGTTTGCTTTACTTCTCACTCAATTCTCATTTTGCACATTGATGTGCTTTAAAGCTGCATGCTCCTGCATAACTTGCTTAATTCGTATTACATAGTGACTCAGAAGACAATCAAACAACTACTAAAAACACTGGATCCACACAGGGTGCAACTTAGGCACCATAGTTGTGCCAAGAAACGTAAGCAGCTTGTAACTCCTAATTCAGAGATAATTACCTCGTTAATTCAGAAAAACACGGAAGATTATTTTCTCATGTCAATGTATTATGCTTCTGTTCAGGAGCATATTACGTATATATAGTGTCTATTTAACAAACAAAGTATTTTCTTATTGTGCCCGTATTTGGCATTAGGTCCAGGTGTATCAGCTAAAGAAAATGGATTTTTTTTGCCCATACAATTCTACAATTTATTCAGCAGACATTTTTTTTCTCCAAAGCATTGTATTTCAAAAAGAACAACACAAGTAAGGTGGAAACAACGTGAGTAAGATCAGACACACAGGTGCTGACAGGAAGTTCACAGAGGCAAAACAACATCGACAGCTACTCTTCTAATCAGCATCAAAACCATCCTAAATATGGTAAACCACACTATCAACATCTTTTCAAAGTGTCTAGATGTTCATCAAGAGTTGTGCCTTTAGCTGTTTCTTAAAGGTGCAAAGGGACTCTGCAGATCCGATGGAGATTGGTAGTTCATAACACCACCGGGGGGCGACAGAGGACAAGGGGTTAGTTAGAGACCTACAGCCTTGCTGCGAAGGTTGGATCAGATTGGCTGGAAGTGTAGTTGGCGCGAGGGAGTGTAGACCTGGATGAGAGAGTTTAGGTAAGAGGAGTCGTTTCTGTCGCTGTTCTGTAAGCGAGCAGGAGAGTTTTAAATTTCATGCCAACAGTCGCTGGGAGACAGTGGAGGGAGATGAACATCGGAGTGACATGTACTGTATCCATGCATCCATGTTAACTTGAAGACTACTGAATAGATGAATAAATAGTCAGATGAAGAAAGCATGAATGAGAGAAGTATGAGAGAGGAAGAGTTCAAATGAGACCTTTATAAGAGTGAGTGTTGGAGCGGCAGCCTGCAGAGTGTAAAGCTGTTCAGATATTCAGTAGCTCACAATAATCCAGACTAAGGAGTCAAACTTGTGTAAACCTCTGCTGCAGGTTAGAGACCTGGCCCTGCTGTAATGGAGGCACCAGTGGGGAAGTGGTACTCAAATACCTTGTATCAATAAGCAGATTGATATTTTGCTAACTGGGAAAAAACAACAAGGCGATGTTTGTCTGACCAATAAAGCCAATTTATTTACCAGCTACCAGAGTCTCCGTGGCACAATAGACTGTTTCACAATCCACTGTAAGGCAGAACAGAAGAAAAAAACTCATGCCCCTGCCATTCCTGAGCAGAACAGAGGTCGGGCTAAACTCTGCTATTGTAGAGACTCCCACTGAGATGTGTACAATGAGGCTGAAGTTTCACCCTCATGATGTTTATGAGGCATAAGGGCTAAAAGTTGGCATTAAAAATATGAGTCTGCTCTGAATCAGAATCAGCAGAACCACAATGAAGATTCAGATGAACTAACCTTGTCTCTCCTTTACCCAAACCTCATCTCTGTCCAGTCCATCTGTGACAGTATTACTAGTCTGTTATGAGTATCGACTTCATGTTAAGAGTCCATAAACTGTTGTCAAACATCAAGGTCAGTTAAAGGCAGGGTAGTTAATTTTTGAAAACTAGCATGATTTTGAAAGTAGCATCCTCCCAGGCCATTTATCACCAACTGACCTAACATCATGTTTTTTGACTGTGGAAGTGAGCTTAAGTACCTGAAGAGAACCCACACATCCTGAGGTCCTGTCCAGGAACCTTCTCGCTGTGAGGCAACAGCGCTAACAACTGCACCACCATCGTCATTATTTGTTGTGTCATGTGACCTTGCTTTGATGTTGTTTATGTAATGCAGGAAAAAACTACAGTGTCCTGAATAACCATGCTTTACAATACTCAAAGCAATTATTTAACACCATAAGTATGTTTATTTTGGGATGTATAAAGCAGGTTTACTTATTAAGCTATTTATGGGATTATACTAAAGCTATGTAACTCCAAACCACCTCGCTCCTCGCCTAAATCGATGGAAGTACTGCAGCTCTTACATTAGAGCATGTCTATACATGTTCTTCATCCCTTAGCTTTGGATTCAAAGAAGGTCCCCGGTTCTATAAAAGGGACCACAGTTGAATAACCACCTACTACATAAAAAGACTGGAAACCCCCTCCCCCACATAAAGTTTAGCTGGGTAACAACCTCTCTAAAAAGATCAGTGGAAGAGGGGTCAGCACTGCACGCCACTATGGCATTTAGAGCTTTTCCTCTCTAGAAATAACTCACAGCGGGGAAAGTCACTTGTCTTTTAATACACAGACCAGCAACAAGGGTCAGATTATGTTTCTTAAATGCTCAAATTCAGCATCTTCAGTTTGCCTGATGCTGGCTGAAGATGGGCGCTCGCTGAGGGATGCAGTATCCAGGCTGAAGAAGGTTTCACTTTGATTCATGTTGTTTCTTTGTAAGTATAGCTCTGCCTTATCTACTATAGCTTGTGGAATTATGAACTCTACGTATAGCATATTAAAGCATAAAAACCTTTGTTGGAAGTTTAGTTATCTTTAAAGACTCTAAATTCAGGTCATACTGTTAAAGCACGTCTAAACAAACACACATAAAACACATCAGGTCAAACAATCTGTGGAATGATTCCTAAATAAAAGCTCCTAGGTAAGAGGAGAGAAATACAAAGCAGCACAGGACATTCCTCACTGAGCCCAGAGGCATTACTATTAACTTCATATTGCCTTACCTGTGCAGAAACACTGTCTGTGAAGACCTCATTCTGACAGCTCAAAAAGACAACGTGTGTGTGAGGGATAAAACAGGCAATGAGGCAGCAGGAAAAGTTAATACAGATTTGTTTTTTTGCAACACTGCAGCCCTGCTGTCACAGGGTTCAAAATGTACCTGAAATGTTTTTTTGTTGAATTCAGAGAGAAAAAAGATCAGAACCTAAAAATGATGTTTTTTTGAGTGGCCCTACTTCTCATTCCAGATGTGTTTGTTCACCACCTTATTTGCCTCTATGAAGGTTTATTCTCTGATGGGCCCACTGCCCAACAGAAATGTAGTTTTGCTTATGTAAATTATGTATGAATTTGTCGATGTGCTCTTGTGGCCAAAATCTAAAAAAGAAGACTTTGAAACATTTACCAAACATGACAAAAACCTGTGGACCAACAGAACACAGCAGGGCACACGGCACAAACATCATTTCATCTTGATTAGTTTGGTTTAATGATCATGGTTGGCCAAAGCGTT